>NC_066618.1:182035738-182654627 GCF_025201925.1 Gopherus flavomarginatus
AAACTTGGTGGTACAGGACCCAGCACTATTAGAAGGCACAGTTTTTGTTCTGAATGCAGAAAAGGATTAGGGAATTGGAAGGCTTGTAGACTTCCACTGTTAGGTCACAAGTTCTCCTCCAGTTATGAAAAAAAGTCAGCATACTCCAATGTTGGTTTTGTAGCTTGTGTGAAATGGATTGGTGGTTCTAGATTATATTTATATACAATTTAAATTATTCATCACAGATGATCCCATCAGAAAGTGACATCAGGTACTTTTGTTTGCAGACTCAAGCAAAAATGCCAAAGAATGAATAAAGAGGTAGACTGCATAAACACTCACAACCCTAGAGGTGCTCTGGTTTGAGGCACAGTGGTGGAACAATGTGGGCAAGCTTGTACTACTGCTGCCCATCAGGAAAGTGTCCTGCTAATCTGGTAGCTTTCACAAGCACTCATTTCACTTCTTTTTTTAAACTAAATGCATTTTACCAGTGTTGGTTTTTGAATTTGGTTTATGAACGTGTCTGCTTAGCTTCAGATGAGGAAACCACATACACCACAGTTTGAAGTGAATGCAGCTCCAGTGATTTAATGGAGGGGTTTATTCTTTACAGCAGCGACAGTGTCCCCAGAAACACTCAAGCCATATTCTATGACGTGAAATCACCCTTCTGAGGTTAGATAACATCTAGGCTAAGCAGAAAAATTCCTTTTAACTTTTACACCCAAAATAGAAAAGGTGATTAGTATAGTTTGAATTTAAAAAAAAATGTGGATCTCATCTAAGTGCTGCTGCTTACAACCAATAATGCACAAGAAGATATAAGCGTATGTTGTATGCTTAGTCATAGTGCAGATATGCCACGAATTAATCTCACTCTCTCCTAATGAGATACAGAATTATTGGTTCTTAAAACATTTGTAGCTTGATAAAGTAGTTGTAAGCAAATTTGATTTGCTTGTTATATTTAAACTCACTTAAAGGAATCATGCAAAAATATAATGATAAAACATAGCAGTTGTGACTATAAAATACAGCTTATACAGAGAAACAGATTCACCACTGACTCTATCAATATATAGGTAGTAAATAAAGAAGCTTTGCTACCTCTTGTAACTAACAACTGCCTCTTCCAGGAAAGGCTGTGTTTGGGGAAATAGTCTCCACGGTCACAGGTTTTTATATTATTATTATTATTATTACCAAAAGAATCAGACAAAGGAAGGCCATGATCCTGACTCCTACTGAAGTCAGTGAGTCTCTAAACACATGAAGCTCATGACAGGTCCAGATAGAAAGTTTCCTTTTGCCTTCTAGTAGAGAGAAAGCCCATCTCTTAACTCCACCACTTTATTAGCACCTTTCCAGCACATTATCCTTCCCCTAATCCTCCTGGCACTTTAGGGATTCAGGGTCATTAGAGCACTTGAAGGGTTGATGTTACTGTGATAGAGGTGTGAATTGATCCCTAAAATGACAACCGGTGACAAGGGTACTTCATTAGTCTACTACTTTGCCTCTTAATTGCAATTGATTGGTCTGTCTGTTAGAAGAGGTAAATTGGCTGCTCTGGTTCTTGTCATGTACTACATAGCTCTCTACATAGCTCCATCTTAGATCCCTCTTTCATCAAGTATTCTTCGCTTATCTAAACAGACCCACTGAAGTCAGTGGGAATACTCATGTGAGTAAGGGTGACAGGATTGGGCCCTTTGTTGCCTTTATTTTGGAGTTTTTTCTATCTTTCCCTTTGGCAGAATTTCTGTTTAAAACCCTCCACTAATGAATGGTAAAAAAGAAGAAAAGGAAACAGGCAAGAATCAAAGATTAACTTTATCCAAAGACCTTTTTAAAGTCATGCATTTATCTACTGTTTGAATGGATTTCCTGATGAATGACTTGGTTCTCAAGTACTGCACGCTGTTAATAATATACATTTTAATACCATCTGTCCCTGCCAGGGTCACACATGCTACAAGACTGGATTGCTGTTGACCAAATACATGGAATATTGGGACATGCAAAGCATCTCTGCCAGCAATGAAGTAGTGCATGTGCAATTAAAATTATAATATTTTAGTGCCTAACTTCTTTGTTTTTTCAAACAGGGTTCTAAAATAGAACAATTTTAGCCCAGCAGAGAATGTTCTATTGACTTTACTCATCTATGACCACTGTTGGATTATCTTTATTTTCTAAAAAAGTAAATGTATCTATTAACAAGAGTCCTTAGTAGTAAAATAAAACAACATGACTGCAGATCTCTTAAATCATCCACTCATTTTTATACATCTTATATCAAAGGAATGGAAAAGCAAAACAATTCTCCCCCTCCTCCCCCCCAAAACGAACCAGTACCTCAATTACAGTCAGTTACAAAAGCAATTCTGTGATCTTAAGTCAGCAAAAGTATCGACCTTAACAAATATCCCCACTTGGCTTCTGTTTTAGAAACATCACCACTTGAATCTAGACACTATGTGAAATCCTGGCCCTATTGAGGTCAGTTGGAGTGTTCCCATTAAGTTCAACAAGGCCAGGATTTCACCTTTTAAGCTTTTTAAATGGTATATGGCTCATGAAGCAAAGGTGCATGTGCTGAATAAAAAATGAGTAATACTGTTTATTCATTCAGCACAGTCCTGATCAAATCATGGTGCAACTTTCTAACCACTAGTATAATATTCCTATCCCTCCCTTCCTACTTTAACTCCATTTAGATCACTTATGTGGGCTTTCTGCTTCCCTATTTCAAAAGTCTGAGGCTGTTGGAAACCTTTAATTATAGTAAAAAAATAATTAATGATAGACATTAGTAATGGAAAATACCCCAGGTTTTAGTTCATCCGCTCCCAGTGCAAAATAATTCCCTACAGTATATTTTCTTGTGCATGGTCCTATCCAATAGAAACAAGATTTCTTCCATTTTTTTTTAGACAATTCCATAGTCTAATATAGCTCTTTATTTAGGTTTCTCCCTCCTGGTGTCTAGCCATCCTAATTTGTGCTATGATCCTATCATGTTTCACAAGCATTGGTCCTGCTTAGTATTTGAATCATAGTCCTAAAGTTGTCTAAACTTAATTTGGTTTAGAAATCAAATTGGTTAAGTCAGTGAAAACTCCTGGGTAAACTTTCCTATTTCAGTTTAAGAGTTTCAATGTAGCTTAAGCCAAATTTAAGCGAAACTGAAATAAACCTGGTTTAAAACTAAACTAAAATAAAAGTGTCCATCTTGGCTATTGGAGGTACTGTCAGTGGGGAGATATTTTCAGCTGATGTCCCCACTACTTGCTGAAGAAGATGAAGGCAGGAAAGCATATGAAGTATGTAGGTGGACCCAATCTGTGGAATGGAGAAGAGTATCATGTAAGTTAGAAGGGGGAGCCTCTCTGGGAAAGAAAGGGGACTTGTTTAGAAATGTCAAAGCTGCTTTCTAAATAAATCTTCTACATTCATTTTACATGTCCTGCCCCAGTATACATAGATCTTGGGAAACAAGAAACAATTACTTTTGGGAACAGAGGGAAGTTCATTCTGGGAAGTAGAAGATAGAAAAGACTAGCAAAAGCATTGAGAGAAAGTTTCCATGAAGAGGCTTGGTGGATGGAGTGGGAAGAGGATGAGTGAGTGTAACCTGCCCTCACCATCTGTGGCATGATCACTCTGATGGATCAGTATTAAACTCCAGCAATGACTTCCGGAGCTCAATCTAGTTAGCTTATGAAATAGACGGTGAAGGGATGATTTGATCACAGTCCATGTACAAGTCTATAGGTTACAGAAATTTGATATCACAGGGCTCTTCAGTCTAACAAAGACATAACTAAATCCAATGACTGAAAGTTGAAATCAGACAAATCCAGTCTAGAAATAAGGTGCACTTTTTAACAGTGAAGGTAATTAGCCACTGGAGCAACTTACCAAGCGTTGTTATGGATTTCCAACACTGGTGACTTTTTAATCAAGATAGGGTATTTTTTTTTTTTAAGATTACTGTAGTTCAACCACAGCTATTGTACTTGAAGTAGTGCTACAGTGAAATCCCATTACCTGTGTTATGCAGGAGGTCAGACTAATTAATCACACTAGTCCCCTCAGGCCTTAAAAATCTACAGATCTCTGGGGAAAGAAACTTTCCCAGGTCCCACAGATTTAATCCCATTCCCCTGATGGTTTCCTTAGTTTTCTCCTCTCCCATGTAGATCCTTGGTTTTTCACCTAGTCACTGCGGAGTAAGACTAGAGCCCTGAGTGGGACTTTTTTTTTTAATCCCACTCCCACTGTTAAGGCAATAGGTCCTGCAGGACTCCAGTCCCACTGCAGGTCTCTACACTAGTCCCGCATGCCGGGCTCTAAGAAGACCCCTGAATCTCTGGCTCCTAAGAATACCACCTTACTTTGCACCAAATGCCAGACCACACCACCTTGACCACTCCCAGCTGACTATACATGATCTAATCAGGAGGCACTCTAGCAACTTTCCTAAGAAGGTAGCTGCACATGATTGTACAGAGAAATGAAGCACCTCTTCCCCTGGAAGTAGGCTGATGTGATGTACTGGTGTTAGCAGTAATCAAGATTTCTCATATGAGGGCTAGTCGGTTTGGATAGGCAAAGCTCAGGAAGTTCTGGTCAGATTGATAGTTCAGTTCAAAACTCTGACATTTGGATTAAAGCAGTACTGAAATGAATCTTATATTTGACATTTAAAATACTTTCAAAAGGAACCTTTTCCACTGCATGTAGTTTCCTAAATCATAGCAGAATGTATTGCCATGGCAGAATGGCATGAGAAATTACTCTTCAACTGCTTCTGTGTTTTCCCACATTATGACTAAAGACATGAGTCTGTGAATCATTATACATAATGCAAGAGTATCATGCATAATAAACCAATGATGCAATAGAAGAGTTTTGAAAATTCGTTTGCCATGTACTTTGGCCAACATCCAGATTTTAAATATAGTATACAACTGTGTCGACTGAGAAAGTGCTATCTTTGGAAGGGATGGTTTGATGGCTAAGTCACAGGACACATACAACATGACTTATGAACTGTCTTCACAATGCAACAGTCTGGACTACGGGGGTATGAATTGTAGAGTGCACTAAAAAAATTGTATTCTACCTGCCACATGTAGACCCTGCTAGGAAACTAAAAGGTACCTATTTCACATTAACGTAATCATGTTTGAAATGGGACTGCATCAATGTGAACTATGTATCTTTTAGTTCAAGCCCACAGGGTCTTCATGGGGCAGTTAGAGTGTAACATGTTAGAGTGCTTTACAAATTGTGCTCCTTTAATGTGCTTTTCCATACCTTGTAGACAAGCTTTTATACTTCCATTGTGACACTGCCAAAGTCACTTAAGATAATGTTTTCAGAAATATCCACTATTTTTCTATGTAATGGTTTTATACTGACTCCCATCACTATGGTACCTGAGCACCTTCCATGAAAAAACAATACAATGATAGCAATAGCAAAGTCCCTAGTGGACTTCATAGATTCTGTGGCTCTTGACCCTTGGGGGGGGGGTGTAAAAGCTCTTCATGGGGTAGGGTATTCAGGTTGGTTGGGTGATTTGTTTGTTTGTTTTGGGTCCATACCTTGGGACACTTATTTAAGCTGACCTAAGCCTTGATACAGACACTGCTAGGTTGATAGAGGAATTATTCCATTGACTTTGCTACTGCCTCTTGAGGGGCTGGTTTTACTACAGCACAGTGGAGCCACACCTTCCATCATTGTAACAAGTGTCTGTTAACAACACTGTCCAAGGGATTTTTAGGGTCCTAGACCACATTGCCATCTACTGATTTTAAATTAACTTTATCCCATAATTATAACACAATTGTACAATCCACTGCTCATAACAATTTATAGACCTAAGACATTATGACCCATTGTGCTTAAATTCTTGTACTCAACCATATTAACTGTCTGGTCCACACTAGTGTTCTCATCTTTTAAGCTCCGTGATATACAACTTTGTAATTGCAAGCAATTAAATAAAATGTGCTTGATAAGTTACATTTTTGTTCAAATCCTTTGAAACGAATTCAAGTACCATTGAAGTGGGGGGGGGAGTGACACTTTTTGTAACACTGGCTTGTATATATTTCTCCCCAGTCAGTACAACAGATTTACAGTGCTGTTACCTGTGCTACACCTGTTTTCTGAGATCTTCAGACTTCAGGTTGTTAAAATCCAGCATGTTTAATAAGCAATACATATATAGAAGATTGTGGAGAAGAAAATGTATGAGCTAATTTAGCCCAAGAATAAATATGGCTTTATTTCAGCCAAGACTTTTTTAGACAAACGTTCAAGATTAGGCATGTGCCACTGCACATACACATTGTCCTGGACACTACAGGAATCTAGGACACAGGGAATGTGGTTTAACTAAGCCACAACCTTATTAAGCAATACATCTGGGCCGCATGTAGCAATATCCTACCCAGTGCAGGTCAGCCTTCTTTGGTAATCCATGCCTCACAGTGGAGGGCTGCCATTAGCCTCGCCACACAACCATTAGCCTGGTCCCATTGCCTGGAGCCCTTACCCATAACCATATGAAGGTTAAGGGTGAACAGAGGTAGACAATATGAGCTCCATTCCTGTTTCTCTTCTCCTAATCTGTTTTATCAGTGGATTGGACCCTCCTGTAAAACAATTATCTGTGACTCACACCAAGCTGCATCAAAATGAATTTTACAGGCTAATTTACCCAGTGGGTTGCTGGACTCAAGGAAGGTAAAGAAATCTCACTCAGCCCAGTCCAGTCAGGCAGAGGGGAAAAATTCCTTCCCCACTCCCAAGAGGCAACTGGTAGGATGCCCAGAGCAAGGCCCCTAAAGCTGCTTCCATTCTAATCCTGAGAGGAGGTAGGAGGAAAGGGATTTTTCCTTCCTAGCACAGAGTGGCAACCCCAGCAAGGGAAACAGTTTATAAGCCCTCCCCTTGAGTGTGAAGGAACTAGTAGGCTTATTCTGCACCTTTCTATCTAATCAGCCTTAACCTATGAGACAGCTGGCTACCCAGAAGAAGGGACGGGAGTGCAATCGTTAAAGACGCCAAAGATTTTTGGCTCAGACAAATTCCCTACCTTGGATGCTGCATAGGGACATGTATACATGCAAGTACATAGTGTGCCCATTAAAATCAAGTATTTGCTTCCATAGATGGCCAGGTGTGTATATGCATGTGGCCTCTCAAATATGTGATCACAAAAGGCATATGGAATAACCTGAAAGAATACTGAATAGAGTTAATAGGAGATAAATCTGTTTTATCTCTTTGCTTCAGGAAATTTTTATTTCTTAGAACAGGTCTACACTATGAGGTTAAATCGACCTAGGTTATGTTATTCACATAGCTCTAGTGGTTGTAGCGTAGGTCAACTTATTACGGTATCTACACCGTGCTGGGTCGACGGAAGAAACTGTCCTGTGACTTACCTTTTGCTTCTCATTCTGGTGGAGTACTGGAGAGCAATCGGAGGTTGATTTAGCGGGTCTTTACTATATCCACTAAAACGATCCACAGTAAGTGTAGGCATGCCCTTAGGCTATAGCTACACTGCACCCCACTTCCAATGGAGCATAGGATATGTGTAGTTACAGGCCACAGTGAAAAGTAGGCTGCAGCCTCACTGTGGTGTGTAGTTACATATACCAGTGAAAAACTCTGTCAGGGCAGAGGCAGTGGGAAAAGGCTCAGCAGCAGGGAGCTGCTGGAGCCTTTCCCCACTGCCTCCCCTCTGCCCAAACCTTTTCCTGATGCCAAATTCTTTGACTGTAGCAGGGAAAGGCCGTCCGGCAGTGCGGAGGCATCGAAATTCTGTTAAAAATAGCAATGTAGATGGGGTAGCGCTGCTTGGGGAAAAGAGAGCCACAAAGGGCATGTACCTAGTATCTACCCACAGGGTTCAGACATGTCTTTGCTCACATAAGCAGTGCCTCACCGTTTATGCTGCTATTTATCTCTGTGCTGGGGGCATATCATGTCTGTACTCTACATGCCACCAAAAGGAGTGTGCAATGAAGCTGCACCTTCAATTTCCTTAGAGTGATCTTTTGTTTTCACCCCTTGACAAGTTATCTCTGTCTTTCCGAGCCAAAACACTGTTAACTTTTAGGGCAGGAAACTCCAGTATTGCAGAGGGAAGCCAGAACATGGTAATTATTTAAGCTTACACACACACATGGACCTTTGGTGCAATGTACTACTGATGCATAGCTAGAGAGCAAAAGTGGTGTGGGGTCAATTGTTTTTAAAATGAACAATAATGATGGATTGGAGTCAATACTATCAAATGACAGAAAGAAATTTTTGCATTGTTGTAACAAGAGCTGCTGGAGTCAGTGAAGTGACTCTGGAAAAGCAGGTCTCTTTCCAATGCTCCCACATGACTTGCCTTATCAGGGATATACCCAGCATAATTCGAAGTGGAATAAGACCGAAATGAGCATCCTGGCCTTTGCCATCCCTAACCTTTCCTGGATCAGATCCTCAAATCAGCTTGAAGTAGGCTTCATTGACTTTAACAAAGCTTTTATACAAGCTGAGGATCTAGTGCCCTATGTGCTAGATTTCTGTACTGACTCCAATGGTCACGAAAAATGTATTGAGATAATTTAACGAATAAATAAATACTGCACCTCTCTCTAAGTGCCATAAAGATGGCAGGCAACTCAAATAAATACAACCGAAAGTCTAGTTTTTCCAACTACTATATATCTATTCAGTTCTGGATTTCAGAGCCTTCTATAAGGTTTGTGACTTATTTTACCTCTGTATGGAGGAAAGGAAAAAGCAGGTTTTGCATTACCGGTCAGGGCACTGAACAGAGGAGGAGAAATAGTGGAAAAAATATTCACAACCATTTTTAACGTTCTTTAGATTTTCCTTCATCTTCTCACCCATTTTAACTTGCTTCTCACAAATATTAATGTGAGCAAAGTTTGTTCATATGAATCTCAGCAGACACTGACTTTTTAGCTGGGATTAATTTAATCATGAAAGGAAATTCATTTTGTGAAAAAGATTGTTTCAGGCAGAAATGGAAGCAGATTATAAAACTTGGGTCATTATCCAATCTGGGAATAACAACTATATTACGTGATTTAAGTAACCAGATTGCTTGAATATTGAATCCTCAATGGAATATTTACAGCAAAGAATTTGGGAGCAATCTAGCCCCAGTCTGTTTGCACTAGAGGTGAGTATAATATTTCATTCACAACAATGTTGTGGAGGGATAAAAATGGCTTTTGTTGAAATGGGAGTTTCTATAGCAGATGTCCTATATTCAGTAAAAGTTTTGGTTTTTCAATTAAAAAAACAAACAACAAATACTGACAGCACCCACACATGCTTTTGGCACCTGAAGGCTGAAAAGGTTGAGGGGGGAGCTAAGTTTTTCTTTTGATGAAAACCCACAAACTTTTGAGGAAGATTTTTGATTAAGATGAACATGTTACTATTTTCACTGAAATCTTTCAAAGGAACAGAAAAAAAAATATTTTCCAACTACCTCTAGCTCGCACAAATCACTTCACATAGGAAACACATTAATAATACTTCCACTATGTAGACAATTCATTAACTGAACAAATGGGCTAAGTGTGCCAAATACATTGTTTGTTATGATAAGTTGTGCTGACCAAGGCGACTCATGACATGATTTTTTTTTAATTATGGTATTTTGAGGATTTCTGACCCTCAATTTTTCCTAAGAAGATGTGTGTTGATTTTTAGAGGAATGATAAGAAATAACTACAGACTGGATAAAGAAGCCTGAGACAAACTTACCCTTCTATTTTTTCTTCCTATATGACTTGCTTACTTTCTAATTTGCCTGAATTTCCCCCATCAGCTGCAATCATGTTTTAATGAGGAACTTCTGCTAATATCTGAGATCACCTGCCTGAACTCTGTACCAAAGATGACCATTCGGTTTGGGAGTTTTTGATTATTATTGTTCTTGTTTTTGTGAAGTAAAACTGTTTTGGGGTGTATCATGGGGTCCATTCACCACAACGGCGCCTCTTGCTGTCCAGTCTGGGGATTAGCTCTTCCAGTTGGTGGACTATCTTCAGGTGGTGCCTCTCCCATCATCCTCTCACCCTGCAGACCCACCTCACTCCAAGAACTGCAGCATCCTCATCATGACTCGGTCCTCTGGCACCATCCGTGCTTCCCCCTTGAGGGGTTACCTAAAGTCCTTGTATGGAAACAATCCCAGGTGGTCTTCTCCTGTGCTTCCCTGACAATGCCACTTCCTCAGTGGCCGGTAGGGAAACCTGCACCCATCCACCCTCTGCTTTGAGTTCCAGTCCAGGGACCCTCAGCTCAGCAGTTCTGGGCTTTACCCTCTCAGCCTCACCACTCCTTCCCTTAACTGCTTCCTACTCTTCCTTGTCCCCACCACCACCCACCTCCTCTGGGAGTACCAGCTCCAAGCCAAGTCCCTCTTTCCAGGAATGGACTGCAGATTTAGGCATATGCGTAGGCACCCAAAAATTTGGGGCACCCGCCCCTGGGTCTTAGTGTCCATCCTCTCAATTCTTCCTATCCCTGTTCTGACCCTTCCTGCAGGCTCCCACCACAGCTGGCTGCTGCAGCCTGGTAAGTCTTCCTCCCGAGGGGATCTACTGCTTAAAATTGGAAAAGTCTTCTAGCCTGCCAGACCTATTAGCACAACATTGAAACTGTTAAAGTGCCATTCAAGAGGTAATGAAGCCATTTAACAGGCATTTGCCCACCCCCAGGTATATACTGTCAGGGCTTGGCTACACTTGAAACTCCAAAGCCCTGCCGTGGGAGAGCTCCAGTGGCAGCGCTTTGAAGTGCGAGTGTGGTTGCGGCGCCAGGAGCTCTCCCAGCGCTGCAGGTATTCCACCTCCCCGTGGGGATTAGCTTGCAGCGCTGGGACCTGCGGTCCCAGCGCTGGGGCACTGTTTACACTGGCGCTTTGCAGCGCTGTAACTTGCTGCGCTCAGGGGTGTGTTTTTTCACACACCTGAGCGAGAAAGTTGCAGCGCTGTAGAGCTCCAGTGTAGCCAAGGCCTCAGGCCATGGCTACACTTACAGTTTTGCAACGCTGGTAGTTACAGCTGTGTTCGTACAGCTGTGTAGGGCCAGCGCTGCAGTGTGGCCACACTGACAGCTACCAGCGCTGCAGTGTGGCCACATTTGCAGCATTTGCAGCGCTGTTGGGAGTGGTGCATTGTGGGCAGCTATCCCAGTATTCAAGTGGCTGCAATGTGCTTTTCAAAAGAGGGGGGTGGGGTGGAATGTGACAGGGAGCGTGGAGGAGACAGAGAGAATGGATTTTTGGAGTTGACACTGTTCTCAGCTCCCTGTCTTGCAAGTTCTAAGGACTGGAAGACACACAGTGCCTACCTTCAATCATTTTAAAAGTTCTAACTCCCTTCCCCCACTCCTCTCTCATTCACTAAATGCAAATTATATACTGCTAAATATCCGTCAGACCAGATAAGCAACTGCTCAACATGGACTTCCCCCTCCCCCTCTGCCGTGTGAGCGTGCTGTTTCTCTCTTCAAGCAAACAGCTGTGAACATTCCAAAGTAATTCCCCTGCCTGCCTCCGCTCGCTCAGCAAACAGGAGCTGTGTTTGTTTTTTAAATAAGCAGTTTGGCTGAACTCCGAGCTCTCCCTTTCTTCCGGTTTGTTGTGGACAGGAATTCTGGGATACCTCCTTATACCCTGGAGGTCAATAAAAGCGCTGGTGGGCGTCCACACTTGCTGACCAGCGCTGGATCACCAGCGCTGGAATCCCTACACCTGAGGCTCGACCGGGTGTACAGCCAGCGCTGCAACCAGGGAGTTGCAGCGCTGGCCGTGCTTTGCAAGTGTGGCCACATCCTAAGTTGCAGTGCTGTAACCCCCTCACCAGCGCTGCAACTCTCTCGTGTAGCCATGGCCTCAGTTTCTAAATTTACTGACAAAAACAGTTGTGCATTATTGTAAAATTTATTCAGAACATGTTAGTCTAGAGGACCTTAGTTTAAAATTTTCTTTAAAAACATTTCATTAGAGAGTTCCTGAAGATTATAAAAATCACATCTCTAAAAAAACCATTACATAGATTTTTAGATGCACCATCTGAGTATTCATCTTTAGCCTTAAATGTGTGGCTTTTCAGACATATCTTTTTTTAAATAAATCCTTCACAAGACCACTTTTATCTAAAATACACACGTGAGGCTGGGCTGCTGTCGGTCATAGGCGTTCCGGTTTAATACTGCATAGGGCCCCATAAATCCTAAAGATGGCCCAGTGACTGACTGCTGCCTGCCTGCCTTCCTGCAACCTTCTCCAGCAGCCTCCTTCTCTCAGCGCCTGGGCTTTATAGGCCCTGCCTATTCCTGCTCATCAGAGTCTCATTTAATCCACTCCCTGGTCCCTGGCTCCTCCTCCAGGGACAGCCTGAGCAACTCATTGACCTGCCTGGCCACCTTAACCCCTGGGATGGACACGCCATCTCAGGGTGGCAAAGAGGAAACATGTTTTTTATTTCAAATCTAGATCCCAACCTAAACACTCTTACATTTTTGGACAACTCCATAGTTCTTGTTCAAATCCATCTATATGCTAGATGCTTTCATTAAATCCTGGTTCCAACTGGAAATTGGAAGAGATTCCATATGCAGATGCTATGGGAATGGAATATGGAAAATATTTTAATTTTAAATGTATTTGTTGGATCACTGCTAAACAAGGAAATGGAGCTGGAGCTAGTGATAGCGAGCCACAGTAAGTTTAGATGTTCCATTTATATAAGTACGCAAAGGCTGGATGGTTATCCAGAGTTTATTAGGCTGAAATCTCTTGAGAATTCTCTTGTCAGGTCACCAGTTATTGCTTCCAGCCAAACTCATGTTAACCTTTCAGCTTCTGGGTGAAACCAGAAACTGTTGCCAACAAAAAAAGGTAACTCTGAAATTTGAAAGTATCTAAAGATTCATTTCGGGGGGTACACCTTGAACTTTGGACAAAGATTCAGATCCATTCTTATTTCAGCTGAATTGGGATTTCTCTCTGAAGAGCAGCTGCAGGATCAGACTCTCCATTATATTTGCCCAGAAAGCAGCTAAAAGCAAATTAATTCTAAATTAAACTCTACTTAATCTTGGCATTTTTTAAAAAAAGAGAAATCCTTGTAAAAATTAGCAAGGCCACTACATTATGCTTCTCCTAAACAAACAAACAAACAAACAAACAAACAAACAAACAAACAAAAACAGCTATGTCATAATGCCTACAAAATAGTTGACAGTGGTTGGGCAGCCAGTGTGCTGTAACTGCCACTTACTATATTCTCACTGTGACCTTGTGCTTCCCTAGTCTGTTTATTGTATTTACCTATTGCCTCATCTTATACTTTGAATATAAGCGCCTTGAGCCAGGGACCATCTTTTCATTATGGTGTTTGTACAGTGCCTAGCATAATGAGGCCCTGATCCTTGATTGCAGTTCTAGGCACTACCACAATACAAATAATTGAGACTAATAGTAAGAGTTGTGAACATTCACCCAAAAGCAGGTTTCCCAACCTGTTCCAGTTTAAATTTTAGCTTGAGTAGTAAAGACGTTTAAAGAATTAGAATACAATCTATAGATAAAAAAGCTGATATGAAGTTCCCCTTAACTTACCAACCTTGTGAAGTTAATACTAGGTTTTGCCAAGAGGGTTTTCCAAACACTCAGAACCTTTATTCATTACTAAAGAGATCTCAGACTATCCTTCTATGACAAATATGTTATACAATTTCCCTTGTCTGGGTCAGATGCTAAAACAAAAAGAGGAGGGGCTGGGGGACTGCATAGGAATCAAGATTTTTAAAATGGTATTTATTCAGGATATTAAATCAGTTTTCCACTCAGGATTTTGTTTTTACTGTTATTCTCACTTAACCGATTTGGAATCAATGCCTGATCTTACATATCTCTTGCAGCTTGCCTTCAGAATCGTCTCCTTAAGGAAATTATGCATGGAAATTCCTTTTTACGATCTTTTACTGAAATCACAAGTCTGTATCTGAAACATATACTGCTGCAAATTTTGCCCAAAGCTTTGTCTTGGCTATATAAAAAAATTATAGGTGTGGACCAATTTTTGAATTAGCATGAAAACTCCTTTTATGTGCATATGAGAAATGTCTTTGAAACATTTTGCCAAAGGCTTTTTCGTCTTCTGGTTGTTATAAGAAAACATGGTTGCCCAAAAGAAAAAACCTGATCATGGTTCCACCTTAATCAGATTCACAATCGTGTCCTAATGCAATTTGTCCTAATCCATTTCTGAGGAAGACAACCATTTATGATTCAGGGAGACATGTGGGAATAAATGTGGCTATTTGAAAATCCCCTGAGTCATTTATGTACTATATTTTACCAGTTCATAAAAAAAAACCTAATTACATTTCTGGGAAGAAGGCATTATGGATGCAATGTATATTCTAATAAAACACTACACACACACACACACACACACACACCCCACTATCCGGGTATCTTGTAGTCATATTGTGCTCAGTTTGCAATATGGACAATTCATTTCATATCTCAGTAGCTGGTTTTAGAATAGCAATACTGTGCTTAACATATTTAACACCGATCACAGATATCAGTATGTGCCTGGAAATGCTGCTGTCTTTGCTTTCGTTTGGTAAAAGACTGCTGTATGTTCAGCATGTCAGAAAATGGCCCCTCAGCAGGAGCGTTGGAAGCTCCTGAGAAGTGAGGGAGGCCACTAGCACCTGAATGCCCCCGCCCCACCCCTTCACCCTGAGGCCACACCTACCACTCACTCCTCTCCATACGTCAGCCTTTCCCCTCCAGTCGCTCACCTTTAAGGCAGGAAAAAAAGTGGGAGGGCCTAGCCCCCTGATCCTCCCTGTCCGTCAGTAAGATACCCTACTTGGTGTACCAGAAATAAATGCATATACATACCTCTCTATATACACACAGTCAGAATGATATGTACTAGAGAACAAAAAGATACTGAAATATTTTCAGAAAAGGGATCACACATATATCTAACCATCCGTCACCACACACAGCCCCACCTACCATTGGAAGTACTAAGGTCCTCCTCTTGCAATTATTTACATAGAAGGGCTTAACTTTAATCATGTTGAGTAGCCCCTTTGGAGTTGTGTGGGTAAAATTAGGCATGTGCCTATGTGTTTTCAGGATTGTTGCCTCAAATACTAGAGCAAGAGTTCCAAATGTAGAAAGCTCCAAGTTTATTTACATTGAAATTCTTTCATGCAAAACTCCTCCCCTCCCCAATATTAAAATGTTATTGTGAAAGAAAGTTTTGCTATAAACAAAATTGACTGTAATAGATGGCATACAACTGGGACAAGTCAGTAGTATAAATAATCAGAAGATTTCTATCTACCCATTTGTAATAATCAGGAGATCATGCAGCTCATGAAATTACAATTACCTAACATTTCATCATTTATTTTTTACTTAAATGGTTTGTGAATGATTGTTTTTCTTTGGCACATGTGTGAGAGTGAATGATTTCTTGTGCTTCAGCTGCAGCAAATTTAGGTCTGATTGTTTCATGCACTGAAGGATGAAGTTGGTGTTCATGTGGAAAAAGTCATTTTGCATGACTATTGAGAACATTTTAAATTTCCTGGTTTGGAAACAATTAGGTGAAAAACAGTGAAAAAAATTAAATAGGGCTTCCGAAAAAACCTGGGAATGAAATTAGCCTCAAACTTGCCCTTTACCCTTTAAATTAAATGCTTTAGGGTAGGTCTACGCCACAAGGTGTGATTGTAGCATGTGTAGGCATTCCCATGCTATCTTTAATCTTATACAATAGTAGTGTAGACGTGGAGCAGGCTTCACACAGCAATCAGAGCACAAGACCTCCAGGGATCCCGAGTATGTACTCTGCTCACTAACCCACGCCACCATGTCTATGCTGCTGCTCTTACTCATGCTAGGTAGATCAAAACTAGCATGAGAAGCCTACCCATGTAAAAAAAACCCACACCTTTCAGTCACAGTGTAGGCATACTCTTGGTATGAAATGTAACATCCCCAAATATCCTTCCTATAATTCCCTATATGATGTACAGATAAGCAACTAGTTGACAGATTTTGTCTACCACACTGAAACTTGCATTCAAAGGCCCTGTCAGAATGCAGGTCACTTGGCATTCAGAAAAAATGGCACATGGATAGCAGCACCAGCAATGAAAGATTCAGTGCAGCTTTTAGGAGGAGAGAGTGCATTATACAGCAATTACTCAGTTGGCCTGATTTCTGTCAGTCTTCCCCTGGAAACAGCAAGGAAGCCAATGGTTCTTTTATGCATCAACACCACCTAGAATTACTCATAATGACTCATTGATATTTAGATCCCAAGGACATCAATGGTAGATACTCATCTTTCATTATAAAGTGAAACCCAACAAACTTATGTTAGTGCAGTTTGTGAATATACTCCTACTTCTACAAACTGAAATCGGGATTTAATGTATGAAACAAGGTTTGTTGCAGGTGAAGCACAGATATTTTTACCTGAACAGCTTAGGGAAGAAAGAAAAATAAATAGAGCAGTTCTCCGTTAGCTGAAATTGATTGTGTTACATGGTATCTTGCTACTTTAGGCATTTGCAAATCATCCATCTCCACTGTATGTAGACACTCCTATAAACTCAATAAACACATATGGAAGAAAATATGTGACCATTACACAATACCTAAGTCTGAACACAAACATGAAGATAGACTGGAAAACAATATTGCCACATAACTTAACAGTTCCCCATGTCTTACGTTTCAGAAAATTAGAACTAAAATGGATTGACATGGAACAAATGTTCAAAGTGATTAATGATATCCTTTATTGGGTGTCCAGCTTGAGACCTCTTGAAGGGTCCCAGCTGCTAAAGCATGGATGCTCAGTACTTTCTGAAAATCATCCTCCTTTAAAGGTGTCCCAAGTTGGGCACTAAAAATAGAAGTACCCCCAAATAATTAGTCACTTTTGAAAAATTTGGAAATCTCAGCCATCATCCCTTCATACTCAACCTGCTCTGCACAATATTTTTCTGTCGGGAAGATTACATTTCTCATCACTGTTATTATATGCATACAAGCATGCATTACCTTTTAATAAATAAAGCAGAAGCCAACACATGTAACCACTATTATAAACAGCGTCTGTTATGAAACTCACATTGACTCAAATCCTCTTAATGGTTTTCCACTGAAAATTCAACATCTGCCAACACCACACAAATCTTGATAACTGATGTCAGCATGAATGCATTAAGCCATAGTTTTTAACATGTTAGGAAAACAAAGGGTTTATGGAATGCTGCTAACAAAGGGCTAAATCCTGTAGTCTTCACTCTGCAGTAGTACTGATCCCTGAGTAAGGACTGAAAAAGGCCAAAGCCTATAGCGCGTTAAGGAGAACAATTTTTTGTGCCATATGAGTAAAATGACATAAGATAGAAAAATCTACTATGCTAAATCACTGATGCTGGCACCTTTCATCGCCAAGCATCATTTGTGAATGCATGTCCTGCTGCACCAGCCACTGGCTTTGATGTGTAGCAGCTGCAAAATGAAGGCAATATTCAGTGCAGGAAGGCTGTTCAAATGAGAGGAAGGAGTGGAGGAGTAAGGTTTCCCCTCAAGGATTTGAAATTCCTCAGTGGAACCCAGCCAAAGAAAGATATAGAATATAAGAGACTTGGATTAATGTGTGATAATGATGCTGCCCTGCAGATTTACTGGGACTCTCATTGCAGAGGAAAATGTGAATCTCATAGCAGCAGCAGGGAGCATCTATTCAGATAACAGGGAATGCCAGGAGGTTAACTCTAGCAGTTGCAGACCTACAAAATTGATATGCCTACCTATGAGTGGCTTGCTTCTTGTGCACAGAAGTGGTTAATCAAAGTTTCAGCATAAGGCCTGAAAAACAACCATTTAATTAATGTGCCAGATATCCGTGCCAAAGCTTTTGCCTAGATTAGGTTCAAACTGTAAAGAAATCTCCAAGAGAAGGGTAATTCTCAACACCTGTGGGCATTTTTATTAGCTGCTTGCACAGAATGAAAAACCTTATGTTAAAGTGCTTGCCTCTCCTCTGCCAAATTGACCTTGTGTGCTTTTACCTGAGCATAAACATACGCAGGTTTTAAAGCAGACTCAGAAAAAGACTGCTAATGGGCAAGTGCTCTGTGGCAAATCCACTTGATTCAAACGTAGTTTGTGGATGGAAGTAATCATACTGGTCTGTTTAAACAGCTCTCTAGCAAGATACAGAAATAAACACGGTTTTAATGTTATGGAGCAAATTCTCAGGAAGTTATAAGGAAGAACAGCTTTTAAACGGGGGGGGGGGAGAGAAAGAAAAATCAATGCAGGCTTGTGAAGCAGCATTCTTTTAGCACAGTGCTATTGTTGCTGGGTTTGGATAAGGTTCAGGGAGTGAAATCTTGGCTCTGTTGAAATCAATGGATGTTTTGCCAATTGGGCCGGTATTTCATCGAGGCAGTAGAAACCCACTTAAGGTTTATTTCTGAAAGCTTTGTTTTTGTACCCAGATGCAGCCCTTCATTCTGGTTCTACAGTGTTGTACAGAATGACGAGCAAAAGCTGCCAGCACAAATGAAATTATTTTTAAAAAACAGCTGTTAAAGAGCTGCATGCTCTTTCCCAGAGGTGGCTACATTTTGGTACTGGATGACATTTCCCTATATGAAAAAGTAAGTGAATAATTTCCCCCAATCTAATTTATTCACTTAGTGTAGCTTTCTTTCTCATGTTCAGGGCACATTAATTTCAATAATAAATTTTTGAGGCAACCAATATTAAAAACGGGTCTATGGTGATCCAGTTTGTGGCACATTGGAAATTTGAGCTGTGTTCTTTAGTTGTGATTGGTCAGCTGTATTACGTGAAATTGTTTCCATTCCTTGAGAGTGCGCATGTAAGCACTTCCAGCATGAATACTCTCAAAGGCACATGACCATATGTAACTTGGTTTCTGTAAATGTTTGTGGCAATTAAACTTGATCTCTCAAATGTCTGAGCCTTGGGCAAGCCACTTCATCTCTTTGTGCTGCTATTTCTCCTCCCCTCCTTTAGCTGTCTTTAGGGTAAAGACATCACTTAGCACCTACACATTTTTGATGTAAAAGTTCCAAAGGCACCTAAGTTTTTGCTTCTGGGCATACACACTCCTACCACACCTTAGGTGCTCAGACACCTAGCTCATACCTAAGTCCCAGTGCAATCCACAAACTTGGAGAAGATAGATGCAGGAGCACCAATCTTGCCTGCCAGGTTCGGTCTGGAAGGGGTGCTCAGAGACCACCTAACTTCATTTAAAAAAAAAAGAAAAACAAGGGAAGGAGGATGCCTCCCTTCTAAAGTTTAGCCCAATGGTTAGGGCACTCATCCAGGATGTACAAGTTCCTAGTTCAGGTCCACCCATTGTACCTGATGAGCGGGGACAGGCATCTCCCACCTCTCAAGTGAGTGTCCTGACCACAGGAACACAGTGTGAGTCTCATGTTTTCTCTGGCCCAATTAATATTATTCAGTCTTTTAATTATAATGGAAGAGGATGACTAGATTCTTCCACCCTCACTCTTCTTGCTTTTGGGAGTCAAGGTGGTAGAATCTAGCCCATAGAGAGCAAGTTTTGCACTGATGGTCCAATCAGATCACCATTTGCCTCTTTTGCTGTAATAGTTGTTGACAATATTCACTCAAGTTGTGCATGCCTAAAGGTTTAGTTCTTTGCAACTTCTCCCACCCACTTTCAAAATCCCTTTTGTTCTGTACATTACATCTTAAGAAAAATAGAGACATAACTGGATGATTAGCCCTTCAAATATGGTTTTCCTGACATAACAAAACCAAATATTCTCAGCACCTCTGTCCTCATCTTTCTCCCAACACTAAACCAACAAAATATTGATTACATGATTCTTTAAATTGGGTTGTATAACTTATAGCACTTGTCCCATGCCACAAAAGGTTGTATGAGGTGATAAAAATGGATCTGTGCTAGGCCCTATCATTTGCAATCATGAGCAGCAGTGGAAAAAGTAATTAATTTTATGGAATCAGATCCTGATGTCATACTCCTAAAACTTAATGAAGGAGACCAGAGATAGCAAATATTCACCTATTAGCCTCACACACACATACACAAAGCATCTTCCCTAGCATGAACATTTGTTTCATCTCAGATACTGCCTTTCCCCCCTTAATTTTCAGAATTACAACTCTGTTCAAATTGCTCACACACTATACAATCCAAATTGGCTTTTCCAGGGTAGACCAATGTAAAAAAGAAAAAGAGCCTATTTCTAGCTCAAGTCTGGATGTTAATACTGAGAATCAGCTTCTGATTCAGGAATGAAATGTAAAAATTTACTCATACCTGAAGGAGTTGGTTTATCCATTAGGACACGATTGCTGTTAGCTGTGTGCAGCACATCACTTCTGTTTTTGAGAGAAATTAGTGATTGACAATCTAGGATTTGTTCTTAGTTTTTCTCAGAAGTAGCTGAGCCACATTTCTGGATATTAAAGTTTGTAGTAATGCAGAGCTAGAATTTGACAACACTTACCACACAGTATTTCAACAGGATAGGGAACACGCACAAACCCCTCAGCTGCCACTGTATGGTAACTGTTGGGACATATTTATCTTGTTAAGGACCACCACTGTAAGGTTCCTGTGTAGTTTATATCTATGAATAGTCCCATTAGTCTCAATGGGATTACTCACATAATTTCAAGGATGACAATAAGTATGTATTTGCAGAATCAGGGTCATAATAATGAAAACAAAGCACTCAAAAGGAGCACCAGATTCTCTTCCCTTCAGAAAACGATGCAAGCCCGTCTGCTAAGTCACCATAATTGGGTAAAATCAGTGTCAGGTTGTCTATCTGCAGTTTTTCTATAATAAACAAACTATTCCTCATACCTTCTCACTAATATATCATTCAGCTTTTTGGTGTTGAAAACATTCAAATTAGAAAAACAGAGCCTGGTTTCTTTCCATGAAAAAAAAATAGCTAAGTATCTTATTCAATATATTTTATTGGGCCAGATTGTGACATCTGTTTATAAGAAGAAATCCCCTCTGTGATTATCTATGAAAGCTAGAGAAAGATTGAGTACTATGACTGTTGTAAAGAATGTATTCAACCTGTAATACAATTTTGGTTTACTCTCTTTCACATTAAAATAATTAGAAATAATCTAATGTCTTTTTCATATTGTGATGCATTCAGATAAATATGTAAACAAACATGTTTGATTACTGGTCTTGAACCTTTGAAGCTAACTGCCATGTGTTTATTTGCTATTACTTACCATCTTCTTCACAGCTATCTGTATAAGCCCTTCCTCTCAAACTACTCATTTCCACCTCAGATGTTTCTAACACTTTTTCTGGAACTTAAGGCCACAAATGAACATTCTTTTGAAGAGCAGTAACAACGATCATTTGACCAAACACTAATTTCATTTTCTCTTCCATGATGTTGCACAGAATTGAAGTCAATATAAAATTTTAGCCCATAATGTTTTACGGCTGAGTGAGAGTTGTCCCCATAACCTAAAGAAGCACCATAAACAAGGGAAATGGCCAGCTTTCCATCATCATCAGGTTAAGATTAGATCATGTGTTTGACTGTAGCATGAAAAAAAGGTTGAGAAACATCAGATTAGATCATTTTAATTAGTGAAAAATTGCTGCTTTCCCAGGTCATCCAGGAAACACAGGTGGACAATCCACTTTGAAATGGGTAGAGGGAGATTCAGACTTCAAAGTGATTATTTGGAGAAGTTCACACCCTCCTTTCCAAAACAATCAATACACCTGTTAACAATTAAAAGCTGTGATTCATGGAGCAATTATAAGGCCATATCCTGCCATCAATTTTTACATAAAACTCCTAGTGACTTCAACGGGTCTTCCTGCTGATGGAGGATATGGGTCTATAACCCCAATAATAAAAGAAAAACTCTCTCTTTTCTTTTATAAAGCTTCTGATTCTCCCAGAGTTGTACCTTCCTATCCCCCTGTTGTTAAGTAAACATTACCTGTATTTTCAGGCTGTGCAGTCTCCAGTGATGTGTAGAGAAAGGATTTGGCCATTCATATCACCATTGTTTAAAGACACTTGAGAGATTAAATTCTTGTTCAATTGCACTTGTGCAATCTTACTGATGTCAGTGGGGTCACTTGGGTGCAACTAAACACAAAATTTGGCAGTGCCCTTAAAGTATAACTTATGCTAAGGATTCAGCAAATCCGCTGATCATTTTTTTAAACTTCATGATAGGTGCCTGAAAGGACTAGGGCCCTGGTCTAGCAATTGACTGCATGCAGGCAGACCCCTGTGCCTATGCTGAGCCAGTTGCGGGACCGAGACAAAAACATGCCAGAACAAGCTTCTGATTTCTGAAGGATTAGACTTGCTTCCAGAAGCTATAAATCATGACTTCAAACACAGAATGGGGCTAATTCTGCTTTTGGTTACACATGCACAACTCTATGGGGCAACTTCAAAGGCATATTGCCTCCACTCCACCCATACTAAGATGGAGATTGCCTTTTTGCCTGTGTTTCTCCATTGCTGAGATGGCTCTACATAATATACTCAAAGTAATAATTTCCGTCAGTAAAACAGATTCTAAAGGGTGTAAAATATACTATGATTTTTCCCTCTTATTTCTCCTACCTCTGGAAAAATCTTGGCTGGTAATGGGTTAAAAGTCTGCTAGCAAGTGTTGGCCATTTGAAGGTGTAGTCTTCTCCCCTGCTGATTTCCCCTTTGACCTTTTGGGGGCCAGGGCAGTTCCAGACTTCATTCTTACTCTATTTCCTGGTCTCTTTCTGGCTGTGCACTCAATGTTTCCACAGCAGATTAATGACAGCTAATAATATCTGATATATCTGGACATTGCCACATAATGAGTTGCAGTCCCACTGGGTCCCTGAAGTGTCACTACTAACAAATTCACCAGAGCTGCACATAATTAGCATGTAAAGGGAGTGATCATGCAGTAAATCTGTAGGGGAAGATGGATAGCCCAGGAGGGGAAAAAAATAAAGGAAAAATACTGTTCTTAACACTTCTTGCTAAATGTATGTTCCTTGGCATGAATATTTTCTTGATAACAAACCGTGGACAGGTTACCTTTACAGTAACATTATTCCTTCCATGGCTGATAGGCAGAATTTCATTATCCCACTGCTAATGTTACAATATTTCTGCAAAATGTCACCATATGTAAATGAGAGGAGGTTAGGGTTTCCTTCTTAGTTTTCTTTCAGGATGCACTGTCCCTTTTTGCTGTGGCCTGATTCCTTCCCCTGGTAGTTTACAGATTTGCTAACAGTGAGCTGACCCTTAGGAACTCTTCAAGTAGTGGTGGAACCTCTTCCTTACCTTAGCACAGCCAAATTAGAATGAAGAAACTTATATAAGTAGATGATATAGCAGCCACATAAAGGCAGATTGGAAAGTAGAATTTTAAACAGAGGGACTGATCCAAAGCCCATTAAAGTCACTGGAAAGTCTCTCATTGATATCAATAGACTTTGGGTCAGGCCCCGATTGGCCACACTGAAAAAAGGCAAAGAAGCAAGTGAGCATTTCCTCATACTGTATTGGTGTTTATATATATATACCTTAGTATTTCACAAATAAAACCAAAGCTGAAAGATCAGTCTTCCTTGCAGTTGTTTTAAGGTATGAAGAATCTCCCTTTGACCTCAACATCCTAAGATTAGGAAGGTTGGTTTAGTGGCTATAGAACCAGGCTGCAACTCAAAAAACCTGTGTTCAACTTGTGACTCAGCCACAAACTTCCCATATGACTTTGGGCAGGTCACTTAATCTATCCTGTGTCTGAGTTCCCCATGTGTGAAACGGGGATAATACTACTTCCTTACCTCACAGGGGCATTGTGATGATAAAATCCATTAATGATTGTGAGGTAGTCAAATCCCTATGTAAATACCTAGATAGATAATTGTTTTCAGCGTTGTTGTAGCTGTGTAGGTCCCAGGATGTGAGAGAGACAAAGTAAGTGAGGTAATATCTCTTATTGGACCAACTTCTGTTGGTGGAAGGTACAAGTTTTCAAACGACATAGAGCTCTTCTTCAGGTCTGAGGAAGGAAGCAGAGTGTCTGAGCTAACTACAAGTTGGGACAGATTGTTAAGAGAAGGGGTAATGCATGTTGGAGGTGGTCACTTGAAGTGTGCAAATGGAGATTAGATTATTATGCATAAAGGGTTTGAAGCAGGCAGTGTGATGTGAAGAGCTGTCCCTTGGGTACAGTGAATTGGGGTGACGGTTCTGGGCCGCGTGCTTTGGGAGGCCCCACAGGCCGATGCTATTGGCTGGCATGGTCTGTCCTGGAAGAGACGAATCCATCACTTCCGCTCCAGGCCTCTCAACCCCCTAGGGACGGCCCTGGTGATGTGTTACAAATTATTGTAATAAGCCATAAAACTAGTGTCCCTGTTAAGCCCATGGTTCTTGGTGTCTAGTAGAGTTATGAATTTAAATGCCTAGGTTCTTCTTTTGAAAGTATTGTGCAGCTTTCCTTTGAGGATTAGAATTAAAAGATCAGATATGGAGTGATAGCTTGGTGTTTCGGTCTTCTATTATTTTTCTGAGTGCATTCATTTGAGAGCGTAGTGATTGGCCGGTTTTACCCACATAGTTATTATTTTCTAGGTAGATACTGGTGACCCACACAGGGAGTTTAGTAACTAGAATATTCTTCCCAAACTACACACATTATTGCCATCTTTCCAGACAATGCCCAAGTACTGTTTTTTGTTTTAAGTTTATACCATTTATGGAACTTTTAGTTTGTTCTACACTGAGGATGGAATGTTGGCATTTATGTTACTCCTGTTCTTGAGTTTATTTGGCCAACTGGCAAATGTGTGGTTAATTCACCTTTTAGTTGATTTTATTATGTAATTAGTATTAGCATTATTATGCTGAATAGAGGCCTTTGGGGACAGCCAGTTAAGATTTTACAATTAATTATTATTGTTTATGAGTCAGTTTACCATCATTTGTGATAAAACATGGTTAACAAGGGAGATGACTTTAGAAAAAAAAAAGTATTTACTGAAGAAGTTTATCAGAAAGAAACTATTAACTAGAGGTGAACAAAATTCACAAGAGTTCATTCAAACAATTTCGTCTGCCTTGAGCTGTATAGGGCAGAGGTGGACAAATTATGGCCCATGGGCCACATCTGTCCTGCAGGACCATCCTGCCTGGACCCCGAGCTCCTTGAGGCTACTCCCAGCCCATCCCCTGCTCCTCCCCATCCCCTTCAGCCTCAGTTCGCTCGCTCTGCCACTGGAGCAATGCTCTGGGCAGCGGGGCTGTGAGCTCCTGGGGCAGTTCAGCTGCAGAGCCTGGCCTGAGCAGGTGCTCTGTGCTGCGTGGTAGCAGCGGTGGCGTGGCCTGGCTCCTGCCAGGCAGCGCATCTGTAGCGCTGCCAGCCACCGGTGCTCCAGGCAGTGCGGTAAGGGGGCAGAGAGCAGGGAGGGTTGGATAGAGGGCAGGAGAATTCGGAGTGGTGGTCAAGGGGTGGGGGGTGTGGATAGGGGTTGGAGTGGTCAGGGAAAAACAAGTGGTTGAATGGGGACAGGAATCCCAGGGGAGCAGTCAGGAAGGAGGGGGGGGGTTGGATGGGGCAGCAGGGGGCAGTCAGGGGCAGAAGTTTCAGGGACAGTCAGGGGACACGGACATGGTGTGGTTGAATGGAACAGAGGTCCCAGGGGGGCCATCAGGAATGAGAGGAGGGATTGGATGGTGTGGCAGGGATCTGGGATCAGTCAGGGGACAGGGAGAGGGGAGGTGTGGATGGGACAGGAGTCCCAGAGGGGCCATCAGGGATGGGGGGGTTGGATGGGACAGAAGTCCTGGGGGGAGGCAGATAGGAGGTTGGGGTCAGGCCATGACCCCCTCCCCTAATCAGCCCTCCATACAATTTACGAAACCCGATGCAGCCCTCAGGCCAAAAAGTTTGCCCACCCCTAGTATAGGGTCTAGTCATGAGGGACTGGAGGTTCAAGTTGGAGCAGTCTCAAATGGACTCAGTTAAAGCTGATTAGTATATGGTTTTACATCAAAAGCATGCATTGTGCATAATTTTGATACCAATCCGTACATGACCAGGTTCATACACGTTCACAAAGCTATCAACAAACCTCTAAACCAGAAGAGTTTATAACAGTCTAAAGCAGAGCAGTACAGGAAGGGACACTGGAGAGAAAGAACAGCTGCTGCCTCTTCAGAGTTTTGCTTTCATGATTCAGCCTCCACCAAGACATCAGTAGCAGCAACACTGTGCAGACACCTCTTAAACCAGTTAGTAGGCTCTGCCTTTTTCAGCATTGCCAGTTTTCCCATGGTTGTGGGAAAAAAGCTTGAATATGCAAACTGGAGTGTCTCAAAATGCAGAAAGTAAATAACAAGGAAAATCCAAATTGTATTATTTTAAGGATATCACAATTTGGCTGGGCCTGAGTCATGATTTTTGAATGCTGGAAATGATGCTTTTTTCCAAAACGAAAAGAAATCACAACATCCCTATGCTCCCCAAGACAAACCACTAGTTTTATTTATAAGAGCATGTCTTCTCTCTGAGCTTTCCATGCAGCCCCGATTTTAACTTGGTAGCTCCCAAATTTCTCAGTGCAGTTGTTAATCCAAAGATTTACCAACCTTAAAACTATATCCCTGCACCCCCAAACCCCCAAATGAAAAAAAGCCATTTTTTTTAGTTTGTTTGTTTTTAATGAAAGTCACAGAATCCCTGACTCCCACAAGGCCCATGTAAAAAAGGCAGCCTTAATGATAATTAACTGACAGTGATTGATAGCCAATAACAAGCTAGTAGCAGCTAGAACTGTGCCCTTCTTTCCATTCTTTCCCTCCTCCACTGAGTTTTTGCTTTTGCAATTAAATAATATGAAAAGTATTACTCATTGAATTTTGTACTGTGAGATCACCTAATAAGTATTTGCACCAGAAATTCTGCTGGCTTGTTATCTGTGATTTCACATCCCTAATTTTTACTATTGATAAAATAGCTGCTTTTGCATCTGAAACATCTGATAAACACGTTTCCACAAATGTTCAGTGTAACGTCATCTCTGTTTCAAAACAAGCCCAAAAATGTTGGGGCCATTTAGAACTGAAAAATGTTTGTATCTGAGTTTTAGAACAGTATTTCCCAAACTTGGGATGCCGCTTGTATAGGGAAAGCCCCTGGCGGGCCAGGCCGGTTTGTTTACCTTCTGAGTCCACAGGTTCAGCCGATCACGGCTCCCACTGGCTGCGGTTCGCTGCTCCAGGCCAATGGGAGCTGCTGGAAGTGGTGGCCAGTACGTCCCACGGCCCGCACTGCTTCTAGCAGCTCCCATTGGCCCGGAGCAGCGAACCGCGGCCAATGGGAGCCGCCATCGGCCGGACCTGTGGATGGGGCAGGTAGACAAACCGGCTCAGCCAACCAGGGGCTTTCCTTACACAGATGGTGTCCCAAGTTTGGGAAACACTGTTTTAGAGGATGGAGAAGAGGACATGGACATTTTCAAGTTCATATGAAAATGAAAAAAGACTAAAATTTCAATTTGCTTTTCACTTTTTTTTCCCCCTTTGGTAAGTTTGCACATCTAATGCTAACCTTTTAAATGCACTGACTATTTTGTCATAAAAATGATGATTGCTGAAAAACAAGTCTGGTATCCTACTTCACTTCTGTCTCTCAACATCTTATCTATCAGTAGGAATTGTTAAATTTTGCATGCCAAATCCACTATTGTTAATAATTTTGTCCCATTATTCTTAGATGTAATTTTGTGTCAGGTTTAAGCTTTTTATGTTGCTATTTTTGAAAGCTTTTTGACCAGGTCTATTCCTCTACCAGGGAAACGGTCCTGTCTGAAGTACATATGGTACACGGAAGACCTCGTGTTTTAGATTTGTTCTTCTGACAGGTGACTGCTTTGTATTTTACCACTTGCCACACTGAAATTATTTTATGTAGACTGCTTTTCTGAAATTCTCTCTTTCTTTCTTGTTGGTATAAGAAAAAATAACTTCTTTTTAGGCACCCAGACATCCCTTAACAGATTCATTACCTTTTCAGTGGTGTGATTATATATAACAAAATGTACACACAATATGCGTCTTTGAAGCTGAAGCATATCATCATGCATACTCTCAAACTGAGTGTTTTAACCATTTGGTACACTGATGACATATGAGGTGACGGTACTGATCTCCCAGCAGACACAGCACCAGGCTCTTTGATGAAGAAATTAGTCAATTTTATTTTGTAAATTCTGCGAGCCTTTTTCCAATAAGGCAGGGGTTGTCGTAAGTCTACATCTGCTGGGGCCTTTTCACTCCTTTTTATGCTGTCCTACATGAGAAAAAATAATAATTCAAGCATGCAATATTCATGGATCCTTTATGAAGTCAATCATTGTTTTGTCCATGGAAGACTGGCTAGAAGTCTTTTGGAGACCTAGCAACAGTTTTGAATTATCCAGGACTGTTGAGGGACAAGAAGCACTTCTTCAGTGCAGGGGCTGTGAACTGCCTCTGTAGCATGTCTTTCCACTAAAAGCAGTGACCTAGAGAACTTTCAAAATTGGGTCAATATTCCTTTCTCAGGATGAAAGTGGCAACCGAGGGCTCCAAGTAACACCATTTTTAAGCATAGAAGCTATAGAAGTTGGGACATAGATGAACACAAGCTTGCCTGCAATTTTATTTTTAAGAATACACTCATGAGGAATAGGTTTCATTGACTTTTTTAAAAGGTTACCATGAAAATAATTAATATATTGTTTATCTTGTGTGAAAAATAATGTTCTCTATTGAGTTCTTGATGTGATTGAATAGAGTGGCATTTGTTGCACATATGGTTGACTGTGATAAAGATGTGCCCTTATGCTGAGGTTTTTGCTGTGTGTGGGGGAGATGGGGGAGAGGGGGGTTATAGCTATGTTGGTCTTTATAAACCAAAATTACTTGGGTCAATTAGGACCCATAGAAGTCAATGGAAGGACTCCCATTGATTGTTCCATTACCATTCAATAGGTAATGGAACAGGTCCTTAATTTTCAGCTGGTGATCTATCATGAGGATGTGCTGACTCTGGGCCCAGTCTTCCAAGTCCTGTGTGTTGAAATATCATTGACTTCAATAAGAGTTCTGTGATCAGAGAACACAGAGGGCAAATAGTATACATCTGAAATGCTCTCATGGTGGAATAACCTTTGTGCTTTGTGAACTTTTTCTGGTTTCAATAGCCTGAATGGCCAAATGTATTTTTGGCTTGCCACTTTATCTACCAAGGATTTGGTGCTAAATGGGTTGCACAAGCGGTGAGATAGAACAGAATGTGTTCAAACTGAAAACTGATGATTTATAAATGGAACCTTTTACTCACCAGATCTGCTCCCTGTTTGTATGTGGAGTCATAGCTGCTGACTTCAGTGACAAAAATAAATTTTTACAGTGCTGTTCTCCCAGTAGAAATGAGGTTGTACAGGGGTCAATTAGAGTCTAATTTGCAGGAGACAAAAGATTTAATCCTCATGCAGATCCCAGGTTGAGTTTGCAGAATCAGGAGTTATGGAAAACCATCACATTTTACTTGCTGTTTGTAAATTGATACAGAAATCAGAGACAGACACAATTAATGTGTATTCCCACAATAACATTCTTACAGAGTCCTTTTTTAAAACAGAGCCATCTATTTAAAAATATTTCCCCTTCTCTTATTCAGACAGCAAGACTCTGTCCACCTTTAGAACAGAGCTTGTGTTTTTAAACTGTTGTAAGAATGGTTTTCAGCTAGGCCAGAGTTTTTCTGAGAAACATCTGACCTCCCTTTCCAACTAGTTCATGGCACGATTTCCTAATTCATTTTGTACATTCTTTTCAGGCAAACAACCAAACCCTGTCCACAGTAGAGAGATTCCCTATATCAGAACTCTACTAGTATCAACGGTGTGTAAACACAGTTCTATTCCCACTGTGAATGGTGCTGTTTGAATCCTATATCACTTTGCTATCTCCTTACATAGCAGAAAAGAACAGCCCATAGTAAGGTTAGTGATTCATCTAAACACGCTTTGTTTCATGTAAAGAACAATTTGTGCCAGCTTGCATCCCAATTATGTTAGACAAATCTGCCACAATTTATAATTACATTTTTATTTTAAATGAATCCATCCATGAATTAAAGTTGTCTTTTGTTTATTCACTGTAGTCCACAGACTGGTCTAAAAAATGAGCAATGCTTTCAGCCATTTATAATAAAAGCAGAATGACTAAAAAGACCTACCATTTTTTTTTAACTTTGCATTAATGAGTTCATCCCAAAATACATATGCAATAATACAGGAAATTAAGTTATAAATGTGGGGATGTGCTCCGAGTCACCATGAAAATCTGCATGCAAATGCATAATAATCACAAATCTACAATATTACAATATTAAAAAATACCTACAATTAAATTATCATGTGGAAATAATCATAATGTTATTGGAAACTCAATTATTGTGGCAACCCTTGTCGGGGAATTAGCAGGCTATGGCAAAGGCAAGTCAGACCTGAATTCATCAAATATATATTATCACAATATTACATGTTCACTTCGATTCCATGCAAAGACAAACATCCTCACTCACTAGTATCTGCTCAATGCATTTGTATTATTCATGAACAACTCTGTGATCTATTATACATACAAAACTGATTGTACACTGCTTGCCGCAGGCTACAATGCAGAGACACAGAATTAATTTTATTATATACACGTGCATGATAATTGTGTAGGATTCGGTCAAATATCAAACCCTGCTCCTGTGCTCCATTATTTTACTTTCCAAAAAGGGGTCTAAGGTCAGCAGCAATTTCTCTTTGGCGACAGTGAACCTCTTTGTCATTTAGAGTAGAAAGTTCCTGGTTACTAATGAGCCTGGAGCTGTGATGAATGGTCACACACTCCCCTTCTCCTCAACCCCCACCCACCAAAGGAAAAAATGTAACTTTTATTGAGACTGTCAACAATTCCTTCCCTCTCTCTCACACACACACATATGTCACTTTGGGCTGCGGATTCAGACTCAACATTCTACATCTACAAATCATCACAGATGGGACCTTCCTATAATTCTTTAAGCAGATGGTCAGTACAGTCAGGGAAACTTCTTTCCAGATAATGAGGGTTTTACTTCTGAGATTCATCTTCAGGATCTATTGTTATTTCCATGATGTTTTAGTAATCCCTTTAGAAGCACTTACATGAGGCTATTCTCCCTTAGACAAGTTCTCCTAAAAAAAACCCTAATAATAATGAAATGTTCTGAGTGTTGATATGATGGCAGGAATCTACCTCTTTTGGCAAAACTAACGAATTCATAACTAGTTGCAGGAGCAGGAGGAAAGGTGCTCTTATGGGGAAAATTCATCACAGTCCAGAGCCCATTGACGTCAATGGGAGACTGGTGACTTCAGCAGGCTTTGGATTAAGCTAAAGCACTCAATGGAAGGCTTAGGTGGAGCAAGCAGTACAGAGGGCCTTGTGAATTTAACCAACAATATATTTATTACTTATACAGGACCATAAATGTGTATTGTATCCCATATTTGCAAATACACAAGACTCCTCAGGACACATTTTAGCCCAATGATCCTAGACTTCTGCTTTGTGAAAAATTTCATATATAATCAACTGTAGAATTCTCTTTTCTCACAGTACCCAATCCTCCAGCATCTCTTCTGCCTTTCTTGTTTCTTGGATGTCGTTTGTTCCCTGGATTATTTTCAGCTGTAGAAATCAAAACTTTCTCCAGAGTTTCATTTGAAACTCACCATGAATGGCACCAACAGCCCAAATAGGATGGAAAAAATTCTGGACCTATTGAAGCTGGATATTGTGTTATTTTTTATTATTACTGAGCAACAGTGACCCCACTTTGAAATGGATGTAGATTAAAGTGCAGTAGGGAAATTTTAGTGCATGGCAGCAGGGTCCAGACAGATACACTGTGCGGCAGGCTAGTGAGGGATAGATTTATATTCCAGTTTGCTGAGAACTATGGCTACATCTATGCTGGGGCGTTATTCCCAGCTTGCGTACATGTACTTGCTCCACCTTATTGAGAACTAGTGTGAGTATAACTAGCAGCGTAGCCAGGGTAGCACAGCTAAAGACTGCATGACATAGCCATGCTGAATACAAACATATCCCTAGGGTTCAGGAGGGTTGGTTCATGACACAGCTATGTCATGCCCCGGCTGCTGCAGCCTAAGTTACGGGTGCCTACACTACTATTTATCCTCGTGCTAGCTCAGGCATGTATACATGAGCTGGGAATGACACCCCCTAGGTCAGGCCTGTACAACATGCCTCCCAGGGGCCGCATGCAGCCTGTGTGGGCTCACTGTGCAGCCCACGGCAGGTGAGTAGGCAAGAGGCGGGTGAGGGAGGGGAGCTGAAGAGGCGGGCTGGCAGTGGCAGGAGGTGAGGAGGCGAGCTGGGGGGGGGTGGGGAGCTGAGGAGATGAGCGAGAAGCCAGTGGCTGACCTGTTTTACTGATCTGGTCTGGCTCCCATGCCCTCTCTAAGGGTTGCAGCTGTGTGGAGGTGCTGACTTCCATGCCTTCCTCATTCACATCTCATTCTTTCTACAGGGCAACCGATTGCAAAGTTGGGGGGAAGAGCTTGTTCTACTTTTAGTAAAAAGACATTTTTCTTTTACCTTAATTATACTACCTTTGGGGCCCGCTATAAAATATTACCAAGGTTCAATACGGCTGTTTCGGTGGGGCAGTGCTGGGGAAGGAGGGTTTGTTTCCATGGAGCGGGTGGTGCTGGGGGAGAGTATTTCAGGGAGGCTGGGCGGTGCTGGGGTGTGTGTGCTATGGTTTGGGGGGGCTTGGTGGTGTTGGGGGGGGGTTTCGGTGGGGACGGGGGCGGTTCGGCACTCAGCTGTTTTCTTTGGAGTAATATGGCCCTCGCTGCTTTACGAGTTGTGCAGGTCTGCCCTAGGTCATAGCTTAGATGTAGCCTAAGTGTTCATACAGAATAACAGATAGATGAAATTTCAGCAGTTCATGTTTGCATCTGTTATTAGTGCCAAAAGCACAGCAAAGTTCAATTATTTCTTTGAAATTCGTGCAAACTCTCTTGAACACACAAGGGGAGTGAAAATCTTGCAAAAACAGCATCTCATGAGATCTCTAGTCCATCCCTTCCCTAGTCAAGCTGAAAATACACCAAGAATAATTTCTCATGGTATTTTGGCATTTCCTCTCCCAGCTAAAATTGCAAACATATATGGCAGGGGAGGGGAAGCTAAACATTTAGCTGTATTTTCCAACATTAGAAAAAGATTCAGTTCAAATTCCGGAGAAAGGTTGAATTAGTTCTTATTTGATCTGAATGGATTCACATGGCTCTAATCATTAGAAGCCACAAATTAGAATCACGGCAAGGGGTGGTCATATGGAAAGTAGCTGCAAAAACAAGGGTTCTTGTTATAACTCGATTAACGTTTATTTTGTGAGTGTTCATAAAGGCAATACATGGATTAAAGTGCACACACACACAAAACAAGGCTTAGCTTCAATTCCTTGACAGCTATTAGACAGTATCTATTTTACATTATTATTTTGTATTATTTAATATTTTTATTGCAGAAGCATCCAAAGGTCTCAATTAGCATCAAAGAACCATTGTGTTAGGTGTTGCACAAACACAAAGGTAAACAGTCCCTGCCCCCAAAGGGCTCACAGTTGAATAGTTTGATACTTAGTACATTTACCCAATAGTGTCCTGTGGGTTGTGTACCAAGGAGTTTATCTGTTGTTGTTTTGCTAGACATCTTCAAATAGATAATTTTTAAACCAATTTAACACTTTTAATGAAGGGCTCCGTTAGGAAGGCATCACTGTAATAAAGTATGACTAAGGCTGCTTTAGTGACATAGCCTTTGCTCTAGTGCAGTGGTAAGCAACCTGAGCCAAGTGGGCCACCCATCAGAGTAATCTGCTGGTGGGCTGCCAGACTATTATTTTACATTTGCACAGCCATCCACAGCTCCCAGTGGCCATGATTGGCCGTTCCCGGCCAATGGGAGCTGCAGGAAGCAACGCGAGCCAGTGGATCACCCCGATGGGCTGCATGCAGCCCGCAGGCCGCAGGTTGCCCATCAGTGCTCTAGTGACTGCAGCAGAGCCAGTGCATTGCAATAGAGACTGCTATCCTCTCTGTTGAGGCAAATGCAGGGCTTCAGCACATTTCAGCAGCCATTGAGGTAAACTGGCCACTGAGGAAAGGGCTGGATACCTTGAAGGTGTTCTAGGCATTTAAAGATAAATATTCCTATTTCAAAGGGCTGAAGCATAGATGAGGAGTGATTTCCCCGAGGTTACTTAGAGAGTTAGTGGCAGAATGAGATTAGAACTCCCTGTCCTGTCCCTGTCCTGTATTCTGAGCACTAGACAGCACCACTCTACTAACACTAGCACTGACTAGCACTGAGAGCCCAAATTATACAGGATGAAAGTAATCCCTGCTGCGGCTCATTAAAAGCCTTCTGTATTTCAAAAGTCCTAGACTGAGGCTGTGTGGGGTACTGCTGATGTTTGCCACCAAGGAAGTTTCCACATCAGCTTTTCATAGGTTTGTGTACAAGGAGGCTACAAGAGTGGCCATCAGACTCGTTATTATTATGGAGATCCTGGGGGCCACAGCCCCCATAAATAGCTATAGAGTGGCAGCAGCTTAGTCCAGCCTATGCTGTGGAATGTACTGTATTTCCACAGCCTGCTCTCAGATAGAATTTACACACATCTATCCCAAAATATCTGCAGCTATTGGTGGAGCCAATGGTTTGGGGTATCTGACTTCCTGTTTCGTCCACAGAGGCTGGAAGACAACCTTGACCCCCTTTATAAGTGAATGTGTCAGAAATTCCATGTGGAGTTTCCCAGCCTCTGTGTGACCATAGTCTATCTGGTTAACAATATGCTTTACTGGCAATTATCTCTCCCCTTCATGCTAAATATTACTAGTAGCAGTAATAATAAAAAACAGTTCAGTGTTCTCAAAACTTAACATTTGTAAAAGGGAATGGTTAGAGATGAAAGAAGGTAGCATGATCAGGAGCCAATATCTTCTGGAAGAAATTATGCATTTTGGAAGGTTATTTTGAACACTAGACAAGGCAACACGTTGATTTCTGGTATTTCTTTTTGATAATTTCTGCTTCAGACTCAACAAAAGCCGGTCCTAGTTACTCAATTTAGTAATGAATACTCAATAATGGGGGCTCATTTTGCTTATTTCAAAACATACACTTTTATGTTTTTTCTTTCATTGTCCCTGGGCTTGTTTGTAGCTTCCTTAAGGTCATCAGATTCCCCACAGGGATGCCAGCCTCACAGTGTGAGGAATGTCGCCCTAGGCTTTCCTATATGTCTGATGGACCTGGATAAAAACACTAACTGTCACAACCTAATAAGAATGGCCATACTGGGTCAGACCAAAGGTCCATCTAGCCTAGTATCCTGTCTTCCGACAGCCAGGTGCCCGTGGTGGAATGAACAGAACAGGTAATCATCAAGTGATCCATCCAATGCCGCCCACTCACAGCCTCTGGCAAACAGGGGCTAGGGACACCATCCTTGCCCATCTTGGCTAATAGTCATTGATGGACCTATACTCCATGAATTTATCTAGTTCTTTTTTGATCTCCCTTTTAATGACAGAGTTAAGGCACAAAATATGCTGCACTTGTGGCTACTCATGACACCAGAAGCTAGCAACACATCAGTCATTGTATACACTTCTAATGTTCCCCTGGCACTGCTAGTCTGGGCTGCATATATAATGCCAGAGTATGATGACTTTTTATGTAAATGTCCTAGCTTTCAAGAAGGTGGATATTCTGAGGCTAAACTAACAAGATTTCTATTCAAGTTTTGGCAATATAATTGGCAGATTTTCACATTTTCTGCAGGAAGGATACATGACATCTGATCATGTTGGCCAGGCATAAACTTGGATTCTCCATTTTCTCTTCTTGAATACCTTTGTCCCAAAGATCCCTTGAATTTTTGGCTGGAGGTCTTATGTTTTAGAGTTTGCATGTGCAGGGGTAGATTTTCTGGATTTTTATAGAGAAAAGTACTATTCAAGTTTCTTCCAAATACATTTGTAGGAGTCGACATTTAAATATCCAAATGTTTCATTTCCAGTTAGTACAGTGGTACATTTCCCCTTTATTAATAATGGTGTCATCTAAGTCATATGCTAGCTTGCTGTAAGCTCCAGTGATATAACAAAGCTCTTCTCTACATGCAGCAACATGACTAAGGGAAGGGTGAGGCTGAGGTGGAACAAATGTGTTTCAACACTTCTTTCTTTGTATTTATTAGTGTTCCATAGCATTCCTGCAACCTGGCCTGCTGCTGCTCGAGCTGCTTATGTAAACTCCTAATTGAGCGCAGCAGCAGAAGCCGCCGATACATAGCTACCTGGAGTTGATACCTCTCCTTTTCTTCCAGTTTTCTCTTTTCTATGATCTCCTTTACTTTCATGGTCTTCAGCCATGTAGTTTGGCCAACGCTATAGGGGGCCATATCTTCCTTTGTGTTATTCCAAGTGAGCGCAGTACTGGAACTCCATATGTGACAGCAGCTGAGTCCACTTACTAGCATGGAAGCAATATTTGGGGGGGCCTCAGACTCTTTAGCAGCACCTGCAGGCTGGAACTCTTCAGAATACTTATTGCAGTCACAGTGAAGGCTTTCTGGGCATGGAGAAGATATGGCTACAGGCTTCAGTGTACAGATTGCCTCAGGATAAGATGATCCAGCTAGTGATATATTTGCATCTGTTGAATGATATTCAGTGAACCCAGGGGCTACATTTTGTGCCTTATTATGAGTAATAAAATGTTGTTCAATGAGGGTTTTTTTACACTCTATGGCCTTGCTAGATGAAATAGACAATCTTCCCCTCTCTTCATTAGGGCTGCTAAGCAAATCATTTGCAGAGCAGCAGTCTGCTGTGGTGCGGGTGTAACAAGCTTGAAATGGACATTTTTCATCATTATTTTGCATCTCCTCTTCATCTCCGGACATCAGACCTACCTTTTCAGCCATTTACTGCATGAACTACAAAATGATTCTGTGAACAAAGTGGAAACAAGAGGATTTAATTTCCACACAAAACCAGTGCAGAATGACATTTGAAGAAAGAAAATCTCTTTATATTTAAGCAACAGAACTATTACTTTTCTAATAAAGCACAGCCCTTGGGTCACTTCAGGCCATTTCTCGTGATTTGCATTTGATGTTCTTTGAGACACAACATTAATCCAATAATAATTAAAATGATATACTGTACTATTAACATTCTCAAATCTTTAAGGCAAAGTGATCTATGCCTGCAGCACTGTGCGTGCTGACTAATTAAACAGAATACAGTTGTAAATGGCTATTGTAAGTACTTCCCCCATTTAAAAATACAGTGTCATTTATAGTGATGGGAGAGTTAGCAGGATTGATCGGCTTTAAACAGAGGCCAGTGTAGCATAGACAGTAGGTTTTGCTTAAATGCCCTCCTAAGAGAATCTGTCTCCTAACATTTTGTTTACGGTGGTATTCATTTTCCTTGTTAATTCTCTTTAACGCTACAGCTACATGCCAGCTAGTGATAGACAGGAAAAGAGCACTTACCGAGGTTGGTGGGGAAAACGGTTACTGTGCTCTGTGTCTGTGCATCATGCTTGCTCCTATATGAGTCAGCAAAATCTGACACAGGAACACATCACAATGCAGAATCATCCTCAGTAGAATTCTCCTGTTCCACCCAGCAACAACAGAGTCTCGCAGAAGATCCCCACTAGCCACAAGATTAGAGCTGTTTTATTAAACTACTATTCTGCTCTAATATATTTGTAAAGAAATTTGAGTATCTAACTAAAACGTCAGGGTTGGTGATCACTTTACACAGCTTCTTTCTCCATTGTACTTGTTAGCTCATTCTAAAATAAATCAATAATGCTGCACCTGCTAGTCCCCGTGAGACAAAGAGTGTATATTTAGCTCCACACAAAAGAGGGTGAGGCATTTCTAACTCTTATGTACACATCACTTCCTTCTTTAAAGGAAATAAACATAGATAAACTGTGCCTGCACAAACAAATTAAATCTAAAAATGAAACTAAAGTAAAAATTGGACTTGTGAGTGCTCAACACCCCTGAAAATTAGGCTTTTGTTGCTTAGATATGGATATAGGCACCAAGTTTCAAAATAGTGGCCTCAATTTTATGAGCAAGATTAGCAGTTACATTTAAGTAAACTACAGCAGAGGATAAGCCTTTCTTTGTTGCTCTGATTGTATGAAAACCACCTACATGCCAAGTCAGGTTCTGTTTCCATTTGAAAAGCAAGGGGTCAAATTAATCTCTCTCACATAATTGCTCAGTAGATTTTCATCAAGGATGTATTTGTCCCAAGCCTGTCTTCCCTACGTCCTGCCCTCTTCATTATGGTAATACAAGTAAAATAAAGGACCAACCCAAACTTCCATCTAGAAAACAAAATGAATCTTTCTAGAGTTAGAAAACAGTGAAGTTTAACCTTTCTCCCAAATTTTTACATCTTCTCTAATGCCTGCTATATAATAACTGTTATTTTTCTTCTGCACTGAACATATTGCTTTCTGATTAATCTGTGACACATTATACGGGTAAACCATGATCATCTGAACACCAGTTAACATAAATTCAGATGGATACCCTAAGGTCTGACTTGAGCCCAGTTTTTTTCTATGCAGAAAATGTTCTGCACTGAACAGGTAAAATAACTAAACCTGATGCTTTTATGTGCTAGACTGCCTCAGCTGGTGTAAATATGTGCAGCTACATTACTTCAATGGAGCTATACTGCTTTACAATAGCTGATGCTTTAACCATATAGGTTCTGCTGGGTAATGCTGTGGAGTTTATAAACTCTGCTAGAGAAAGTTATTATCTGGGAAGCTAATAAACTCGAGCTTACGTCTCAGTGACTCCCATTTATCTGAATCTTCACTTATCAAACTGACTGTAATGACAGTTTATGGAATTTAGATAATAAATTTTATTGTACTACACAAATTCAGGTAACAGAACTTTTACTGCATTATACAAAAAAAGTTCATTACAGTTCAGTTATCTGTTTGGGTTTTTTTTTAAACTTCTGGCTGCTCTCAAACACTTCTCCAGGGTATAGGTCTCGGTTAAATGTGGGTGGGTGTCAGGTATCATATTTTTTCAAACTGACATGTCAATATTTTTCTGTCATTTAGTTGTGTTCCATATTCTATCCATCATATTTTCCTTTATAGCAACTTGCTGGAAAAATAACTATGATTTTCATACATTTAAAAATAACTGCCTCTGCAGCTGCTGGACCTTTTTTTTTTAAAAGCTGGAGCTTTTTTTTTAAGCAAACAGCCAAATTTTGCAGACAAATGTTCTTGTTTTAAATAAAATGTACAATGAAAAGCTGTTTCATGCACAAAATTACTTTTAATTAAAAATGGTATAAATATGTTTTATATATATGAATCTGTCTGAAAAATGAGCAGCAGCTGATACAGGCAGCAAACCCAGCCTGTTCCAATAAAAAACCCAAACAAAACCCAAACTAGTTGACTATGATGGCTTTTCATAGCACATTATGATGACTTCAGTTGCAATCCATAGAGGTTAACTGCAGAAAAATTCAGTCCAATGGATTAACAAATTCAGCACAAGACAAATGTATAGGGACAATATGGATAGGGAGATGTGCATATTATTATGGCTGAAATGTTAGTGGTGTCTGTAAGTAAGGCTGTATGAGTATTTCCATTATTAAACCATTTTCAGTTGCTTATAATTCTCTAAAACTAATTTTCCCAATTATAAAACACATTTGTGACTATTTTTGAAGAATATTAGTTCTAAAATGCTTGTGGTCCTGGTGGGGGTGTCCATACAAGGAGACAGCCCTGAATAAAAAGATGTACCGTTTAAGTGTTTCTGTGAAAAATGCTTTTGAGTTTGACTCATCTCTTCCAGCTGGGGCATGATTCATCTGTCCTGGTCTCTGGTTACCATGTCACTGCACTCACCAAGGCTGGTTTTGGCCCTAAAAAAGCAATAGGAGGTCCTATATGTAAGCTTGTGTTTTGCTGAAGGACCAAACCAGGCCAAAACAAACTAATGAATATAGGCCTATATAAGACCTAGTTAGTATTATTGTTGTTATTATTCAAACATTTAAACCTTCGTTGTGTGTTTATATATGCTGCGTGGACCATTGGGTAGAATTAGATTGTAAGCTCTGTGAGGAAAGCACCATGCCTTATTACGTGCTTATACAACACCGCACACCCTGTTGATAATCAGTAAACAATACAAAAAGCATTAATTAATGTATGGGAGATGAAAGATCAAGTACATCCAGTTCAGGTGGTATTCAGAGAGTTGTGATGGTTAAAGCATGGGGTTGCTACCTCACACCTAAAGGTCAGGTCTGGTGTTTTAAGAATCTGGGAGACTCTTAATAGTCTGTAAGAAGGATCACTTATGGAAATTTGTAATTTTTTACTTCCAGCTGAGGAATCATCTCTGTTTTCCAGTGGTTGTTACTTTAAACAGTGTGCCTCCTACAATCCTCATCACTTTTAGTTGTGATTCACCAGTCTTATCACTGTACCTGAGGAGAGCTTAAGCATTTTGCTTTTATGAGAAATATATTGTGGCATTTCACCCCATCTTGAATACTGTGTGCAGATGTGGTCACCCCATCTCAAAGATATATTGGACTTGGAAAAGATTCAGAAAAGGGCAACAAAAATGATTAGGGGTATGGAACAGCTGCTGTATGAGGAGAGATTAATAAGACTGAGACTTTCCAGCTTCAAAAAGAGACGACTATGGGGGGATATGATAGAACTCTATAAAATCATAACTAGAGTGGAGAAAGTAAATAAGGAAGTGTTATTTACTCCTTCACTTATAATACAAGAACTAGGGATGTTTGCCAGAAGCTGAGAATGGGCGACAGGGGATGGATCACTTGATGAATACCTGTTTTATTCATTCCCTCTGGGGCACCTGGCATTGGCCACTGACGGAAGACTGGATACTGGTCTAGATGGACTTTTGGGCTGACCCAGTATGGCCATTCTTATGTTCTTATGTTGATTGGAGTCTTTAGTAATTACAGTTATATCTGGGCAACAAAATGGAATTTAATGTTGATAAATGCAAAGTAATGTGCATCAGAAAACATAATCCCAACTATACATACAAAACATTGGGTTCTAAATTAGCTGTTACAACTCAAGAAAGAGATCTAGGAGTCATTATGGATAGTTCTCTGAAAACAACTGCTCAGTCTGCAGTAGCAGTCAAAAAAACCAACAGAAAGTTAGGAACCATTAGGAAAGGGATAGATAATAAGACAGAAAATATCATAATGCCACTATATACAACCATGGTATTCCCACACCTTGAATATTGCATACAGTTCTGGTCATTGCATCTAAAAAAAAAGATAGATTAGAATTGGAAAAGGTTCAGAGAAGTACAATAAAAATTATTAAGATTATGGGACAGCTTATGTGAGATGAGAGATTTAAAAGACCGGAACTTTTCAACTTGAAAAGAGAGGACTTACAGGGAATATGATAGAGGTCTATAAAACTGTGACTGGTGTGGGGAAAGTGAATAAGAAAGTATTATTTAATCCTTCATATAATACAAGAACCAGGGGTAACGCAACGAAATTAATAGGCAGCAGGTTTTAAACAAACAAAAGGAAATACTTCTTTACACAACACACAGTCAACCTGTGGAACTCATTGCCAGGAGATGTTGTGAAGGCCAAAACTCTAATAGAGTTCAAAAAAGAACTTGATCAATTCATGGAGGATAGGTCCATCAATGGCTATTCGCCAGGCTGGGCAGGGATGCAATCCCATGCTCTGGGTGGCCCTAGCCTCTGTTTGCCAGAAGCTGGGAGTGGACTACAGAGGATGGATCATGCGATGATTGCCTGTTGTTAATTCCTTCTGAAGCACCTGGCACTGGCCAGTATTGGAAGACACAGATACTGGGCTAGATGGACCATTCATCTGACTGTTTGGCTGTTCCTATGTTCTTATCCTATCGTGTCACATGAAAAGAGTTAATGATAGCAAATAGAGAGGGTCATATAAGAATCATTCTAGATAGCCTTTCAGTTACCTTTTTCTTCCCAATTATAATACCCTTCCTCATGGGTTGTTTTGTCCCCTCCTGCTCCCCGGTGGTGTTGATCTTGTTTTTTATTAAATACAAACATGTTATTGACATTTATAGCATAAATGAAATTTATATTTATGTATATAAACAGCACTGCAAAGTAATAGAAATGGATGGGGATGGGGATAATTATATTACAAGACATCTGGAAAGCTGAGAGGTTTTTTTTTCTTGTGTTTGGGTTGCAGGACGCTAATAACTTGTTTGGGCTGACACTGTGAAGAGTATGTAGTGTTTTTTAGCTGTGTTGCTGCCAGACCTAAAGAAGAGCTCTTTGGACATTTGGAAGCTTGTCTCTCTCACCAGCAGAAGTTGGCACAGTAAAAGATATTACTTCACCAACCTGGTCTCTCTAGTGAAAAATATCTTGGTAGCTGGTACTGTAATTCCATATTTTATGCTAATTGATCTTAAAAATCAAAAGTCAAATTTTATTCCTCAATGTACAAACTCACATGGTTTCAAATGAAATCAACGAGAGCCACATGTGTTGCATCTGAGGACTGAATTTTTCCCTAAAGATTTTTTAAAATATTTTACTGAGCATTAAATCATCCATGGAGTGAAAAAAGTCATACTTCCCACTCTATCCCCCTCCCAAATAGCCAGGAGCTACTGGAGGCTGCTCTAAAATATGGTGCAACAACCCCCAAGGGGCCATCTGCCAGTCAAGGATTGCCAGCGCACAATGCATTCTGGATATATGCCTCTTTACTGAGGGAGATCTGGTGGCTTTATATCATCAAACAATATAAGGAGGGCAGCTCACAGCCCAGAATCTGGCCCTTTATTTATGCAATGCAGTTTTCTGGATTTTTCAGTAGTTGACAGAAGCATCACGGGAACCCTTCACAGTAATAAATTGTGTGCCTTATAGGTAACATGTATGCTCTTAACAAAAATCCCCCAGCATAGATGAGAAATGCTCCATGACCTATAATAAATAAGTATGATGTTTCCAGCTGAGCTCCTAGAAAAGGGGGTTTGACATAAAACAAAAAATAAAAAACCACCCTGTTTCAATTGGCACACATTAGCACTTTAATTGGCAGTCTCAAGCATTTATTTGCCATGGAGGCCAGGGACGGGCAAACCTCCCAAGGTGTGCCTATAAATCATTTTTGGATACTCCCACAAAAATTCAGAGAGTCATACAAATAGTCTGAAACATTTGAGTTTACAACACTGGACTGGTAGTCTTGTGAGAATAGGCTTATCCAAGAGAGGTCCATTTTTTCCTTTTGGTCAGAGGCCTCGAATACACCTTTCCTTGTGATGTTTCCACACCCCCATTTCTGACAGCAGTTGGATTCACATTACACGGAATTAAAAACTCACTTGTGGGTACCACTAACCTGCTCTGTAAATGTAAGAGAGTGACCTCCTCATGGCAAGGATCATTCCTTCTTGTCTGTCTGGAAAATACCTGCCACAAAATGTGCACCACCAAAACACATAGTGAGCACTAAATAAAGAAACATCATCACTGCCCAAAGGCTCTTACAATATAAGACCACAATCCTGCAATCCAAGGGTCATATCTTTACAGAGCTTGCGTGAAATCAGTGAGACATGATATGGGCTTAGTGGTCCACCTACCTGGATCAGATTGCAAGATCAAGGGGATGAGGAAATGGGCAACTAAAATCAATGGTACTTTTTCTGAAACGTAAAAATGGTCTGGGTTTGTATTTGGTTCAGTTGTGGGAAAAAGGGTTTGGATTGATTCTTACTTTATCCAATCAGCTTGCCCTCTCCTAAAGCAGAATGAACTCTATTAGCTCTAGATTGGCTCTACCCAGGTTAGGAATGATGCACAGAGGAGTAAAATGGAAGTGCTTGCTCTGTCTCTGCAGTGCCTGTTCTGTGGATCAACAGGGGATGGAAGGGACTCTTTCCATTGACTCCAGTGGGTTTTTGGATCACTAGGACTGCCAACTCAGCACCATAAACCAATATTTATTTTTTCCTTCTTATATTTGGAGACAGAGTAGGATGGAATATCATGTGTTTGTTGAAAAGGGAAATCTGGTTAGATGCTGAAAAACTGCTGGGTGAAAAATATTAGTGTTGTTTCAATGGTAGGTGAAAAACAGAATCTAAGATATCAGTGAAAGCTTATCTTTTTTTCCCCTAGAGTAAAAGATTGTAGTTTATGGATAGAAAAATTAAATATGACCTTCACCAGTGTGACAGTCCTGCCTCATTTATTTTTTAGCTTAATCTCGCTGGGTGAATATCATTTTGTTCAGTGAAACAGAAAATGGGGGAGCTGGGACAAGGAATGGAAAATAGTTTAAAATAGGAAAATCGTGTAGACCTAGTTGTTGTTATCTATTTCATAGGAAGAGAAGATGGAGGAGATATTTCCTCTAAAAAGATTAATGCTTACAGAATACTTGAATGATCTCCAGTAATAAAACACTTAAATATATTGCTCAAAATAGGAACTCCATTCCTGGCAAATTAAAATTGGAAATGATGGTAGTTTTCCAAACCTGGTGATTAGATTCAGGACATGAAATATAGTTTGTGGACAACTCACATGTGTAGCTATTGTTCACGTCCAGGAAGTGTTGAGAGAAAAATCCTTGCTGCTAAGGAATATGTAAACACATGATATATATCTTGATAGTTCAGTCTTACGTTTACTTTTATGTTGACTCTTGACCATGATTGACCAGCTGATGGACAGACAAGGAGAAAATTCTAAGCAGTAAAAATAATAAACAAACCACTGTGAGAGATGTGAAAAAGAAAAATGTAAAGGAGAAAACTAAGGAAATGGTGCTGAACCAGGGATGGACAAATGAGTTTGAATAAAATAAGAAATGGAAATGCACAAAAGTTTCATCTCAGTTTAAAATAAACCTCACAGATCTTTTAAAAAACCTTTGTTTCTTGGTTCTGCATTTTTGCATTTTGGTTCTACATTCTTTGGCCAATAAACCAGAAAGGCACAAAGGAGTGAGTTGTTACAATATTTCTGACCCTGCCTCAGAGCCTAGCCTAGTGCACAATGAAGTCAATTAACATAAGAACATAAGAACGGCAGTACCAGGTCAGACCAAAGGTCCATCTAGCCCAGTATCTGTCTACCCACAGTGGCCAATGCCAGGTGCCCCAGAGGGAGTGAAGCTAATAGGCAATGATCAAATGATCTCTCTCCTGCCATCCATCTCCATCCTCTGATGAACAGAGGCTAGGGACACCATTCTTTACCTTTCCTGGCTAATAGCCTTTTATGGGCTTAGCCACCATGAATTTATCCAGTTCCCTTTTAAATATTGTTATAGTCCCAGTCTTCATAACCTCCTCAGGTAAGGAGTTCCACAAGTTGACTGTGCGCTGCGTAAAGAAGAACTTCCTTTTGTTTTAAACCTGCTACTTATTAATTTGATTTGGTGACCCCTAGTTCTTCTATTATGGGAATAAGTAAATAACTTTTCCTTATCCACTTTCTCCACATCACTCATGATTTTATATACCTCTATCATATCCCCCCTTAATCTCTTTTCCAAGCTGAAGAGGCCTAGCCTCTTTAATCTTTCCTCATATGGGACCCTCTCCAAACCCCTAATCATTTTAGTTGCCCTTTTCTGAACCTTTTCTAGTGCTAGAACATCTTTTTTGAGGTGAGGAGACCACATCTGTACACAGTATTCGAGATGTGGGCTTACCGTGGATTTATATAAGGGCAATAATATATTCTCAGTCTTATTGTCTATCCTCTTTTTAATGATTCCTAACATCCTGTTTACTTTTTTTACCGCCTCTGCGCACTGCGTGGACATCTTCAGAGAACTATCCACGATGACTCCAAGATAGCCTTTCTGTTGATTTGAATGGGTGCCTGGTCAGGCAACGTATAAGAAAATGGTGTTTAAAAAAAAATACTGTTGTTGAACAATATTCCAGTTCTAGTGCCTAATGAAAGAGTTTTGGATAAACTCAAGATATATATCTGAGCCAAACTGAAACAGCAAACCTTTTGAGGTTCTCATCATCACTAGCTAAAATTCTACAAATCAATATGGTCACGGTTTAAAAAGTCTCTCTCTGATCAGAAGACTTTGAAAAGTTTATTATTATTCTAATTGCAATCCAAAGCTACTCCTGCCATGGTGTAGTTTACATACCACACTTTGCTCAGGGCTATGCTTCAAGTAACCCACAATAACAGTGTATGTCTTTGTCCTCCCTGCCATTGGCTAGTCCACATATAGGGGTTTAGGAGTCCACTATAGCCTTAGAGTTAAGGAAGCTGGTTCTTTAGCTAAGGCAGTAGAGGTTCTTGTTCAGACACCCCACATTCAATCCCTGCTAATGTCTCATCCAGTTGATTTATTACCTATTAAATGCCTATGACAGTCCAGGGTGCAATCCAGACTAGTGAGAGGTTGTCTCACCCCTGCCTTGCAACCCAAGGTGCCTCACAAAGCTTTACTGCTGTAGCTCCCAACCTGGATTCCTCACAAACAGCCAAACGGCTTGCAGGTCAAACCCTGAGTGTCTGTGTATATCGACAGCCCTGTGGGCCAGTAACCTGTTAGCAAACACCAGCTACACTCTGGCTCCTAGCAGCCTTGGTTACTGCTTGCAGAGTGAGCCCAGCACTCTCCCAGTCCTGGATTTTCCCCAAAAACTGATTTCTGCACTGTCCAGACCTCTTCTGGACAGTCCAGATATATCAGGTCCATTGCCCCTCTCAGGCTGTAAGGACAGAATTTTTGTATTTCTGTTCTAGTTGTTAATACTCACACACCATCTTGAATTCCTAACAACAACAACTAGGAATCTATCTTGGCTGCCTTTCTTCCCCCTCCTTAGGGACAGTTTCCCGCCCTTTTTGCCAAAAGGTGGGAAACCAGGCAAACATGTGACATGCGATCTTCCCACTAACAGCAGGGCATATAAGGGTTAGCATATCTGAGGGAAGGTGCTGCCCATCTGAGTGGCAAAGTGCTCTACTCAGGTGCGTAAGTCAGAGCACCACGCCTTAGGATTGTTGGAAGGTTTAACACACTTGCACACAAGGGTGAGCTGCTAGCTGCCACCCTCTCATCCAGATCTTACTTGCACCCATGATGCCGCAGGGAAGAAGGAAGAAGAATCACCAGCACTAAGCAGAGTTACCACCTACCTGTCACCTGAGGTCCACTTCTCACCAGGCCGAGTTGCCTGGTCGGTCCCAGACCCAATTTGTACTGTGAGGTCAGGAGGCTCCAGACATGCTGCAAGAAATGGTAGAGACCTGTTGAGTCCTCCATACATCTTATCTGGGACCTGTCTTGGAGAGGGAGTAAACTCTTTTGATCACAGTCAGTATAGTCATAGTGTCACCTTTACCTGTGTTGGGAGTCCTTTATAGCACACCCAGTTACTTACCTTGTTGAACTGTTGTTAGTCTAATAAATGTACCTGAGTTTTACTCCTGCACTCCCTTGTTGGTTTTTATTTTGGGCAATCTTAATCCTAATGATAAATGCGGGTAGGGAGACGAATCTCTAAACATGGTCTCCGGTCATCCTAAAACCAGTCAACAAGGGGATCAATATACAACAATCTGCTACCTTAAACAGAGTTACCCAAACAATTCACAACACTGGATTAGTTTAATTAAAGAATAAACCAAGTTTATTTAACTACAAAGAGAAAGATTTTACCTGAGTACAAGCATAAGACATACAGGTCAGAAATGATTACAAGAGAAACAAAGATAAAAAGCTTTCTAAATTAAACAAACTAGACTTGGATCAAGGTGAAGTTCTTACCACAAACTTCCAGCAACAGAGGTGACCGAATTTCAGGTCAGGGCCTGCTCCCATAGTCCGTAGATTGTTTCTCTTTTTCCTGTTTGGTGGAAGAGAAAGAGATGGATGGGGAGAAATAACTTGGGAATGTTTTTGCCCCCCCTCGCTTTTATAGTTCAGTCACCTTTTGAAATGCATTTTCCTAGGGTTATCCCTAGTTAAAATTTATTCAAACAGTAAAGAAGGCAACATGATGTCTCTTGGTGAAAGAGGTTGCATGCTGTTTCTTGTCACCTCTGTTTATTGAAATGCAGATTTTCTTTGTCTTCTATCCTCCCCCCTTCCTGACTGAGTATCCTATTTACAACTTACATGTAAATTGAGGTAAACACACATTCCACGACCAGTCCTGTCTAACAGGGGCTACATAGGTTTGAACATGAGCTACCAACATCATTCAGAGGGAATTCATAACTGTACATAAAATGTTGCTACACACATTTTATCATGACATTATTGAGCAGTGGGTTATTAATTTTCAAATTATACCTCAGAAGGTACATTTTGTACAAAGATTATCACAATGGTGTGCAAGGTGTGAATAAAGGAGTGCATTTGGTCACAATGCCCCAGGGCTTTTCCATAAGGCCTATTTTGATGAGGTTTGGAAGTAACAGTGAGAGGAAATGCTGTATACAATTAATGACAGACAAATCTCAATGTTTGGAAGTTCATTTAAGGTAAATTTCCATAACTTCTGATATTTAATAGGGAAAGAACATGTCTGGAATCCAAACTTGATTTAGATTAGAACAACAAAGAACATGATTAGAAATACAAGAGAGGAAATTGAGACAGTGCTGATAATCATTAGGTTTATAAAGTAAAACTGTCAATTGGTATCATAAACACAAACACTTAACCATTTCCATATTCTGGAAGACATATATGATGCAACAGAACAATATCCGACCAGTTTTGTGTCCTATTAGTTTGTTAGGATAATTAAGATGGAGAACTGGCAGAAACGTAGTTTGCAGCACAGAAAAAAAATGAACATATCTGGGTTCTAGCTGCCAACTTCAGATGTTGTTTACTTACACGATTGATTTTCTCCACAGCCATGCCCACTTGAGACACTATATAAGAACAAGATCTGCTACAATATAGTTCGTACATTCAGTAACAAATCTTTGTCTCTGTGATGGGGCAGGGTGGCCCCACACTAGTACCTCAAGAGTTAACCCTCCTTCCTAGCAGAGGAAGCCATGCCCCAGAAGCTCTGCTGGTCATGCTCCAGTATAAAAGCCTACAGACCAGGTGAGTCTGGGTGGACTACCGGAGAGGAAGGACACATGCTGCTAGCTCTGGAGGAGGGACACCCTGTGTGCCAGGATCCGGGAGTCAGCCAAGCTGAGATACTCCCTGAGACTTTGACGGCAGACATCCCAGGAGGGGAACAGACCTGAGGACCCCCTGCAGCAGATGACCTGGCATTCATGGTAGGCAATGACCCTGGGGAGCTTTAGAGACAAACAGCTTTAGAGCTGCATTGATGCTCGGCATGTTGCGGGTGGATCCCTGCTGAGTGAGTGGCAAGGGGAGCTTGCTACTACTAAGGCTCTGCGTTGGGGCTCGGTGGAGGGGGCAGGCCCGAGGCCCCCTACCACCTCACCCCTGAACCGTGAGGAATACTAGAGACTCCGGCCACTAGGCTGTGCTACCCTGCTCATGTGGGGGGGGGTTGCAGGGACTCTAGCCACTGGGCCATTCTACCCTACTCGTAAGTGGGAGTTGCAGGGACTCCAGCCACTAGGCAGCGCTTCCCCACTCTACAGGGGTGATAGTGGGGAAGAAGACCAAGAGGCCATAACTGACTGCCCGCAGAGAGGTGGATGCAAAGACTCGAGAGTGGTGAGGTGCCAACATCCCATCTTACCCCTGCCACAAAGGAGCAATGCCAGGCCCACCACAGTCCCACAGGGAAGTCAGTGGCAAACTCCCATTGATTTCACTGGTATCAGATCAGAATCTGTTCCTAATGCTTTTAAAGACACATTGGGCTCTATTAGAAAAGTGCTATATGAATTCAGTGTAAAATCATTGCCAGGTATCAGTTTGTCCATTAATATTTGATGTCTCAAGATGGCTAACAGATCAGTGATGCAACATCAGTGCGGTACAGCCCACTCCACTAGTCACTTTAGAGCAAACCATTGAAGCTGGCTGTGGAGCAAGTACTGTAATTCAGTTTGAGCTAGGTTTTGAACTCATACTTGGCAAACTTATTCATGGTTCCCTGCCTTATTTCACTGAAGATACTATTGATAACAACCGTGGCCAGTAGGGATTTGTAAAAATGTGTTGTTAATATTGCTTTTCATAAATATGTTAACTCCATTTCCTTAGGCAAAAATAATAAGAAAAGAGTCAAATGAGTGAAAAACATTTCCTTCTGCTTGCTTAGGTTCACTAGTTATGTTTGTTACTGAGCGAGAAACCTTGGGAGATAACATTTCCATTGAAGGCTATTCTGTCATCACTTCTGCAACATCTAGCTCAGATTGCAGAGTTATTAATTTATGGGCTACATTAATCAGTGGGGAGACTTACACAACCGTTCTATTGTCCCTCTGAAAGGACTGCACATCTCTGAAACTTCAGTTTGTGCTTGGGGTGGAGGAGAGTTGCACGTCATAGTGCAAAGAATGAAAGATTCAAACCAAGAGGAGATGGACTTGACCCAATTGAGCAACTTGAACATATCATGCACTTGGAAAAAAACAAGCCAATATGAAATAACCCGCTGCATAATTTAAACCTGAACATCACTTGCACAGGATAATGTTCAGAAATCACTTGCTTTCTCCAGAACAGTAAGAAATCCCTTTAGATTTAATACCATGCCTATCCACAAAGTCAAACAGCCACAGTCAGTCACAACTTTTTAATAGAAAATACAAGTCACACAAAGAAGCAGACAACACATACACCGCATTGTTCATTTCAAAATAGTAGTTACACATCCAGAGATATGCAGTATCATATGTATTTCATATAGAAAGTGTGAAATGCCAGTTTTAAAATATACTGAGAAGGAATTAGTTGCTATAGATAGTGCAGTTACAATTTAGTGCATTAAGAGAATATTTAGTACAAGTAACATTTATGGCTTCCTGTACACACTTTATGGGCCAAATTGTCCTCTCACTTACACTCCTCCCTTTGAACTCAACAGCCCTCACCACTGTAGAGCACTGGTGGAAGTGCAGGCTACACCTTTTCAAAGATCCTCAACTTCCTATGCTCTGCCCTCAATGCTTTTGGTGCCATTATACCTAATATGGGCAGAATAACTCCAGGCAATGGTACTAAAAGGTACTTCTTTCATCCCTATGCAGCTATACCACAAAGAGGTATAATTTAGCCCTTTCATTTTTAATAATCTCGTGTACTATCGGTAACACAAGTAGGGATTTTAATTTTTTTTAATCTTAATGAACCCTTATGATAAGACCTGTCAAAGGGATGAACCTGTTAAAAAATTTGTGCAGCAGCATATATGTAAACATTATCTCTGAACAACAAGATACACTACAAGAATTTCCAAAATGTAAATTGCCAGAACGTGAAGAGAGCGTGAATTCAAGTGACTTTTTAAAAGCATGTATCTCGTACAAAAATCCATTTTGCTAGTGAGCTATAATGAATTCAGGCATATACTGATGTAATGGGATGCACATGTCAACTTTAAGGAGGAAGTCCCTGTTCAGACAGCATCAGAGCAGGCACACATAAGCATGGTGGATTGCCAAAGCAAATGCTTTAGTATGCAAAGAGATGCAATATATTTTAACTACAATTGTTACCTTATGTTTTGTTTTTGTGTTGGGTTTGATGTGACTAACTGTGAACACAATGATCAGAATTCTTTGCCTTCCCTCGCAGAGGCCGATTATGTAATCAAATGTTTAAAGCAAGCAAATTGTTGCCAAGATTCAGTAAGATAGATGTGCCAGAAAAGGCAGTTGGTGTTTGAAGTAATTGGGGCTAACGGCTCAACCTTGAATTTTCAAAAGGAATACATTTTTAAAATTTTTTAATGAACCATCATATATACTGACTAGAAATTCAGTCTCAGTGTAACGTTCATATTGATTGGAATTCAGTCTTTGGGAAAGAACTCACAGGTGGTTCTCGCTGCATAGGAAAAAACATGTCTTTTGGTGCTGAGTAGATGCAGATGGAGTAGCTTGACTGTAGGCCTCCCAGCCCTCTGCATGCCAAATAAAGTGTATAAAGCACTTGCTCCAAATAGGTCAGAGGGGAGTGAAAGTCATAGGCCATGGAAGGGACCTCAGCATAGAGCATTGAAAGGGCCAGTCAAACAAAAGTGGGGGCTCAATTTCTGGAATATATTGTTACAGATTTTTCTATGGGAGTGCAATGTTCATTGCATTGGAGGCCCCATTGGACCAGATACAGCATTAAAAGATGGATTTTGTCCCAGATTGCTAACACTCTGTGCTTTATTCTCCTATCACAATCATGTCTTATATCAGTGGTCCCCAACCTTTTTGTGGCCAGTAGCACATTCATGTTTTCACAACAGTGTGGTGGGTGCCAACAATTTTTCAAGGCTTATTTTGTATTTGTACATTAAATAATACGGAAAACATCGTATTTAATGTGACATAATATATGAATCCAGAGAGAAGAGAGAAGCCACGAGGACAGAGAACTCCGGCGCCCACAGCCCCGGAGTACTCTGTCCCCAGCAGGCGTGGGGCCCTGGCTTCTCTCCCATGCTGGGCACTAGGAGGGCCTCACACCTGCCTGGGACCAAGAACACCGGTGCACGCAGACTGCAGCCCCGGAGTTCTGTCCCCAGCAGGCGCAGGGCCGTGGCTTCTCTACCCTGTTGGGCACTAGGCGGGCCCTGTGCCTGCTGGGAACAGAGAACATCGCACCCGCAGCCTGAGTTCTCTGTCCTCGTCAGGCATGGGGTTGTGGCTTCTCTCCCTGCTGGGCACTAGGTGGGCACACATAAATGCCCCGGTGGGCGCCATGGCACCCACAGGCACTGCGTTGGGGACCATTGTCTTATATAGTCACAAAATACATACAATATTAGTCCAGGTTGCAATATATTTGCTACGGTAACAAAGACTATGTTGCTCAGTGAAATGTCTTGTGTCCACGGTCAGTCTACTACCAAAGAAGTTTATGTTGGTAAAAAGGGTCACAGAGTTGTTGAGTAAAGGATTATCAATATTAACTGCAGAAATGTACTTTGGTTAATCTTTTAGAAAGGTTCCACATTCAAATAAAAATCCATTAAGAAAATAGTCACATGTTAGTGAAATGGCCAACGGGGCTCCAGAGAATATGATGGAAACATTTCCCAAACAGATACTGAAATACCAAGCAATGAAATAGCTTGTGCAGTAGACCTTGGCCAGAAGACCATGTGTGCACATAAGAATATTTTGAAAACATTTCTTGCATATTTTCATTCGAGCCTTGTTGGCTGACAGCAAAGTATATGTCCTAACAGCGAGAGAAGGAATCTACTGGGACTGCAGAGATTCCTTTGAAATATAACATATCTCGCATACATGTCCAATGAAATATCTCTGCAACAAAATGTATAAGCAAGAATGCAACTTTGATTGTGTCTAGGAGATTGTATTTCCAGTTAATGATTATGTAGAAGGAATCCAGATATTGGAACAATAATTTCAGAGAACCCAAACAGAAGCTGTTGTCCTGTAATTGTACCGTACTGGTACAGCAAGATCTATTAATATTCACCTATGGAAAACCTGTTTGTTGACCTAACGTGCGATTGCTTCCAGTCTCTTCTTGCGAAATTATTTAGGTCCTGTGGGATAACTGTACTACGATTTCGACACAAATATTAAAATTCTATTTAGATGTACAATGTTTTAATGCAAATTTTTACCATAAAACCAAATGCTCCATTCAGTTAAATTAATAGAATTACAAAAAGATGTAATGATAGCAATTAAGTCTTGAAAATGCAAATTTTATAGTCAAGGACAATTACCTCATTTATAGTATATTGGAATGATGCCAGATGAAGGTAATTTAGATCCCCCTAGCTCACAGTTATATTATGAAGGATATCTTAATTTCATTAGTACAACAAAGATGGGTGAGAAGTTAGACAATACTAAAAATAATAATAATAATAATAAAAAGAGACAAGAGAGAGAATTTGACCTTTCTTCTTTCACTGCAGCTAGGATACATACATCTTAGTAAAGTATAAGTAATATTTCTTTCTGCTCCCATCTCTGAAAAAAATGCTTTTTTTATTAGCAGCTATGGAACATTAGTATGTAAAAGGTCAGCTTCATTCAAATACTTGCAGCCACTGCGAGTGCCATGATAGTTGAGGGCCACTCGTTATTTCCGCTGTAATGATGCATACTGAGTTGATATGTGGCAGACAAGGTCTCAGATCTTGGCTCAGAAATATATTGTTGTGACTCAAATTTGATTTAAAACAGGCGTTCAATATTCTACTCACTCACATGCAAATACTTTTTTTTGTTAAATGGGCAAGTAAATTTTTTTCATTAACATGGTAAAGGGTGGGCTAACTAGCTTAGGCTGGTATATTTATGCTACAACTTGCAAAGCTGCTTTTAAAATGCCTTGTCAGATTTTTATTTTATTTTAACTAAAAACTTTAAATCTTTCCATTTCAAAACAGAAATGCTGAAATTTGCGAGTCCGAAAGGCTACAGGGGTGCATGTTCTTTCCCCATTGGGGAGGCTGAGTATAGAATGACAGAGAATGAGGTTTAAAAAGCTTTGAATCTTCAGAATTTTCATACTTTGTGACGGACCAATGTGCCACTGAAGAGAAAGTCCAAGTCAGAGTGACTGAAGAGTTAGTTAAAAGAATATCTTATTTACATCAACCCTCTTTCCTAAATCCTAATATGGAGTCTCAGGGGAAGATAGGGGAGAAGGGACCAGCTGCAGTATACATACTCCAAAACTGTTTGCCTCCCTTTTCTTACCTAATACACTATAGATGGACAGCATCAGAAACATTTACCTAAGGTAAGTACTTGTCCCAGTCTGGTTCTGTTCTAGGTCAAGGTAGGGTGACCATATTTCCCAAAGGGAAAACAGGTCACTACAAGGGGCTAGCCCTCCTCCCCGTCCTACCACAAGGCCGGCCCAAGCACCCCCCCAGGGGGCTGTCCCAAGCCGTTCGCCCAAGCCCCCTCGTCCCTGTGTGGGGCTCGCATCAGTTCTTTCCCAAGCCCTGCCTGCCTCCTGCCTAAGCCCTGCTCCCCCCGATGTGGGGCTGACATCAGCACTTGGCCCCCAACACGTTCCTCCACACCCCAGTTTTTTGACAAAAGTGGGCATTTGTCTTGTTTGCTTTTGCAACTGATCAAGTTGGCAAGAGCAAATAGGACAAATACCCACTTTTGCCAAAAAAAAAAAAAAAGTCAGGACAGTTGGGACAGGGACCATCCCCACCAAAACAGGACATATGGTCTCCCTAGGTCAAGGAGAAGTCGGTAGGCCTTGTTTCATATTGGAAGACCTCATCTTGGAGTCACATAATATGCTGGAGGTCCTGCTGATTTACAGCTTCAAACAGCACTACATTGTGGAAGGAATTCAGCAGTGAAGCTTCCTATTGACAATACCAGGATTGGGTCACATACCCATTTATGTTCCCAATCCTATAATCACTGGGACTGCTGCTGTGAGTAAAGATATCTCATGAGGATACACCATATATATTGTGTTGGATATTTGTTCTGTTTCTTGATTTTGTTTTTTTTATTTTGCTTTCTCATTCTGTGTTTACAGGGTGGGTGGCTTTGGTGTCTCTTGCTTCCTGTTGAACAGATGAGGCTGAAGGGGCAGTTTAATATTTTTAATTTTAGAAAGGTTGTACACACATACACATGTACACAACCTTTAGGTGAGATGAGCAAGAAGAGGTGAAGGTGGCTGATTAGCTCAGGCCTACCTGAACCAGAGGCCCATGAAACTGGTTGATAGGCTTTAGGCAAGGTGGGCCAGGCCAGAGTGCTCCAGCAAAAAGTGTCTTCTTGGTAAGGAGCAACTATTAGCTGTGGTGTTTCAATCCATTTTTATTTATGGGATATTAAATAAACAATACTGGCTTTGACATCCTGACCAGTCTGTTCTTGTTCTCCACAGCTTTGATCTAATCTGCTGCAGGGGAGTGCTGTGGTGTATGGACATCCTAGCCACACCATCCTATTTCTCGATGTGATGGGTACCCAGAACTGAAAGTCACCTTGTTGCCCCCATGCCTCCAGTCAGAGATATGCTTGAGCTTTACTGAGTGTCAGCTCTCTGACACCTTCAGTCTGTTAGCCACATAAGCAATCACCCTTAGGGCTACACCAGCCCATCCTTTGCCTTTGCAGGTTAACAGTAGGTACACCCAGTCCCCAATCCCCTTCAAAGTGTTCCCCTGTAGTGTCCAGCCCTTTCTCCATTGAACACTCGCAGCTATACCAAGTCAGCTGTCTCCAAGGGAACAGTGTACACATCAGTTTGTTTGATTCAAATCAGGATAATCACTTGTATAATACCACAGAACTGAGATATATTTATAGTGAAAACAACAATCAATTTATTAAGAGATAGTAAGGATAATAGAAATAAAAGGTGATGTATAAAATAAAAACATAACACGCTTTCTAGATATGAAACTTAACAGGTTAAGCTTCTGTCTAAAGAAGTTTCTCTCACCCCAAATGTCCTTTGCAGTGTTTCAACCAGGCCTGGATGAGATCCTGTTTCATGAATGTAATCACACTGCCTGATACTTCCTAGGTAAATGATAAAGGGGAATCTTTTTGCCTTTTCCTTATTTTCCCCAAAGTTCAGTGTCTCCTCCAGAGATAGAACAACCCTCTATGGTTATTGCTCTGGTGTCCTGTCTCCCTGTTGACTTCACATCCCCCTTTTGCCTTTGTATGTAAATAACGCTCCAGTTTGTTGCCCAGAACATGGGATCCTAAACAGACAAGGGAATATACATCCTTTGTCTGGCAAAACCTATTTGTCAACCCTTCCTTGATTCAGACTTTAGAAACATATTTTCATTATGCAAACATAACTCTTTACATAGTATCTTTACATGATTCACAATGACATTAATGAATCTTGACACATAAAGTAGCTACAGAAAGCACATAACATGTTACGCTTTATGGATAAATATCCTGCAAGACATGTTTAGTGTAATGAGTTTGTCAGGTCTGATGTGAGAGTTGTTTGCAAAGACCAGGGGATCTTTTGCCAAGGTGTCTCGGTATCACACCTGGACATACATCATACACTAAGGACTGTGAGATGGCAGTGGGGGGGGGGGGGGGAATAGGAGTCACTGCATCAGCTCTACATCACTTAAGGAATCTTCCATGGTGGGAGACTCACTATATCTGCTTTCTTCCACTGGAGCAGCATAATGCAACTAGAGTAGGGCTCACAGCCGAGGGGTGTTGCAATGCTGTCAGCAATGGCATCTGCTACACATGTATGAAAGGGACAGCAGATGTTTTCTCCAATGGAGACTAGCTGGTGAGTGGGGGACACAGACCTCTGGCCTTGTTTCCAAACTTCCAGACTTGCTCCCTCTGTGATATGTAGAGCTGCCATGACCTCTGTTTGACTTCCCTTACAGTCAGGAATGCTAGCCCCAATAGTATGGCTGATTCCTGTGTAGTTGTCTGTGGGACTGGGGGTTCTTGTGCCTTTTTCCCCTCCTCACCCATACCCTTGTTCAGGGACAGCTATGATTTGTCCCTTATGCACTGATCTCACACATGAAATCCTGGCCCTTCTGAAGTCAATGGAAGTGCTGCCACTGATTTCAGTGAGGGTAAGATTTCACCACTTCAATGGTCCAGCAAAGGAGGATGTAACAGCAACCACTCGCCATTGGAGTAATTGGGAATAAAATCCAGCACCACCAAAGTCCATGGTAAAACTCTCATTGACTTCAATTTCACCTGGTGAGTACTGTCTCCTGGCACTCAAGAAAGACTTTGCCTGTGTACCCCTATCACATTTTCCCTATCATTCCAGTATGTAGCATCAATGTCTCTCTCTCTCTCTCTCTCTCACACACACACACATACATACCTCACTAGGCTTTTCACCTGAATAATGAATACAAGAATGAGCACAGACTGCATATATTTATATCATACTACATAATATTGTTTAAAACTTCCTTGCCACTTTATAAAGAAAGGACAAACTTAACAAGCAGATGGTGTGAATCCACTTACTCTCTTGGAAGGAAGGAAAGCTGCAGAGGAAAATATATTGTCCAGACTATTCGTAGTATGTGTCAGTTGTAAAAACCCAGGTTGTGATCATAATAGGATATTGATTAGTCTGGATCCCATACAAAACAGAACTAGATTCTCTGGTGGACCACTAAAGGTCATATTGCTTGGTTGCCCCATAACTTCTAAAATACATACCAATATTGAACCAAGTTCTGATTTCATTTACACCCATGTTACATGGCTGAGGTCAGTGGAAATAACTGAAGGCAGAATTTGGCCCATTGTGTAAACAAATGTGGTTGATTCTTAGGGGTTTATTTTAAAAATCAGCAGATGCCAAAACCAGGCTCTGGCTATGCTGAGTGATATTCTTTGTTGGGCTAAATTCAGACCTGATGTAAGTAGCTGCAAATCTATTAAGTCAGTGGAGTTACATTTGGACCAACTTTGAAATGTTGCTGTTAAAATGTTTTATGTTTCCTTTTATGGAAAATTATTGTGGCTTTAGTTCAAGTTTATTTTTACCCCAATTCATACATTTATAGGCCTATCACTGCAGTGCTCATCCTATAGGACTGCTTGTATATTACAGTTCTCAAAATCCCTAGTCTGCTCTGATTTTAACAATGAGCTTAGGCTTGGCATTAAACTTGTGACTTGCTGGTAAACAAGTTTAATCACAAAAGCATTTGGTCATCAAAATGTATTAGCATTCTGTGCTGATAAAGAACCACTACAGAAATTACTTTGCTTGGCCAAATATATGTTTAAAAAGAGATCATGTGTGTCTAATTCAGCTCTCAATTATACCCATGTATTACTGACTTCATAGGGAGTGAATTTCTAGAAAGTTTCACAAATAAAATGATGGCAGAATATGGTCCAGTCTACCTTTTTTCAGGGAATTCAGAAAACCAATGTTTTCCCTTTTTTTTAGAATTAATAGTATGCATTTCATTTACTATCTCCAATCCAACTCAAGGGAGTTGCTAACCCTCAGTGAATGGAAAGATTTTCTAACATCAAACAAATTGTATAGTCGAAATTATTTCACAAACTGCTTTATAAATATGGGCTGTAATTTTATTTCAATCCCAGTAATTCAATACAGAGATACCAAAAACATATGAACTTTAGATCTATACTAAACTCAGTAGGCCTGTCATTCAAGTTTGATGGCCTAGAAAGCAACTTTACCTATTGAATAGTCATTCCAACTAATTGCAACACAGTTTTTGCAATTTCAGAATATTGAGCCAATATTTTTTGTGGCTCTGTGTGGTCCTATGGAATGCAATAGACCATTATCTCCTTGACTAGTCTCCTGGGTGCTGTTTGGATGGAGTGGGATAGTTTCTCCATCATCTCTACTTCTCTGAGAGGTGCTTGAAGAGAAGACTTTTCTGCTATCTTTCCATTTTTCCAACTTTTTGGATGCTGTAAGGGAGTTTTCTTAGAGAGGAAGGATGGTGCAATAGTTGGGACACTAGTTTGAGACTTGGGAGCTTACATTTTCAAAAAGTGGCCTCTAATTTTGGAAGTCTTGGTTTTTGAGTGTCCAAGTTTAGACAACAAGAGCCTGATCTTCTACTAATTCACCAGCCCAATTGAGAAGGAGCTGCAGGTGCTCATTAGTTGTCTAATCAGTCATTAGTTGTCTAAAGTTCTGCACCCTATGAAGTATCAAAAAAACACAAGAGCCCACTTTTGAAATGTTTTACTTTTAATGACTTTCACAAGGCCAGGCAGAAAGTCAGTGGCAGAGCCACGAGGGGAATTCAGGTTTCCTAATTCCCAAACTCATGCTTAAATTGACTAGACTACATGGCTTCTCAGTGCTGTCCTCTGCAGAATTCAATCAATTGCTAGATGGGTTAACAATTTTCTGTGCAATGGACAGCTGGCCTTCTGAAGTACTGTCTTTCTGAAAAACAATAGATGCAGGTTTATACAAAAAAACTTATTTCCCCCTGTTCTTTCTATATGACAAAAGAAATAACATTTTATGAAAGTTAGCCATCTTAAGGGAAAATTCAGACACAATGTTCAAATACAGAGTAAAAACAAAGCAAAGGAACAAGAAAACAACGTACAGTGATTTTATCAAAAAAACTGCAAATCCACTGAATGCATCCTCTTCGTGGTGGCACATCAAATAATACCATAAAAAAAGGCCTTTAATTTTCTCATTTCAAAATTCTTTTAATAAAGCATCTAAATAGTAACAATATAGTACCTTTCCAGTGCTCTCATGCTTTCCAATATAGTTTTCTGATTGGAAATATTAGCTAATGCAGCAGGATAAATAAGGAAATGTCTAGATTACTGTGATTCCCAAAGGTCGTTTTCATGAAAAGATCAGGAAACATATTCCATTGAAATTAAAAGTAAAACCATATCAAGTTTAATAACATTGTTACTATAATGACATAAAATTCAGCTAGATATTGTAATGTTTAATACTTAGCTGTCAAGTCTCCTCAGTGAAGTTCAGCTGCATTGAAGCTTTTAAACTTGCTAAACACCATTTGCTATTTATTTTATTACTGTTTCATTACCCATTTCACTTTTGTCATAGAACTCATTGCTTCTTTTTTTGTAACGGATGTTAGTAGAGCACAGCACATATATGCAGAGAACCAGACCTTTGTTTCCAATAAGACATGGTGCAAAACAGCCCTATAGCTGGCCTAAAAGGAATCCTCAGGTTTTGTAAAGCTGGTTTACCACCCTCTTATTAATCTCAGCAGAGTAGGTGTTAGACCGTGGCATGGGGAAAGAAGTGTTACCATAGCACAGCTGCATTCCAGCTATTTCCAGATATGGAATGGCCCCTTGGTTGCTCTAACTTATGCCAGAAGCCAAATTGGCCCCCAGCAGCCCAGTCAGTGTGGTGAAAGGAAGCATAAAGCCCCTTTTGACCAACCCTTTGCTTCAGTCAGACCTGAGGGTCAAGACCAGAGACAAGAAGTTAGAGTGGTCTTTGGAAGCACACATACTTGTATCTGAAAAAATTGTAGTAAGGGTTGCGTTGGAAGGGTTGAAATGCCTAATGTTCTGCCCACGTCTAAAATATTGATCTTTAGATTTTTCACCAAAATTGGGCTTGTGCCTAGAAAACAGAGATGTGGAGGGATTTGGTAGCTTCATGCCCATCCTCTACTAGAACACATGTAGAATAAGTGATGTCTGATGGCCATTTTGGAGCTGTCCATCTACAGGAGTTTTTATTAGTGTTTCAGCTAAAAATCAAAGATCCAACAATAAAATCCAGCACTTAAGGACATCGGGTGCTTTTGTGACAATCCCTGGAGAAATGTCTACAAATCGCTCAATGGATTACACTGGATAACAGGCAGTTTTTGCTGTGCTCAGAAAAGCAGGAAGGGGGAATATCAGAGATCCAGTTATGTCTCCATAATCATCTATCCTAGTGCTTGACCTGCTGTAGAATAGAGCAGCCTGAGGGTTGTTCTAACTTGCACCAGTTGACAATGCTCCTTAATGGACCATCTGCCAGCAGGGAATAATGGAAGCATATTGAGCTCTGGCCATTCCATCTACCTGCCTTGACATTCCCTATTGTTATGCACCCCCATGCCTTGCAGGTCTCCTGTGCCAGAGGCTGCAGGAAGGAAGGTGTAGGAGCCAGTTATGTTGGCTTTATGCTCATTAGGGAGTCCCCTACTTCAGAAGTACGAGTAGCAGGATTGTTAATGTATGTCTCCACTCCCTTTATAATTAATAATACCACCTAGTACTTACATAGTGCTTTTCAACCATAGAGATTGCAGTGTTTTACAGACAAGGTTTTACAGATGAGAAAACAGAGAGAGAGGCGAAAGGCATTTAGCAGGCCAGTGTCAGAGTTGGGAATAGAATTAAAGTCTCAGCACCTAATCCAGTGCACTCTCCACTAGGCTACACAGCCTTTGTGCTCCTCAGATGAGTGAAGGAACTTAAAGAAGCAGAAATACACCCACTGTGGGGGTAGGAGGTGGGAGTTTGTTCTGCACAAAGCATATTGACAGCTATTAAACAGCTACTTGATAAGGACACTCACATTAATTATTACAACTTGTATATATTGGTCAGTTATAGCATATTCTATTGCTTAGCCATGAACTGTGGCACAGTTATTTAGTGATTCTGCCAGATAAACAGAGTTATTTTGGATTTTACAAGCTCTACGGTTTATTAGTATCATCTTTGAAATCTTATATGAAGCCTATTTCCTATCAAGTACTCCATTACTAAAACAATGAATATTTTTGTAGTGCATGGAAGCATACATCTCAGCTGTACACAGTTATGTTTGTCACTCATTCTTTGACCAAATTTAGCTCTCTCCCATACAAGTCTTGGATTAGAACTGGGCTATATGAATATTTCATTCTGAAATCTGAAACTATGAGATTGGGTTTGTGCATGAAGATGAAACTAGAACGGATCCATGTACAGACTTCAGGAGGAAGAGCCCAGATTCCCTTAGAAGCTGGTTCCTAGAAAGAAACTGTATTTAGATTATAGCTAATTCCGTTTTCCAAAAGCACAAAAGATGAAGAAGAAAAAAAAAAGTATGATGCATTTCACAGAGTATGGGCCATATTCTGTGCTGATATATGCCTCTTGCAACCCCACTGATTGAACTAGGTCCCAAGTTTCTCTCTCTGTGCAGGGAGGTAGAGACTGGAAGGAGAGTGTTTTTCATTTTTTGCCCCTCCCTTTCCCCTGGCTTTTGGCAATAATTCCACATTATATAATTAACATTTGCAAGGCACTTTGAGATCATGAACAAAAGGCCTGATGTACTTTAATTGCAAAGTATTCCCTTATGGAAATTCCTATAGAATTAATAGTTAACCTTTCTATAGGTATTTTGAACTAGCCTGTAGAATTTAATAGAGAATTATATCCCTGTTACAAAGGTCTATAGAATGAGTTAATACGTCTATACAATGGATATCATTCTTTATTAAATTCTATGGGTGAAGCTGGCAGTTTTTCTATGGATTTCAATGGAGTCAGGACCCAACAGGTTTTTAAGAGTCATTTATATAGAACTTTATTGCATCTTATCCCTATTAAATCCTACAGATCTTTAAGTTTTTCATAAGGGAATTATTTGGTATTACAGAGGCCTGTGCATGCAATACAGGCCTAATAAAGTTTAATGTTTCAGTTTCCTAAAGTTGAAATGTAATAAACAACAACTTAGGCAGAGAAAATAGAGAAGCAGCCTCCACACACAACTACACAATGCATTCCTCAGAAGGAGACAGCAGTTTTAGGGGGACACAATCACTCTGGGGCAGGAGGGAGCCTGGACAAAAGAATTTCTTCATCACACTGCACATCCTGTCATACAGTTCTCTCAAATTAGCAAAGAGCTATTGCAGAAAGCTGGTGATAAGGGCCAAGCTTTCAGGGAACCAAAGGTTAAACACTGAGGCAGTGATTGAGAGAGACACCGATATTGATTCTTGTGACATTACAGTGCCCCCTAATAATGGTTTGGGTCCATCCATGGTGGGTGGATAGGAATGGTAACTACAAGTGCGATAATGAGGAAACTTTCATATCATCTAACCCTACAGTTTTCCCCATAGACTAGCTGTGAAAACATGTCTGTCTATGGGGAAAACTATATTTCCTGCTTTTCCCACATTCCCCCCTCCTAAGCAAGGGGCAACCAATCAGATGTGGCAGTCAGAGCTCTTCCCCCCTCTCTCAGGAGCCAAGAAGAGATTTTTTGGGGAGAGGAGGAGAGGGAAGAGGAGAAACACCAGCTGGGACCGTTTTCCCAAGAGGAGGGATTTGGAGGAAGCAAGGAGGACCCAACTAGTTACGGCTGCTCCACTCCCTCCTCCGCTCCTGTGAAAAATGATGTGACTCCTCTTTGCTTTGTTCCTTCTCTCCTCCCTGCAATTCCAGGCCTGGGAGAAATAGGAAGGGGTCCTGCAGGAGCAGCACCAGGGTTTTTGGCACCCTAGGCGGGGGTCCTTCCAAGCTTCTGGTCATTGGTGGCAATTCTGCGGCGGGGGGGGGGGTCTTTCCGCGCTCCTGGTCTTTGGGGCACTTCAGTGGCGGGTTCCAGAGCGAGTGAAGGACCCGCCACAGAATTGCCGACAACGACCCAGAGCGCGGAAGGACGCCCTTCCAAATCCTGGTGCCCTAGATGACCGCCTAGGTCGCCTAAATGGAAGCTCCGGCTCTGGGGTCTTGAGAACTTCTGGAGCTGAGAATTTTTTGCAAATATATTTCATTGTTTTTTCACAGGTAGTCATGTGTATTTTATTTATTTTCATTTTTCAAACAAACTTTTAAAATGGTTGAAATTTTTATTGACAAGTCAAAATGGAACAAAAAAAAGGCAGAAAATTAAGATTTCCTCCCCCCTAAAAAATTGTCAGCATTTTTTGCTCAGTTCTAGAGGATCCAGTGACAAACACAGAGAGGTGGTTTAGTGACCTTTTTATTCACACAGACAGAGGTGCCAGATACCACATGGAACATATATGGACAAGGGCTGTCCCAGACCATTTCCAACCATTGTGGGCAGTAGTTCAATGTTCCAGGGAGGAAGCTTAAGGCAAGGCAAGGCAATTCTCCTCAGCACAAACAAGAGGATTCAGAGTTCAAATCAATAAACCCATATCTGGGTGCCTACTTGGTCTGTTTTAATGAGGAAAAATGACTGAGGAAATGGGGGCCATGCTGGCTTTGATGTTCGATACATTTTAAAAACAAAAGTGGATAATTTGGGCATAAATTCAGTATTTTTACAATGCATGCATAAACCCAGGTGGAGCCTGTGGTAAGATGAGTAACTGCAGAAAGAGGATCAGTTTTCAGGCAAGATCCATATTAATGAGGGTTCAGATGCTCAAGAATGCAAGCCAAGATTTGACTCTTGGGAGTAGCTGGAAGACAAACCATAGAGGCACAGCATGTAAGAAACAGAGGCCATCTAATGTAATCCTAGGAAGAAAGAACTGAAGGATGACAATTCACTGAACTTCCTCCCATAGAGTTCTAAGTCCATTAGAGTAGCTAATTTGAATCACAGAATGAATTTAGAGAGGGGTTTGAAAGCCCTACAAACCGAAAGGCCAGATTTCTTTTGCAGAAATATTCAAACCAACTAGTTCTAGACTGCCCAGCTTAGTCAGCAGCAGTAGCACTGGCCACATGCCACACTGTGTATGTGCAGTTTTGAGAATCACAAGCTACCCTGAATCTGTTACAGAAGCTGCAATAGCAACAGTTACTTATCAGACTCTCTTTTCCCTTAGTTCCCAGCATTAGTTAATGGTACCAATATGCTGCATGAAGGCTGGATTTGTTTGTGTGTCAACTCAGCCGCCGCACAAATTTAATAGTGACTAGAATTTACTGAAAAAGATTGAGGACTTGGACAGGATGCTATGAATTTTTAAAGTATGGGGACACTATTTGCATGTCACATACTTAAAAAGCTAGATGCGAGGAATATTCCTGTTTGCATATATCTATACTACAGTTGGAGGTGTGATTGCAACTCAAGTAGACATAAGTGCACTAGCTTAGCACTAGCTAGATAGGCTAAAAATAGCAGTGAAAACGTGGTGGCATGCTTCAGCTTGGGCTAGCAACATGAGTACATGCCCAGAGTTCCAGATGGTCTTTTATATCCTGTGGTGATGTCCATGCTACAGCATCTTCATTGTTATTTTAGCCTACCCAAACTCCAGTCACACCTCTGATTGCAGTGTGGATCAAAATGGGGAGGGAGGTGTAATTCTTGGAGCAACATACCATAAATAGTGTTATTTATATTGTCTGGTGTGGATGGCTGATGGGACCTATATACTAGGTATTGCTTTCTCATCATCATTCATGTAACTGACTTTATACGATGCAAATCAGTAATGCTGGCCAGGAGTCTAATGGAACAAAATCTTAGCCAACGTTACCAGTATGTACAGGTGGCTACTATAACATGCATAGATTAATAGAAACATATCAACAGAGCACTACAGAGTGCACGCAGCACACAGCACTTTAAAATGAGACCAAAAGCTATGTTTTTTTATCATTCCTTCTTCAATGAGCTGAGAATTATGCTTAATTAAGGTTACTGATCAGTATAGTGGGGAATAAATGGTGATGTTCTGTACCCCTTTATTCACCCATTACACACTATAACAACAATCTTTTTACACATATGCCTTGAGAGATAATATTTGAAAACTCAAAACTCACTGGTCAATATTGTCCTGATAAAATGCGTGTGGCAACATTGTATAAGATTTCATTGTATGGTGTTACTTGGCTACACTTGAAATTTCAAAGTGCTGCCGCGGCAGAGCTTTGAAGTGTGAGTGTGGTCGGAGCGCCAGCGCTGGGAGAGAGCTCTCCCAGCGCTGCAAGTAAACCACATCCCTTACGGGTGTAGCTTGCAGAGCTGGGAACTGAGCTCCCAGCGCTGCGGCACTGATTACACTGAGGCTTTACAGCGCTGTATCTTACAGCGCTCAGAGGGGTGTTTTTTCACACCCCTGAGCGCGAAAGTTGCAGCGCTGTAAAGTGCCAGTGTAGCCAAGCCCTTAAACATACTCCAAATCTGGGGAGTGGCTAAATCAGTTTTTCAGAGACAAAAGATAAGATGACACCTCAGCTAGATGTAAACAGGCCAAATGGACCATCGAATGTTAAATGATTATTCATTGGCAGGAAAAGGGACATGGGTGAAAAATCTACATCTTAAAAAGAAACAACTGGGGCTTCCCATCCACACAGACTTTCTGTCTCCTGAACCCCAGTTGGAGATGCTTCTTGAAGAAGGGAAAGAACTATCGGAAGGGAGGGCAGATACCCCAGATCACTCCTTCCTTTCTTTCTGCCCATGACATCCATGGCGCCTGAAGAATAACTGGACTGGGGGAGGGATCCTGGCTGAAAGAAGTTTGGTCAGCAGGACTGCTGAAACATGCGGTGAGAGAGACCTTTGCTTTGAATTCACTCTAGTTTGTTTAGTTTGGCATTAATTATGTTTTACTTTTCTTTTTCTTGCAACCAATTCTAATTGTTATGCCTCATTACCAGAGATCCTAGAAATCCATTTGCTGCAGAAAAATGTAGAATTTGTATTTTTCCCGAGAATCTGGTCGGGTTCCCGGGCAGTGGGGCTCCTACTGACAGATTTAATTTTAATTGTGGAAAACCAAGGATTTTTATGTTTTTTAAATCAGAGAATTTGAGGTTTGTTTTAATTGCAGAAAACTAGGATCCCTGCTCATTAATTATATTCACTTAAAATCTACCCTTTTGTAGTTAATAAACTTGTTTTATTGTTTTGTCTAAATCAGTGTGTTTGGGAAGCTCCATTTGGGGAAACAGGATTTGTCCACACCATTTTCTATTAATAAAATGATGGACTTTATATTGTCCAGAACAAATCTGGGCAATACAAGACACGCATTTCTGAGGAAAGTCTGGGACTGGGAATTTGCTGATGTTGCTCTGCTTTGTAACTCAAGAGAGGCTGGCTGTAGCATTCATAAGAACATAAGAATGGCCATACTGGGTCAGACCAAAAGTTGATCTAGCCCAGTATCCTGTCTACCAACAGTGGCCAATGCCAGGTGCCCCAGAAGGAGTGAACCTAACAGGTAATGATCATCCTATCCTGCCATCCATCTCCATCCTCTGTCAAACAGAGGCTAGGGACAATAAACTTATATAATAGAAGTAGGAGAAATTTACATGCTGGAGACTGTGTGAGAGCAGACCAGACGTGGTAGCGCTCACAGCAAAGCGGTGTAAACATTACGCCAGGTACAGTTGTTCATCAGTCCAGATTGTACCCTGGATATGTCACATCTAAACATAAGCAAATATGACGAATAATCTCACACCTTCTAATCAGAGTACAGCAATCACACCACAAACATAAAGCAATTGTGGTTGAACGGGGGAGCAATGGTTTCTTTAACACACATGCCAGTGAAAATATTTTAGAAAATGACTTCTTAATAATCTGTAGAACTGCTAAAATGGCTGTCTCCTAATGGATTTAAAGTGTATCTTTAGTAAGAATTAACTGTAATCCCTTTGCAGAGCAGAGGAATACTTCCATGAAATCTGTGTACTTGAAACTTATTTTTCATCACATCTTTCACACATCTCAAAGGAATGAACAGCAATTGTAAATACATTTCCCTCTTCTGCAGAGGAACGCAAATTCAGAGAGTGTAACTTTTGAAGGGAACAGATCAAGTACAGTGAGCCATCAGGAAGGAATAACATTACAAGGTTCAGAGATCAAAGGAGGATAAAGATTGAAAACCAAGTGCTTCCAGAACCTAAGCAGTGCGAGTGTCTCAAGTTACTGCACTTCTCTGTATTATTGTACTTAGAAAACAGGAGATCTCAACCTTTGGGCAGATCCTGAATGATACCCTTACCCACACTGAGCAGTACAATACTCAAGGAATAGTTCCATGGTTTCAGGATTCTATCCCTTTGAATAAAAGGAAAATAGTACACTGGTTCTGAGCCATAATTTAACTGATTGCCATGTTCATTAGCCAAACAGATTACTTACAGTGTTATCTGTTTCCTAACCTATTGTTATATGAAATTGCATCTGCAAATATATGGTTAAAGATGGCTTCATGTAGTCTGGGTAAGATGCTAAGTGGTTTTGAGCTTATAAATATGAGGATATTGCAGTTTGGCCATAAATACTGAGTAGTACCTTATTCCATGTGAAGACAATCCCATTGAAGACAATGAGATCAATAGAAGAGTAAATTTGTGACCAAATGTGAGTGAGGTTATAACAGTCTGGTCCTGTATGAGAAGAGAGCCTTATCAATTATAACCTTAAGAATGACCCTGCCCAAACACGTAGTACATGTATGATATCTGCTCCTTGACTTTTATTTCTTTTTTCAAGTTTTGCTTTTAGAAGAATGAGAACACCTGAATTCAGTCCTCAGCTCTGCAAGATTCAATGTGTGACCTTGGGTAAATCATTTAACCTGACCACGCCTAGAGCGGGCTGAAAAATAGGAACATTTCCCATGCACATTTGAATGAAAACAAAAATGTTTCTTTTTCCCATTGAAAAACTGCAACATTTAAATCTTTTGAGTAGCTCTCATCATACCTCATTTTCTCCATCTGTAAAATTGAGATAATTTTGCTTATCCACCTTTGTGAAGTATTTGTTTCTCGATGAATGTAATAATACATTCCTCTAGAGATCAAATTTCTCTTTCCTAGCAAGAGTTACGGTTTAAATCTTTGGAAGCTCCTTAATGACTAGGGATCAGATCTAGCTCCCATTGAAATCAGTGAGAACTGAATTATATCCAGGATCTGAGTGAAGCTTTAGTCCAAAAATTCAGCAAACATTTGTGTCCTAGACAATCACCATTTCTGCCAGCACAGTAGCCTTGCACACGTATTGCGAGAAACTGCTTTATTGTCTCTGTCCCATTTCTCTAAGCAATCTATAACAACGTCAAGGTATTTCCAGGTCCCATCCTTTCTAAGATAGCTCTGAGAGGCTAAACCTAAGATCAACATATGTAAACAGTGCTACAGATCTGCAAGTGCCCATGTTGAAGAGGTAAAAAGAGTAAACTTTTCCCATCTGTTCTCTATAGTGTCTATCAATATTGGATACATTTATTCTATGTCTTTCTCTGTTTTATTCTGATTTAGCTTTAGGATTTCAAATTTATTCAAATAAATTATTCAATTATTTAAACCAGTTCTGTCTCTCTCGCTCTCACTTTTTTTTTAAATTGCTCCAGCACCCCGTTGTTTCTTTTCTATTTTTTCTTCACAATCTTACTGCTTTTTTTTTTTAAATTACTATATTTTGATCAGCCAAATTTAAATAATTGAAATGACAGTACAATTCTTATTCCTGATTTAGTTCGTTTCTGTTAGATGGTGGCTTCTTCCTCCATAACCAAAAAGAATAGTCTCTATAATAACTCTGTGGACCTGATTTTGTGAGATATTGAGAGCCTTTAGTCCTTGTTGAGGAGGAGAGATGAGGGGGCTCAGCCTCTCATAGGATCAGACCATTAAAAAAGAGAGAGAGAGAGAGAGAGAGAGAGAGAGAGAGAGAGAGACTGACTCACCAGTGATGATTTGTATTCAGAGTACTGCACCATAGAGGGTTAATGCACTCAGATGGCCAACTTGGGCCAAATGAGTCAGCACTGTATGTTCTCTAGTTCCAGGTTTTGTAGGATTCCGAAAGGCAGCACAGATTCATAGAAGGAAATATATTTTCCATTGAACCTCTTCAAGTCATGTTGAAAAGAGTCAAGTAACAACTCAGGGTTTAAAATATGATCAAGAGCTAAAAGAGAAATGGATTGTAATGGAATTACTGGCCAGGGAGTCTGCCTAACCCCACCACTCCCAACTGGCAATCAGTAGAGAAGAAATGACAAACGTGTGTGTGGGGTGGCCTTTGGAAAAAGAAAATTTATTACTTACAGTTTACTGATGAATGAAGGCATTAGAATAGCAGCTGTAGAGTATAAGGGGTTAGAAAGTGAAAAGCTAAGTGTTGCCTTAGAGCACCAAGAAATGGAGCCAGCATTGAAAGCCATCAAGCTGCCTTTACATTTAAGAATGCAGAGCACAATGAGGTGCTTTGATAGCCAGTTTCAGAAGCCCCCAAATGGTAAGTGCTTCCTACAAGCATCCTTGAAATAGGTTTAGCAGCTACCAGCCACAGTGGAAGGTAGTATTACTGGGAAAGAGAAAGGAGTTTGGAGGGCAATATTGCAGGCTGGAATTAGGGCTATGATAAGAAGCATGGGATTATTACTTAGAACATAGGGAAGAGCTAGAAGGAACCAGGATGGATGGTAATGGATAACCCAGAAACAGCTGTTTCTCTTTCTCTCTTTTTTTTTTTTTTTTAAACAGCCACAGGAGACCTCTTTCCACCCTGAGCTCAGTTATTCTTCAACTCCAACTTCTCAACACAACTTTGACTTTCACAAGTAATCTGTTAGACAGATTAGGAAACCTATGCTGAATTCCCCATCCTGCAGCACTTAATTTAGATGTGGAGGAGGCTTGCCCCAAGACTAAACATATGTAATGTTAACACAATTTTCCTTTACCATCTTTTATATGGTCATCAACTTAAATTATGTACCATATTGTGTGGAGGATAAGCCCAAACAGGAACTGCAGCTCTGAAAACTCCTGAAATTCGGGAAAATTTGGATTCTGATGCAAATCTGGATATGGCCCATTTTGACTATGTATAATGTGGTCACTTAATGTAAAGGTACAATTGCATTTTTTGTGGGGGAGGAATCTGATTTAGGGACACAGTTGTAGTTTACATGCATTTTACTTTCATAACTCCTGCAGATGAAATCACAATGCAGTGTAGGTAAAGAGGCTGACTCACATCTACTGCAAAGGTGAAAAATTTCTGAGGAGCATTTTGTCATGTTTTCCATTTGAAGTGTGAGCTGTGGAAACTCAAAGTTATAACATTAATGTTTTGTCATATATTAATTTGCTATCATGTTTTTGGGGGACAAACTTGTGAAGTTTGAGGGTTTTTTTCCTTCTTTTCGCTATATCCAGAAAATATGCACACATTTGAATTATGACTTTCCTACAGGAACTAACAGCTGTATGTGCAAATCATGCATATAAATCAATTACCAAGGCCTATGTACTATAAATGCACCCATTAATTAAGCAATGTCAGATGCTATGAACCATGAAGTTCATTACATCTTTAGCGTTCAAACCAAGGATTATTTGAAGAAGCAATACTACGTTTACCTAATAGTTAATGAAATTAAGCCGGGTTGTTGCCAACATTCTTATTTTATGCCTAATTCAGTGTTTAAATGTTTATGAATAAAACACTAACTGCTGAAAGCAGAAATGTTGAAATGTAATTACTGGTAAGTTATAATGCACTTGAGGACTCATTATACCAGACTTGGGAGTTTTAAGATCACCAGTGTAACACTCTCCAAAAACACAGAATTTTTATGGGATAAAAGCTGGAAAGACATAAATGCTGTTGAATTTGTCCTGGCACAGTGGAAATTTTGATGATTGTGGTAGCGTGATTTACAAGTATAACATTTTCCACTCATTACGTGGTTACATTGCAGCATTGTGACATGATTTGCATAAGAGAATATCCCTGCAAATTAACTTCTGATGAGTGCTACATCTGCCTGGATAAAGAAGCTCCTATTTTAAAACCAATCCAGCTGCTACCACAAAGGACTTACTTGGAAAAAAGAGGCTCTGGCATGTCATCATTTGTTTTCTGTACCAATAATTTGCATTTTTAATAATTTAGAGTTAAATATATACCGGATACATGTCAGTATACATTACTTTGTCAGAGGTCATTTTGACAGTAAATGGGCATTCAAAGTTGTAGTATGTGCCATAGATATTCATAATACATCTAGCTCAGCCTATCTACAGATAAATATTATCAAAAGCTCTTTAGATCTAGAATAACTCAGGAATTCATTAATATTCAGGATGATTCTTATTCAGATGAATAATCAAATATAAAACAAGACATTACTTTCAAAAAAGGAAATTCTGTATAGTGAGATAGGTGAACAAAGAATTTACTAATTTGGGGATAAACCTTTGCAGATGCTGAGCATCTGCATCTCCCTTTGACTTCAAGTAGGAGCTTAGCATTTCCCAGCATCAGGCACTTAGTCTGGATATCAGTTCAGATTTCTCTACAACCTGATTTTGCCGACAAAGACCACAAGAGCAATTTCCTTCCTGACTCTGGATATTGTGAGCTGTACTTCTGATCTTAACCAAGACCAGGGCATTGACGGGCATGTGTAAAGCAAACAACAAGGTTAACCAAAAACTTTTTCAAGACTTAATTAGGGTACAGGTTTTAGTTTTGCTTGAGTTTTGGTAAAAAAAGAATAAAAACAAACAAAAAAATCTCTGTTCTATTTTATTGGAAATGTTTCAGGAAGGGTTTCCCCTGGCCTACCCCCTCTGTTTTATGTGGGATGGGGGAAGAGAAGTGGGGGTTGGTCTCCTTTCTTTGAAGCATTAGAGATAGCCATGGCTGGAGATGGGACTTCCGGCATGGTGGGCCAGAACTGTGAAGTGTCACTGAACACTCTTTCAGGGGCTTGGCTGGCTGGTTCTTGCTCACATGATCAGGGTCTACCTGATTGCCATGTGTGGGATCAGGAAGGAATTCTCTGGCTGCTCAGTGACCTTGAAGGGGTTTTGTCTTCCTATGCCATGTGAGGGTTCAGGTCATTTGCCAGGATTATTGGGATATATTTCACTTAATCATTTCTTTGATATTGCAGGGGCCTCAGTCCCTCCTATTCTCTTCTTTTGGAACAAATCATGGACTGTAATACTTAAGTCTAATTTCAGTTGCTGGCTTTAGTGTGTGGGTGCTGGTGGCCTGTGATATACAGGAGGTCAAACTAATTGATCGGGTGCTCCCTTCGGGTTTTAAACTCTATCACTATTTCTAGTAACAAATTTGAAAGATCAGGAGCAGTTACCGTGTGGACTTTAAACCTCTTCCTCTTTCCTACCCCTTGTATTCACCTACATTTCTGTTGCCCATTTGCTTCTGTTGCAATAGTGCACACTCTGCTGTACCCCAGAGTTCTTAGCAATTTAATTAAAATTTTAAAGTTGTGACTCCATCAGCAGCACTGTAAGGAATTTCACTCTGAAAATGAAATGACATTTTGGCCCCACTGAACTCAATGACAAAACTCTCATTGACTTTCATGGGGACAGGATTTCATCCTTGGTGGTGACTGGAAGCTGTGTATTCCCTCTATTCACTTGCTGAGGCTTAAATATTTAGAAATGTGAGAATGCTGTCTATAAACTCCAGTCTAAGCTGATAATTAAAAAAAAAAAAGAAGAAGTAAGATTGTGAAGAAAAAATAGAAAAGAAAAAGGGGTGCTGGAGCAATTTTTGTAGTGAGGAGGCTGAGAGCCATTGACCCAAACTGTAATCCCTGTATATGATGGAACCGAGTTAAAGCTAGGGGGAGTGGCAGCACCCTTAGTTCCAGCATCTATGAGGAACAAAAACCTTTGTGTAGAATTCAAAAGAGAAGAAAATGTCAGCTGACAAGTTTAAAAGAGCTAATAGAGGTTACAGTAGGGTAGCACAAAGCCAAGATGATACAATGAGCTTCACCAAATGGTTAGCAAAATATCTATGGGGAAGTGTGAATATGCTACACTATCAGTACAAGGCCATCTTCTGCACCTATACTCAGGCTGAATAGTCCTGTTGGGAGTGAATGGTACTACTGGGAGTGAGGAAGGGAAGCAAAATCTAAGCCATCCTTGCCAAACCTGCTGAAGGCCTCAAAATCCCCAATTTGCAGGAAATCCCAGTGCAGCAAAATCATTTATTCATGTACCTAACTTCAAGTCAGTGCTTAATAGTTGATTGGAAGATTGTTGTTGATCCAGGATGAAAAATCTATGTGTAAATCTTGATGAAAGGCCAAACTTTCAAGTTTTCCATTAAATACTTTTTTTTAAAAAGTGTCTGGTCAATCAAAATGTTTTGTTTTGATTTTTGACCTTTTTAATTTATTTTATAAAAAGTTGCAGGACAAACAGGTGTTTCAGAATGAAAAGTTAAAATTTCTCATGTCAAGTAGCACTTTTCCCAAGTTTTTCTAGAGTTTTTTAAAATAAAATTTCATCAAAAATCCATAAGATTTGAAACAACAGGGTGTGTCAAACTGGCATTTTCCGCCATGGGGAGGGGTGCAGTTTCAATAACTTGTTGCCTATCAGCTGTAGTGCTTAAATCTATTCTTCTTCATCTTAAATGTTTTGCTGAATCAGGGCCTATGAGACTGGTAACCAGTGAGGAGGCGCTGAATTCTTAACCTTGTCAACACTCCTGAGCAATGGAAAAACAAAACAAACCCCTAGACATTCATTTTAAGAAACTTCTTAATCCTGTACGTAGACATTTCTGACACCAAGAACTATACTACTAAGCAGCGAGATTATAATAGGCTTGTTGTGGCGAAAGGCAATTGGGCTGTAAGAAAAACCAAGCTGAGGCCCTCAGAGAGGTACTCTGATGAAGGGCCCATTTCTGCAATCCTTACTCACACTGAGGTTTACGTACTCATGCAAGTAGCCTCTGAGCTCCAGGGAGTTCAGTTTGCAGTTTGGGGTTTGAAGTGATCCCATTGTTCAGCTGTAAATTTCTTCTTGTCAGAGAATTAATTTTTAATCACATTTCAAGATAATCAGGGCTAAATTTCTGAAAAGATTTTTCCACTGGTACTAGGCTGATGACAAAATCATTTGCTGATAGATCACACTCCAAATGCAACTATCTTCTTATTCTGTTCTACTCAATTTGACAGGCAACATGCAAATGTAACACACACACACACAGAGCCATGAAACAGTTCATAATGTATGTATTCTCAAGCAGCTAACAGGATAGACACTTGTGCAACAAAAGCTTTTTCTGTGGCCTTGGCTACACTGGAGAGTTGCAGCGCTGGTGGTGGGTTTACAGCGCTGCAACTTACTCACTGTCCACACTTGCAAGGCACATACTGAGCTGCATCTCCCTGGCTGCAGCGCTGGCTGTACTCCTGCTCTGCCTGGGGTATAAGGATTGCAGCGCTGGTGATGCAGCGCTGCTCCACAAGTGTGGCCACCAAAAGCGCTGTAATTGGCCTCCAGAATATTTGGATGTATCCCAGAATGCCTGTTCAGCCACTCTGCTCACCAGTTTGCACTCTACTTCCCTGGCCTCAGGTGACCCGCCCTTTAAATGCCCTGGGAATTTTAAAAATCCCCTTCCTGTTTGCTCAGCCAGGTGTGGAGTGCAATCAGTGAATCTTTCCAGGTGACCATTCCTCCTCGCGCCAAACGAGCCCCAGCATGGAGCAATGGCGAGTTGCTGGACCTCATCAGTGTTTGGGGTGAGGAAGCTGTGCAGTAACAGCTGCTCTCCAGCCATAGGAATTACAATACCTATGGGCAGATCTCAAGGGCCATGCTGGAAAGGGGCAATGACCGGGACACAATGCAGTGCAGGGTTAAAGTGAAGGAGCTGTGGAGTGCCTATTGCAAAGCCCGCGAGGGAAACCGCCACTCAGGTGCTGCCCCCATTACCTGCCATTTTTACAAGGAGCTGGACGCGATACTTGGGGGTGACCGCACTGCCAATCCAACGACCACGATGGACACTTCAGGGGAAGGGAGGGAAGAAACCGATAGTGAGGGTACTGTGGTGGGGGGAGACACCCCGGAGTCCCAGGAGGCATGCAGCCAGGAGCTCTTCTCAAGCCAGGAGGAAGATAGCCAGTAGCAGCAGCTGCAACTTATTGGTGAAGGACACGCAGAGGAGCGGGTTCCCGGTAAGCAGCTTTTATTTTCAGGATGGAAATGTTTTGGGAGAGGAGGGGGTGTTAGGGCTGCATGCATGCATGCCTAGATGTGGAATAGCCCATTAATGTGGTCTATCACGTCGCGGTAATCGGCCTCGGTAATCTCTTCAAAAGTTTCAGCCAGAGCATTGGCAATGCGCTTGCGCAAGTTTATAGGGAGATCCACTGTGGTCCTTGTCCCAGTCAGGTTAACGCCTCCATGCCACTGTGCCACGAGGGGTGAGGGGACCATTGCTGCACACAGGCAAGCTGCATAGGGGCCAGAGAGGAATCTGCATTGCTGTAGAAGACCCTCCCGCTCTTCCCAGGTGACCCGCAGTAGCGAGATAGCTTCCAGGATTAACTTCTGTGGAAAATGTTGGGAGAGTGTTCAATGTAGATGCCCCCTGCAGTACTTTGCTTTCCCCAATGCATAGAAACCCCTGCACATCCTTGAAGCAATCATTCCCCCTTACTCACCATTTCCTGCATCCTGTGGGTTAGGTGCGCTCTGTTTGGTATGGGAAAAGTATGCTAAAGTGAAGACTGTAAACTCCTTCACTGTGTGGGAATAACTGTCTGGATGAGATTATAAACAATGCAGCCTGTGTTAACTGTTGCCATTTTTGTCTTTCAAAAAGTGTCCTTGACTACTGGACTGCCCGTATCATCCACTGGCCAGAGGCTACAAAACCTCAGGAAGAAGCCGCGAAAAAGCAAAGACATGCTGAAAGCAGTTATGGATCATTCTGCCAGAGAGAGTAAAAAACTGCAGGACTGGAGGAAAAAACTCCAGGACTGGAGAGAAAGGGAAAGCAGGCTCCGCCAGAGAAATGCAGAGGCTAAGAAGGAAAGCACAAAGCAGCTGATAAGCATCCTGGTGTGCCAAGCGGACTCTATATAGTCACTCGTAGCCATGCAGGCAGAGCACTACCGTGCCGGTCCCCCCCATCCCAAAGTTCTTTCCCTTGTGCCCCAATGTCAGCTCAAAACCCCCTTCTCCAGCATCCAGGTTCTTACCACCAGCAGCTGCCCCCAACACCTGTACGTTCACCAGCCAGCCTTGAGAACTACAACTCTTACCCTCTGCACTCAACCCCCATCACCATGCAGTATTTTCATCCTGAAGTGCAGCAGTCATTGCACAGCGCTCCAGACAGGGCATATTCAAACCTGTGACTGTAGAGTTCACCATCTCACCCCTCTGACTTTTTAGATTCCCAAAATGTTGTGTGTCTGTCAATAAAGTTATTTTCTTTTCAATAAATGAATTCTTGGCTTTGAAAACAGTCTTTATTATTGCAGAAAGTGAAAGATACCGTAGCCCAGGAAAGAAACAGGCACTGCAAATCATTTCAGGAAAAACAGATTCCTGCTAACATTGTAACCACTGCACTTCACTCCCGTGCAAGGCAACAAACATTACTGTTGGTTTTCTGCCTCAAACTCCTCCCTAAAGGCATCCCTGATCCTTGAAGCCCTGTGCTGGGCCTCTCTAGTAGCCCTGCTCTCTGGCTGTGCAAATTCAGCCTCCAGGCATTGAACATCGGAAGTCCATTCCTGACTGAATGTTTCACCCTTCCCTTCACAGATATTATGGAGGGTACAGCACCTGGATATAACCGCAGGGATGCTGCTTTCCCCCAAGTCTAGCTTCCCGTACAGAGATCTCCAGCGCCCTTTTAAACGGCCAAAAGCACACTCCACAGTCATTCGGCACCGGCTCAGCCTGTAGTTGAACTGGTCCTTGGTCCTGTCAAGCTTCCCTGTATACAGTTTCATGAGCCAAGGCATTAACGGGTAAGCGAGGTCTCCAAGGATCACAATGGGCATTTTGACGTCCCCTACTGTGATCTTGCGGTCTGCCTGCAGCTTCCTGAACAGGCCAATGTTCTGAAAGATGCGTGCATCATGCACCTTTCCAGGCCAGCCTGTGTTAATGTCAATGAAATGCCCACAGTGATCCACAAGCGCCTGGAGAACCACAGAGAAATACCCCTTTCGATGAATGTACTCGGATGCTAGGTGGGGTGGTGCCAGAAAAGGAATATGCGTCTCATCTATCGCCCTTCCACAGTTAGGGAAACCCATTTGTGCAAAGCCATCCAGAATGTCCTGCACGTTCCCCAGAGTCACGGTTCTTCTTAGCAGGATGCGATTAATGGCCCTGGAAACTTGCATCAACACGATTCCAACGGTCGACTTTCCCACTCCAAACTGGTTCGCGACCGATCGGTAGCTGTCTGGAGTTGCCAGCTTCCAGATTGCAATAGCCACTCGCTTCTCCACCGTCAGGGCAGCTCTCAATCTTGTGTCCTTGCGCCGCAGGGTGGGGGCGAGGTCAGCACATAGTCCCATGAAAGTGGCTTTTCTCATCCGAAAGTTCTGCAGCCACTGCTCATCATCCCAGATTTCCATGACGATGTGATCCCACCACTCAGTGCTTGTTTCCCGAGCCCAAAAGCAGCGTTCCACGGTGCTGAGCATTTCCGTAAATGCCACAAGCAATTTAGTGTCATACACGTCAGGTTACTCAGTGTCGTCGGACTCCTCACTGTCACTTTTGAGCTCAACTGCCAAACGTGATGTGCTGGTGACACTCATCAGCAAAGTCCTCAGCAGCTCAGGCTCCATTTCCCACAGAAATCGCGCTGCACAGAAACCGTTGGGAGACTCACAACGGTGCCAAATGTGGACAGAGAAACAGCAACTGCGGGGATGTGAAGCGATGCACCACGGGGCGTTGGGACAGGAATCGGAATGACCCGCACCCTTCCATCCCCTTCCCACAACCCACGGTGCCAAAATGGGACGAGGTGCTCTGTGGGATAGCTGCCCTCAACACACCACTCCCAACAGCACTGCAAATGCTGCAAATGTGGCCACACTGCAGCGCTGGTAGCTATCAGTGTGGCCACACTGCAGTGCTTTCCCTACACAGCTGTACAAAGATAGCTGTAACTTCCAGCGCTGTACAGCTGTAAGTGTAGCCATGGCCTATGTCTTACAGTTGCAGGTTCAGAGCTCCCTGCTTGACTGGTCCCTCTCTTCACTATACACACACACCCCTTTCTGAAATGATGGCAGGAGAGGAGGGAGTGACACCTATTGTCTCCAGTTAGAGGAAGATATCTTGTGTTTCTTTTGGCAGCAGTAGTTACTCTCCATCTTCCCTTTAAAAGGGGATAATGTAAGGTAGCGTGCAGTCTTATGGGAGGGGTGAAAAGGTAATGTGTACGTTAAGCATCAGGTGCTCATTTTAAGTAGTATTTTGTAAAATCCAAATGTTGGGGTGCTTATTTAAACCTCTTGAATATGCACAGAGAGATAATCGCGTGAAAAGAGGATGAGATTGGACTCAACTGGAAGAAAGAAGCATTAGCAAATACCATAAGAATGCCCTTTGTGGGCACACTGGAAAAATGAAGACAGACCCATGCATAGAATTAAGCAGCAGGCCACAACTTTTATTAAACTTTAGAACACTATCTTCCCATCATCCATACTCTCCTATACCAAGCATTTAATTGTTTCCAGTGTAGGGGTTTACAGAGCTCCTTACCAGAGAACCCATATTGCAGGGTAAGCTTTCCTCAGCCTATCCCCCAGGACTTAGATCTCTAAGGCCTAGCACCATTCCCCCTCTCTCGCCCTGTTACCAAAATCCCATGTCTTTTACCGATGGGAGACGTTCATTTTATTCTCTTAACCACACTGGAAATTGGCCACGAGTTGCAAGGAGTAAACACCACCACCCCCGTAAGCTACTAAATGCATTCCTACTTAATCAGCTGTGACCCGATGGGTTTCAGAGTAGCAACCGTGTTAGTCTGTATCCGCAAAAAGAACAGGAGTACTTGTGGCACCTTAGAGACTAACAAATTTATTTCAGCATGAGCTTTCGTGAGCTACAGCTCACTTCTTCGGATGCATAGAATGGAACACACAGACAGGAGATATTTATACATACAGAGAACATGAAAAGGTGGAAGTATGCATACCAACAGGAAGAGTCTAATCAATTGAGATGAGCTATCATCAGGAGGAGAAAAAAAAAACTTTTGAAGTGATAATTAAGATGACCCATAGAAGGTATGAGGAGAACTTAATATAGGGAAATAGATTCAATTAGTGTAATGACCCAACCATTCCCAGTCTCTGTTTAGGCCTGAGTTAATTGTATCTAATTTGCATATTAATTCGAGTTTAGCAGTCTCTATTTAGAGTCTGTTTTTTAAGTTTTTTTTGTTGCAAAATTGCCACCTTCAAGTCTGTCACTGAGTAGTTAGAGAGGTTGAAGTGTTCTCCCACTGGTTTTTGAATGTTATGATTCCTGATGTCAGATTTGTGTCCATTTATTCTTTTGCATAGAGACTGTCCACTTTGGCCAATGTACATTGCAGAGGGGCATTGCTGGCACATCATGGCATATACCACGTTTGTAGATGTGCAGGTGAATGAGCCCCTGATGGCGTGGCTGATGTGATTAGGTCCTATGATGGTGTCACTTGAATAGATATGTGGACAGAACTGGCATCGGGCTTTGTTGCAAGGATAGATTCCTGGGTTAGTGTTTATGTTATATGGTGTGCGGTTGCTGGTGAGTATTTGCTTCAGGTTGGAAGGCTGTCTATAAGCAAAGACTGGCTTGTCTCCCAAGATCTGTGAGAGTGAGGGATCATCTTTAAGGATAGGTTGTAGATCTTTGATGATGTACTGGAGAGGTTTTAGTTGGGGGCTGTAGGTGATGGCTAGTGGCATTCTGTTATTTTCTTTGTTGGGCCTGTCCTGTAGTAGGTGGCTTCTGGGTACTCTTCTGGCTCTGTCAATCTTTTTTTCACTTCAGCAGGTGGGTACTGTAGTTTTAAGAGTGCTTGATAGAGATCTTGTAGGTGTTTATCTCTGTCTGAGGGATTGGAGCAAATACGGTTGTATCTTAGAGCTTGGCTGTAGACAATGGATCGTGTGGTGTGTCCTGGATGGAAACTGGAGGCATGTAGGTAAGTATAGCGGTCAGTGGGTTTCTGGTATAGGGTAATGTTTATGTGACCATCGCTTATTAGCACAGTAGTGTCTAGGAAATGGACCGCTTTTGTGGATTGATCTAGGCTGAGGTTGATGGTGGGATGGAAATTGTTAAAATCACTGTGGAATTCCTTGAGGGCTTCTTTTCCATGAGTCCAGATGATGAAGATGTCATCAGTGTAGTGCAAGTAGAATAGAGGAGTTAGGGAATGAGAGCTAAAGAAGCGTTGTTCTAAGTCAGCCATAAAGATGTTGGCATAGTGTGGTGGCCATGCGGGTACCCGTAGCAGTGCCACTGACTTGAAGGTATATATTGTCCCCATATGTGAAATAGTTGTGGGTGAGGACAAAGTCATAAAGTTCAGCCACCAGGTTAGCCATGATATTATCGGGGACACTATTCTTGATGGCTTGTAGTCTATCTTTGTGTGGAATGTTGGTGTAGAGGGCAAGGAAGGCAAGGAAGGCAAAAAACCTCCCTGGTCTTCCACCAATTGGCCCATGGGAGCAAAAATTTCTTCCTGCCCCTCTAAATAGGCTATTGGCTAGAACCACAGCATCTGTTAGTCCAGGTTCCCATTCCAAGTACAGGTGGGTAGGGTGGGCTGCTGGAACAGAGCCAAAAGAGGGGCCACATGGCCCCTGCACTGGGCTGTCTTGGGAGCTGGGGAGCTGGCCAATTTAGCACCCCTCTCCCCCAACTGGCAAATGGGTGCCAGACTCCCACAGGGAGGCATTACCTATGTTGTTTGGTGAGTGTCTTCCTCCCTTGCCACTGGGACAGTCCTCGTTTCACCTCTTGCTCCATCAAGTTCCTTGATCAATTAATGCAGGTGGGTAGCATTTCATGTGGTATTTTAGCACTTCCACTTCCCAGCTGAAAAAAGAATGAAGGGTAGAGGTGCATGTGTGACATGCCAGGGTACAATCCTGATGAGTGTGTGAATGTGTCACCCCATCCTGTAAATTTGGGTGCCTTGCAATGCCTTGCCGCTGTAGCCTCCAACCTGGATTGTGCTCAGCTACCAGCATGTCAGTGACTCCCAGATGCTTGTGTGTACTACAGTCTACCAACCATATCTTGGCTCTGACCAGCTTTGATTATTACTACAGGGTGACCCCAACACACTTCCAATTAGGGTGGGCCTGGGTTGGCCATGGCCAATCCATTTCGCATCCAGGGCCACTCCTCAGCCCCGACTCTGCTCTGGCCCCAGCACTTGCCCCACTCCGCCCACCTGCCTGGCACACCTAATAGGCAGCGGGGTCGGAATGTGGAGGCTTGCCCCGCTCTGCCCACTTACCTGGTGTTCCTGCTGGCGCTGGGTGGGTTGAGCGGGGCAAGCACACATGCTCCCATTTTAGTCCCTGACAGGACTGCCAGGCAGGCAGAGGTGCGGGAGGTCCCATTTTTCTGGCACCCAAAAGGGCGAGCGAGTGGGTGGCTGGTGGTGGTAGAGGAGATCTTCTAAAAAGGTAGGCCTACTGCCTGGGGGAACCGGGCCCAGCATGGGGTGGTGGGACCTGGAAGGGAGCCATGTGCCCTGGAGAGCAGGGTCTCCTCCTAGAACTGGGTGCATACCCAGTGGAGTCCCTGGGCAGCGGGTCCATCCATTGCCCCCCACAAGGCTGGCTGCAGGGGGTGGAAGGAGGTGGGCCTCCCATCCATCTTGACTTCCCAGCCCCCCCAAAGTCAGGACCCACCCAAATATCCCATGCTGGCTACGCCACTGCTCCTAGTGCCAGACTTTCCCCCAGAAATGTATATTCTGCACTGTTCAGCCCTCCCAGACACTCCAGAAATATTAATTTTTTTATTCCTTTAAGGAAACAATATACACCAGTTTATGATAAATGAAGTTACCCAGATGCTAACTTACATGAAACAAGAAGAACAAGATTATTAGCTACAAAGAGATAGCCTTTAAGTGAGTTCAAGCCAGGGTTACAAGAAAAATGAAGATGAAATGCATTCTAGTGCTTAACTATTAGATTTAAAGCAAAAGTTTCTCACCACATGCTTCCAACAGAATTACTGATTAAACTTGCAGGTCAGGACCCCTCACCCAGAGTTCAACTGCTGGGTGCAAAGAGTGAGAGGAAGTGGGTCTTAGTGTTTGCACCTCCTGTTTATAGTTTCAGTCCCTCTCTTGGAAAGCACTTCCAGCTGAGAAGTAGACAAAAAAGAGTCTGTATGGAAGGATGTTCTCTGCTAGGTTTCTTCACCTGTGTGAACAACCTGTGTTTTTTCCCTTCTCCCTTTCTGGTTAATGACTTTACTGCTTCAGTGCAAATTTAGGCCTTGTCTACACAGCCACTTAACAGCGTTGCAACTTTCTTGCTTAGAGGAGTGCCCCTCCCCCACCCTAGCACTGCAAGTTTCAGTGCTGTAAAGTGGCAGTGTAGACAGTGCACCAGCACTGGGAGCTGTGCTCCCAGCTCTGATAGCTACTCCCCTCATGGAGGTGAGTTTTTTACAGCACTGGGAGAGCTCTCTCCCAGCCCTCGTGCAGCTTGTTCAAGACAGGTCTGTTTGACCAGTTTGGTGCTATATGAGTCAGAACATGTATTTTTAACAGTGTACAGGGGAAATTTATAACTTTACCCATAGAGATACCCCACACCTTTTACCATGATACAACTTGCTCATCAGAAAGTTAAAAGTTTTCAAATGATACCTCACAAGGCATGCTTTGTACAAAGATTACAACAACAGTGTTTAGGGCATGAATACATGGGTGCATTCCCTCACAGCATGAAAATATGTTAGTTAATTTCTGATCATTATTCAACAACATTTACAAATCTTTTTAAAGGTTTGATTTGGGATTATTTCATTTTAAATTTTTATCTAAATTGGTTCACTCATCCTTAAATCTAACCAGATGATAGTAAGACATTACTTGTAATTGTTTAAATTAGGAAAAAAATAAACATATTAAGGGCCTAATTCTACAAGGTGCTGAGCACCTCCTGCTCAGCCCATATTAAGATCATGCCATTACTATTTGGAATTATTTTCCAGTTTAGGCCCACATTTTCCAGAGAGTTACCAGTGATTTTAGTTGTTTCAGATTTTGGATGCCCAACCTAACACACCTTAACTCTGGAAAAAAAAACAGACTCCTATAAGGTCTTTCAAGTTGGGCACCCAAAAAATGAGGCCCTCAAAATCACCAGTCACATTTGTAAATGTAGCCCATCATTTTCTTACAGCAGTATGCTATGTAGTTTATCTTGCTTTTGAATCTAATGAACATTATGAGATGTATCACTTAAAAAAAACCAAACACACGCACACTTTTGCCAGTGTAAGTTGCAGGAAAATGTTTATTTCACATAGTTGCTTTAGAAGCCAGAGAAATCCATTATAGAATAAATGGAAGCTTAAACTAAAATAAAATAAGGAAAAAATCTTTGGAATATTAAGATTTTTAGTAAGTGAAATCCCTCACAAATGCAATTAAGAGCCTAATTTGAAGTCCATTGAAGTAAACTGAAATACTTCCTTTGGTTTCAAACTCTACTGTTAGTCTTTATCTCATTCCTGAGACATAAGTGTTCATGACACACCACCACCACCACCACCACATTTGGCAATAACTGGCAGTCTCAGCAGAGCAGTCAAGGGTTAAATGGATGGAGAGAATGCCCAGTCATCTCACCTTTAAAGGAATTTGACACTGGCAGAGGAAAGATTACAGGGAAAATCAAAATAAAACATAAATCTGTCAAGAATGGTGTGTTCTAGATATCCCTGTGATCCTTACATTGACTAGGGATGGAAGAATGGATTCACTTAAAACAACCAACCCAAGACTTTTGTCCAGAACTTAAACCAAGCTGAAAATTATTTTTTTTTTAAATGTTTGAAAATGGAAAACAAATATATTCACCTCTGCACTTTCTGGTTTCTGTTCAGACCAAAAGTGGACATGTCAAAAACCTAACTCTTGCTCTGGCATTCCCTGTCCAGTTTTACAGACTTGGGAGGATTGGATAACTCAAATACGATTCAGATGAGTGTCCAAACATTCAGGAGCTTATCCAAACTAAGCTTCTCTTTTATTCAGTGGAGGCAATTAACAATCATGTTTACCTTAATAGTACACTGCTGGCCATATCTTACTCATCTTAATGACATGATTAGTTTAACTGAGGTCATTGGGCCTACTTGGATGAGTGAGAAGAGCAGGATTTAGTCCTACATTAGTGCCTGTACTGTTGCAGTTTTTAAAACTTTCTGTTTACTATTTCTTTCAAATTTTCATTTCAATTTGGCTGCGACATTATAAGCACTGCCATAATATACATAGGGTGAAATTCTGGTCCACTAAAACCAATGGAAAGACTCCCACTGACTTCAATGAGGGCACTATTTCACCCATACTGTCTAGAATCCTTTCAGTGCATTGCAATGTGCAAATTGCAGTCCTGGTGAGAGTCAATGTTTGTTTAGGCTGCCAGATCTTGAAGTCAACAGGAGTTTACCTGATTAAAGACTGGGTAACAACCAAGGGCCCAGTTAATCCCTGACTATTGTTTTTTTTCTGTGAGAGGCAGAAAGAGAGAGTAAGTCTCTGCAAAGTTTTCCCGGTGGAGATTTCTTCTGAACTGTTGTGCTGGGGGATGGGCAGTGAAGTCTGTTCCCCGTGGAATAGGTTGTGGAGCTGGCTCACTTATTCTGTGTTTTTTCCCCAGGATCTGCATGAAGACCAGGGCTATTTATGCAGAAGTTCTGTGCCTCCAACCCAGCTTTGCGTTCTTGGCAGACCTTCAATTCCACTCTCTCACAGAAAGGTGATGTTGCTAGGGGTCACTGAGTGGTTACAGGCCATGCTGTATCAAAAGGGATCCCCAATGTGCATGGCAGAGAGGTCTTGGAAAGTTAGAGGAGTTGGACAAAGGTACAGTAATATTTTCAAAAAAAACATTCCTTCCCTCTTCCCCCAAAAGCCATACTTTGTTAAAAACAAGTATCAAGTATATAGGCAGAGGCTGTCAATTTTCCCAGGTATCTCTGAGGGGCCACTGTGTGGGATAACACGTCATGGGTTCTTAGGCCCCACCATCTTCACATTGCCCCTCCTCCGTAGGCCAAACCACACCCTGTCCTGTTCCTACTCAGATCCTGAGCATCATGGAGTGCTCTCTACAACGTCCAGGGCATGGATGGGATGTAGGTAGTTGACTCATCTTAGAAGGTTTTAAATTGGGAGAGAATATTTTGAACAATTAAAACAAAAATCTACAGTATGTTGCTGTTTTTAGGTTACAGCTGTAAAAGTCAACAGAATATAGACAGTTTCAGAATTATTTTTTGAGGAGGTCCTCTTGTTTCTTTTAATTTTTACATTATATTTTATAGGCTGTGGGTAGTTAACTCATCTTTCTGAGGGAGGTCTACATTTGAGCAAGAAACACGGGGAGACAGGCAGGACCTCAGTTAGGAATTCAGGATATGGCCCATAGTTAACTTGTTCTGTAGAAAACTCACTTCTGCATAGAGTGAGAGTGGTTCTCTACTGCAACTGATCAATTAACAGGGACAACCTGAATATGAGAAGCTTGAGTCCACACAGTTTGTGGCTTTTCTGGAGAGACTGTAGGAAGAAAAAAGCATAACAACTTAACAGAAATACTTATCACACTATGTCATGAAAAGCCTCATTAGTTTTTCTTTGATAATTAGCTATAACTGTGTTAAAATTATTAGCTAAAATGAAACAATAGGACTTTTCAAAGAGAACCAGCATGAATACTTCTAGTGAGTAAATTAAATTGAAAAAGCTTTGATTAAGCAATATACACCTAATTTCACATAAAAGTGCTGATTTCTCCCTGATGATTAACTGTGAACTCCACTAATGTGAGGAAAGTTTGATATGAATATCAATTAAAGTACCAAAAAGTATATTCATATGATATAATAGGGAAAGTTTGAACAAAAATCTTGCACAAACAAAATGCAGCTTGCAGTTAAGGGTGTAGCTATGACTTTATAACAACATAACTTCAAAAAGAACAGGAGTACTTGTGGCACCTTGGAGACTAACAAATTTATTTCAGCATGAGCTTTCGTGAGCTATAGCTCACTTCTTCAGATGCATAGAATGGAACACACAGATGTTGATCTCTAATTACTCTCACCCCTCGCTCCACTGAAATGGTCACAAGGTGCCTGTTATCTACCAGGTAATGAGAGCTGGGATAGGGCGGAGGCTCGATCACTGGATGTCCTCCGGAGGGGTGGCAAGTGCCCCGAAGGTAGCGATGGGGATAACGCAAACAATGAGTCGTGGGGTTAAAATTGAGGGTTTATTGAATGGGTCACAGGTGCGGATAAGGACCAACTTAATACTAGTTACAACTTGGGCCTACAATACAATACTAGAACAAATAATAAAAATACTGCAATCACAAACAGAAGCTGACCCTGGTACCGCTCTAGGTCCCAGTAGTTATTCAGGTCCTTCCAAGGGTTAGTAAAGGTGCTATTGGTGCTATTATTAAGCATAAATGCAATTACTCGTCTAAGTAAAAAAAATGCAGTAAGACAGTTAAAGATTGCCAGGAGACTCCGGCCAATCCCCCTTGCGTTCAAGGTTTCCTGATTAGTGGGTTTCCCCTCGCAGGAGCCTTGGGGCGGCTAGAATCGGCTTTCGTCTCCGGCTTACAACAGACGATTACAGGCTCAGTTATTTAGCAGAATTAGCAGCTAGGCATACTTACACACACAAACCACAAAAGTTTCATCACCACCGGCAAACGGGTAGGCTTCTGAGAACACGGAGCCGAGGGAGACCTCGAGTTGATCAGGCTCGGTTACGGGTACAGGTTTCTGCGTTTCTCCCTGCCCACCACTTGCACGGTGGGCAATTTATAAGGGTAATGACGTGTTCAGCTTTTTGGCCAGGTTTCTCCTAATTAGGAGATTTACAGATGTCTCATTACCACCCTCATGGGGGGGGGGGGGCTGTCAGGAACTGGCTGACCACAAAATTTGCCTAGCCCCAACGGTTACTTTCGGGGAAATGCTTCTTGTTTGAGAGTACGTATATGCTCGTTTCCTGAACATGGATGCCAGGGCAAAACTGCCTAGGGCTGTGGCACTAACATGGGCACTAACATGCCCCCGTGCCCTGGGCTCCATGTGAACGTTATGCCTATACCTTAGATTCATCATCCGACTTGCCATTCCCTTCTACAAGAGGGCGTGTGTCGGGGGAAGAGGCAATGTAGGCCGACCCAATAACACGATGGACGCAGGCTTTCAAGCAGGCACAGCCAAGGCAGAGCAGGATACACCCGACCAGGAGGGAGATAAGGAGAGATTGGAAATAAGCCTTGTAGGCTCCGAGACCCAACCAATCGAGCCAGGACCAAAATCGGAAGGTCTCCCTGGACTCACGCACGGCGGTTCTTAAAGCCCTGAGGTTCTTAATTACTTCCGTTAAATTTCCAGATACAGAAGAAACAGAGACACAACACTTATCCTTAAACTGTGGGTACATGGATATGAGGGTCTCACAAAAGTCCCGTGATTGCAGCAAAAATTGTATCATTAATCGGTTCTGAAAAGAATAATCTGATAATTCCGTTAGCTGCTGATTGACTAAATTAAAACCTTTTGCGGTGGTATTTGCCAGCGTTTCAATAGCCAGTGATTGGAATAATACTTGCTCACGTAATAACATATATTCAACAGGGTTAAACAAGACCACTGAGCAAAGGGGGAGGAGCAATTAAGGGGACCATTAATGCTACTAAAATTAAACACTAAAGGTAATAAATTAAACAAAGGCCTATTTACAGACAGCTTATTGGAACATGCAAGGCAGTTATCAGGGGTCAGTGAGGATAAGTCGATGTTTCCTCCCAGAACTTCCTGGATCCAATAGGCTGCAAACACAAGCTGATGGGTATTTTCGCCCATGGGATATGGATGTCTCAGGTTCAGCAGATCTGGGCCCTTCTGGTTGTCGTTCCGGCTTCCTGCCGCTATGGCGAGCTGCAAGACAAAGCAGAAGGCGGCCTTATTGGCCCTTGTTAGTTCGCTCCGGATTCAGAACGTTTGCTTATCCAGTTATGGTGGACCAAGGTCTGATTGCCCTGGACATCCACAACCGTATAGGTATTGATATATTTACCCGCAGTTACAATTCGTGCGGCATAGGGTTCTCGATGATCCAAGGCCTGTGGCTCGGCCACCCAGACAAGTTGGTCAGGGTGATATACGGGAGTCCAGGGGCTTCTGGGCCTGGGGTTGATTTCAGGCCAACGAGAATAGTTTGCGTTGAGGGAGATAAGGACCTGTGGTAATAGCATACTCCATCCCTTACAGTCAACGTTGGGATTGACTGAACGTATCATGGTTTTCAGAACCCCGATTTTCCGCTCTACGACGCCATTACTTTCTGGGTGATATTTTAAGTGAATGTGGAGGGAGGCCCCCCATCCCAACACCAATGCTTCGAAATGCTTGCTGGTAAAAGGGGGTCCCCCTGTGTCAATCGGTGGGGCGCCATCTATGGCTAAGTCCACTGCATCCCTGTTGACCGGGATTTGGGTGGGGTCCCCGACATAAATGAGCGGCGTGTTGGATTGGGCTTGCTGTGGATTCAAGTTCAAGGGCACCGTCTGTGGGTCCTACATTACGATGGATGCCCCGGCAATAGCCCATATGATCTCATGGGGCGTGTTTATGCTGCCGGGAGGTATATACATGCCCTTAAAACTGCCCTTCATGGCTAAAGAGGCTGCGGCTGGTGTAGTAAGTGGCCAGACCCCGTTTCTTAAGAGGTTATGGCCTGAAAATCCTCCCGACCAGGTTGACGTTTTGGCCAAGAGACTAGCCTCCTCCCTGTCCACTACCTCTGCCCCGTGATCCAGGGCCAGACGGCCCAGCCAAACGAGGGCGGCCTCGCTCTCCCTACGCCTAGTGTCTACCATAAACTCCTTCAATTCTGCTTTAGTGCGGGTACGATATTCGGTGGTAATAGTGATCTGGCCTGTATTAGAGTCCACCTTGCTTTTTGTAATAGCGACAGGCATTGCCTCCATCCGCATCTCCTTCTCAGGCACGGGTGGGGCTGAGGGGAGAGTGGGATAGATTGAAGAAGGGGCCGGGGCTTCGTACGGGGGTGGGTTTCCGCCAGCCTGACCCCAGTCCTCCTCCTCCTTGTCACTCATCTCGCTTTCTGCGCTATCGGTGCAGTTCGCGGCGGCGTGTTTAGCAGCAAACATAGTGCTTCCATGAAGGACCGCACAGAGGTGCAGCGCTTTGTTTAGTGCGCTGAACAAGACCGTGGACACGTCTTCCGACTTATACTCGTCCGGTCTAAGTTTCTTCGACCGCTTGGTCTGTTCTAATTCCTCCATTAATTGGGTTAGCAACCTGTGTGCTGGGTCACCTGGCTGTACCCGGGACGGGGGTATGAGTTTAGAAACGGTGGCCTCGGATTTTTTAACAATACGGCTACACTCCTTCCAAATGCCGGACGGCGTCTCAGTCCGACTAGTATCCGCGACCCCCGTGCACTGGGGCTGCAGGGAACTATTGGCCGGGTGACATTTAAACGTGGGATGGCAATGGAGGAGACACCCTACGGCGGTCAGGGTTAACGAGGTCGTATAGCTTTTTGACCCTGACCCTGACTCTATAACGGAAACCCAATCTAGGGTGGGCCTCTCAGATTGTCTGCTGGCCACTTGGTGAAATTGTAGGTGTTGAAATTGCTTGAGCTCAGACTGTTCACGGTCCCCACTACGCCACAGGCACTGGCCGTCCCGAAGGCATCCTGTTCGTGACGCCATGTTGATCTCTAATTACTCTTGCCCCTCGCTCCACCGAAATGGTCACAAGGTGCCTGTTATCTACCAAGTAATGAGAGCTGGGATAGGGCGGAGGCTCGATCACTGGATGTCCTCGGGAGGGGAGGCAAGTGCCCCGAAGGTAGCGATGGGGATAACGCAAACAATGAGTCGTGGGGTTAAAATTGAGGGTTTATTGAATGGGTCACAGGTGCGGATAAGGACCAACTTAATACTAGTTACAACTTGGGCCTACAATACAATACTAGAACAAATAATAAAAATACTGCAATCACAAACAGAAGCTGACCCTGGTACCGCTCTAGGTCCCAGTAGTTATTCAGGTCCTTCCAAGGGTTAGTAAAGGTGCTATTGGTGCTATTATTAAGCATAAATGCAATTACTCATCTAAGTAAAAAAAATGCAGTAAGACAGTTAAAAATTGCCAGGAGACTCTGGCCAATCCCCCTTGCGTTCAAGGTTTCCTGGTTAGTGGGTTTCCCCTCGCAGGAGCCTTGGGGCGGCTAGAATCGGCTTTCGTCTCTGGCTTACAACAGACGATTACAGGCTCAGTTATTTAGCAGAATTAGCAGCTAGGCATACTTACACACACAAACCACAAAAGTTTCATCACCACCGGCAAACGGGTAGGCTTCTGAGAACACGGAGCCGAGGGAGACCTCGAGTTGATCAGGCTCAGTTACGGGTACAGGTTTCTGCGTTTCTCCCTGCCCACCGCTTGCACGGTGGGCAATTTATAAGGGTAATGACGTGTTCAGCTTTTTGGCCAGGTTTCTCCTAATTAGGAGATTTACAGATGTCTCATTACCACCCTCATGGGGGGGGGGGCTGTCAGGAACTGGCTGACCACAAAATTTGCCTAGCCCCAACGGTTACTTTCGGGGAAATGCTTCTTGTTTGAGAGTACGTGTATGCTCGTTTCCTGAACATGGAGGCCAGGGCAAAACTGCCTAGGGCTGTGGCACTAACATGGGCAACAGACAGGAGATATTTATACATACAGAGAACATGAAAAGGTGGAAGTATGCATACTTATCTTTAGACTCTTCCTGTTGGTATGCATACTTCCACCTTTTCATGTTCTCTGTATGTATAAATATCTCCTGTCTGTGTGTTCCATTCTATGCATCCGTAGAAGTGAGCTGTAGCTCACGAAAGCTCATGCTGAAATAAATTTGTTAGTCTCTAAGGTGCCACAAGTACTCCTGTTTTTTTTTTGCGGATACAGACTAACACAGCTGCTACTCTGAAACATAACTTCAGGTGCAAAGTGCAACACATGAAGTCACACAATGTTTGGAACCCCTGCCTTGCACAGGGCTAAGTCATGTCTATGGAATACTGGTGTGGAGTCAGTTGAATCACAAGAAGATGACAGTATTAAGTCATAATGGTGATCTGATTCTTCATGACCTTGTGCATTGTATAGTTATTTCCACCTGTGCAAAGTGGATGCAAAATACTATAGAATCAGTATTCCCCACTCACACTAGCAGATGTATTCTATACCAGTTGTGCACTCATTTAGCAAGCGAGTAAATAAGTATACAAGGGGCAAAACTATGGAGAATCTGGTTCATCTGACTCCAGGAGTACTGGAGGGCAGAGGAGGAGCACGCTTAGCCACAGGACTTACTGTAGCTGGGCCAGGTCTTCAGTTGCTGCCAGCTGGCACAGCCGTATTGACTTCCTAAGTTTGGTCCCTGGAATTCACAACTGAATTACTCCAGTTTTATGTCAACATCAAATAAAACTGGAGGTAAGAATGTTGAATCAATCCATATAGTGTACCCTTCTACCAGTGCTGCCCTGATAGGTCGTACACAGTGAGGAGCACATCTTCCAGGGAGTTACACATCCTCCTGTGGTTTGCAGTGCAGCCAGAAGTACTGGTTGTCCCTCCTTCCTGAACTCCTTACTCAGGTAAACCTACACTGCTTTCCATGGGAAGTTTGGTTGAGAAAGGAGTGACAAGGATCCATCATAGATTTTACATTATAACAATGCATATGATTAACATGTTTCTGCCATGCACTGTGCCATGCAGAAGAAAAACACACGCAAGTCCAACACATCCCTTAATATTTATACTTAGCTCATTATTTCATGGACCACTGGAGCCACTATATTTTCTTCTGGGAATTAGTATCAGGAATACATTTTAAAAGGTCTTTTGGGTTTATTACTTAATTTTTCATATTGTGGTAGCAACTAGGGAGCCTCACTGCATTACAAACTATATCCAAAACACAGAACCAAAAAATGATATCCGTCACAACCCAGCCCAGTCTTCCACTCTGTTGTTGTTTTTTAAAGTAAAGTACAAGAGTTACAAATCTATGGACAACAACAAACTCCTGAATGCCCCCTCAATCAGATGTGTCTTCCGTTTCTGATGATGAAATAGCACTTCTTACTGGGAGAGCCACACCTTTTAAAGCAGTCTGCCCCTCTTTGGTCATGTGGAGAATAACAACTTCCCCACCGATGTGTTTAGTTGTGGGGTGGGGAAAGAGAATTCCTGCCCATCCTACACACACACACACACACACACACACACACACACACTTTCTGTGAAGAGATAACCCATTCAGAGGGAAAGGCCCTGCTGGTAGAAACCTCATTGTTCGAGCAGGTAAGAGTCTTTCAGTACGTATGGCTCCTTGGTTATTCTGTCACACCTTTCCAGTGCTTGCTACATGGGAGGTTCCTGCTACCAAATGGATGTTTTAATTAACAATGACTGTTACACAAATACAAATAGAATTCATAACTGCCAGATATATGCCTCCAAACTCCCAGTCACAACAAACCAACCCAACTCTCTCCATTTGCTGCTTCTGGCTCCTGGGAACAGCCACACTACTGAGAATTCCCTACAAGGAATATTACCAGGCAAGGCGCTGTAAGTGGGGACCCACACAGGGAGGGAGAAAGGGAGAGGAGGTATCTATGTTAGGATCCATGATTTCACAGGAATATAAAGAAATCCTTTAATTTGATATTTTTATTTAGAAAAAAAATCTGATCAAGAGAAATTAGCTGAAATTTAGGAGTAAATCCCAGAATCTCAAAGGGATTTAGAAATCTAACTCCCATTGATTCCAGTTGGAGTTAGACGCCGAAATACCTTTGAGAACATGGGCCTAAGCCTATAAAATATAACCTAAAAATAAAAGAAACAAGAGGACCTCCCCAAAAAATAATTCTGAAACTGGTTATATTCTGTTGACTTTTACATCTGTAATCTAAAAACAGCAACATACTGTAGATTTTTGTTTTAATTGTTAAAAATGTTCTCTCTCAATTTAAGACCTTTTATTCCAAGTTTGAGCCTGGAGCAAATTTTTACAGTGGAGTTGTAAATCCATGAAAATGGAGGTTTATAATGGAAACACTGGCACAACCCTAACTAATGGTGCTATGCTAATGGGTGCTGCTATAATAATAAAAATAGAGATTTTATGTCGGGCTGTACACCACCCAGAAAAAGAAGGGAAAACAGATGAAGAATCAGTAACACTGGGTTTCTTAAATAAAAGAAATACAGCAGGTCCTGTGTTGTAAAGAATATAAATAAATACTTGGCCAGAATAGTGCATAAATACAGAATATGAACCATTCTTTGGGAAAATGATGGGTTATTAAGGTATGGAATTTAATATCATTGTCAATCTATAAAACTTTTACAACCTAGTCTTATTTGCACAGAGATTACATCCCCAAAGCTCAGTGCCAAAGACACATGTTAATAAGCTCACAACTTTTAATTAAGCAATATGTATAAGTAGATTCCCATTAAGCTGTGATTTGTGGGCTAGTTCATTATAGTGGGTTCCAGCCACCAGACACATATTCAATACAAATCAAGCAGCCTGCATATTATCCAGCTTAATGTGAGCCTACTTGTGATATTTTATCACCAGTTCAGATTGGTGGTTCAGAGAACTATATTTTCTCTAAGATTGGGGGCAGCAACCAGAACCTTATAATGACCCCATGTCGCTTGCTTAATGAAGCTATCCATCTGCATTGTTTTCTTGTAATTTGTAATTATTCATATAGTTAGTCATAATTTGATAATAAACTTTTTATACACAGCAGAGAGTCCAGACATATTCTCTTTAATTTGAATTAGATACTAAAATGAATAAAAAAAGTAAATCTGGATTTCAAAGACATGGAATTATAAAATTAAATAATAAGTTTCACCCCCAGGGGATTGGTGACAATATCTGATAGCCCTTTGAAATGAAGAAACCTAATTTGGATTCCTAAATAATCTTGAAATCTGGCCATCACTTGGTGCCATTGGCTGTTAAGTGGAACTTTTTTAGTCTCCTTAAAAACGGATGGCAGAATATGGTATACTCAGACAAAAAAATTCCCATTGATTTCACTGGAAGAGAAGACTGTGCAAAGACTGAAGCCTCAGTCTTGAGAGCCATATGAAAATGCTGCTGTACCTACCCTAGTTTTCAGTCCAGGATTTGGGCTTGAGCAAGGACTTTCATTCAAAGGGTCCATATCCTAAAGTCTGAGAAAAGTTCTAGAAAAACCCTAACAACCACTGCTTGGAATTATATCTTCTGTTCTAATAATGATGTACCAATCTTAACAGACGTCATACTTAATAAGCATGCTTTGCTAATAACGAACCAGTTAGTAACACTATTTTTCCCAAGGTTTTTGCACCCCTCTACTGCTTTATCCGAATATAGTAAGTGATACATTTTATAAATGGAGGGCACATCTCTCCACCAGTTTCTCTCCTCACTTAAAAAATGAACAAATTAAAATTATCATACCTCTTCATTTTAAAAAAGTTTTTTTAATCTTTTAATCATTTTCATCACATTTAATCAAGAGTTTTAATCATTGTCGGTCCTCCCAATCTTCCACTGTTTTAAATGAATACTCAGACCATCAAAGCATCACCAGGAAACCAGAATTTGCCACATTGCACCAAATTATTGGTCCACCAAATTTAGTATCTTGTTACCAGCAGTGACTTATACATATTTCATGGAATTTATGAGTGGGAATGGCATTCCCTACAAGGGTATTTTTGCGATTGGAAAAAAAGGAATGAGATCATGCAGAAGGAATCTTGAGCTACAAATCAAAAAAGCAAGGAGTAGGGAACAATCATAATTAGCTGTGGCTTTAAATAAGAGCAAATTTTTAAATCAATATGATGAGCTGCTTGTAGCCAATTAGAAGACCTATATATGGGATCATCCTTGTGTCAATTAGGCTTGTCTCATAAACAGAGCCTTAAAGCAGCATTCCATAGTTCATAAATTGATTTTGCTGGAAGGCCAATGAAAACTGAACTGCAGTAATCCAGATAGTAGTAACAAAGGAGGGCATCTGCGGGAACTACACGTCCACCTTCTGCAAATGATGCATTCAAATAGACTTCATTCACCACTTCATTACTCCATGATCATACCAATAGAATATTTCATAGCACCGGCCTAAGACTGCAGCAACTCAAGCCTAGTGCTCCTACATTGCACAGTACACAGGGCAAACTGCACCCCACCTGACACGTTTGATATGCATCACCACTGAAAGATAGCATTCCATCTTGGTGCTCGGTCTCAGAATACACGGTGTTCTACAAATCACAAAAGCTACAGGAGCTGCCAGCAGCTGAGGAGTTAAAATCATGCTCCTGCAGCCTGTTGAGAAATCTTGGAGTCAAGAAAAAACACCCAGACATTTAACTGTTGAGAGGGGAACAACACTACAGCCATTAAAATCAAATGTCAAAGGAGGAATGGTGCCTATCAACTTTTTGAAACCAAAAGTGATAGTGCAGCATTAGCAAACAAATGGTTTGCACAATTGAATTAACTTCTGATAAGCGCCACGTCAGTTTTGAATTTGCACCACCAAGTCTCTGGATGAGGAAAAAGGGATCTGTTTCATCCTCATAGCAATGAGAAAAGAAATCCAAACTATTACAATTTTGGCCTAATTACCAAGAAAACTACTCTTATTTCAGAACCCTTGGCAAGGAGATTTAAAAATCAAACAAAACTGCAGACCTCTGCATACACCACCCTACTTTTCAGCTCTTAATTGGACAGTGCTCTGACTTCCTGTGAGGCCACTTCTCTCCAGTTCAGGTCCCATGTAATCAAAGAGCTCAGAAGATCCCATATCAGGATTCCTCAGCCAAATCAACACCACCACCAGAATCTTTTCACTTCACACAGGGATGTGGGGGCTGAAAAAGGCTGCAATACAGAAGAAGCCAATATTTCATGGGTATCGGGGAAGGTCCCAAATGACTGGAAAAAGGCTAATGTAGTGCCCATCTTTAAAAAGGGGAAGGAGGAGGATCAGGGGAACTACAGACCAGTCAACCTCACCTCAGTCCCTGAAAAAATCATGGAGCAGGTCCTCAAGGAATCAATTCTGAAGCACTTAGAGGAGAGGAAAGTGATCAGGAACAGTCAACATGGATTCACCAAGGGAAGTCATGCCTGAGTAACCTAATTGCCTTCTATGACTTGATAACTGGCTCTGTGGATGAGAGGAAAGCAGTGGATGTGTTTATTCCTTGACTTTAGCAAAGCTTTTTGTCAGGGTTCCCTCCCCACTCTGAACTTTAGGGTACAAACATGGGGACCCACATGAAGACCCTCTAAGCTTATTTCTACCAGCTTAGGTTAAAAACTCCCCAATTCCTTGGATTAAGTAATGCTGCCTCCACCAAGTGATTTAAACTAACATTTAGGGAGGGTCACTTGGAGCCCTACCTTCCCCAAATATCCTCCTCAAGCCCCTACACCCCTTTTCCTGGGCAGGCTTGAGAATAATATCCTCACCAATTGGTACAGGTGAACACAGACCCAAACCCTTGGATCCTAAAATGACAAAAAATCAATCAAGTTCTTAAAGGAAGAATTTTAATTAAAGAAAAGGTAAAAAAATTACATCTGTAAAATCGAGATGGTAAGTACTTTACAGAATAACAAAAGACTCAAGAACATAGAGGATCTTCCCTCTAGGCAAAACCTTAAAGTTACAAATCCAGGGATAAATCTCCCTCTAGACAAGGAAAATCACAAGCCAAAATAAAAGTTAACACATTCCCTTATTACTACTTACTAATTCTAATTGAGTTGGATTGTTTGCCTTCTTGATCTGTCTCCGGCAGATCAAGACACAGAACAGACAGACAAAGAACAGACAAAACAAAGCCTTTTCCCCCTCCCCAGATTTGAAAGTATCTTGTCCCCTTATTGGTCCTTTTGGTTAGGTGCCAGCTAGGTTACCTGAACTTCTTAACCCTTTACAGGTAAAAGGATTTTGTGCCTCTGACCAGGAGGGATTTTATAGTACTGTTTACAGAAAGGTGGTTACCCTTCCCTTTATATTCATGACACTTTTGATATGGTTTCCCACAGTATTCTTGCCAGCAAGCTAAAGAAGTATGGCTAGATGAATGGACTATAATGTGGATAGAAAGCTGGCTAGATTGCTGGGCTCAACGGGTAGTGATAAATGGCTCCTTGTCTAGTTGGCAGCCAGTATCAAGCAGAGTGCCCCAAGGGTTGGTCCTGGGGTTGGTTTTGTTCAATATCTTCATTAATGATCTGGAGGATGGCGTGGACTGCACTCGCAGCAAGTTTGCAGATGACACTGAACTGGGAGGAGTGGTAGATATGCTGGAGGGTAGGGATAAGGACAGAGGGATCTAGACAAATTAGAGGACTGGGCCAAAAGAAACCTGATGAGATTCAACAAGGATAAGTGCAGAGTCCTGCACTTAGGACGAAAGAATCCCATGCAATGCTACAGACTAGGGACCGAATGGCTAGGCAGCAGTTCTGCAGAAAAGGACTTAGGGGCTACAGTGGACGAGAAGCTGGATATGAGTCAACAGTGTGCCCTTGTTGACAAGAAGGCTAACAGCATTTTGGGCTGTATAAGTAGGGGCATTGCCAGCTGGTCGAGGGACATGATCATTCCCCTCTATTCAACATTGGTGCTGCTTCATCTGGAGTACTGTGTCCAGTTTTTGGCCTGTATACTAGCACCTCCTTGCTCGCTGTACAAATTAGCAAGAGACCTCTTATTTTGCAACCCAATGTCCTTTTATTTCCCTGTGTTCATTCCCACCACTATCTATATACAACTCTATGTACAAGTCAATTGCAGTTAGGTAGCCAGCCGGGGGATAGCTAGTGCCTGTTGCTAGCTAGGAGCAGCAGTTCCTTACTCCTCCTGTTTCTTCCCTCCCTCCGTCACTTCCTTCCTGTCAGCTTTATAGGCCTTCCTCTCAGCAGGCTCACAGGTGATTGCTCTTAGGCTCCTTTAATGAGCCACACCCTGCCAGCTCCAATCAGTTCCCCTGTATGGGAGCTACACTAGCAGGTTCTGAGCTAACAAGGGCTGGTTCAGTGTCTCTTAGGCCAGCACCCTGTTACAGGGCCCCACACAACAAGAAGGATGTGGAAAAATTGGAAAGAATCCAGTGGAGCTGGAGCACATGACTTATGAGGAGAGGCTGAGGGAACTGGGATTGTTTAGTCTGCAGAAGAGAAGAATGAGGGGGGATTTGATAGCTGCTTTCAACTATCTGAAAGGGGGTTCCAAAGAGGATGGATCTAGACTGTTCTCAGTGGTACCAGATGACAGAACAAGGAGTAATGGTCTCAAGTTGCAGTGGAGGAGGTTTAGGTTGGATATTAGGACAAACTTTTTCACTAGGAGGGTGGCGAAGCACTGGAATGGGTTACCTAGGGAGGTGGTGGAATCGCCTTCCTTAGAGGTTTTTAAGGTCAAGCTTGACAAATTTCTGACTGGGATGATTTAGTTGGGAATTGGTCCTGCTTTGAGCAAGGAGTTGGACTAGATGACTTCTTGAGGTACCTTCCACCCCTGATATTCTATGATTCTGCTGTATAGGAGGGAATGGGCAGCTGCAGAGGGAGTGCTTAAGGGGCTCCCTAGACTTTGTGTCAGCTCCATATAGACATGCATAGAGGAGCTACTGAGGAAAGTAAGGGGCATGGCCATTGGGCTGCTTGCTCATGCAGATCCAGGGTTTACGGAAGTATTCAGAGAAGATGTACACGGGAGTTTCAATCCCTATTTCTGCCCAGGGCTAGAACAGAGGCTGTGAAGGGCTTCAGAGCTGCCACTCACCTACATGTGCATCAGGCTTGAGTTCTATCCCCAACCACAGTCCTTGTGTAGTTCCCCATCCAAAGCACGGTTACTTGGGCATCAGGTTGGATGCCGGTAAAATGTCATCCTCAGAACAGACAAAAGGAATCATGTGGAAATAACAGCAGCAAAATCTCTTCAGCAGAAGAATTTAAAATATAAAATGCACTGAGGTTTTTTTTTTTTTTAACTTTCTTTATATATTATTACTTGTCTTGCTCTCACATATATGAGCTGAAGTGAATTAAAGGATGAAGGGGTGAATTTACAAATACAAAAGGCATACAACAAAGGAACTTAGAATTTCAAATGGGATGACTCACGTGCTTAAAGTGAGGCACATGTTTAACTACCTCCCTGAACAGAGGCCTAGAGGGGTGGGAAATATGGACTGTTACAGCCTGGTCTGAGTCTCCTTGGTACAAAGTCACCAGTCTGCTGTATTGGAGTCAACCACTGGATCCCACATGGCCCCAAGACAACTGGATCTGCACTGTGTCCAGGCACTGCTTCTAGTTTTGGCCTCCTAAGCACACTCTTGGGGTACAGACTCCTTGTTTGGAACCCTGCCTTGGGATGCTGTATTCCACAATAAAACTGCCCTATGCCTTGAAACAAGGGCTGAATCTCCCAAGCCTCCACAGTCAGTTTTGCACCCCCATCTCCAGAGCTCTGCCCCCATGGGCACTCCAGTTTATAGCTAACTCTTCAGGGACATGTGGAAGGTAAAGTAAAGAAAACAGGATTTGCAAAGGAATCTCTTAAACACAAACATACTTTACTGTTAGCACAAGAGCATTGAAGGTCTAGGCAAAAAACCAAACAAACCTGAATGCAATCCCATTTTAGACTGATTTCACCCATCCATTTGGATCCAAGGTATATCCTTACTCAGGCTAGGTGGAGACTTCCTCATCTCCCCTGCAGCAAGTCCTTCTTGCTGCTAGCAGTGGTTGGCCTCTTGCACACAGAAGCCCTCAACTTAAAAAATACAGTCCCGACCATGAGTCCCCACATAAAACCTCATGCTCTGGTTATGATGAGTTCACATTCAAAACACTTGTTGTTCCCTAGTGGGTGGGCCGGTAGATAAGAGTCATTATCAGGTTAATAGTCCTTGGTAGTCATCTTGATAACACAATAGAGTGCTAATGCAGGAAGAGTCAGGTGAGAAACTCCCATCCCTTAGGGCTTTATTATACATCACAATAAAGTTATGCATATGCTAGTCTAAACTGGCTCTCACTACAAGGCACAAAGTATGATCAGACACAAAATGGAAGCCATAAAACGAAGTGGATCACATAAACGGGTACAGGCCTACCAAATCCATCACATGGGCAAGAGAAAAGAATGAGATTAAGCCATTAAAATTGCCACGTAGTGCCTGGGAGGTAGAGTGGGATGGGTTATAATAAAAACCAGATTATGGACATTTGGAAAGTACAAATTCTGAAACGGATTGTTTCCTCAGGAAACTAAATTAGACAAGAGCTTGCACTGAGATAGAGTAGCCAAAAAAAAAAAAAAAAAAAAGGCAGTAGAAAGAGAGAACAATGCAATGTGAGAATAGTAGCAAATGACTTCACACATAGCCCCTCCCCAGCAACCTAACAATCTCGAGGAGGGATTTGGAGGAAGAGTGGACATATAGGCAGCCAAAACTGGCATGGAATATTGGGGTTGAATGGTTCTAGCTACCCAAAAAGGTTTCATTTCAAAGAGGCTGATTTTCCAGCTTGAGTGAAACAATGATATATTAACTTCAATGAGAAAACTAAACTGTACTTTCTAATAGATTTAACAAATGGATTAAATGCTAAAATTACATCTAAACAAGCTTTCCATTAACCTGGCACATTATTAGTCTAACTTCTTTAAATGCCTTTCCACCTGTTTGAGAAGATTTATGCCTTGGTCCTGTGCTGGGGAACGGAGAGACCTCAGAACCTCAAAGAATTACTCAGAATCTTACATTAGATATTTGTATTTCAGATTCTTGGAGAGGAAAATTAACTGTGGAAGCATATCCCTTCTTTTAGATGGGAGGCATCTCCTTAGGTCTGTATACTGGGAGTCTTTACAATGACTATGGGGAACATGACAATAGAGTACAAGTATTTGATGTGTGTGAAAACCTAGGAAGTTTTTTTACAGTGGGACAAGAAGGCTTAATTAACAGTAAGAGGATGAAATTATGCAAAGGAAAATTTAGACTGACTGCATGGGAACTCCAGACTATTACATATATTAGAGTATGAAATAGTCTCCAAAGGCAAGTGATGCAAACCCTATCGTCAGAGTTATTTAAAAGTGGACTAGGCAAAGTACTGGAAGATATACTTGAGGAAGCCATCTTTTCCTGGCCTCGTGGGATAAAATAGATAATTTAATCAGGCTTTTCCCATTTCTAGTTTCAAAGATTCTATAAAAAGCAATTTATGGCCCTAACTAGTTTATAGCAAAGAGAAGCACCTCTATGCTATTCACAGATCTAGAGCGAACTTTCAGAAGCCCTTAATAAACAGACAAAATTATTCAAAACTGTTTTTAAAAGAGAAGAAAATATTATAGGTAAAAGAAACCATAGAAATAGAAATACAGAACTCCCTCATTATAACATAGTATTGACAACTAATTACTTTGTTTTAATAGGTGAAGGCCACATTCTCCCCTACTTTCAGACCACTTTGCCCCACACTGCCTGTGCAAACCCTATCATAAAACTGGCATAGTTGCCATTGAACCAGGATTTTCCTGTGCTAGTAAGCCATTGGTGTAGTAAGACCAACAATAAGAACATGCAAATTGAGAGCCAACAAGGAATTAGCCCCCCTTAAAAAGAATAAATCAGAGATGCTGCAGGAGCACCACAATAGAAGCTGCAAAGGGACATAACATATTATCAAAGTGATGGAAGAAGGGGTCCATGTGTTAACATCTGTTCTCTAACCAAGCAATGACCACTATACACATCTCCCTTTGTCCTCATTCCCTACATGTGAAGATGACACCTACTCTTATTGGCCCCAATGTGCAAGGCACTTAAGCACATGCATGACTTCCAGGACATGAGCAGTCTTGCTGACTTTCAGGGAACTACTCACATGCTTAAAGTTGAGTGCAAGCTTAAGCAAATTTCAGGCTCAGGAAGGGTGGTCCACCAACATATCTGTACATATTAAACACTCACACAAACATAAACTGCTTCATATTAAAAAAGGCTTCAGCTACAGGCAACAAATACCATCTTAAAAAAAATTGGTTCTAATTCATTTACGGTGTGTCTCCATTGCATCTTGATGTTTAGGGCTGTTGTAATAATTTGAGCCTCCAAGTTTAGCCTAACTGTGAGTTCACCTGTGGAAGAGTGGATAAAAGTTTACAAAATGTTGCAATCACATTATCAATGTTGAGTGGAAAAGGTGCAAAAGGGAGACAGTGACTGAATTAGTCCAAAAAGACCTACTGAAAACTCAGGGACTATGTTAAGACCATGATTGGTAAATAACAGAAGACTGAAACCAGAAATCAGTGAACCAAAACTGGTGTGTCAGAAATTAGCCTAACTGGTGAACAAAATAATGAGGATGGGTTTTTCCACCCATCATTCCTTCTGGGGCCCTTAAAGAAAGTTGGAGGTGGGAGATGAGCTGAAGCAGCAGCTGTCTGTTAACAGACACTGAAGGAAGATTTACCAACATGACTACCAACCCCACCATTTCCTGGGATCCCAGGATCTTCTTTAACTCTGTCAGACCTTCTTCATCCTAAGAAAGGTCCTGAGCAGGCCAGAAAGAGGGACCTAAATGACATTAGACTGGTGGAAATGGCAAGCACTATCTGTGATGTATGTATGTGTCACACACACACTGTGTCCTTTTCCTTCCCTACTGAGACAGAGAGGGCCTTTTTAGGTCTCATTTGGAAATTTGCAGAGATCCTTGCCCCTTAGAAGTCCTTCCAATTATGGACACATTCAATCTCCAAGTGTTTCAGAGGAGTTTAATAGAGATCTGCCTCGTCTGTGAAGGTTAAGCACTACTAGACCTTAGGTCAGGGTTTATCTTTAACCCCTCGCTTCTGCAGTTGGCTGGTACCTGACCAGTCAGGCTCTTGTGGGAGGCCAAGGTTCACAAGCTATCTTTATCTTAGTGGCTGTTGCCCGACTCAGTGAACTCTGAGGCACACCACCCTCCCCTCCTGGTTGAAACCCCTTCCTGTGATAAACTTTCTCTTTTAAGCTCATTGCCTGAAAGTGGAGCAGGCTCTGCAGGTGTGTCTATGTAGTTCAGGCTGAGCCCTGAAAAACTTATTTTAGCCTTTTCTTGATTGGGATGGGGTGAGCTCTATCACACACACATTATTTATTCTCTTTCCTATCCCTCTTTTCTGTTTAATACGAGTCTGGCTTAGCTGGCCAAGATTGGATATTTTGCAACACTGCTGTAAGCCTGTGACCAGGTTTTTAAAATCAATACCCTGAACAGCCCGATGCTCTTACAAGTTTGCCATGTCTCAGAGTGGCTGATAAAACCATGTGCTATGCCTTTGTTTTTCCAGCAATAAGACTGCAAGTGATAGTCAACATCAGAGACAAAAACTGCATTTTCTTCTTTTCCCTCTCCTCTTGTGTATGTTTGTCTTACTTTGCCTTCAAGAAAACAGGATCCAACTTTACACAGCTAACAACCCTATGTTTTTGTTAATTGCACAAACTCAAACACTCTTGCCATACCTCTTCCCCAAGGCCTTGCCCTGGCCCTGGCCCTGCCCCTTATCTGAGGCCCCACCCCCACTCACTCCATCCCCCCTCCCTCCATTGCTCACTCTCCTCCACCCTCACTAACTTTCACTGGGCTGGAGCAGAGGGTGCAGGCTGTGGGCTCTGGGAGGGGGCTGGGGCAGGTGGTTGAGATGGGGGATGGGGTTCAAAGTGCAGGCTCCGGCCAGGTGGCTTCCGGAACTGGCGGCATGTCTAGCAGTGGCTCCTAGGCTCAGGGGTGGGCAGGCGGCTCTGTATGCTGCCCCTGCCTGCAGGCACCACCCCCGCAGCTCCCTTTGGCTGCAGTTCCCTGTTCCCAGCCAATGGGAGCTGCAGAGTTGGCACTCGGGGTGGGGGCAACGCTCAGAGACTCCCTGGCTGTACATCCACCTAGGAGCCATTGCCGGACATGCTGGCCACTTCCGGAAGCAGTGCAGAGCCAGGGCAGGTAGGGAGCCTGCCTTAGCCACATTGCACCACTGGACTTTTAGTAGCCTAAAATCTCCTGGATTGACTTCAGTAGCGTCCGGGAGATCGAGCCCAATTCTGGGAGACTCCCGGCCAAACTGGGAGGATTAGCAACCCTACAAAAATAGTAGGCCCAGCCCAGCTCAACTAAATTTTTCAATTTGTTCTCAAAAAGGAAACTACCTAAGAAACTGTCAAAGAAGAGGATTTTCAGCTAAAGGAAAAGGGAAGAGGGATTGTGTTAAAAAAAGCCTTATTTAATATTTTACATTTAAAAAGCTTTAACGGTTTTCCCTGTTTTCCTATATCTTTAAAAAAATAAATTAGAAAGGGTTTTTAATGATGTGTTTGTCACGGTACTAAACAGCGTGAGTTCTCTGTATACTAAACCCCAGCCTTGTTTAAAACTGTTTAATATCAGATAGTGACCAGGTCACAGTAACAGCTTTGACACTTGGGCCCATCGCATTTAAATTAATACAACAGGGCTTTATTCAGACAACGTGTAATTTAGAAATCACTTTTTATGTATTCTTAAGAGATTATACAATTTTGCATTCGTCTAGGCAGATATTTTAAATATATGCAATAATGAAAGCAACACAAATAAGGAATGTCAACAATTTCATTAACAAATTGCACAATGTGCACACGTACCTCCCATGCAGTCTTTTAAAAATGTATCCTATTATGTCTAGTTAAGTCAGCCTCATGTCATTACTTTATATTAGTGTATGTGACCAAATTGGCATAGCCAGACAAGATGCCTCAGAACAATTACCTCAGCCATAAAAGTTGAAAAAAGAGAATATTATATTTTGAAAATTGAGTTAAACAACATTTTCCCTCCAATGCTTTTTTTTTTTAAATAGGGAAAAGTGTATCTTGCTGCCTAAAACAAAGAAACAAAAAGTAAATGGTTACATTTTGAGCATCAGAAGGTTTTTAGGACACATATCTTGTAAAACAATAAAAACAAATATCAGCTTTAATATATAAATATTTCCCTGACAGCAAGAAAGACGACATAAAAAAAGAACTACTGTAGTCTGCAGTAAGTGACACGAACACTGTTTTACTGCAGAGTTTGAGCCATTATTATGGAATACTATAGCTTTTCTCCCACAAGGAAAGATTTTGAAGCAAGCAAAAAGATGCTCAACATGATCTTTCAAGTCTAAGGCCCGGTCACAGCACTGTCTACTTACTGTTGATACATCTCCTAGTGGCTACATGTGGGGAATAGTTCTGGCCATTTTGACACCCCCTTCTGTCTCTCCTTCACACTGATGCCCTCTCCTGCCGCAGGAGTTGCCGTGCTTCCTCTTTGTGAGATGCTCCCTCTTCATGGCTGAACTCTTCAGAGAGGTCACTGTAGTTTTCCCCTTCTGGGGTATCAATGTAGCTCCATACAAACTGTTTCAGACAATCTTCTAATTCACTACCCAGCCAGTGCCACTTCACAGTGGCTGGTAGAGGAACCCAGGCCCACCCTCTACTCCAGGTCCCAGCTTAGAAACCTTAAAATCAGCAGCCAACAGTCTCACTGTCCCAAAATTTGCTATCTTTTCCCTGAACCTTTTCCTCCTTCCCCTGTACTAGGCTTCTGCTCTATCACCCTTCTGGGTGAACACTTCCCTCAGGGTGAGAATCCCAGGACTCTCCCTCTAGATCTCCTCCTTTTCCTCTCTAAGCTCAGCAAATACCTGGAGACTTCCATACTTCAACCACCTTTTTACTGTATACTTCCTGGCTTTATACTAGCCCCAGCTTCTCCTGCTCAGCTGGGCTCCATCCTTAGTCAGAGCTTGCTTATCAAGTCAAATTCTCCCTCTGATGTGGCCTAATCAGGTTACTTAACCCTTCTTGGGCCACATTAACACTTTCCAGGCTAGTGTGGGGTGAACACCCTGTCACAGGCCCCAGTATTATACTGAGTTCCAGGTGGGAGATGTGATGGTTCTCGGGGCCCCTTGTTATGCCCCTGCCTCTACCATGGCAGAGACTTGCTTTTGCTTAACCGAGTGTTAGCTCCCTGATACCACCAGCCTGTGATCCACCCAAGTGCTCTCCTCTGGGCTATGCCTTGCAGGTCAACAATACATGCATCCCAGTACCCGAGCCCCTGTGACACATTCCTCTTTACTGTCCATTCCCTTGTTCACTGAGCAGTCACAGAAATACCAGGTCTAATGTCCCCAAAGGGAACAGTGCACACACCAGCTTGTCTGAATTTACTCAGGATCACCAACTTGCTTAATATCACAGAACTGAGATATATTTATAGTGATTACAACAGCAAGATTATCATCAAAGATTCAAGAGACAGTGAGTAAGGAGAATGGAAACAAAAGGGTTACATTTAAAACAAAAGGAGAATACACTTTCTAAAGTTTAAACTTAACTATTAGCTCAACCTCCTGTCTAATTAAGTTCATCTCACTCAAAATATTTTGCAATCAAACAAGGCTGGTTGTGTCCTCTTTTCATGAATGTAAATGCACTATCCATCTACTTCCTAAGTGCAGGAAGATGGGGTGATGTATAGGCCAGCAAACCTTTGAAGTGTATTGTAAGACAAAGATCTCTTCCTCTGCTGTGTTTCTCTACAGCTCAGTATAGCCAACTTCAAGAGATCAAAAATCATGAGTTGGACTCCCAAAAATCATGATTTTTTAAAAAAAAGATGATATTGTGTGTTTTAGGTCAGTCTCTTGAGTTTCAGACTCCCCCTGCCCAACCCCAGGGAATGTGCATGTGACAGTTGGTGTTGCCCGCTCTCCTACATGTACTGGATAAGGTGATTTTGGCCTCTGCTGCAGGAGCTTTCACCCCCACCCAACCCCCCCTCAATTCAGCTCCCACTCAGTTCAGTCCCCCAGCCACCATCATCACTACCCCATCAGTTCAGCCCCCCTGCCTATCAACCCCCAACTCCCTCAGTTCCCCCTGCCAGCACTCACCCCATCTGCTCAGAACCTACCATCAATCAGCCCTCACACTCCAGGTCATAGTTCAGCACTCCCAGCCTCACCTCTGCTTCTCTTAGTGTTCATCATCCTCCTCAGGCCTGAAGGAGCTGCAGGGGAGACCCGGCTGCCTGGGGATGACTGACAGCAGAAGCTCCAGCTGCCTGGGCCTGACAGTGATTTCTAAATACAATTATTAAGCCTGACTCATGATCTTGGGGTAGAACTCTCAAATATCAAGATTTCTTTTTTCAGCCACAGCTAGAAAAAAAAAATAATCCTGGTAGTTGAGAGTTCTATCAAGAGATCATGAGTCAGGCTTAATTCTACTTAGAAATTGCACCTTTAGCAATTAATTGGTGAGAATTGGCATGTCTGATACCTGTTAGTCCTTTTCTGAAATTCTGACAATCTTTCATTGGCATTCAGTTTAGAGGGATGATGGAAGACCCATTGTGAATGAGAAAACACTTAATTTACATTTCAGTAGAGAGGTAAGTAAACATTATTTATCTAACAGGAAAGTTCTTCTTCCACCTCTGGTTTGAAAGAAAATCTAAGAACATATTTTCAGTATACATACACAACACCTTACCTAGTATCTGAAGATACATTTCACAGCAATGACCAATGTGATGCAGGCTTTCATTTAAGTCCTCTGGTGAACAAGAATGTACATAGCAGAATTAGGATAATTATGTAACCCAATTGCCAGTTGGCAGTGAGGGGTGCTTGGGTCACAGGAAGACCTTCATTGTGCAGAGCCCTATTTTGACAATCAATAGGGTTTTGCACAGGTGGAAGGGTCCCCTCTTTGGGCAACGCGTATGATTTTATTGGGAGTCTCATGATATTTAGAGTTTCTCTGAAACCCTGAGATCCTGGACTCAGCTGATTACATGAAAATCTCAACTTTCACTTTTTAGCCCTCTTGGTTATGGAGGAAGGCTTGAAACCATGACCCCCTAAATGCTGACAGGAACCACAAGACAAATAAAAGAACTCACATTTACTGTTTCCCCAAATCTCATAATTTTAAAACCAATCATTATTTTTTTAGACACAACCTGTGATATTTTAATGCTTGGGTGTGGCAACACTGGGTCCTTCTGGTGTGGAGTCAACTGCAGGATCAGGGCCTGAGTCATTCCCTCTGTAAATTATTCCCAACTGTTCTGAGTCATGGAGTTTCCACTAAACTTGTTCTACTAGGAGCAGGTTGGCAACTGCTGTGGCCCTCCAAACCTACTGATTTATAGAGATTCGTGAAGTCCCCACACTTCGTCCCATCTTCTAGCCCCTCCTGATGCCCTGCCAGCACATCTCTTGTAAGAGCCATTTCCCCTTGGACTCCCCAGTGGCCATTGTCCAACAAATCTCAGTGGTAAGGAGAGAGTGGCATTGCAGTTAGGCATAAAGGGAACATATGGGGCCGTGATCCTCAGCTCATGTAAAATATCATATCTCCATTGACTTTAACTGAGTTATAACGATTTATACATGTTGAGACTGGGACCCTAGTCTTTAGACTGTACTGGATAATGCTACCTTAGTACAAATGAGAGAGATGGTGGAGTATAGAAAAAAGAGCCCATCAATTTGTTCAGTGTGGGAGTAGAAGATTTATAGGTAAAGAGGACCGAACTGAAATGTTTCTTTAAAAAGGCACATTCATTTGAAAAAAAAGAGAAAAACCTGAAGAAAACACAGAAGATGATGAAAGGATTCCAGCCTCCATTATTTGGGAATTTTGTTGGTGTGTGTGTGTGTGTCATGGCTGGGGGCTTTGTGTGTGCGTGTGTGTGTGTGGAGTGTACAGAACCTGAAATAAGATATTTTTAAAAAATAATTATCATTGTAATTTTTATTATTTTAGCAATATGCCTTCAGCTACTTCTCTAAGAATTAACAGTTGATTTATTTAATAAAACTGAGGACTGAGCATCTCTGAAAATACTGCTTCCAATGGAATACTCCCATGCTGTGATTGGTGAAGTGCAAAGTAATTTGCTTTTAATGCTAGCACATATCACTTAGATCTATATTTAACTGAAGGATGAAAATCACTCATTTTTCATCCACTTGCTTAACTGGCTCTCAGTCTAATATATCTACTGTAGTGTGAGCCTAGCCCCAGATACATTTTAATTGTCTACACTCTAAACTACAAGCATTTTAATTTTTAATTCAAACTTATGTCTTTATCCTTTAATAGAACAGAACTACAGATGGGGGAGTATATTTTAGATAATAAGAGCAAAATCGGTACCTAGGGAAACTATATCACTAAAGGGATTCCTTATTTACACTTTTCAGTAATGACTACATATATAAAGCTACACAGGAGAAAATTGTTGTAAAGAAACACCATATAGGCAGGCAATTACTATCTATCATTAAGCGACGCGGATGAAGTTGCTGATAAGGGCAAAGGACATGCCTATGTATAGCAACTGAAATCAATGTGATCAGACAGAATTAAAATTACAGCAAGATCTGATGCAAAATTTGTAGTCAAATAAAAAGTATTTTCCAACAGAATAAAAAAAAAACCTCAAATTTTAAGAATTTTTAATGTTTCAGAATTGTAAAGCACAGGTTGCACTAAAATCAGTGGAATTGCATCAGCATAAAACTGAGGTAATACAGCAGTGAATCAGATCCTGCATTTTTAAATTAAGAATTCAGAATCAGACCCTCAGCTGATATAAAATCGATATAGCTCCATGGGAGTTTCTGGAGCTTTGCTGATTTACACTAATTGAGGATCTGACCCTCTATCTTCATATATTCCTGCTATCAGACAAAAGCAATATTTCCACTGTACTTAAATTGAAGTTGCAGAGGGTCACAGTCTGGCACATAAAAACTCCTGCTGTGTTGATGTACCTGTATAAACCATAAATTGATATTGGTACATTAAGCACCAGAAGTGCTGCTCAGCTCAAGTTTAAGAATTCCATTGAAAAATCTGAGGGCAGACAAAATTTCCTTCAACTTTCTCTAAAGAAACAGCACCCACATGAATCAATTCCTACTTCAGAACTCTGAACTATAAATTAAAGTGCCTTAGATTAAGTGAACCAGAGATTAAGTGAAAATTAAAGATGCAATTTCATTTCTATGGTCACTGAGAGAAGCCATCAAAGTGGTATTTAATACTATACAATCCAAAACAAATTACATCATCATTTATAAATGTACAGGAGATTTATTTTTGTTCTTTGATCTTCTACTGTACTTTTAAAAAATCCAATTAGTAAAGAAAAGAAAGAAAACCTACATGATATTTTGCAACCCCAGAAGACAATTTGTCTGTGGTACTGACATTTACATCAATGGGTTTCCATCTGATGTAATTTAATAATTTTCAGATATTTGAGAACCAAAGCTCTACATATCAAAATTAATCAATAGGTGTAAGACGTAAAGAAAAGTCCAACAGAAGGTCAATGCATCTGAAGTAGTTTTACTGCACCAATGTACACACAGCAATGTCAAGAAATCCTATCTGTAAAAGAAGAGTAACACTCCCATTGAGAAATAAACACATGCATCAAATAAATTAAAATATGAGAAGTGTTCTATGTGAATGGTTCAAAATACTGATCCAAAATCTTTCCTTCACTATAGGCACATTGTACCTCTTCAGGGCACAAAGGGACTGTAAAATAGCATTGATCAGGAGACAGGGCAAAGGATTGGGACTCAGAAGAACTGGATTCTATCTCCACCTCTGTCATGGAGCTGCTGTGTGACCTGGGGCAAATCACTTCACTTCTCTGTGCCTCTCTTTCCTTGGTTGTCTAATTATATTGCAATCTTTTGGGGGCATGGACACTCTTCCTATGTAAAAGCAGCAAAGAGTCCTGTGTACATGCATCTAACGAAGTGCGTATTCACCCACCAAAGCTCATGCTCCAATACGTCCATTAGTCTATAAGGTGCCAGAGGACTCTTTGCTGCTTTTACAGATCCAGACTAACATGGCTACCCCTCTGATACTCTTCCTCTGTGTTTGTACAGTGCTTGCCACAATGCGCCCCTTATTAAGTTGGAGCTTCTAGGGGTATTACAATACAAATAAAATAAAATAATAATAAAGCCTACAGCTGGTAACTCCACCCCAGGGTAGCAGAGATGCTGTGGTTCCCAGTGCAGTGGGCATGGGAAAGAGAATGGCCCCTTTAGGGCTTCATGGACTGTAAAGCTGCTTGGAGACTGGCCAACACACTAAAGGTGATTAAGGTTGAATGAAGCCACTTTGAATCTTACATCCTAGAACAATGATATAACAGTGCTTTGAACAATTACTGTTAAATATGGTAGTATTTTATTCATGAAGGTTGAAAGGCAAATCTATAAACCTCTCCTCACCTTTACAATGAAAGCCCATGCAAATAAAGCCTCTGAAGTCTAAAGTCCCTGTAGGAATGGCTTCGTATTTTGGGAAAAAGTCAAATGCAATATTTATATCTGCAGTGTATACATGTGACCTGATGCGCCATATGTCTCATGGGAACTTCCATTGAAGTTAATTGGAGTTCTGTGCACAGAGCCTTGCTGTACAAAACAGCTATAGTTTCATGCACATGGAGATGTGAATAACAGAAGTAGATGTCTTATTGGATGAGGATGCAGATTATGGAGATACTCTGGATGCAAAAAGTGCTGTGAACTAAATATTCTTCCTGATGACTTAGCTCTTGCAGGAGACAAAATGAGCTCCTAAAATTAAAAATAGACATATAATGTAATCAGACGATTGACACCATACCAACTACCACGTTTTCTTTCCTCATCAACAAGAAACCTGTTTGAACAACTGGCTACATATCAATCTCCATTATTTTCATTAAAAATTCCCTGTATATCTTTTGGTTGTTCATCTGAACTGAAATGTTGAACCTTTTAAGGTTCAACCATCGGTAATCTGGATATGATACTGGTAACAACACATGGAACTTCTATCCAAACATGGGCACTAGCAGTGCATCAAAATCTCTGTATATGTGGAGTACCACTGAAATCTATAGGGCCTTAGCAGAAGTGTAGAGTGCTTGTGGATTCTGATGCAGGACTGAAACTTTGTATATGGGAATAAAAATAAATAAATAAATAGTTCTTGTTAATTACAAGGTTTAAGTGACACATTATGATAATTCTGTACAATTTAATACTTTGATACCACTTTGTCATGGGCTGTTACTACTACAGTTATTACTGGAGAGACATATGCAGACACCAATCCAGGGAAAGACACATGCATTTAACTTTACACATTGTGAGTAGTTCAATGTCTGTCAGTGCATAAAGTTAAATGCAACATCAATCCTTGTATATATATGCATGTGTGTACACACACACACACACACACACTGTGTTTACCTAATTAGAAATCAAGCAGCTGATTTATGTCCGCAACACATTTAAAATGTTGACTTTTGTTCAAAATCTATTTCTCTCGATTGCATTACAGCTGTACCAGATTCCAGTGTGGAAAGTGTTATGATCTTTGGTGTTCATCATTGAAAGAATGACAGCTGTTCTCTCTTCATGATGTACACTTGTGACAGACTAAAGATGCCATACTGAGGTGAACAACTGGAAACACCATTACTCAAACACAGTCAAAAATGATTGGGGCCTATTCTTTCCAGGAGAAAGTGTGCTTTGAAATAATCTGTTCCCTTTTATAGCGCATGCTGCTTTATATGTAAATGCTGGCATTTTTTTAAAGTTGGAGTCACTGAAAATAATACCTTTCCACCTTGCTGTGTTCTTTTTTCTTTCTCTCCGCTTGATTACTGAAGAGGCTCCCAGCACGTTGTCCATTTCGCTTACATGTTCCTGAATGGTTGTGCTCATTTCATCATATAAAAGACTTACCCCACCAATGTTATCAAATGCCTGAAAAACAGAATGTATAAAACCCAGACACATTACTGTGGCCCTGTTCAGTGAAATATTAAGTTAGAAGCAACAAACGTGAGTTTGCTTTCATTTCTTTTCCTCTTTGCCTTCTTTAAATATTATATCTTGAAAATCTCTTTGTGTGTGAAATTTTGTACTGTCATAGTAATAACCCAGCTCAGCAGCAGCTTACAATTTGGGTTTCATGGTTCAGTTCCACGCTGAGACTTCACACAATTTTTATAACAGTACTGCCAAAACATTATATAGTAAGAGTTACTGTAAATATATTCACTAATACAGATAACAGTGGTGGGATTAGCAATTTAAACACATGTGAAATGTGAATTCACCTAATTTGGCTCAGAACCTAAAATGCTCAAATAAAACAATAGAATAGAAATTATTGTTATTGTTACTTTTAATATTTTCATCTTATGTTATTCTTGATACATGGAGATAATGTAACTGAATACAGAATTGTCCCTTAAATTAAGAAAAACAGGGCCACTTGGGGAAGTTGATAGATTATTATGAGATTGGTAATAGGATATAGCACTTCCAGGTCACTGATTCAAATCTAACCCAACTCAGCAGCAGCTACCAAATTATAGGTCAGATTCTCAACTTGTGTAATTTATATAGCTTTTCACACAATGGTGCCCAGGCCCTGATTTTGTTCACTTTTTGTGAGCATTCAAAAGAAAGAAGTTTTGCTCACTTCAGTGTTAGCAGAAAGCAAATTTCAGACTCATACTTCAGGCAGAAACAGTTTATGAAGCTGTGAGGTTATCCAATCCCAGAACAGTTCCTGCAAGACACAGTTTCATCCCTCAAAAGCTGTGATTCAAAATGAATAAAAATGTTTGCAAATATTTTCTCTCATTATTTACCAAGTCTAGATAGCCACTTCACACACTAAATACACTCCAGTAGGAACACACCCATATTAGCTCTGATTGTTGACTGAGGAGCACTCAGGTGTCCCAATATAGAGAACATAGGCACTGACTGTGGGTGCACTAGCCCTGGAGCACCCCTGGAAAAAAATTAGCAGATGCTTAGCACCCACCAGCAGCCATCCCCTCCGCCCATGTCTCCCATCTGCCTGCAGCCCCACCAATCAACTCTTTCCTCTCCCTCCCTCCCTCCCAGCACCACGATTAGCTGATCTGTGGCATGCAGGAGGCGCTGGTGGGAGGGGGAAAGTGGGGACAGAGCACACTTGGGGGAGAGGGCAGAACTGGGAGGGAAGAGGCAGAGCAGGGTGGAGCAGAAGCTGAAAGAGGCAGGGTGGGGGCTTGGGAGATTTAATAAATTTGTAAACTGTTGTGATCAATGCATGGACAATTCAAATAGAAAAATTGGCAAAATGTATCAAATACATTGTTTAAACAAATAATACCTAGCTCTTATATAACAGTAATCATCTATAGATCTGAAAGAGCTTCACCAAGCAGGTAAGAATTATTATCCCCATTTTACAGATGTGGACACCAAGACTAACCCAAGGTCATATAAGCGCTCGGAGTCAAAGCTGCAACTAGAACACAGGTTGCCTCAGTTACACCCCAGTGCTCTATCTTCCACTACATCAGGTCTAGTGGTGGAATAAGTAAGCTTCTCTGATAATAAGTCAACATTTTTTAAATGCACTTCACAAATCTTAGTGTCTTACCAGGGTTATGAGTTGCTGCAGTCAATCAAACAACATTTGTTTAGAAAGGGGAGTAAATAAGATGCTGAAAGTAGGTTTCCTCCCATTCTTATCTGTCTTAGGTACTTATAAAGCTCTGATTATCTGATCAGTTTACAATCTTTAAAGAATTAATGCTCGCAACACCCTTGTGAGATATAGCAGTACTATTATCCCCATTTCATTTAAAGATGCAAAGTGCAATATAAGAGCTAGGTATTATTATTATTATTAATTTCCAATGAGAGATAGGCACAGAAAGACTAAAGCCCAGATCCTCAAAAGTAAGTTCTTAATTGATTTAGGAGTCTAAATACCTTTGAAAGACTAAAGCCCAGATCCTCAAAAGTAAGTTCTTAATTTCCATTGATTTAGGAGTCTAAATACCTTTGAAGATCTGGGCCCAAGCAACTTGCCCAAGATCAGACAAGACATCTGAAGAGGGAAAAAAGAATTGACTCCAGGTCTCCAGAGTCCCAGGTTAGCAGCCTAATCACTAGACTATCTTTCCTCTCCTAGATAATTGTCCATTGGCAGTTGCCACCAATAGGGTTACCAATGGCGCCTACTATTTATATAATGTATATTACCCTAATGGATGGGCTGGATTTGGATAGTCCTATTCTATGTCCCACAGGGAATGAAGAAACTTCAGGGCTGATACATTTGGGATACAATGTCATGACAAAAACTTCAAGAAGGCAAAAGCCTTATTCCTGCATTTGTTCAAATGCTAGGGCCCATGCTGGTATTATTGTGAGCCAACGGGAGGGTCACAGAGTCATTTTACTAGTAAATAGAAACTGAAATAATTACATACAATAGCAAAATTTCCCCCGTTTGATAACTTGAAGAAAAAAATGGAAACAACATTTATGAGTATATACAGGCCCTGTTCCTAATTCTCTGTAGTGCAGAATACATCGATGAGGTTTTTATTTCCATGTATACGTGCAAACGAGTGGAAATAGGAACTATCTGGAATTCACTGCAAAAGCCTTTTTGTCAGTGGGAAGGTGGATAATGGAGGAACCCCATGCTCACTCCAGTCTGGTTAATAAGGTATTATTAAGCTTGCATAGCTCAGTTATCAACAAGCTTGTCCAAGGTAAGGAAAACTGCTTTATCACACTTTAGATGTCACATATTTACAAACTCAAAATTGCTGCTTGAATTCATAGTTCAAATTTTGGATTTGATCAGATGTTGTGTAAAGTTGTGATATTAAATTAATTAAAGCCCAAGTTGTTGTTTCTGAAAGTGACTTAATGGCAGTAAGCCTATAATTAATCAGCCATGCACTAAAGTTCACTTTACAGTTACTACAGTGTAATTATAAAGTGAGCAAAAATATAATTGATGAATTTTGTCAATTTGCGTAGCTGCAAGGTACTTTTTCAAAGGTTATTTTTTTATTATTATTTAGGTAAAATAAGCTAATACAGTTTTGGCACTTATCCTTTGACTTTACAGATTTTACTGCTGATTCAAGTAAAATATGTGATAAATGAATAAAGATTATAAACATTTAAGAGTTCAAAATACATTTGACAGCAGTAAGCTACACTGTGCTTACATTGTAAAGTCAGTCACAAAACACTCATTCAGAACAAATCTGTATATTTTAAAATGTGTTAGAAGAGGGAGGGAAGTTGAGAAAAAAATGGTTCAGTAGAGTTAGCAGTGCATTTTTAAAATGTGTCTTTATCATCAGTACTAATGTTTGTAATAAAGTAGAGCAGTGCACATATCACTACATTTTCCCCATGAGTTTTTGCTCACATTACATGAATTCACTTCGGTAGAGGTTGCATCCATGTTGTATTTCCTTTCCATGAACACTCAGGCCTGGTCTACATTATGCGTTTAAACCGATTTTAGCAGCATTAAATCGATTTAACGCCGCACCCGTCCACACTACGAGGCCCTTCATATCGCTATAAAGGGCTCTTTACATCGGTTTCTGTGCTCCTCCCCGACGAGAGGAGTAGCGCTAAAATCGATATTACCATATCAGATTAGGGTTAGTGTGGCCGCAAATCGACGGTATTGGCCTCCGGGCGGTATCCCACAGTGCACCATTGTGACTGCTCTGGACAGCAGTCTGAACTCGGATGCACTGGCCAGGTATAAAGGAAAAGCCCCGCGAACTTTTGAATTTCATTTCCTGTTTGGCCAGCGTGGAGCTGTGATCAACACAGGTGACCACACAGAGCTCATCAGCACAGGTAGCAATGCAGTCTCCTAAGAATTGAAAAAGAGCTCCAGCATGGACCGCACGGGAGGTACTGGATCTGATCGCTGTATGGGGAGAGGATTCTGTGCTAACAGAACTCCGTTCCAAAAGACAAAATGAAAAAATATTTGGAAAAATTTCCAAGGCTATGATGGCCAAAGGCCACACCAGGGACTCAGTGCGGTGCAGAGTGAAAGTTAAGGAGCTCAGACAAGCCTACCAGAAAACCAAAGCAGCAAACGGAAGGTCCGGGTCAGGGCCGAAAACATGCCACTTCTACGCTGAGCTGCATGCAATTTTAGGGGGCTGCGCCACCACCACCCCACCCCTGTCCGTGGATTCCAAGGTGGGGGTTGTAATCTCAACCATGGCTGAGGATTCTGCGGAGGGGGAAGATGAGGAGGAGGAGGAGGAAGAGGAGGACGACCTTGCAGCGAGCACACAGCACTCCATTAGCCCCAACAGCCAGGAGCTTTTTATAACTCAGACAGAATTACCCTGCCAGCCCTCCCAAGCCACTAGCCCAGACAATGAAGCCATGGAAGCGATCTCTGGTGAGTGTACCTTTGTAAATATAAAACATGATTTAAAAGCAAGCATTTTTTAATGATTGATTTGCCATGAGGGCTTGGGATGCATTCACGGCCAGTAAAGTTACTGGAAAAGTTTGTTAACATGTCTGGGGATGGAGCGGAAATCCTCCAGGGGCATCTCCATGAAGCGCTCCTGGAGGTACTCCAAAAGCCTTTGAAAAAGGTTTCTGGGCAAGGCAGCCTTGTTCCATCCACCATGGTAGGACACTTTACCACGCCATGCATGTAGCAAGCAATCGGGTATCATTGCATGACAAAGCATAGCTTGCTTATGGTCCCGGTGATTGCTGGCATTCAAGAAACATCCGTTCTTTATCTCGCTCTGTTATCCTCAGCAGAGTGATATCGTTCATGGTAACCTGGTTGAAATTGAGGAATTTAATTAAGGGGACAGAGATGGCCATTTTCCTACTGGGCTGTTGCTTAAAAGAAATCCTTCCTTGCACGTAGCCAAGCAGGGGGAGGGGAGGAAGGATAGCGCTAAGCTTTTTTGCGTTTGGCTAGCAGGAATCGTCCCAGCTACCAGCCACGTGGTGGGGGCGGAAAGGGGGGTGATTAGCAGTGATCTTCCATGATACCAGCCATGCGGTGGGGGGAGGGGTAAAGCAATCATCCTAGAGAATTGGATGGAGGGGTTGGCTTCTGCTGCTGCATGTTAACAGGAAAGAAGCATCAGAGGGCACTGTGTATATGAAGGCTGGAGAAGCCGAAAGAGAATGGCTTACCAGGCCGCATGCAAGATGATTTCTGATGCCCGGACCTGCGTCTGTGAGATCTGTAACACCAGAGCCACAGGCACTCAATATTAAGATGTAAAATGCGACCTTGTAGTGAAATCACATGTGCTATGTAAGGTGAATAGTGTTGTTCACTTTGAAAGAGTTTAACCATTGTTCTGTAAAATGTATCTTTTTAAATACTTCTCTCCCTTTGTTCCCTCCCTCATGCAGCTGCACATTTTTCAAGCCTTCCTACTCCATCCCGAAGGCTCTCTCAGATAAGGCCGAGGAAAAAGAAGACGCGAAACGAAATGTTCTCGGAAATCATGGAAGTAACCCTCAATGAAAGAGCTCATCTGAATGAGTGGAAGGATGTGGTAGCAAAGTACAGGAAAGATGCCAGTGAACGTGAGGATAGGAGGGGCCAACATGAGGATAGGAGGGACGAACGTGAGGATAGGAGAGACGCTCGAGATGAGAGGCGGCGACAGGAAGATCAGAGGTGTAGGCAGGAAGATCAGCGGTGGCGGGATGCAACGCTGGAGCTGCTGCGTGATCAAACTGATTTCCTCCGACGTCTGGTGGATCTTCAGGAAGAGCAGCGGTGTCACAGAGTGCCGCTGCAGCCCCTGTGTAACCACCCTCACCACTCACCATCTTCTATATCTTCCTCACCCAGACGTGTAAGAACGCGTGGGGGAAGGCTTCGTGCACCTGCCCACTCCACCCCAGTGGACAGTCCAACCAAAAGGCTATCATTACACTGAAATATATTTAATGGCCTTTTCCTTCCCTCCTATGCTCCTCCCAAACCACACCCGGGATACCTTGTCAGTTCTCTGCCTCTTTTTATAATTACTTTTTAATAATGAATACATGATTTTTAAACGATAGAGACTTTATTTCCTTAAGCAAGCTGTAATCGAAGGGGGAGGGTGGGTTGCTTACAAGGAATGACTTTTAATAAAGAATACATGATTTTTAAATGATAGTGACTTTATTTCCTTAAGCAAGCTGTAATCGAAGGGGGAGGGTGGGTTGCTTACAGGGAAGGAGTCAATAAAGAGGGGGCGTTCATGAAGAGGAAACAAACACAGCAGTCAGGCCATACCCTGGCCCATGACAAAACTCGTTTTCAAAGCTTCTCTGATGCGCACCGCTTCCTGGTGTGCTCTTCTAATCGCCCTGGTGTCTGGCTGCCCGTAATCAGCGGCCAGGTGATTTGCCTCAGCCTCCCACCCCGCCATAAAGGTCTCCTCCTTACTCTCACAGAGATTGTGGAGCACACAGCAAGCAGCAATAACAAAGGGGACATTGGTTTGGCTGAGGTCTGAGCGAGTCAGTAATGTGTGCCAGCGCGCCTTTAAACGGCCAAATGCACTTTCTACCACCATCCTGCACTTGCTCAGCCTGTAGTTGAACAGCTCCTGACCACTGTCCAGGCTGCCTGTGTATGGCTTCACGAGCCATGGCATCAAGGGGTAGGCTGGGTCCCCCAGGATAACTATAGGCATTTCAACATCCGCAACTGTTATTTTCTGGTCTGGGAAGTAATTCCCTTGCTGCAGCAGTTTAAACAGAGCAGTGCTTCTGAAGACGCGAGCGTCATGAACCCTTCCTGGCCATCCCACGTGGATGTTGGTGAAACGTCCCTTGTGATCCACCAGTGCTTGCAGCACCATTGAAAAGTACCCCTTGCGGTTTATGTACTGGGTACCCTGGTGCTCTGGTGCCAAGATAGGGATATGGGTTCCATCTATCGCCTCCCCACAGTTAGGGAATCCCATTGCAGCAAAGCCATCCACTATGAGCTGCACGTTTCCCAGAGTCACAACCTTTCGTAGCAACAGCTTAATGATTGCTTTGGCTACTTGCATCACAGCAGCCCCCACAGTAGATTTTCCCACTCCAAATTGATTCCCGACTGACCCATAGCTGTCTGGCGTTGCAAGCTTCCAGAGGGCTATTGCCACTCAATTCTCCACTGTGAGGGCTGCTCTCATCTTGGTATTATGGCATTTCAGGGCAGGGGAAATCAAGTCACAAAGTTCCATGAAAGTGCCCTTAAGCATGCGAAAGTTTCGCAGCCACTGGGAATCATCCCACACCTGCAAAACTATGTGGTCCCACTAGTCTGCGCTTGTTTCCTGGGCCCAAAATCAGCGTTCAATGGCTAGAACCTGCCCCATTACCAGCAGGATCTCCAAAGTGCAGGGGCCCGCGGTTTGAGAGAATTCTGTGTCCATGTCCTCATCACTCTCGTCGCCGCGCTGCCGTAGCCACCGCCTCCTCCTCACCTGGTTTTGCAGGTCCCGGTTCAGCATAGACTGCACGAGAATGCGCGAGGTGTTTACAAAATCCACTATTGCAGTATTGATCTGAGCAGGATCCATGCTTGCTGTGCTATGGCGTTTGCACAGTTCACCCAGGAAAAAAGGCGCGAAATGGTTGTCTGCTGCTTTCACGAAGGGAGGGGTTAGGCTGTACCCAGAACCACCCGCAATAATGATTTTTGCCCCATCAGGCACTGGGGTCTCAACCCAGAATTCCAAGGGGCAAGGGAGACTGCGGGAACTATGGGATAGCTACCCACAGTGCAACGCTCCAGAAATCGATGCTAGCCTCGGACCATGGACGCACACCGTCGAATTAATGTGCTTAGTGTGGCCACGTGCACTCGACTTTATACAGTCTGTTTTATAAAACCGGTTTATGTAAAATCGGAATAATCCATAGTGTAGACGTACCCTTACATGAGAAGAGTTTTAACTCCCGAACTCTTCATGAAAAACAAATTTAAATTCACATGCTCAAATACTCATAGATCTGTGTGTCTCTCTCTTTCCTCTAAGCCTGCAGTAAAGAAGCCAATATATTTTAAAAATGGGGGTCCATTTACATTGCTAGGATACAATGCTGTTGTGCACATATTCTTCTGATTTGTTAGTTACCTTAGAGCACTCACATGATGACAGGAGCCCATGGTGGACTTATCTCATCAGCTTTCTACTTATTCTGTTGCACCACAGATTTGAACGCCAAACAGGCAGGGAGTGCTGTCTCCACCTAGCCATTTTCTATTCCCAGTGGCCCTGTGGATTCCCCTCAACAGAGAGTCTACCTGGGCTTAGAGAAGTTTTGGTAGTGGGAGAGGTAGAGCAGGAGAATAGCCATGTTTTTCAGTCCTGCCTCCTGCAGGCCAAATGGATTTCCATGTAGACATCCATATGGCAATTGATAGTTTATCAATATGTTGTTCTGACTCAAAGATACAACTCAGTTTAAAAAGAAGATTCATCCTAAGTAATCAAAAACATAAAATGAGAAACTCTTTTGACAAATGAACACAAGAATTTAAAAGTTAATGCTATTTATAAAGCTTATCGGATAAAGAAGGAGTAATGAAAGACAATGAAATTACTTGGAAAAAACCTTTCATTTTATCGAATTCCTTTTAAGTAGAAACACTTCATGTGGCATGCATCATATCATTCTTTATTCTGATATCTATTCTGAACTGAAGAATTTTTAATCATTATCACCAAAAATAGTTCTAATTTGAATATGAACAAATATTGTGATGGAATGATTAGGATACAGTAGAGTCTGATCATTCACACTTGAATCCAATGGAAAAATTCTCATTTCCTCTGCTGGAGTTAGTTGGCACAGCTCCATTGAAGCCAATGGACCTGCATCTATTTACATCAGAAGATAATTTGGCCCAATACCACTCTCCAACCCATGAGTTTCATCATGGCCCTTAATTTATCAGTTTAGGTTTAGGTAGCTTACTAGACACATCTTCCCTTGCTCTTTCTGCACAGTTTTTAGGGCCACTGAAGTCATATGACTGTGAATCCATTAGCCCAGGGGTCAGCAAACTCTGGTACGCGGTTCACCAGGGTAAGCACCCTGGTGGGCCAGACCAGTTTGTTTATCTGCCACATCGGCAGGTTCAGCCGATCGCAGCACCCACTGGCCGCAGTTCGCCATCCCAGGCCAATGGGGGTGGTGGGAAGCCATAGCCAGCACATTCTTCACCCGCTCCTGCTTACACTGGTGAGCTGCGTGCCAGAGGTTGCCGACTCCTGCATTAGCCTGTACCCTCAGCCCCTATTTGGCATACAGGATCCCCATTACTTCCATGGCTGCTGCTTCCAGCCCCCCAATGAAGGTGAAATTTGGCATTTTGTCATGCAGATAGGACGACCAGATAGCAAGTGTGAGAAATTTGAACAGGGCAGGGTAGGGGTGGGAGGTAATAGTTGCCTATATAAGACAGAGCCCCAAATATCAGGATAGCCCCGATAATATTGAGCCATCTGGTCACCCTAGGGCAAATTTATCCCTTAATATAGCTAGAGAGACACAATCTACCCTCAGTTACGTGCATACATCCTCAATGGAAATAACAGCATTGATTATGTGCCACGGGGGGGAGGGGAGGGCGGAACTGGCCCACAGTATTCACAGTAACATTTCATCTATAAAAAGGTTATGTTGCATTAAGAATAAAACATGAGGTAAAAACATGAGGTAATCTGGTTATTTGCCCAGGGAGTATATTTAAGCAACCAATGTGTAGGTTATTCTAGGATTGTTTTTTTATGTCATTATCAGATCCAAGTACTGTATACACAAGCATACTGTCCAACACTTTGTAAAAGTATAGTTTGCTCAAACAATTGTAAAATATTCAGTATTCTTAAGATTAAATATCTGAATATTGCTTCTGAAGGAACAGCTGTCAGCTTAAATCTAAAGTCTAGTTTGTTTACTGGCTGTATTTTATATCTGTTAGAAAATGACACCAAATGGCAATAAAATTGTTGTAAGCATTCTACTGGGGAATATAAATGCCCTTTGGTTACAGTGTACATATCTTTATACATTATTCCAGTATATTTTCCCTAGAATTATGTTAAATATGTAAAAAGCCTTTTCTCATAAAGGTAAAAATGCTAGATGTTTCCAAGCTGTAATTTAGCATTAGTGTCAAGATTGCTTCAGAAAATAAGCTACAGTTACTGTTTCATTCTTTTTAAGTGTCACTCAACATACTATATCTGATCTCGTATTCAAAATAAACTTACATGATTTTATTCACTTTTGCAGAAGTGCAAGAGAGTTTAAACATAATTCATAGCATATGGATGGAGGTAAATATCTTACACTAAGTAATTGGTTAGTTACCTACACTGTCTTATCCTATTACCACTAGGTATATTTCAAGTAATTAGGGAAAACATATCTTTTATCCAGTATGTTTAAATTGGATGAATCCTTGACATTTGTTTATGTCTATTTGATAGATAAAATCATACTATAAAAAGTTTCTCTACAGTGTTGAGGTTTACTAGGCCTATAATAAGAAACTGATTTTTTGGCTGAGTTAATGTGACTTATCTTTGCCCTTTTAATAAGAAATCAACTCCAGTCACCAGAAGAAATCAAGATAAAAATCACTGACATGGTGTTATCACAGTCTAGACTGCAAACACTTATCTCCAGCATTAATTTTTTTTGTGCATGGATTTCAAATACATTTTAAATGCTAAAACTCAATAATTTCCCATACATTACAATAACATAAGATTAATGAATGAGGAAAGGCATGAAAAATGATTTTTGGAAGGTCATTCCATGGGTAACCAGCATCTTAATTGAGCCCTATAAAAGGGAAATACATGATAGGTAAAAAGGAAAATGGGTTTTATTGCAAGTGAATTCTCTGAGTTTTACAATGCTTGTGATAAAAGAATTATATTTACAAGTTTAACCTCTATAATTTTCATGCCACACGTTTGAAAAAAAAGTATTTTTATTTAACATTTGTAAAGCAATTTATTCATGTCACCTTGTACTTAATGTGACTTTTAAATCTTTTTTTTTCCCCTCATGCTTATGAAGGTTATGAAACTACTTTTCATACCAGACATCAAATTTCTGATCATACTAGTAAAGTTTGTATTTTAATGGGAATAACATATTTAGAACAATATAAGTGCTCTAAACAAAGTATTGCCTATATAGACATTTATTCTGAGTTGATGTAAACTCTGATTCAGCAAAGCACTTAAGCACCTGCTTTCCTTTAATGGGGCTTTTCAATTTTCACTTTAAGTCAATGGGGTTAGGCCCCTGCTTAAAGTGAAGAACACACTTAAGTGCTTTGCTGAATTGGGGCTATGGGGCCAACGCTGCTCCCACTGAAGTGAATTGGAGCAGGGTATGACTGATAATATAATTAAATCACAAGTGGCTAAGAATTTCCTAATAGGTTTATGCAGAACCACCTTATGTAAGCCAAATTATTTGTTCAAATACACAGACATAACTTCAGTTGAAAGCAATGGGGGCTGAGGATGTGTATTTGAGGGCAGAATTTTGCTCAGCAAATTAAATACATTCTGTGTGACTGTGCTCACATCAGTATATTTGATAACAAATATTAACGAAGACTAGGTGCTAGTGCTCTCATTAAATTCATAGAAAATAAAACTACATGAGCATTTTTATTTTGTCATATTCAGAACTACTTGTTATTACGCAAAAGGCACACAGAATTTCTAAAATATCAGTGAACCAATACATATCATATTTATCATCTCTTCACACTTCCACCTATGGAGCTCCAAGTTGGTTTTGATTTGCTTAGTTCCCACATGGATCTGTTACTCTGTTCTTTTCTTTGTTCAGCCATGGGCTAATAAATATATTGCAGTATACGCTCCCCCTGAAATGTTGCGAGAGATATGATATTCAGGATCAGGCCCTACATCAATTAAAGAAGCTTAGTGGGACATGTTTTGATTGTGAAGCATGATGTTTGTGCATTTGAAGACAGAGGGGAGGTTGTGACTGTTTAGGGCAGGGTTCGGCAACCTTTCAGAAGTGGTGTGCCAAGTCTTCATTTATTCACTCTAATTTAAGGTTTTGCGTGCCAGTAATACATGTTAACGTTTTTAGAAGGTCTCTTTCTATAATTGTATAATATATAACTAAACTGTTGTATGTAAGGTAAATAAGGATTTTAAAATGTTTAAGAAGTTTCATTTAAAATTACATTAATATGCAGAGCCCCTCAGTCCAGTGGCCAGGACCTGGGCAGCGTGAGTGCCACTGAAAATCAGCTCGTGTGCCACCTTCGGCATACGTGCCATAGGTTGCCTATCCCTGATTTAGGGAATTGTGTAAAGTTCTGTTAAAAAATTAATGCAAGGGAAGGAACTATTGCCAATAAAGTCATGAAGCAATCTGCAGCAATAGAATTGCTAAGACAGTTCAGCCGCCAATGATGGTATATGGAAAAACTGCGTCCACACTACCATTAGAGGACAAACTCCATATTCCCTGATGGCACTGGACTTCTATGCAATGATGCCTGGTCCTTGCATTCCTCTCCCAACTCTGGAGCAAAAGCTATTGCCATATCAGTGCCAATGGAGGCAAGGAGAAAAGGAATGTGGGTGGAACTCTGACAATATGCACCCTTCAATTCACACCAGCCAGCAGAGCCAAATTAAGGCATAGCTACTACAGGCCTGTACCTAGGGCCCCAGCTCTTTGAATCTCAGTATTCATTTAAAAAAATAGCAATATTCTAGCCCACACGGTTGTGAAGAAAAGCTTGACAAAATAATCTGAGTGTAACCAGAGCAGACAGAGCTGTGGACAGCTTGAAACAATTGTGTGAAGTACAGGCACCTCAGTTGGGTATTCACTCTGAGACCCAACGCTCTGGGGGCCTAGGCAAATGTCACTCCTGCAGGGAATTAGAGTTACAGCAGGAGGGAAAGAGTGAAACAGGCCTGGCCCACCCATGTAAGCAGATAAACCCCAGCTGCAGGAGTAAGTACTAGGGAGTTTCCTACTGCCACCCGGGCCTTTCTTAAGGAGAAGGTGGTCCCTACTGATCACAAAGAGAGAAAAAACCTGTTGCCACTCTTAAGAGAGAGAATGGACCTCATTTCTGTACACAAGCCTCTCTGGAAGAAAAAGACCCCTCCCACTTCCTGCCACTGCCACTGTATGAGGCCCTAGATGGCCTTACTCCACCCCTGAGAATCAGCCCCACTTGGAGAGTAGAATATGCAGCATCCTTTTAAAAAATGAAGCAGTAGACGTGCTTCCCCCTGAATTCCTGGAGCATTATAAGTGCTTCAAACATAATGCTCCCCTTATGGAAAAACCTTGTGGAATTTAATAGGGATGAATCCAGTGGGATTCTATAGAAATTATACTCTGAAAAGCTATGCCTCGTAATAGAAAACAGAGCCTTTCTAAAGGGATTTTGACACAACTACGAAAGGTGGGGGAAGCTCTTTGGGTGCCTCCTGAGCACCTGTAGAAGGGCTTGTCATTATTCGGCTTATAGTTTTAAAAGTTCACTTAACCCCAGAGCATTCGGAGGATTCCTAACTTGGGGACTGAAGAAGGCAGCCCTGGCCTTCAAAATGTAAAGAGGATTGTTAGTGTCCTTTATCAGGAAACTCTGAGGTCTGGAGATAAATAATGACTTTTGTACAGCTCAAGTCCTATTTAAGTCCTTTTTTTACGAATAATTCATATCAGATCCTTGGATAACAAAAGCATGTTTAGTGCCCTGAAATTGGGGATGTGGCTTTACTGATCACATAGGTCCTTGCCACATTGATTTCAGGAATGGACTCTATGCTCATTGAATGGAAAGAGAAGAATTGCATTACATATAAAATCATGTACTCTCATTCCTCTCTTCTTAATGTAAAAACATTAGTGAACTGGGAACATTGCACTAAGTTAGGGTTGTTCATTGTGTCTGAAAGCCCTTAAACTCCATATCCTAACTGAAGTTCAGTGAAAACTCATAGGTGAAAGGCTGAAAGACTTCAACTAGAAGAAGCAATTCTAGACATAGTTATTGCTGGTATCAAAAGCAAAAATAAAAATGAGACTGGAAGAGGACTAAATCACTGATGCCAAAAAGAGTAGTGGAAAAATGCATCCAAGTAAAAATCCAACCAAAGTTTTGTACAAAGATCCTCTGCTTTCTGGTAGACTTATGCATGTATCTAGATTTCTTTGTTTTAGTCATCATGTAGACCACATGTTTCCTCTTGTTTTCTTTGGCTGGCTGTAAATTTCTAGAGACCAGGAAGCATGGGTTCCTAGGGCACAGGAATATGTTTAGATTCCTTGAAGGCAACTGTTCATTTCTTTACATTTTAATTTTCTTTTAAACACCAAATAGGGCAAAGACATTCCAAATGAAATATCTGAATTGCAGAAAACAGCCTTCAGACAGTAATCAAAAGGAGCAGAATCAATGATTTTTCCAGTTGAGAGAGAGAGATCTGAACCTGGAACTGAGCAACTCTAAACTTTGTAGTTTGGATTCATCTGTCATCTTTATATCGTAAACAGATCATGATGATGACAATTTCACTTGTCAAATGGGTAGTGAAGACAGTGTTCTTTCACTCCTTAATTTGGCTTGCGCATTCCAAGGTTTTCTTGTTGTTGTTGTTTTAAAGATGCTTTGCCTGTCTGTTCTAGGGGATAGTCTGTCTGTCTAGGTCTACTAACATATAATCGAAAGCAATGAGGAAATGCAACACCGCATGATGGCTCAAAAGAGAAAGCCATACAATTACAATGTAACTGAACAAATGCAAGATATGAAATGAGTTACAGCTTGGAATTTTTCTTCAATTAGAGAAGTGTTGGGTTTTTATCATATGAGCTACTTGTAATATGCAAAAACATGACAAACAGTGGCCCAACATAAAATTAAATCATATTATATTAAGAAAGCTTAGTGACTCAGATAGCCTGAATAAATAACCCCTGTGGACCTAATACAAGTACCACCACTCTGCACCAAATATCCATGTACCTACATCTGTAGAAAAACTCTGTATCAAGTATAGTACAGATCTACCAATGTATAATATGTATGAAATACCTACATTGTATATTTGTGGAGGACAATTCTGTACCAGGTTAATGTGGTTTTTTACACAGTATACATGTAAAATCATACCCATATATTTTGTATATTTTGTATATAAGCTTACTTTTAAATAGTTCTATAAAACACTGATAAGTTGTTACTTTTAAAAAGTGTTTTCATTCCAAATGCACAAAATGTTTTATTTTATCCTAAATTATCAAAGAGCAAAGTCTTACTTTGGAAGATCTCTGGATATATTTGTGAGAGGTCAGGCCGGACTCATTGTCTTATTGTGATATCCTAATGATCCCATGACACTGACTTATTTATGAAGTGTGTTTGTATGTGTAAACACCACATGTAAAAGATTTACTAGGACCTACCTCAACAATAGCCCCATCAGGCAGTCTGAGGAAATGTCTATACAGATCTTGGAAGCCACTGAGGTGAACCGTGTATATAGACACATGAACAGTGATCTCTCCTGAGTGAGCTTCACAGTCAGAGACTTCATCCTGATGCTTTAGGTCACAGCTGGAGACACCAGACTTGCTAGTATTGTCCTTCCAGATGTAATCATACACTGCCACCTAGTGAGACAGAAAGCCCCCCCACCCCGGCCCCCCCCCAAAATATGTTTAATTAACTTGTGGCAAGAGCTTAAAACCGATTTAAAATGATTTTACAATAAATCTGCAAAGTCTCTGCCACGTGTAGTGTCTGCACACTTTTCTACTACATATATTTTATGAAACAGATCTAAATAGAGAAGATAGACAAATCCCCAGCGTGCATTCCATAAAGTTAATTCTGCACAGATGAAGCTGTAACTGACTCCCGTATTAACCAAAGTAGGGAGATCAAGCAGGGTAGGTTAAACAATAAAATGGAAATGCTGATTAAAAAATTATATATTTGAGGTGAGTTTGTGACTGAGTATTTGCAGTTCTCTCTTTTTTCAGAAACCTTTATCCTTTTGCCCACTAACACTTTTCAGTCTGTGATCTCTGTATAGTATTAATGTAAGCTTGCACTGCTAAATGAATTGTAGATGAGGCAGAGTAACTAAGCTGTATCTTAGTGTGTTGTATAGAGCAAGTTTCTTGACATAGTTACAGATTTTCTTGTTGTTTCTATAAACATGTATGCTTGTGTTGACTCCGTGCTTTCTGATTTCAGTCAGAATTCCTATTTAACTGTTTTCATGTTATTTCTGATTACAGGCTGTACAAAACTCAAGAATGCAGCTGGAAAACAACATATTGTTTCAGAGTTTCTTACCCTTAACTTGAATTGATGTTGAGCAGCATTATTTTTATAGTACCATTGAAATGGGATTTTTTTAACCCTCCACTACTGTCAAGACTTTTCAGTGAACAGGCTTTCCCATGAGATTCCTAGGATGGTATATCTTAGGCCTTGTCTTCACTGCAAAGGGTTTGCTGGTTTAGAGTACTAGAATAGTACAGCTATATCAGCAAACCCTTCCACTGGAGGCACAGCTTGTACAATAAAAAAAGTACTTTTATCCGTATGGCTTATATCAGTTCCTGGCACAAAACACCAGTACTACAGTGCTGGCATAGTGGGGTGATTATTTTTATTTATTTACTTGCTGTCATTCTGATGTCAACTGTTCTAAACAAGGAAACGCCATTTTAAAATGACAGTAAAATGCACAAAGGGTCTGAATTTCACCACACTCTGGAGTTAAAAGGCTTTTCATTCAGGATAGCTTGTTAGGAACTAGCAGCAACTGTCCTTGATCAAGACAAACCCTGCATTTTCACAAACCAAAGACACAGAACAAATGTGTTTTACCCTCCTGCCTACCCATGTATGATTATTTCATAAGCAGTAAGGCAGTTGAAGCTACCTGGAAAATAGAAATTAGATTCTTGCAGGAAGGGTCACCAAGCAAAGAACTGGCAGGAACAGAGACAAGCAACTGCAGCAGGTACTGGCACCATGATGGGGGTGCTGGGACAGGGGAGCTGATATCCAGGCCAGGTTACCTGTTCTCATGAACCCAGAACTTTGCAGGAGAGAAGCCCCCCTGCACCACCAGTCATATGAGCTCAGAGAAGAAAAATTGCTTGGAAGGGCACCCAGAAACTCAGCCAGCAAGAGATGCAAGTAGCTACAGCAGGGACCTTCTGATGCTGATAATGTCATCTGGTTTTTACAGCTGCTGCTCTGGAGAGTCTTCCCTGTGCTGATCACCTGTTTGCTGCAGCTTACTCCCTCCCAGTCTCTTCTGTTCAGCCTCACTGCACCTGACTTCCATGCCCCCCTTCTTCCCTCCTCTTCTCCTTTTCCTTGTCCTCCCTCCTTTCAAAGCCCTTCCGCCTTCCTTCGTCTCTAATCCCCCCCCAACAAAACCCTACCCCAAAATAATTTTAAGAAACCAACAAAAAATTATGGCACTATCCTGCCATTTGCAAACCAACATATTTGTTTCCCTCTGCTTGGGCATTATATCCCTTCCCTCGACCCTTCTCTATTGCTTCGAGTTAGGTTTTAAACTCTTTGCGGCTGACTGATCCTGGCTCTTACTGTGTGTTTCTGCAGCACCCAGCACAGAGGAGTCCTGGTTTCATTTGGGGTCCCATAATACAAATAAATAATTATACTAACTTTGTCTTTTAAATACAGCTACAATAAAAGTGCAAGTTGTGCAGTACAAGTGCCAACATTTACATAAATCAAATTTTAGTACTGAGGAGTTTTCTCTAAATACCCAGGTTTGTCCGAGTAAAGCTGAAAAAGAAAAGCTGTGAATGAGATGCCGTCACTTCTTCAAAAACAGAGCCAGAATGCTCACTGACATTGATGATGCTATGGTGACTTATACCAGCTGAGGTTCCTCCCTGGGACTGGGAAAAGACAGTGGGGGAAAAGGATAAATTCTAATGATTGGATTAGAGCCACAGAGTTTAAGTCCAGAAGGGACCTCCTGGATATCACCGACCACTGTCACCACTGAGCACTCGCACACTAAATCGAACAACTAAAATGAGACCATAGTATTACTACTACCCACAGGAGACTAGACTATTGTGTGCCACAGGCAGAAGCTGGGAGGGACCGAGTTGCACCAGTGCTCAAGACCCCTACAATGACAGGGAAATGATTAAATGAGATACACCCAGAGAAACCCGGGAAGTGACCTGCACGCTGCAGAAGAAGGTGAACTTCTCACTCCCCAAGGCCACTGCCAATTTGACATGGGGAAAAATTACTTCCCAACTCCACATATGATGATTAAGGCTAAGATTTTGTCGTGGATATTTTTAGAAAAAGTCATGGACGGGTCATGGGCAATAAAGAAAAATTCACAGAAGCCCATGACCTGACTTTTACTTAAAATATCCATGACAAAATGGGAAGATACTAGGCAGCTGTGGGGTGGCTGAGAGCTCTAGGGCCCCCACCACCCATGGGGGCTCAGAGCTCCAGGGTCCCCCTGCCACTGCCAACACAACGGGGAGCTGCTGGAGTGCCCCCCCCCGTGGTGGCAGTGGAGGAAGCTACAGGAGTCCTGCTGCCCACCCCACAGCAGCCAGGGCTTGCGGGGGTTCTCCTGCCTCCCCCATCCTGTGGCAGTGGGGAGCTGTGGGGGTTCCCCTGTCTCTCCGCCATGGTGGTGGGGAGCTCCAGGGATCCCCTTGTCCCAGTGGCTGGGAAGCTGCTGGAGACCCCTTGTCTCCCCCACCATGGCAGCTGGAGAGCTACGGGATCTCCCTGCCCCACCACAGTGGTTGGAGAGCTGCAGGCATTCCCCTGCCGCTATGGCTAGTGGAGAGCTGCAGGGATTCCCCTGTCACCCACAGCAGCTGGGAACTGTGGGGTGCCTCCGCTGTCCATGGAGTCTGGGAGCTTGGGGGCTTGCTGTCTCAGGCGGCGGGGGTATCTCACAGCTCCCTGCCACTGCAGGAGGCAGTGGGACTCTGCAGCTCCCAGCTGCTGAGGCTGAAATCACAGAGGGCTTTGGAAGTCATGGATTCCATGACTTCTGGGATGTCTGTGACAAAACTGTAGCCTTAATGATGATTAGTTATACACTGTGACCAAGAACCAGCCAGCCAAGCACCTGAGAAAGAAAATGTTTAGTGCCACCTCAGAGCCCTGGTTCATTCTGCCTAATGTCCCATCTCCAGCCATGGACATCTCTGATGTTTCATGGGAAGGAAATTTTAAAAAAAAAACCTCCCAGAAGGGAAACAAAATCCCTTCTTGACCTCTGCTGGTGGCAGGCTGAAACCTTGAGATATGAGCTTTAGGAACACAAGGCATATGCCAGAAATGAGGCCCAGGGCTGAAGAGTCCTGCCCCCTACATTCACAAGCAACTCTGTCATACAATTGCACCCATAAATTTGTCCAGCTTGCTCTTAAAACTAGTTAAGTTGTTTGCCCCCATAACTCCTAGGGGGAGGCTTTTCCAGAACCATGTCCCCCCTCTGATAGCTAGAGACCTTCTAATTTCCAGCTTCAATTTGTTCATGGCCATTTTCTATCCATTTGCTCTTGGGCCAGTAGATACACATGCTGAACTTTTAAGTAGTTGCATGAGTCTATCTGAGAAGATTCAGTATTTTTTCACTGTGTTTAGTCAGTCTGATGTGACAGAACAGAAAACGCTGAAAAACAAATTATAAAGAGAAAGCAGGTATCATGATTCAAAGATAGAGGTGACATATCTGAGGACCAGATCTTCTGGATTTGAGTACACCAAATCTCACATATCCTGGAAAGTGCCTCCTTCTCAGCAATATTTTAATGTATTTGGCAGACTAGGGTCCATTCAGCACTGAAACTTTCAAAATGCATTTCTATTAAGTGATAGGTCACTAGATATCTACTGTGCCCTACATAACCTGAAGTTAGCTCCAAAAGTAAACTCTACTGTCATCTGAAATCTCTATCATTAAGTTAATCTAAAATGTCCATTCATTTTTACCCAGAATACAATATGAGTTACTAAATCCACTGAGACAGGGTAGTCAAGAGACTGTGCATATAGGACATGTCAGAGGAACTGAAGTTAGCTATGATCTAGATTCACATGGGCTGACAAGAAACCACAAAATGCCAGAGCAGTGTACAGGAATCCCTAAGTGAAATTCATCTTTCAGCAGAGAAACAAATTAAAGATGGTAATTCAATGATAAAAAGAGGCAGGACAGAACAGGTTCAAATGCTGAATATTTCACAACATAACTTAATTAAAACAGGAGTATCAGGCTGTTAATCGCTTTATTATAGTTCTTCTGGAAATTAGGCCTGATGAGTATGCCCTTATAGTTGATTTGTTTATGTTATTATCATTACCAAGGGTTACATAGATTCAATGCAGAAATGCAGCTTTTACTGTTCTTGACTGTGTTGCTTTTTCTTCTTCATCTGCCAGTGCACTCCTCTTTGTGCAAGTGTACAATGTGAAGGAGTGGGAGGCAGGGTCATAAATTTAGGTCAGATCAGATGATTTAGTAAGTCTCATGTGGATTTAAGTCTTATTAATAATTTTAATTCATTCTGCAACAAAGATTTAAATCGCTGCTTCTTGAATGTACAGTGTGACGTAAAAATTCACAGATTTTTAGAGAAGGATTAGAACACACTTCTCATAAAAAAAAGAAGATGCATTATATTTTATGTTAGAAATTACAATACATTGGCTACAGATCTGTGCCTGTGGAGATATGTATAGTACATGAACGTACAGTTACATTCATGTATATATTTGTATAAACAAACAGTCACACAAACATATATGTAGTGAAGACAAAATGTACTAACATTTTAATAAGACATATTACCCAATGTATATTACATGCTACATATATATGGCCATTTAATATTAATACTGACAGAAGTGTGGGAATAGAAAATGCTATGTTAGCATAAAAATAAAGATTAATGAAATATTACCATGATCTGTTGTATGGCAGCTTTATAACCACAGTAGGTTAGATATAAAACCATCATTAGCAACAGAGAAATAACTACTCAAGTTTATCTGAGATAAATTGGGAATAGTTGTATATTAGCATATGAGAAAGTTGTGCTTAATTCCTAACACAATAATTAATGCTTATTTCATGCAGGAAATGAGATGATTTCTCCCTCCACTATGTACCATACCTGTTCTTAATTGCTTACCAGTATTATAATTAACAATGTCATGCTCATCAACTGCACATGTAGCAAAACAAACCTTTCCAGCTACTGTATATTTAGTGTTTTCATCGACCCACAAAATATAAGTATTGCAGAAAATTGATCTGAAAATAGCATTGCTACTTAGAGAAAATGTATAAAATGGGCAAAATAGACTAAAACCATCTACTTGGGTTTGAGTGGAGCTGCAATCTTGTTGCAGCAAAGAGTTAGCAAATGTTACAGAATGGTAACAGGGAAAAGGGCAAAAATCCTTTATAGTCAAAGAACATCAAATAACTTTCATAACATCACCAATGCATGCTTTGTGGTAACAGTTGTGACCATGGGAATTGCCATTCTGCAGGCAATCTTTGTAAAAGCAATCCAGCTCTACAATTAAAAACAAAACAAAACAAAACAAAAAAAACCCCACAAAGCTAGTTTTACCCTCCAAGGGAAGCTCAGGACCTCTTGGGAATTAAAAGTTCCAGCGGAGTCCCTTGGTTATTTACATCCCTGACATGCTGTTGCTGAAATCCTTATTTTTAGTAGCCATCCCAGCAGTTCTGGGCAAGGAGTAATTCTATGGCTGTGTGCATGCACACACAAACACACACACTAAGGCCAGAGGCAACCAGATTAGGTCAGCTCAGTTCAACACTGAAGCTTAACTCTGAGCCAGTTATGGAAGGGGCTAAAGATTTCAGACTCTTAGTAAGGGGTATTTATAAGAAGCAAATATGAACTCACAATTAAATAAATCAAACAAATGATGAAAGAGAATGTAAAGCATAAACAAAAGTGATTATTATGCCTTTCAAAATACAGCTACTCATATAAAAAAGAATGGTTGATGATGGTGTTTTGCTGTTTTTAATTCCTTTACAAAGCATGATAAGAGCAAGAGCGTGTTCTGGAATGACAGGCCATAATGGGGTATATCTATGTCTTGGGTCCTGAAAGTGCAAGATCTTTGGCCTGGTATTACAGAAGGCCATCTTCCAGATGTGCATATGTCTTATTATAAACACTCTGTCACCTGTAGGTTTACAGAATATCATCTTTTGCAACTGATTTCATAATCCAATCTAGACACTGTTAAATCAGCGTGGAATCCCACCCCCCTCGTCCATAGTAAATTTGCAGAGAAATAACTTGTTTCTAAATAGTTCTATTTATGAACAAAATGGGCCAATATTATCTGTGAATTGTTTATTTCAGTTGAATTTTGAATGCCTGAAGCAGTGTTGGTGCAGTCTTCTCTAATTTATTTAATAATATGACATGGACTGACTAACTGATTAAATAAACATATATGGAGAGTGTCCTCTTCTAAAATGACTGAAGAATAATCCCAGAATGGATTTTACGGTGAGCTGCCTTCCATGGTAACACAAGGGAATGATTGGTTTTTCTTTTACAAATATTAATAGCATTCTGGTTAAGTATATATCCAAATGAACAACTAATTCAGACATATTCTAAGTGATTTTGGGTCTCTTGTTATTAAACCCAATAGTGCATTGTGATGTATTTCATAGTTCATATATTGTGAACCTGTTACTTGAGCAACTTGCTATTTATTGTCTCATCATTTCTTGCTATTTCAGAACTACATTTCTCTACAATTGCAATTCTCAATCTCTGAGTAATATGTAAATAAAATATAAACATGAAAACAGACTTATCCAATAAAGATAAATTTGCATATACATATAGGGCCATATCCTGATGTCCTTATTCACTTTTCACTTTGTACTTATTAAAGTAAAATACCCAATCAAGTCAATGAAAGTTTTGTCTGAGTAAGAAGTGAATACAAATAAAGGACCCATGGCCCCTTCTGTTTCTTCTGGTGGAACAGAGACTTTGGACCTGGATCTAGCCTTGAGAAGTACATTAGTTGGAAAGTGGTGTTACTTTCCAATTTCATGGAAGCCAGTTCATGGGACTCTGTAGTGTCCCAACTCCATGGGTGTGAGAGGGTAGGGGAAGTCTGACTTAAATCCAGAGTAAGTAACTTAAAAGAAAGAGTCTGAAATAACATCTGTTTTCCCCCCACTGCTGTGTGGATCTCCACCTTCAGAGGATTCTCAGGCAACAGTGGTCAAAACAGCCTGCACCAACACAGTTCCTGCAGGAGCTGTATTGTCCTGAGGCAGATAGGGGCCAGATTTTGCCAGTTTCTTACACCAAGTAGTCTCATATGTCTCAAACAGTCCCATTGACATTATTTGGCACATTTCATAGATAGCATTTTTAATAAACATTATATATACACACACACGCAATTATTATTTTTTGAGTTAGTCGCGTGAGTTAACTGTGATTAATCGACAGCCCTAATATGTACACAAACACACACAACTTGAACGTCACATCTGATACTCTGAGGCCGAGACTTGCCTAGATCCATGCACACAACTCCTTAATTGTTTCAGCAGGAGTTATTCTCCTCACTTGCCCATAGGTTAGATCGAGACTTTGTATCTAGCCTTGTGTAAGGGATAGAGCTCAGACTAAGTCACAGTTCCTTCAATGGTCCCTGTGACCCTAAGAACCCCTTCATGCCAACTGGCAAAGGGTTCACTCTTCTTTAACAGCAACTTTAACAGGCCTGACAAACTCATTATACTTAACACGCTGCTTCCACAGTATTCATCCATAAAGAATATCATGTAAGGTCTCTAATAAAAGCTTATGTCACACTGATCCTCACACTGGGTGTGAAATGTATGAAGAGATGATATTTAGGGAGTTATGTCTATGTACTAAAATCTGTGTCCAAGGCAGAACTGACAAACAGGCTTTAGGACATTGATTCACCTGTCTATCTGTCATCTATGTAGATACAGCATTGTAAGACAACACAAAGGACAGTAAGTCTGCATATGGAATAAACAGGGGGATGGGAAGACACCAGAGATTAAACCATAGGGAGTTGTCCTGTTTTTGGGGTGCAAAAGACAATGAACTTTGGGGATATAAGTAGAAGGTAAAGAGGACACCATTTTATCTTCCACTGACGAGACACAAAGGACAGTGCTTTTTCCATTAATTAAAGTTGGATCCTGTCCATGTTGGTTAATGATGCTGAGAGTTCGCTTTAGATGAGAAGCTGCTTTAGACTAGGATTTTAGCCTATTAAAGTTAAATTTAGATTCTAAGAAACATGTTATGCCTTTTGTTTTATTTGTAACCATTTCTGTTCCTACTTGTTATCAGTGCTCACTATCAGTCTTTAATAATAAACTTCTGATTGTTGTCATTACAAATATAGCTCAGCGTGGTGATGTAATCAAGTACTAGATCCTGAGTTATACCATTCTCACTGTGTATACAGTTCCCCTGGGGCAGAAAATCTAGTAATTTGTGGAAGCATTCAGTGGTTAATGGCTGGATGTTGCAGGGGGATGCTTCGGATGAGTTCAGGGACTAGGGTGCACATAGTATTAACCAGAAAGGCAAATTTAGGGCTGGCATAATCCAGAGGAGAGTTCTTGAGTGGCTGAAGGCTGGCAGTCTGAGGGAGCCAACACCCAGCTACCACAGGAAAGACTACCTTTAACAGAAGCAGGAGGTAATAGGAAACTCAGTCCTGGGCACCCCAAGAAAGCATCTCAGTATCCTCTGGCTGAAGAGGGGAAGTTACAGTGGCTTTTACTTTCCTTCTTGGGTCAGCTCAGACTGGTATATTGGTGGGGAGAGGGGAACATAAGAATGATTAAACCAATGGTCCATGTAGGCCAATATCCTGTCTTCTGACAATGGCCAGTGCCAGATGCTTCAGAGGAAATGGACAGAGCAGGGCAGTTTCAAGTGATCCATCCCCAGTTGTCCACTCCCAGCTTCTTTTCTGAACCCAGTTATAGTTTTGGCCTTCACAACTTCACCAGCAACAAATTCCAGAGGTTCACCATGCATTGTGTGAAGATGTATTTCCTTTTGTTTGTTTTACACCTACTACCTATTAATTTCTTTGGGTGACCCTAGTTCCTATGTACTGTGAAGGGGTAAATAACACTTCCCTATTCACTTTCTCCACACCATTCATCATGTTATAGACCTCCATCATACCCCTCTTTAGTCATCTCTGGTCTAAAATGAACAGTCCCAGCCTTTTTAATCTCTCCTCATAGGGAAGTTGCTTCATATCGCTGATCATTTTTGTTGCCCTTCTCTGTACCTTTTCCAATTCTAATAAAGTTTGTTGGAGATAGGGCAACCAGAACGGTACATAGTATTCAAGATGTGGGTGTACCATGGATTTATATAGTGGCATTATAATATTTTCTGTCTTATTATATATCCCTTTTCTAATGGTTCCTAACATTGTTAGCTTTTTTGACTGCTGCTGCACATTGAATGGAAGTTTTCAGAGCACTATCCATGATGACTCTAAAATCTCTTTCTTGAGTGGTAAAAACTAATTTAGACCCTATCATTTTATATGTATTATTGAGATTAATTTTTCCCATGTGTATTACTTGGTACTTATCAACATCAAATTACATCTACCATTTTGTTTCCCAGTCACTCAGTTTCATGAGATCCCTTTGTAACTCTTCCCACTCTGCTTTGGACTATCTTGAGTAATTTTGTGTTGTTTTCAAATTTTCCCATCTTGCTGTTCACGCACTTTTCCAAATCATATTTATAAATATGTTGAACAGTACAGGTCCCATCACAGATCCCTGCGAAGACCCCACTATTTACCGCTCTCCATAGTGAAAACTGACCTCTTATTCCTACCCTTTTTTCCCTATCTTTTCACCAGTTACTGAACCATAAGAGGACCTTACCTCTTTTCCCACGACTGCTTACTTTGCTTAAGAGCTTTGGTGAAGGTCTTTGTCAAATGCTTTCTGAAAGTACAAGTACACTATATCAACTAGATCACTCTTGTCCACATGCTTGTTGCAATTCTAACAGATTAGTGAGGCATGATTTCCCTTTACAAAAACCATGTTGACTCTTCTCCAACTTATAGTGTTTATCTATATGCCTGATAATTTTGTTTTATACTATAGTTTCAAACAATATGCTGTGACTGAAGTTAGTCTTACCGGCCTGATCACCTCTGAAGCCTTTCTTTAAAAACAAAAACAAAACAAAACAAACAAACAAACAGCATTACATTAGCTATCCTCCAGTCATCTGTCACAGAGCTAGTTTAAGAGATAGTATTTCTGCAATTTCATATCTGAGTTCTTTCAGAACTCTTGAGTGAATACCATCTGGTCCTGGTGACTTCTTATTGTTAATTTATCAATTTGTTCCAAAATGTCTATTGATATCTCAACCTGAGACAGTTCTTCAGAATTGTCACCTAAAAAGAATGGCTCAGGTATGGGGATCTCCCCCACATCCTCTGCAGTAAAAACTGATGCAAAGAATGCATTTATCTTCTCCACAACAGCTTTGTCTTTCTTGAGTGCTTCTTTAGCACCTCAATTTTCCAGTGGCCACACTTTGGCAGACTTCCTGTTTCTGATGTGGTTAATTTTTTTTGCGGTTAGTTTTTGTATCTTTATCTAGTTGCTCTTGAAATTCTTCTTGGCCTGCCTTCGTACTTTTATACTAGACTTGCCAGAGTTTATGTTCCTCATTAGGATAAGACTTCACATTTTTAAAGGATGTTTTTTTGCCTCTAACTGCCTCTTTTATTCTGCTATTCAGCCATGGTGGCATTTTTGGTCCTCTTACTGTTTTCTATTTTTTTATTTGGGATATACATTTAGTTTGAACCTAGGGCAACCAGATGTTTCGATTTTATAGGGACACTCCCAATTTTGGGGTCTTTTTCTTATATAGGCTCCTATTACCCCCCATCCCATCCCGATTTTTCACATTTGCTGTCTGGTCACCCTGTTTGAACCTCTGTCATGGCATTTTTAAATAGTCTCCATGCAGTCTGCAGGCATTTCATCCTTGTGACTGTTACTTTTAATTTCTGTTTAACTAGCATCCTCATTTTTGTGTAGTTCCCCTATTTGAAGTTAAATGATAATGTGGTGGGTTTCTTTAGAATTTTTCCCTCTGCAAGGATATTAAATGTAATTATGATATGGTTACTATTACTGAGCGGTTCAGCTATATTTACCTCTTGGACCAAATCCTGTGCTCCACTTAGGACTAAAACAAGAGTTCTCTCCCCCTTTGTGGGTTCCAGCATAAGCTGCTCAAAAAAGCAGTCACTTAAGTTGTCTAGAAATTTTATCTCTGCATCACTCCCTGGAGTGACATTTACCCAGTCAATATGAAAACAGTTGAAATCCACCATTATTATTGCATGTTCTGCTTTTGTAGCCTCTGTAATCTCCCTGAGCATTTCACAATCACTATCACCAACTTGGTCAGGTGGACCATAGTACATTTCTAGTGCTGTATTCTTATTTTTAAAACACTGAATTTCCATCCATAGAGAATCTATGGTGCAATTTAATTGATTTAAATGTTTTACTTTATTTGACTATGCTTTCTTTCATATACAATGCCACTCCCCAACCAGCACAATCTACTTTGTCATTCCTATATATTTTGTACTCTGGTATTTCCATGTTCCATTGATTATCCTTATTCCACCAAGTTTCTGTGATGCCTGTTACATCAAGATCTTCATTTAATGCCTGGTATTCTAGTTCACCCATCTTAATAGTTAGACTTCTAGTATTTGGATATAAGCACTTGTACATTTTGTCATTATTCAGTTACTTCCATTCATGTGCTATATTTAAATGGGACTCTTACATTTGATTATTCCCCACTAGCTTCGATCTGTACTTTTACCTCACCTCTTTACTGGGATATACAGTTCCCCCTTTAATAAATTCATCCCTAAGAGATGTCTCTGCCCAACCTACATGCTCCTACATATCTGTTGGCTTTCCCCCAGCCCCTAGTTTAAAAATTACTCTAAAACCTTTTTAATTTTACATGCCAGCAATCTGGCTCCAGTTTGGTTTAGGTGCAGTCCATCCTTCCTGTACAGGCTCCGCCTTTCCTAAAAGGTTCTACAGTACCTAATAAACTTAAAACCCACATCCATACACTATTGTCTCATCTATGCATTGAGGCCCTTCAGTTCAGCCTGTCTTTCCGGCCCTGTGCATGGAACAGGAAGCATTTCAGAGAATGCTACCATGGAGGTCCTGGACTTTAATGTCTTGCCCAGCAGCCTAAATTTGGACCTCTCTTCTACCTTTCCTTCTGTCATTGGCACCTACATATACCATAAAGAGTGAAGTGAGGGTTCCAGCCATCTGTTAATGTGGGAAGTAGCAATACTTACAAGCCCACTCTCCCGCTTGTTTCTGGACTTTAGAGCTAGATGAGTCCCTATATGGCCATGTAGGGATACATCACAACCCACCCCAGTATGGAATGGTGAATGCACCCACTCATGTTGTTTTTAGAGCTGTTTGCAAACACTCTCTTCACAATCAATGATTTAATTCAACAATGCTTGCACCTTGCATGCTTATCATTCCTGTTGGTGAATGTTCATGCAAACAGGTTTTTATATACACAAATGTTTAAGAAATGGCTATTTTTTGAATGAGTATCATCATTTGCACACATATGCTGTTATCTCTGTGCAGATAAGAATGTTTGCTATTCATTATTTGCTCCCTGATATTAGTTATTCATTGTTTATTTGTTTATACATTTAATACAGACAAGGAGCAGAAGTAATACTATCTGACTTAGGTGACCAATCACATACTACGAACAACAAAAACATCAATAGCTGAAGTGACCAGTTCACAAACACCATATAGAATGAAATTTGTCCACATAAACCATTCGGTGAAAACCAAGATACAATCCTTCTGGCTGGAAGTAAGCAGGATTAATATGATAATATATAGCTCCTTAAAAGTTACATCCCAGAATTGTATTTTGGGATATATCCCATCAATTCTAGGAAAACTTGCTCCTCTGGAGTGGTCCTTGTGGCCAAATTATGCATATTGCTTAGATGGAAGAGCAGACTGCCTCCAGGGCTAGAAGCTTGGTGTGAGTATGAGTGTGGTCGCAGCACCAGTGCTGGGAGAGAGCTCTCCCAGTGCTGCACGTACTCCACCTCCTCGTGGGGATTAGTTTACAGCGCTGGGAGCCGTGCTCACTCTGGCGCTTTGCAGTGCTGTAGTTTGCTGTGCTCAGGGGGGTGTTTTTTTCACACCCCTGGGCGAGAAAGTTGCAGCACTGTAGGGCACCAGTGTAGCCAAGCCCTGGGATGGAATCAGAAACCACTTTAGAAGGTTTATCTATGCACCACAAAGATTATGGAGGAACAAATTTTGCCATTGTTTTTGTAAATCTCTAAAATTATGGATCTACTGTATGTAGTAACTTGCATTTTGTTTAAAGGGATCCCATCAGTGAAGTGGAGACAGATATTTTTAACTGACTGCTTTTAGCTAAATCTAAAAACGCTGTCTTTGTCAAAAGTTAATCTGTTCCCTGCCTTGCTCTTTGTAATCATGTTAAACAATCCACATTAAATGCCATAAATATGAAATACAAGGAACAATGGTACAATCTAAGCTAAAGAGAACTTTAAACCAAAAGGAGATTTTGCTGTCCTTATTAGAATGTTCTAAAATGTCAAGGCAGTTGCTTGTGTTTAACTGTGAACAGAAGCTTGGCTCAGCAACATGGATGACCTGGCAGCTAAAGAGCAGGTAGCATTTTGGAGAAGAGGAATGGCAGACAAATTTGAAAAGATTTGGTCTATTTGTTAAGTCATCTTTAAGTCACAGGTGATGGAAACAGAAATGTCATTCTCCTTTCCTTTTCCTCCTTTCCCATTCCTTTACTTTTGGGTCCTCCCACTCATTCTCCCCTTATTTTAGGAGTAAGGGAGGAATCTATAAAATATAAAATTAAAAAAAATCTGCAGAAATCAGGATGATTCAAGAATGACAGAAAAAGGGCTACAACTTCCAGGTAATATATTTGCAATGAATACTGCAATTGTCTCTAGCAATGATTCAAGTGTATATTATATATTGGTGTTCTATTATTTCTCAGAACAGACTACATACCCAGCAGGCTAGTTAGAACAGATATATCCATGCTTACAACTTCTTCACACTATGAACAAATACAAATTTTCAAAAATGTGTGTGCCTAAGTGTGTGCACATTTTTGCACATACTTGATTTACGTGAGCAAAGGCAGGGCTGTGTCTGTCTATACCTTAGCTGCAAACATCTTATAAAATTTGGACTACAGGCTCCATAAGTCCACAGAGGATAGTGAAGTGCACAGGCATTTAAATAGCACTTAGAAGAGGTGGGATTGAACTTCTGGTCAGGGAACTTTCCCCTAGGCTACACTGCGAGGACAGGGAATAAACACGTTCTTCTGAGGGAGAGAACAAGGGAAGGCGAGAGAAAAATCATCGAATCTATCTGGTGTGCAGGGTACCCCTCATTTCTCAAAGGTTTTCAGTTAAAGCTGGCACTATATTGGGTCATTAAAGCTAGTTGGAATTATTTTAGTCATAAAATTATTTTTGTTAAAAAAATGGCCTGTTTTCAAAATAAAAAAATTTGTGAAATAGTTTCATTTACTTTAAATTTCTTACAATGTCTGGGGAGGAGGAAGGGAAGAGGAAGGTTAGGTTCCCGTTTTGCTTTTCCTCACCCCTTTTCCCTTTTCTGAAGCAAAATAGAAAAAGGGAAAAAAAGACAAAAGAGAGAAGGGGGAAGGAAAAAACATGCAAACCAAAAACTGAAAATTTGTTAGTAAAAATGCATGTAAAAATACATTATTTTCACAAACTTGGAAATGAAAATATTTTCAAAATGTTTGAAAAGTGTCATGATTCCTTTCTTTCATTTTTTTGACCAGCGCTGACAGGCATATAACTATTATTTAAATTATATATTGTGGAAGCAGAGGTTCCCAGTCAGGACTTGGGCTTCATTTTGCTAGGCACTCTACAAACAGATAGAAAGAGACAATCCATTCTGCCTAGGGTTAAATGACAAATGCCATATAAAGGGAGAAGGATACAATGAAATATATTATTTTATATGTGTTTTCTTTAAAAGTATTATTGTAAATAGATAAAATATGTGTCAACTATCTCCATCTGTCCCTCTAAATAATCATCATTAATTAGCTGATTAGTTACAGGCATAATTAAGAGGTGGGCCTTGAAGACAAATCTGAAAGTGGATCAGTTCATAAGTGTGTTTCATGCATAAGGGGCAACATGTAAGAAGGTGCAGAGAGGTTTGTGAGAGAAGTCGACATAGGACTGAATGATGCTGGTGACATTGATAGAGTGGATGGAGAGCGAGGCAATGTGATAAGAGACTGGGTGAGCAGGTACAGGAGCAAGGAGTTGTGCAGCATCTTGGACTTTGTCTTCCCAGTCTGACCCCGGCCAGCTGCCAAAGACTTTGGCATCCCCACTCACCCTAACCTAATCGTCTTCCCTTGTCCCCAATAAGCCAAACCTCCTGTTGCACTCTCAATCTAACCTAACAGTAAGGTGCATTGACTGCAAAGTGTTTCCAGCCGAGACTCTCCCTCTTTTCTGGACTGGACTACTTCTGTGATGGATCCCAACCATTTTAAACCTCAATCCATCTCTGGCAATAATGCTCATATATAAATCTAGAAATCCATGCAAATCTATAACCAGTGATAGGCAAACCAAGAGGTGAATATAGCTGGACCCCTTGGTAACAGTGACAATAATGTAATTAAATTTAACATCCTTGTGGTGGGGAAAACACCACAGCAGCCCAACACTGTAGCATTTAATTTCAGCAAAGGGAACTACACAAAAATGAGGAGGTTAGTGAAACAGAAATTAAAAGGTACAGAGCCAAAAGTGAAATCTCTTCAAGCTTCATGGAAACTATTTAAAGACTCCATAATAGAGGCTCAACTTAAATGTATACTCCACATTAAAAAAAACATAGTAAGAGAACCAAAAAAGTGCCACTGTGGCTAAAAAACAAAGTAAAAGAAGCAGTGAGAGGCAAAAAGGCATCATTTAAAAAGTGGAAATTAAATCCTAGTGAGGAAAATATAAAGGTGCATAAACTTGACAAATGAAGTGTAAAAATATAATTCGGAAGGTCAAAAAAGAATGTGAAGAACAGCTAGCCAAAGACTCAAAAAGTAATAGCAAAAATATTTTAAATACATCAGAAGCAGGAAGCCTGGTAAACAACCAGTGAGGCCACTGGACGATCGAGATGCTAAAGGAACACTCAAGGACAATAAGGCCATTGCGGAGAAACAATGAATTCTTTTCATTGGTCTTCTCAGCTGAGGATGTGAGAGAGATTCCCAAACCTGAGCCATTCTTTTTAGGTGACAAATCTGAGGAACTGTCCCAGATTGAGGTGTCATTAGAGGAGGTTTTGGAACAAATTGATAAGTTAAACAGTAATAACTCACCAGGAGCAGATGGTATTCACCCAAGAGTTCTGAAGGAATTCAAATGTGAAATTGCAGAACTACTAACTGCAGTCTGTAACCTATCACTTAAATCGGCTTCTGTACCAGATAACTGGAGGATAGCTAATGTGATGACAGTTTTTAAAACGGGCTCCAGAGGTGACCCGGGCAATTACAGGCCAGTGAGCCTGACTTCAGTACCGGGCAAACTGGTTGAAACTATACTAAAAAACAAAACTGTCAGAAACATAGAAGAACATAATTTCTTGGGGAAAAGTCAACATGGTTTTTGTAAAGGGAAATCATGCCTCACCAATCTGTTAAAATTCTTTGAGGGGGTCAACAAACATATTGACAAGAGAGATATAGTGGATACAGTGTATTTAGCTGAAAACATCCACTCAATGTGTTGCAGCAGTCAAAAAAGCAAACAAAATGTTGGGAATCATCAAGAAAGGGATAGATAATAAGACATAAAATATCATATTGTCTCTACATAAGTCCATGGTACTCCCACATCTTGAATACTGCATGCAGTATTGTGATCTCCCCATCTCAAAAAAGATATATTGGAATTGGAAAAGGTTCAGAAAAAGGCAACAAAATTGATTAGGGGTATGGAATGGCTTCTGTATGAGGAAAGATTAAAAAGACTAGAACTCTTCAGCTTGGAAAAGAGACGATTAAGGAGGGATATGATAGAGGTCTATAAAATCATGACTGGTGTGGAGTAAATAAATAAAGAAGTGTTATTTACCCTTTCTCATAACACAAGAACTAGGGGTTACCAAATGAAATTAATAGGCAGCAGGTTTAAAACAAATAAAAGGAAGTATTTTTTTTCACACAACGTGCAGTCAACCTGTGGAACTCTTTGCCAGAGGATGTTGTGAAGGCCAATACTATAACAAGGTTAAAAAAGGAATTAGAAACATTCATTGAGGATAGGTCCATCAATGGCTATTAGCGAGGTAAGCAGGGATGGTGTGCATAGCCTTTGTTGCCAGAAGCTGGGAATGAGCGATAGGGAATGGATCACTTGATAATTACCTGTTCATTCCCTCTGGGGAACCTGGTATTGGCTACTGTTGGGAGACAGGATACTGGGCTAGATGGACCTTTGGTCTGACCCAGTATGGCCGTTCTTATGTTCTTAATCAAATGTTTAGAGATTCAGTGCAGTTTGTATAAGCATCCTAAAGGGTATTGAAATCAGTTGGGTCTTCAAAACTAGACTGAAGAGTTTAAGAGTACAGGCTCTGTTCTGGGGTTTTCAAAACATGCCAGTAGTCTTGTCCTTCCCTTGTTTAGAAACTGGATAGCAAAAATTCTTCTGAAAATAACACATTTGCAGCACATACAGAAATATTGCAAAACCAGCCCGCTTCATAATATTACAGCAATCCTGCTTCCAGTTCCAGGAGAAGCCTCACAAAAAATGGAAAGTAATCAGTACCAAAAAAATAGTTAAACTGAAGTCTTTCAACCTTCAGAAACGGTTCATAGTCTGGGGGGCAGGTTTTCGACAAATGTCTAGGTTGTTTCTGTTTTTTGGGCAAAACTGGTTGCCCATCCCTAATCACAAAGTTTCTGCTCAATAGATCCAGAAACAATCGTATTATTGAATTTAATATGCTTGGTTTGGAAAAACTGTTGTAGTATATTGTAACCAATTGTCTATTATAATGACGTCCATTATTAGTGGAACGCACGGTATATCCTTATCTTTTCCCTTGTAAAACAGCAAAGTTCACTGCCTCATAAACACGTAAATTACATTTTCCATTACACATAGGACAGATTTCAACTTCTGAACCAGCAGTCAACAAAGATTCCCCAAGCTGCTGAAAAAAGCGAGTATTTATGAAGAGAGGCATAATAAGATCACAGGGAAGCCTGTCATAAAAATGCACATTGCATAATACATGATGGATCTGCTCTATTATTTAACTTTCCCATAGATATAACAATACAGAGATATGCTAACCATCCTAGTCAGCATTAATTTACAGTGGGAAAAATAATTAGAATCTCACTTTTTCTGAAGAATGGAGTGAAAATGTAAACAATGCTTCCCTCCAGGCAAGTGCTTTATCAAGTTGACAGGTGCATTTGAATTTCCATGAGTGGGGGACATAATAGGTTATTTATGTGTCATTTTAATACAAAGGCCCAACCATCAAGATGGACAGAAGTCTTTATCAATACTGCTGTTTGCAACTAATCCACCAATTTAATACCCCATGAAAATACCTGCAACCAAAACCTGTACGTTTTTCTTTTACACTCTATTACAGGGAAATCAATATGGGCGCTATTCATCTCAGATCCTCAGATCTGCATGAGCCCACAACACTATGTCTATGCCACCTAGGTGCACCAGTCATTAGGATGCAGGTCTTAAGTATTGATTCCACAGGTGAATCCAAAACAGGGCCACTAATTTCTACAGCTGTTACCTATAATTCAGCCAAAAATAGATGTGAAAATTAATTAAAAAAATAGAAAAAACTCACTATTTTTCTTTTTGAGAGTAGGAACACAAAGGAGGCTAAGGAAGCTAAAGTGTTCTGGTATGTCCTTGTACGGGATAGCTCTATCTAGCTAGGCTTTTATACCAGGCTCATTACAGCAGTATTTAAGCCAGAGGTGGGCAAACTACGGCCTGTGGGCCACATGCGGCCCGCAGGACCCTCCTGCCTGGCCCGAGCTCCTAGCCCAGGGGGCTAGTCCCCGGTCCCTCCCCTGATGTTCCCCCTCTCACGCAGTCTCAGCTCACCCCGCTGCTGGCGCAATGCTCTGGGGCAGTGCAGCTGCAAAGCCGCAGCCTGATTCGGTGCTCTGTGCTGCACGGTGGCGTGGCTGGCTCCAGCCGAGAGGCAAGGCTGTCTGTCCTGCTGCTCTGGGCGGTGCAGCTGTAGCGCCGCAAGCCACCGGTGCTCCAGGCAGCGTGGCAAAGGGGCAGGGAGCGGGGTTGGATAGAGGGCAGGGGAATTCGGGGGGGTGGTCGGGGGTGGGGGTCTGGATAGGGTCAGGGTGATCAGGGAATGGGGGGGTTAATGGGGGCAGGGGTCCTAGGTGGGGTGGTCAGGAAAGGGGGGGGGTGGATCCGGCAGCTGGGGGCAGTCAGGGGCAGGGGTTTCAGGGGCAGTCAGGGGACAGGGAGAAGGGGTGGTTGGATGGGGCAGGGGTCAGTCAGGAGAAAGGAGGCTGGATGGGGAAGCAGGGGGTCCGGGGGCTGTCAGGGGACAGGGAGCAGTAGGGGTTGGAGGAGACAGGAAGTGGGGCGGTGTGGTTGGGGCAGAGCCCCGGGGGTGTTGTCAGGGGGCTAGAAGCGGGGGAGGGTCGGATAGGGGACGGGGGCAGGGCCACACCTGGCTGTTTGGGGAGGCACAGTGTCCCCTAACTGTTCCTCCATACAATTTTGGAGACTAGATGCAGCCCTCAGGCCAAAAAGTTTACCCACCCCTGATCTAAGCCCTTTGGCACCTGGTTGAATGCAGTGAAAGCCTCAGCATGGACTAGAGCTGTGTGAAACTTACACAATAGTATTATTTGTTTATTATTGTATTTATTATTTGTATTGTGCTAGCTCTCAGGAGACCCAGACCAGGCCCTCACTGTGCTGGGAGATGTACACAACCACCTAGAACCCAGACCTCTGAGTTTTCACAACTCACTATTACCTGTAAAAGGCAACTTTTATAACCACTGGGATGAAACAGGATCAAAATTAACAATAGCAACAACAGCAGCTCCAGCTCATCTGAACTAACTTCTTCTCCAGCACCCCGCCAATGACAATTATTATCTTTGATACCAACTACTTTAATTTGTACTGGAAACTTTGGGATACTTTAGATTTGACCTTTAGCTAAAGGCTACACTGGGTTACCAATTTGCTGGTCTCCTAGGTAGTTTCTCTAAAACAGATTTGTATATACATACATTAGGATCATTGTTCTCATATATAATTTATAAATCTTATTTAGATATTATCTTGGGCAGATGGAGCTAGGTTTTATTTCTGCATGGAAAATCCATTATTAGTTTTAAGTCTTGTTGTATTTACAGTACATCTTTAAGTTGCACAGATGTGTGGAAGACCCTCTGCATATAACTGAATGGTGGATTAGCAAGGAGGTCACGAATCACAAAAACATAATTATCTTAAGAGAATTATTTATAAAACTTCACAATGAATCAGTAAATGTGCTAAAACACAATAGTATCCCCTGCACAGCCCCCACACTTACACTAGTTCTGCTGCAAGGCTGCTCTCCTTGGTTGCACAGGAGATAGATGGATATAACCACTACCGGACTAATAATACACCCAGTAACCTCACTCCTACTCCTCCATTCCCCACCACAAACTCTCTCTCTTTCTGCTAGCCTTGTGCCCATGGAGTTGTGCAGGCAGCATATAGACCTCCATGCACCACATCCCAGGAGCTCCCCAATTCCTCGCCCAGGCAAGTTCCACAGCAGTCAAAGCCTCCTATGCTTCATACAATGTGGGAGACGGTATTTATTCTTAATGCTCTCAAGTTAGATGATATTTAGGCTGAGTCAAAGAAAGCAGAAATTAAAAATGAGTGAAATGTGGCTCATTTAAAAAAGTCTTCTGGTAGGTACAGCTTTCCATTAATATCTGTTCAAACTAATTTCCAGATTTATGAGCTGGCTGGGTCGACAAGCATTGGAGAAGGAGTACTACAGAACATTCAGTGTATGGTAACAGGGTCTACATGGCAAGCTGGTACATGGCAAGCTACTGCATGTAGACTCATAATACCATGCATTAATTCGCTGTGTAGACAAGCCCTAAGGCTTGTTACAAAAGCAGGCAATTTCAAACGACTTAAATTTTATTAAAAACAAACCTAAAACTTTTTCCAAGCTCAGCGTTTCAGTCTGCAATGCTCAGAGCAGAGGGGAAATTAGCAAATATTGTTAATAACCAGATCCAGTTAAAAATAAAATGCATGTTGGGTTCTAAATTGGTTACTTTTAGCATCTTTTATAAGCTTCAGAGGTATCTAATTTCCTCCTCTCCTTACTTCTATATATTAGAGAGGATCTTAACTTCCTCCATTGCCGTAAATACATACAAAAGTAGATACAGATGGTCATGAGTTAAAAACAACAAAACAAAACAAGGATTTTTAGATTACATTAAACTGCTTGCTTCTGTGTGTAGCTCCAGGCCTTATTTACCATACATCATCCAAACCCAGCACTGAATACAAAATAATTAATTTCCTCCTGGGTATTTTTATGGTCTTCACAAATATTAATGAATTTCTTTTCATAACACGCCGGTGCAGTGGGGTTATATGATTACTCTGTTTTTACACCGGGGAAACCAAGGTACACAAAGACTAGCCAAAACTTTCAAGTGTCCACTAGTGTAGGGAGCCCAATTTAAGACACCCAGGCCCTGATTTTTCAGAATACTTAACATTTTAATAGCACATTATATTTTCAGAGTACAGTTCCAATTGTCTTCAGCCTCAGTTGTGCACACTCAGCACTTCTGCAAATCTGATCCCAGGTGTCTCATGTTGGGTACCCAGAAAATGAGTCACGTACAATTTGTGTCAAGTATCAGAAGGGTATCCCTGTTAGTCTGGATCTGTAAAAAGCAAAAGAGTGTCCTGTGCACCTTATAGACTAACAGATGTATTGGAGAATAAGCTTTTGTGGGTATTCACCCATGAAAGCTTATACAATTTGTGATCACCTGTGAAAAATCTGGTTTGAGTAACTTGACCAGCATCACACAGTAGCTCTGTGGCAGAGGCTGGGATAGAATCTAAATCTCCAGGTTCAGGTCCATTCAGCTGCCTTAACCATGAGACTGTCCTTTCTCTTCCTGCAGGGCCCTGCCTTTTTCATCACTCATCTTCCAACTCCTGCAACATATGAGGCTGCGGTCCTACAAAAAGAATCTCTTTAACTACACAATCTTGATTCATTCCTATTGCAATACGGATGTAACACAGTGTAAGCACCTATGTCAAGCAATGCTATAGCCATTTTTATTATAAGATTCCAGAAAAACTCACTTACACGGTTAAATCATGGATATTAGAAAAAAAATGTTGAGGAGAAACAGCTATGACTAACATACAAGTTATATTTGTGGTTTCCAGTCAGTTATAGGCCATCAGCATTTTGCAACTTTGTTCTTTTCCTCTTTTGTGCAGCTTAGTTCCAGACAAGTAGGCATAACATCTAATTGCAATATTTGGCCAATTACCATAGTTAACTTTAAATCCTCCCCCCTATTCCTGCTCTGTCTTTGAAACTGGCATGCCCTTGTTGTTTTTGAAAAGCCATATTATATGCAAGAACATACAGTTGTCCATGTCCAATTTTCTTTTCATCTGCCTTCTACAGACCTTTATTTCTGGTTGGAAATTAAATTTCAGAGCAGAAGCTGGCTACCCAAATTGCTATCTGGAACATAGTTTTTTAAAAACATATCTATTATGGTTTTAATATTTGTTCTAGGGTAATGTTATACCACTTACACTGGGATTTGCATCATGCCACATAAATCTTTAATTTCTATTAAAAGTGTATATAGTACAATAGCTTAGACAATGCATTAAAGCAATTTCAGATCTCATTAACAACTAGTATGCTTTTTGCCCTACATATGAGTCTGATTTACTGCTGCGGTGCTCTGTTTTTTGCTGGTATAACTCCTTTGATGAAGCTACTCCAATTTTACATCAGTGTAACATAGCGGTCCAGTGTAATGAATCAGGCCCACATATTTTCTCTTTTCTGTTATCATTCTAAATGCATTACATTTCTTAAAGATTTTCTCCCCAATTTAATAACATTAATGTCAGTCAATCTAACATTAAGTGCAGAAAATCATACTAGATTGTTCGAACATTTAAGAAAAGGGGCAAAAAAAAAACAACCTGTAACACCTTCTTAAGTCAGCAGAGTTTATATTTTTGCAAGGATCAAAAGGACCAAAGAGAAAAACCAGTTTCTGTATATTGATTGAATAAAAATTGATTCAGCTGACAGCCAAGTTTTTTGATACATGTAGAAGCATGAGTGTTAGTTCCCAGTAAGAACATTTTTTTATCATTTTCCAGCACTTGCACTACTGTTTCCATTTCTTGTTTTATGTTTGATGGGGATGGGTGAACCAATTCAGAAAAGATCAGAAAACCCCCAGAACATCTGCAGTTTCAACTAAACTTTGATGGTTTGGATACAAAGATGTTTTAGTACATTTAGGGAAGTATTACCAAAGGATTTCAGACTTCAAAAGTTTGAAGACTAAAAGAATGGGAATACTTACGTTTTTCTCAAGTTAAAATATTCTGAGGGAAAAATACCTCATGATCCCTGCCAGTTGTGAATCACCTGCTCTTTCATTCATATTAAGGAACCATTTTTCATTACTATGATCAGTACCTTTTTAAATTTTTCCTATAGCTCAGTCAATTTAAGAGAAAAATTGTATTAATAGAATATTAAGGTTACATGGATAAACATTAAAAAGTCAAGAAAAGGCAATTGCATGAACAACCTATCTTCCCCTCTTCTGTATATGCATTATGATGGTAACATATGAGCTGCCATACTGAAGTCTGTTCAGTTAAGTATCCTTACTCTGGCAGTGGCCAGCAGCAGATGCATCAGAGGAAGGTGAAATAATCCCACAGTAGGAAGGTATGGGATAATCCCCCACTACTACATACATTCGGTCTCATCCTGGTGTCTAAGGCTTTGTCTACAGTTTGGGGGGAGATCAATCTAAATTATGTAACTTTAGTTACGTGAATAACTTAGCTGAAGTCAATGTACTTAGATCTACTTACCACGGAGTCCACACTACACTATGTCGATGAGAGATGCTCTCCCGTCAACTTCCCTTGTGCTTCTCATTCAGGTGGAGTACAGGAGTCGATGGGAGAGTAATCTGCGTTCTATTTAGTGAATCTTCACTAGACCTGCTAAATCGACTGTTAATGCATCAATTGCAGCCAGTCAATCCCCCGGTAAGTGTAGACAAGCCCTAATAATTGCAGATTATCTCAACCCTGGAGCATGAGGTTTAATATCCTTCCCAACATTTCTGTGATCATTAATTATGACAGCTCTGGATATTCTCTAATATAAATCTTCAGTCCTTTTTTGAATCTTGCTATGTTCTTGGTCTCAACAACTTCCTGTGACAAAGAGCATATGCATAAAACAATGGCACACTGTTAGAGAATTCTTCTGAGTGATTCTCTATTTGAGTATGAATTTCTACTCATGCCATTCAGGAAACACAAGCACAAGTAAAGGATTGGTGAGAATGTTAAGTCCATTTGAAATACTGGACTAATCAGAGGGCAAGTGAATTCATAGATTCCAAGGCCAGAAGAGACCACTGTGATCATGTAATCTGACTGCCTGCATAACACAGGCAATAGAACTTCCCCTAAACAATTCCTGTTTGAACTAGAGTTTATCTTTAAAAAAAATCCAATCTTGATTTAAAAATTGCCAGTGATGGAGGATCCACCATGATCAGGGTAAATCGTTTCCATGGTTAATTACCCTCATGGTTAAACATTTTCAGTCTGAATTTGTCTAGTTTCAACTCCCAGCCATCTCTTTCCCATGGACTAACTATTTGTGCTCACAGCCAACACAGCCAAATCTGGCAAATGTAATACAAACACTATGCTGAACTTTTCAATCAACGTCAGAAATAGAGAATAGCTCAGGTAGCAGCTCTGGGGACAGAGTTAGGGCGGGGAGATGGGGAGAGAAGGAGGAAATGGCCTCAGAATGGATCACCCTGCCTTTTGTTGAACTGATCCATCCAGAGCCTTCTCTCAAACATGTCATTTGTAGTCTGAGTCTGAACAAAAGGAAACAGACTCTAGGGATAAGGAGAAATAAGACCTTTCTTTAGAAAAAAAGATCCATTTCATTTCACAGAATAACACTGATCTGTGATTTTAAAAGTGGCAGAGTTACTGTATTGATACTTGGTGTGCTGTACATTCCACAGATGGAATTACCCTTTACTTGGGGATCTATGTTCTAGAAGATACATAAAATTGTCTATAGTAAAATATAGCTTCTTAAATATTTTTATATTATTACCACCCTTTCCAGCTCTTAACCATTTGCCTTTTAAATTTCTCTATTTTGAAGTTATGTATTTTATTTTAATCAACTATGCATGTGTATAGACTGACAAATGTATCCATCCATCTATATCTCCATGTTGTAAAAAAAAAATTTTCATTTAATACATATCCCTTCCATGCCCCCCAAAAGTCTGCACCTTCTGCTGCCCACAGCTGTGACATAAAGTGTCCTTAACGTAAGAAGAGTGTTAGCTAAACTACCTCAATACGCAGTTTCCTAGGGAGAAAACACCTGATCTAATACTAGTGTAGCACGTTTTCTTCTATTTTTTAATTTCACTTGGCAGAGCTAAGCTAGGAGTCCTGTCAGTGACTGCTGGGTGATTGTCATGAATTTTGGCAAGGATAAAGAAACACAGGAAAGAACTGAGTGCCATTTCAAGCCAGGACACTTTAATCAGTCTCTGGCACTAGTGGAGTGAAGAATTATGAGGATCTGGCACCCCAAGGTGTAATGTGAGTGAAATAATCCAATGTAACTGCTACATTTACAGCTGGGGTATGAATTGGAGCTCAAAGCTATAACTGCACAGCAATAGAAAGGAAACTACATACACTCAAGTGCTGACCTTCATTGTTTAAAGCATTCAAGACTCTTTCATCATGAATAACTTAAAAATTGCATAAGCTCAAATTTTGCATAGGTTATACTGGAAAAAGGAGACATGCAACAATTCACTTCCTGTGGAATTCTTCCAATATAAGTTGCTCAACTACATAACAGGGTGCTTGATCATTGGCATGTGTTCAAGGGGGAGAGCTGAGAAGCCTCAAAGAATAAGGGAAGAGCTACTGAGCTGGTATGAACCACCTATGCTGATTCAGAAAACAAAGCGAACAAAAACCAAATACAGGACAGTTTCCAAAAAAGTGATGTTTGCAATTTAAAATACCCATAGGGCAGATTGAATTTATATGACCAGCACTTAATGCGCTGTATATGATAAGATGACACATGCAGTTTTGGACCTTGGCAACTGTGCATAGAAAATACTTTCACAGCATTCACATATTATATATGTCTGGATGTGAGTTCATGAGTAATCAGAGTTATAAAAGTGTCTCCTCATGTAATCCTGGGGCAAAAAGACTGCACTGCAAAGTGAAGCAGTAAGGATGGATGAATGATCCATCTCTGTGAACTTTACATTTTGCTCATTTCAACACCACACATCTTGAGCCTGATTCTTCTGTCACATGTGCTGGTGCAAAATAAGGCAGTTCCTTTTAAAGTCAATGGACTTACAAGGGTGTCACTGAGAAGTGGTATAACCCTCTTTTTTTTGTAAGGGCTCCAGAATACAGCATGTCTGTCACGCAATGCTATTCCAGCACCAAATAATCTAATATCGGACACTTAATCTGATATAGCAGACAACATTGAGCAGTTACATTTTCAGTTTTACATTGTCAAGTTTTAAAATAAGTGATTAAAATTTTCTTAAAAACAAAACGTCTGTATTTTTCAGCAGAACTGGTGCTTTATTCCAGCTCTTGAATATTTTGATTCAAGACCTACCAACCCCAAGCCTTGCAAGGTCTATTAGAAAACAGACATTAGACTAAACCATGTCCTTAGTTAGAACCTTGCAGCCCCACTGACATCAGTGGGGTTACACGGGTACAATTTGACCTATTCTCTGAATATTGCTGTTTTGTGATATAGTTCCAACTTGTACTTCTCATACTTGTTTCTGTCAAAACATTACAGCTCCCTGGATTGTGTGTCTTCTTAGTGAGAATATCACAAGAACAATGGTATTTTGCATGGTGGTGAGCAAGTAAGAGCTCCTGAGGTTCTGGGGTGCAAATCCAGAGCTGAGGTCTAGGATGGAACAGAGGAAAGTTGAAAGAAAAAGGTACCATAAAGGTGATTTTAATATAACAATCTCTCTCTCTCTAAACTATCTCCTTCTATCTTTCCATTACAAACTGTTACACAGACTGGAAATATCTGTTTTAGAAAAATGTGCCGAAGTTGTCTCTAAGTTACATGGACTCAACATCTTGGACTGCAGTTACAATGCACTATGTAAATGAGAATAGAATTTGGTGCAGTGCTTTGTGTTGATTTGAAAAAAACAACAACCCTAAAACCTGCCAGTTTAAATAGCTATATTAGATGTCAGAGCATATTTTAAGGGTCCATATTAAAAGGCACCTGGCAAGACTGAACTTGAGATGTTTAATAAAAGACTATTATGAAACATGCTCCACCATGTCTGTATGTATATTGAGACTTAGAAACATAATCCTCCTTTCCACTCCTTGTTGTTAAAGAAAGAAAAGACAAAAATAGAGAGAATCATTGTTTATTTTTTTCCTTCCTGAAACAAAACCAGCAATGACTTGTGGTAGATTTCATAACTGCTCAATTTAAATATAGAAAACAAAATGTCTGATACAAACAATGGGCTGAAAAAGCTAAACAAAAATAATCTCAACTCTCAGTTTGTTTTAACTGGTTTGTTTGTTCCATAAAACTTCTTCTGTCCAGTTGTAATGAAAATGACTTAAAAAAAAATAAAAAAACCTCTGGGCTGGGAATTAGAATCCTGGGCTTTTAAGTCATAATCTTTGTTCAGCTACACATCAACTGGAAAAGAAACAACAAACTGTTGTTGTGATGATTCCACATCATTGAGAAAACAGAATGAGTGTTTGAATTGCAGCATCATTCAAAATTTTCCATTACGTTTTGCTTAAACTGTACAGCATTCTCTGTGCAGATGAAAAGGAAAGAAACTTGTTTCATGAAAAAATAAAAAAAAATAAAGCCAAACATTTAGCTTAAAGCCATCTCTAAATCCTACTATACATTCAATGAATGACAACAGTGATACTTTCTGTTAATAGATTAAGCAATATACTGCATGGATACACAAAGTTTCTTCGTGGTTAGCTTAGAGGGACATTGTCAAGTTTAAAAAATCAAGAGCTTAATTTTCTTTTACATGAAAACCTCTTTACACAGCTCTGGTGAGTAAATTACACCCACTTAAATGCCCAGTTAAAAGGCCAATGGTGTAAATAAGAATAAGGCCTCAAATATTTAAAACAAACAAAATTCCTTACTGGTATTTATTAACTGCCAAGATCAGCAAAACTAGCATAATTTTTAAAACATGACTTGTCAACATTTTGTTCTTTGTTCTCATTTTTTTTCCACTCAATTTAGCCATGAAATAATAAATAATATGGAAATAAGCTTGCTTTTCTTCTGAGTCATTTACCCTTTCCAGTGCCGCAACATTTTGGTTGTAAACATGGCAAAGGAATGTTTTCTTTTTGCTTTGAAAATATTTTTGTTATATGTTCTGTTTTATCCCTAAATCTTTTCTATTCATATTACATTTATTTTTTAGCACAAAATTTAAGTTTGGGGACTAACGTGCCAAGGAAAGTCCCTTTAAGTATTTAATGCTAATAACCTATTTTTCCCAAATGGTGGGTTGCAGGAAAGTTCTGCGTGGGTCACCATGTGTGAAGCTAGATTAACTCATCACCAGGCCCAGGCCTATCCAAACATTCACTTCTCTTAGCCTTGGTCTACACTGGAGGAGGTGGAGGAATCAATCTAAGATACGCAACTTCAGCTACATGAATAACGTAGCTGAAGTCTACGTACTTAGATCGACTTACCATGGTGTCTTGACCATGGTGAGTCGACTGCTGCCGCCCCTCCATCGACTCCACCTGCTCCTCTAGCAGTGCTGCAGTACAGGAGTCAACAGGAAAGGGCTTGGGGGTTGATTTATTGCGTCTAGACTAGACACAATAAATCGATCCCCGCTGGATCGATCGCTGCCCACAGATCCGGCAGGTAGTGTAGACATACGCTAAGCCTCAGGTAAATAAGAAGGCCCCAAGGGGGCAAGAAGTTGGAGAGCAATTCTTCCCCAAGCTTACCCCACAGTGGCAGCTTCTGTCCTATGAGGCTTAGTTCATGCATTGTGACCTGGTGTGAGGGGTCACAGCATCACTCTGGTTTGGCCCAGTCACCCCTCCAAAATGCAGTTGGTGCGTTGCCTTGGTAAAAGGTTTGAAAACACTGCAGTAACCTATGGGTTAGCAATTAAAACAGACTGCAATCCAGGCAAAAATACCTCTTCTAATACTTAGGCAGGATGTCAGCACTGCTAAATATAATTCACTGGAGTGATTTCACATCCACAAATGGCAAGAATCTTCTAATCTGATCCAAGAGAATGTGGTATGTAAAACCTCCAAAACAGTCAAAATCTGCTGTTATCTTTTTCCCACTCATTCCCTGAGAAATCCAGGTATGTTTATAGTGCTATTTCTTGTGCCAAAAGAGGAGAGCAAAAGATTTTAAATGGCTTAATATTCCTCTGGCCTGCTCTTCTTTTCTTCAGGCCAACCACACCTTAACCAAACCACCTGCTACAAGCTACCTTGCAAGGGTCCCCTTCCATGCTGGCTCCAGGCACTACAGAGGAGTGTACACTCCCATCAAAATCTTACACTCCTTCTGCAGCTGAAGCACCCTGGTAGCGCTGCCAGAGGACCTTCTGCTCATCATGGGTAAGACAGGGGTGCTGGATCAAGAGCTGACTCAGTACCCCCATCACACACATCCTCATCAATATAGGTTAGTTGGGATCTAAATGGAGGCCCAATTAACAAATGAAGCTGCAGCTGCAGGGCTTATTAGAGGGGGGAAGCAAGCACAGCAGTTGGGAGCAGATCAAGGGAGAGGAAGGAAGCTCTGAAAAGTGGGGAGCCTGAAGGAAGGCAGAGCTGGTTGCTGATAGTGCCGCTCCTTTTCCCCCCAGAAGTAAGAGGGAAAGCTGAGTGGGACTTGTAAATATGTAAACAGTACTATAGGCAGTGGCCTGGTAGAACAGTATAATAAAGCACAGTGGTAGTGAAGGTGGCCTGCAATGAATGGGGTCTGTATCTAAAGCAAGGGAGACTCAGAGAGGACCACCCATGCCAATAGGTCAAAACAGGATTTTCCTCAGGATGACAAGGAGTGGCAGCTTTAAATTGCTACCAAGCATGTCAGTAGACTTTCACTTCTTTTACAGTGAAATTTTGCTCCACATGTAGAGTAAAATCCTGTTTCCACAAAAGTCAGTGCCACAGCCTTCGTGGATTTTAATTAGGGCCAGAATTTCACCTGCAGTGTTTATAATCCATGTAAAATGTAAGGATTAGTTTCTGCTTAGGGTAACCATATTTCCCAAAGGGAAAAACAGGACACCACGTGAGGCTAGCTCGAGCTCCCATTAGCCCCCACATGACTGATCCAAGCCTCTCACCAAACTCCTCCCACCACACAGGGCTGGTGTCGCTGTTCGCCTGAGCTCCCCTCCCCATGCAGAACTGGCATCACAGCTTGTCTGAGCCCCCTCCCTGTGCAGGGCTGTCCCAAGCCTGCTCTCCCTGCCCCCCTGTGTGAGGCTGGGGCTGGCATCACTGGGAGTCATCTGAGCCCTGCTTACCCTCCTGCCCCCATCTGAGGCTGGGGCTGGTGTTGCTGCTTGCCCGAGCCCTGCCTTCCCCCTGCTTGAACCCTGCCTTCCCTCTGCATGGGGCTGGCATCACCCTTCCCCTGCACGTTCTTTCGCACCCCACTTTTTTGACAAAGGTGGGCGTCTGTCCCACTTGCTCTTGCTAACTTCAGCGGTTGGCAAAAGCAAGCGAGACTTTGAGCAAAAAGTCAGGATAGCTGTGACCAAATTTAAAAAAGAGACTGTCCTGCCAAAAATGGGACATATGGTCACTCTATTGATGCCCCTTGAGGGAGTCACAGAGTGCAAACTGTGCCCTGGCTGAAAACAAGCAGGAGTTAGAGATGGTCGTACTCAGGGGCATACACAAGGGAGGGCAAGCAGGGGCACAGGCCCCCCCAGTAAATGGTAGAGTCACAGAGCTCCTCTCACCCTGAGGCTGCAGCAGGAGTACAGAATGTGCCCCTCCAAAAGCAGTCAAATTTAAATGCCTATGCAGCCCCCTGGCCATACTGCTATTGCTAAAACATACGATGGGAAGCTGGAAGAAGTATGGAGTAGAGATCCTGTGTGTGGCTGGTCAGAAACCCATAACCAGATGGCTGAAGTTCTGTGTGGATCTTTGGCTTCTACATATTTTCCTATCACATCTCTCTGTCAGGTCCAAACCCTGGATCAGGGGTAGTCAATTATTTTTTGTCAAGCCCCAAATTTCTTAGTCAAACTATAATCAAGGCCCAGATTCCAGAAAAAATAAAATAAATTTAAAAAAAAAAAGATTTCAGGGTTCATGCAAACACGTCTGGAAGTCCAGATTTCGCCCAGGGTCCACCTATTGACTACTCCTGCCTGGGCTGGTTCTGTAGTCCAGAAGGAGGTTGGTAGGGCTGCCAATTTTCATTGGATGTATTCCTGGAGATTTCATCACATGATATCTTTAATTAAAAATTAAAAACTCCAGACCAATCATGAACAGTTGGCAACCCTAGGTTGATGCTGTCAGAAAAAAACTCTCTACTTCCACAATGCCAACCACTGCAGTTCAGAACTCACCTAGGTTTTTAACTATTTTTTTTCTCTCTATGCATGTTTTCAAGTGGAGCAAAGAGAATATGTAGACTAGAGCAACATAGATGACCCCAGTTCTAAAGAATATCAATCGGGGGAAAGATTAAGGAAGTTGATGTTATTCTCATTGGCAAAAGGGCATTTACACATTAGTGATTTGGAAGAGACCTGTACAAAACTGTTACTGCTTAAAGATGAGAAGACAATCAACAAAGTAGTGCATGGAACTAGGAGGAAAGGCGCAACTCAGACAATTAATTTATGCAAGAATGAATAAACATGGGATATATTATTATATTATTTGTACTGCAGTAGCAAAAAGGATCCCCAGTCATGGGCCAGGACCCAGGGCCGCCCGGGGGTGGGAGCAAGTGGAGCAATTTGCACCAGGCCCTGAGCCCCACAGGGGCCCTCACGAGAGTTTTTCGGGGCCCCTGGAGCAAGGTCCTTCACTCGCTCCGGGACCCCGGAAAACTCTCACGGGGCCTGGGCGCCCGGAGCTTCTTCCGCTCCAAGTCTTCAGGCAATTCAGCAGAGGGATTCCTTCCGCTCTGGGACCCGCTGCCGAAGATCCCAGGCCCCCTGAATCCTCTGGGCGGCCCTGCCAGGACCCCATATATACAAACATGGAACAAAAAGATGGTCCCTGCCCCACATCACTTACAATCTAAATATAAAACAAAAGACTGCAAAGAGATACAAAGACAAACAGGGGGAGCACAAGGAAACTATGAAAAAGAGATTGAAGCAAAGGGTACGTGTGAATTCTGGAGACAACTACAGTCAATTTATTTCTGAAGGAGGAGGAAATTAGGGGTGCGGTGAAAAAGGAGGTGCTTTGTTCCAAACATATTGTTGACTATCAAACAGAAGAAAAGATTAATGATAGATGTCTGAACCTTGCAGACCTCACACAGACCCACATATGTCAAAATGGAGAACAAAAATGTCACTGGGTATTGTAGATTTCCCACACTGTAGGCTTACCTCATAGTCTAAGGTCTGGATCCTGCAATATGTAGCACATGAGAGAACTGCTGCACCCATGTGAGGCCCCCTTGAAGTCAATGGGGCTCCACACAGGCTTAGAAGTCTGCCTGCATGCTATCAGCTGTAGGATAGGGGCTAAAGTGGGTTCTGATCCTCCCAGGCAGCTCATTATCTTAATCTGAGCTGCACTGATTCTGCTTTCACCCACTCACTAGTGGCAGGTCTAGTTGCATTGAGAAGTTAGACGGGATGAGCTATTTCTGAATGCTGAATGTATTTCCTACCTATTTGAAATACATTCCAGACATAAAAATTGAGAACCGCTTTTGAAACTGAAAACATACTAGAAAGACATTGGTTTTCAAATGGCAAAGTGACCGACCTCCTCAGAATTGTTATTCAAGCGACATACAGTACGCACTCTTTCTAACAATGCCATTTATACAGCAGTAATGAAAGAAACTATATATATGCTAGGGCTGTCAATTAATCACAGTTAACTCACGTGATTAACTAAAAAAAAATTAATCGTGACTTAAAAGATTAATTGTGATTAATCACAGTTTTAATCACACTATCAAACAATAGAACGCCAATTGAAATGTATTATATATTTTGGATGTTTTTCTACATTTTCATATACATTGTATTCTGTATTGTAATTGAAATCAAAGTGTATATTATTTTTGACTAAAAATATTTGCTCTGTAAAAATGATAAACAAAAGAAATAGTAATTCTCAATTCACCTCATACAAGTACTGTAGTGCAATCTTCTTGTCGTGAAAATGCAGCTTACAAATATAGATTTTTTTGGGTTACATAACTGCATTCAAAAAGAAAACAATGTAAAACTTCAGAGCTTACAAGTCCACTCAGTCCTACTTCTTTTTCAGCCAATTGCTAAGACAAACAAGTTGTTTACATTTACAGGATATAATGCTTCCCTCTTCCTACTTACAATATCACCAGAAAGTGAGTATAAGCATTTGCATGGCACTTTTGTAGTTGGCATTGCAAGGTCTTTACGTGCTAAATATGCTAAACATTCACGTGCCCCTTCATGCTTTGGCCACCATTCCAGAGAACATGCTTCCATGCTGATGACGCTCGTTAAAAAAACGATGTGTTAATTAAATTTATGACTAAACTCCTTTGGAGAGAATTATATGTCCCTTGCTCTGTTTTGCTCATATTCTGCCATATTTTTCACATTATAGCAGTCTCAAATGATGACCCAGCATACGTTCATTTTAAGAACACTTTCAGTACCGATTTCACAAAATGCAAAGAAAGTACCAATGTGATATTTCTAAAGATAGCTATAGCACTTGACCCAAGGTTTAAGAATCTGAAGTGCCTTCCAAAATCTGAGAGGGACGAGGTGTGGCGCATGCTTTCGGAAGTCTTAAAAGAGCAACACTCCAATGTGGAAACTACAGAACCTAAATTACCAAAAAAGAAAATCAGTCTTCTGCTGGTGGCATCTGTCTCAGATAATGAAAATGAACATGCATCGGTCCACTCTACTTTGGATTGTTATTGAGCAGAACCCATCATCAGCATGGATGCATGTTCCCTGGAATGGTAGTTGAAGCATGAAGGGACATATGAATCTTTAGTGCATCTGGCAAATAAATATCTAGAAACGCTGGCTACAACAGTACAATGAGAACACCTGTTCTCACTTTCAGCTGACATTGTAAACAAGAAGTGAACAGTATTATCTGCTGCAAATGTAAACAAACTTGTTTGTCTGAGTGATTGGGTGAACAAGAATAAGGACTTAGTGGACTTTCAGGTTTAAATTTTATTTTTGAATACAGGGTTTTTTGGTATATAATTCTACATTTGTAAATTCAACTTTCATGATAAAGAGATGCACTACAGTATTAGGTGAACTGAACAATACTATTTCTTTGTTTATTACAGTATAAATATTTGTAATAAAAATAAATATATAATACACTTTGTATTCTGTGTTGCAACTGAAATCAGTATATTTGAAAATATAGAAAACTTCCAAAAATATTTAAATAAATGGTATTCTATTATTGTTGAACAGTGCAATTAATTCTGATTAATTTTTTAATTTTTTTAATTGCTTGACAGCCCTACTATAAACCCTGGTTTAAGAACAGGAGTTTCTAGGCTCCCAAGTTCACAAGCCTCTAATTTATTTATAGCCCATCATAATTAAAAAAAACAAACAAACAGGAAAAACAAGTACAGTAAGACTAAAAATTCTTAAAGGGATACTGTCAAGTGCATTTTTTAGAACAAATTTTACTGCTAACTGAAATACTTTTTTTCTTTACTCTGTTATTTTCCATTTGTAAAACACTAATCCAACCACAAACCCCAATTGTTTTCAGTAAAGCCAAAATTAACAAAGCTAGTTTGGGCTGCTTCCCTGATTGTTATTAATGAACTAAGGGGCCAATCCTCAGGTTGTTTTTTTCCCCTCAGGCGCGACTCCTGTACACAGCAAGAGTTTTGCTGAGTAAGGTCTGAACTGTTGGGCCTTAATTCACGGCATCATCAGCAAATTGGAAAAAGGGGTTGGGGAGTTATGTTTCTTTGGCTGTCTCTGTGGCACTAAAGTATTAAATGTGGTAGGTATTTCATAAACATAGGCTATTTGTCACAAGAGTTTTTCTGATAGAGCAGTGAACTAAAAGCAACAGCTGTACAATATTCCAGCTGTGATTAAAATAATTTTAGAATGTGCCTGTCATAAACAGATAAGTAAGAGTTAACAGAACAGAAGTACTTCATATCTCTTTTGCCTGTAAAGGGTTAACAAGATCAGTGAGCCAGGCTGTCACCTGACCAGAGGACCAATCAGGGGACAGGATACTTTCAAATCTTGAGGGAGGGAAGTTTGTGTGTGTGCTGTTAGTTTTTGGTTGTTGTTCACTCTGGGGGCTCAGAGGGACCAGACGTGCAACCAGGTTTCTCTCCAATCTCTCCGATACAGGCTCTTATAAATTGAGAATAGTAAGTACTAGGTAGATAAGGCGAGTTAGGCTTATGTTTGTTTTCTTTATTTGCAAATGTGTATTTGGCTGGGAGGAGTTCAAATTGGTATTTTGCTGAAAAGATTTTAACTTGTACTTGTATACTTAGGCTGGGAGGGTGTTCCCAGTGTCTACAGCTGAAAGACCTTGTACCTATTCCATTTTTTTAAATTTACAAAGATAATTTTTACTGTTTTTCTCTCTTTAATTAAAAGTTTCTTGTTTAAAAACCTGATTGTTTTTTTTTTATTCTGGTGTGAGACCCCAGGGGACTGGGTCTGGATTCACCAGGGAATTGGTGGGGAGAAAGGAGGGAAGGGGGAGAAAGAAGCTAATTTCTCTCTGTGTCAGGATTACTGTCTCTCTCAGGGACAATCTGGGAGGGGAAGAGAGAAGGAGGGGGGAAGGTGCATTTTCCTCTCTGTTTTAAGATTCAAGGAGTTTGAATCACTGTGATCTTCCAGGGTAACCCAGGGTGGGGAAGTCTGGGAGAGGCAACGGTGTGGGAAAGGGTTTACTTTCCTTGTGTTAAGATCCAGAGGGACTGGGTCTTGGGGGTCCCCGGGCAAGGTTTTGGGGGGACCAGAGTGTACCAGGCACTGGAATTCCTGGTTGGTGGCAGCGCTACAGGTTCGAAGCTGGTAATTGAGCTTAGAGGAATTCATGCTGGTACCCCATCTTTTGGACGCTAAGGTTCAGAGTGGGGAATTATACCATGATAGCGCCAGACTTGAGGTCGTATGCCAGGGTGGCCAAACTTACTGACCCTCCAAGCTGCATATGACAATCCTGTCGGGGCTTCAGCCCTGCAGGGAGCGGGGTCTTGGGGCTTCAGTCTTATGGTGGGGTAGTGGAGCTAAGGCTGCAGGGAGCAGGGTTGTGGGGCTTCAGCCCCGCGGGAGGCACCTGCCAGGGCTCAGGGCTTCAGCCTCATTCCTGCTAAAGCCCCTAGCCTCGGCAGGCACGCTCCACAGGGCTGAAGACCCAAGACCCTCCCACCCTACTGAGCAGAAACCAGAGGCAATCAGGGCCGGCGTTTCCATTTAGATGACCTAGGCAGTCGTCTAGGGCGCCAGGATTTTGGAGGGTGGCACTTTGCAGCCCTCGGCAGCAATTCGGCAGCGAGGGGTCCTTCTGCGCTCCGGGTCTTCGGCGGCAATTCTGCATCGGGTCCTTCACTCACTCCAGGACCCGCCGCTGAAGTGCCCTGAAGACCAGGAGTGAGGAAGGATCCCCTCGCTGCCGAATTGCCGCCTACCGGGAGCGCGAAAGGACCCCCGCCTAGGGCGCCAAAAACCCTGGCGCTGCTCCTGGAGGCAATGAGTGGGGTTCACATGTGTCCATCCCCCCTCCCCTCGATTTTTGCCAGGATTTGCTGGTCCTGCTCGGTTACATGGTGCTGCAGGGCCCCCTCCCTGCACAGCGACTTCTGGAGCTGCGGCTGTGGGAAGAAGCAGTGGCAAACAGCTGGGAGCGGCAGGGAGAGCCACTCCTTTGCTGTTGCCTCTCCCAGCAGAGCTAAAGCTAAAGCAGTGGCCCCTCCCTGCAGCTCCCAGCTGTTTGCCCTTGCATCTCCAAGTGGAGCTAACAGTTGGGAGCTGCAGGGCATGACTGCTGCAGGTAAGGAGGTGGTGGTGAATAAAGTTGTTGGGGTTCTGACAGCCTATGGGGGTGGCAAACCTTTAAATTGTGTCTCATCCCCAACCCCCAGTCATCTCTGGCAGCAGCCCCTAACTCCATCACTCCGACACAGGGCAGAAGACCTGTGCGTCCCATCCCCCCACTCTAGTAGGCAGAGAATGAGGAGATAGGGTGTGGGCAGCTCCGTGAGCTGCATTTTAACAGTAAGAGAGACACATGCAGATCGCAAGATGTGGTTTGGTAATCCCTGTCTTGAGTTCTTCAGAGATTTTGTGGGAAGGTGCCTGGCTTTACACAGAAATCTCCCCACCAGCGTAGGTCCATCAGGTCAACTGGTCTCTTAGGGAGGGCCACTGGAAAACTGTTCCCTCCATTTGAGACACTGAGGCCTCCCAACATCAAAAGATACTTTCCTCATAACTTGAGAAAATCATGCCCTCATACACAAATGGATAGACTAAGATGCTCCCATTGGCACTATATATGGGTTGTCATAAGGAAAGAATTGTGCCCTCTCTGCTCTCCCTCTTGCTTCATGGGTTAGTCACTTGCAGCAGCAAATTATAACACCTTGCACCCTGCCCCATCTGCATGGGCTGGTGCACTGGGGAAGGGGACAGATATGAGGTTCTGACAACTTCCTGCCCCTCCCCTTTCCACTTGCTCGGCAGGGAGCAGACTCAAGATCTGGGTGGCCCACACAGGGACTGCGGTGTCTTATTTCTTCTTTTATGCCCCTGCATGAGTGCACAGATCAAAGAACAATGTTGCCCCAAAAGTATTTCTCCGACTTTGAAATATCAAACTTACACCACAGCAAAGATCAGTTCCTCACACTGGGACACTCCTTGGGGGTCACCTATTAGCTTCTTAACTTCCTAATCACCATGCTGTCTAGATTCTCTAGTACAGAACAAGAGAGATGTTCTTTTGCCTCCACTGCAGTAGAGACTTCCCCCCACACACACACTCTCACAGCTCAGAGGATGCAGAGTTAGAGTCATTTTTAAATTTAATAATTAAAATGTAAGCAGGGGAAAGAATACATTTAAGACAAAATGTATTTATTATAAACAACAGAATTTTGATTCTCCTGTTTGCGACATTGAAGGTATAACAGAAATATAGAAAACACGACAATTATTTAATTTTTGTGTCTTTTTGCTCCCTCTGACAAACTACTTTTCATGAATATGTGGAATAACAATAAGTTATTAATGAGCGCTCAGTGTGTTGACACAGCATAGTTCTAACCTTAATTATCACAGAAAAAACAATAAATACAATGAAAACTTCTTGATCCTGTTATACAAGGCTGTCCTTATTTCTGGTTTTTTTCTTTGTTTTTAATTGCAGACTAATGACTTATTTGATATTTGGCATTATTTGCATAATAACTGACTTTCTGAAGCCATTAGTTTGTATGAGAGGGAACACTGCATAGATCATGTGTCTATAATAATGTATAGGCAGTTCTTACCTGGTAAAGGTGCTCAGTCACCAGCCTCATGACTAGAGATGGTCGGAAGTGAATTTCAATTTTTTAAAAAAGTATATAATATATATACACAATATAAAAAATTTTAAAAAGTCAAAATCAGAACAAAATATTTAGATTGTATCAAAACAAAATTTTGATTCTTTTTAATGTCATTTCACAGAATAGTTCAGTTTTTTTTTCCAGACTGGAAAAAATTTAAAATTGGGACATTTCCTGTGGAAAATATAATGCAGTTCCTACCCTGCTTGACTCTTGGTGCACTTAAATCACGTGATTATATTGTTATGACTACATGGCCTGTCAGGCATATACTACTATGAATACACAGATCCATGTATGTGTAGCTCCCACTTAAATATTTAGGAGCTTGACAAGAACAAGCTTAAAAATATGGGAAAAGTCTGAGGGAGGAGACCACATTTTACAGGTCAGTGGGTGAGATGGCAGAGGCAGGCTCTCTCTTTCTCTCGCAGGCCCCTGAAGGAGAATCAGGAGAACAATTTACTCAGGGGCATTTCAGCACTCTTGTGCTATGATACCCATATTCGTCAACATGCAAAAATCCCCCCTCCAGATGCAAAACACTACAAATCATATTCCTGATAAAACAGACAATTTTCCTTCTTCTCTTTTTGCTGTTGGCAGAGATTCTTTACACTCATACCTACCTAGGCCATAGCTTCCTTTTTCCCTTTTGCCATAAATTAGAAACCATGAATACCCACAATAACAAAGTCTAGCTGGCCTGCTACTTAGACACTTGGGCCGGATTTCAAACGTACCCAGGAAATGGATATTACTTAGAACCTTCAGTGGCCACTAAGATAAAAATGTTGCAAATTGGAAAAGGTGGGAAACTAAAATGTCTCTCTATATTGAGTAGCCTATTTAGGACGAAATTCATGGCCCCTGCACATAGCTCAGGTAAATAGGCTCTGTATAGAGAAAGAATGCAGGGCTGAGGAAAGGAAATCTGTCCATTCACACAGCTCCATACAGCTACTTGATGGCTGCTACTTGAGACCTTTCACTACTGTAAGGGTGATAGGCCCCCTCTGGTCTTGCTTCTTGCCCTCCATCATGCTACCATGCCCGTGCAGGGTGTGTGGATCATGTGTGCCCCCATTCTGCAGCTGCTTTCCCCTATGTAGTGTAATCAAAGAAATGGGAGTTGAGGGATAGGGTGTCTTGAATGGCCCCTCATGTTGGTAGAGGAATTTCACTCTTAAGGAAAAACTAACAAGCCTATGGCACATGAGACTAAACAGATATTTAAAATATACCTATCTATTAAATCCAAACTAGAACAAGAAAACCAATGGACAACTATTATGCTTTAGTCACGACAGTCATGCAATACCATATAAGTATTCTTTAATGCTATCTAACTCCCAAAATAATTTGTACCTTGATATCTGTCCCTCTGTGTGACCATCAGCAATTCACTGGTGATCTGATTTTCTAAAAGGCAGAAATCCTGGGCACGCACACAAAAATGTTGCATGTGTAATTTGCCTGTGCACTTAACATGATTGCATAAGAAAATATGACACCGGACCAATCAAATGACTTAATGGACATCTACAAAACTCTCAGCCTTCTCATGCCTAAGCTCCAAAACATTAGTAGAAGCATTCACCATAGCGGATGGCTCAGTGGTCCATCTAATCTATTACCTTGTCCCTCAGATGATGGCCAATGCCAAATATTTCAAAGGATGGTGAAATAATTCCTATAATTAGAGCTGATTGAAAATTTTCAAAAGTCAAATTATGATGAAAAAAATTCACCACACTTTGGATTTTGAAGGAGAAAAATAAATCACAAAATATTAATCAATTTTTCTACTACTTATATCCATATTGGACAAGTATGCAATAATTTTTGTATAATACAAGTTTCCTTTTACCTTCCAACTCTTAAGGTTCATCCCTCTGAAAATATTTTTATTCATAATTGTAACATGCTCATTATTCATATAAATATCTAATTTTTATTTGAATCCTGCAAAGTTCAATGATGTCTTGTGCCAATGAGTTCCCCAGGTTAATTTCATATTGCATAAAAATAAGAAGACAGCTAGTTTTCATTCCAAAGAGTAGGACTCACTTGTTAAATGAGTGGCTAGTCTTGGAGGATTGCAGAATTGCTTACATTATACTTCACAGTACAGAGTAGGGAAGTGAAGCATTGTATGAATTACTCTTGCAGTATTTCACGAGCTAGTAAATTTTCTATGGAAATTATCCAGTGTGATGAAAATGTCTGTATTTCATACCTTACAAGAGCCTGATTTGAAAGAAAAATAGCACTCATTTACTGCAGCTTCATCGAATGCAAAGATAGCGAAGCTGAAGTGTTGAAATGTTAACATTCTACGAAAACTAATTATCATATTTTCACTTGCAAACTTCAAACCTGCTGCTAATTAATCTCTGTGGAAAGGATGTGTATGAATCAAATTATAATGCAAGTCAGATTATATGGAATGAGGTGTATAACATGCCCTGCCACTGAGGAGAAATGAAATGGATTGCTTGCTCAGGAATGACACACACACACACCAAAAAAAACCAAAAAAACAAAAAAAACCAGTGTGCTTGCTCTTCATTAGTGCACCAATCTGTACCAGCCAACCGATGACAGATTTATCCCAAAGAATTGTTGCAAACCACCTTGGATTTTCAAAAGTTTGCCTGTGGTCACAAATTATCTAGAGGCAGGGAGAAAAAACTATTTGACTGAGCAAACCTTGACCTGGCACTTGCAGAGTTCTGTTATGAAAACTTCTTGAGGGCAATCAAGTGCCATTAGCACATGTCAGTGGATCCTCCATCAGTGTCCAAGCACTGTGACAAAACAGTTTGCATATCTGCTTAAGTATTATAGAAATTAACACCTCCCTTCCAGGTATAGAAATCAGAAGGATGACAGCAGACAATTAATTAGGTTCATCTGCACTGCTGCCTTTACATAATTAATATGTTCATTACAGGTTTTAAATGCTTTTTTGTGTTTACTCTGAAACTATATTACATTATATATCCTGAACTAGAGGCCTGAAAATTTTTAGGTAGAATTCTATCAAATGATTCTCATTAAATGAAGTTGTGGTGAATAGAATGAACGTGTTATAAAATCAGCCATTGTGTTCACAAAAGCTTTCTCCAAATAAATCCCATGAAGTTTCACCATATCATTTCATTTTGCATGGCTCCACAGTGCAGAACAACTGAGCATCATATGAGACATCATGTGACAAAAAATAGAAGGACATGTGCAGCTCACAAGAGGCTTTCCTCCTCATAATCTCTTTTATTTAATTTTATTTATTTATTTATGTGTATTAATGTATTGCCACACAAGCTTCAGATCAAAGGCTCCTTGGCTTCGAGTAGCTTAACATAGCCTTTTTATATAGTTGCTTTATTCCGGGTCTAAAGAAAGGGAAATAATGCACTACCACCATAGGACTGTGCAGTGTTATTAGAACTACAGCCTCAGTTTCTAATACTGTTTTCATTAGTCTGCTGGTTGATCATATCCATTCTTTCATTATTATAATTTCATTATGAGCCTTCTTTGTGTGTGCACATCTGTTCAAATATTTCCACTTGTAGACCTGCTCCATGGACAAAGGAAGCCTTAATTTTGCCCAGGTTGCATTTGTCTGTTCTCTCTCTCTCTCTCTCACACACACACACACACACACACACACACACACACACACACACACACACAACCACTTTCTAACCAAAGGTTGTGAGTTTTAATGGTATTCGTGGATACTGTCAGATTAGCTGGGTCCAGATGCTTGCCACCACCCACACATCTCTCTCTCTCTCTCTCTCTCTTCATCTGACCCCCTACTTCCTGGGGATTAGATATTCCAATACTATAGTGAGTTAAATGTTTCAGGACATCTGGTAAATTTGATCTCACACAATTCAAGTTGTTGTTCCTTCATGTAGTGTTTTGTTGTTGTTGTTTAAGGTTGAGAGGTCATGAATGGCTCAATTCCCTCCAGAAGGATTCATTCTTTTTTTGAACCTTAGATGTCATGTTGCCCAGCCCTATCTCACATCTCAGTACCAGCTCATGCCTTCCATTAGCTGAGAATCTGGTCCTTCAATAATTCTTAGAAGTTCATTGGGACATGACGCTATTTCCTCCCTCCTCCTTTGTTATATTTCTATGGTGAAATCTTGGCCCCACACAAGTCAGCAGGGGGTCAAATGGGTCAGGATTTCATCTCTAGAATTTCTGCAGTAGAAAGATAACAATTTCTTATTGCCTAGCACCAACCCAACACTCTCAATCAGACTGTCCTGGATTAACCTGGTGGTTTGTTGATAGTGGCATGAGGAATTAGTTTTTATTTCTTATTTTTCTGGCTAAATTCAATGTTTGCATTGTTGTTCTCTATTAAACTCCTATGTAGCTCTTACAGAAAGCTTCATCTTGGTCCCAGTAACTCTGAACAGAAAATGTATTGAGACTAGAGCTGAGTGAATAATTGATTTTTTGGATTGGTGGTCAAATAGAAAAATAAATGTAAAAAAATTTAGTTTCAGGTCAGATTTTTTTTCCTCTCTTTTCAGCTCAAACTATTCCCTGAATGTGACCTAAATTTGTGAATAGTTTCAGTCAAGCTGAAACTGCATTTTTCAGTGAATAAACTATTCATCCAAAATATATTGGCCAGCACTAATTGAGATACTTGAAAGAGCTTGGGGGAAAGGAACATGCCACCGGATTCAATTGCAGTTGCTACGATTCTGAATGGCCACCAGAACTAGATTAACAAAAGAGATGATGAAACAAAAATATAGCATCAGAGTCCCAGCCCCAGTTTTCTCCCCTCTGCACCACCTGAGCAGAGCTCTCACTAAGAGTTAAAGGCATTCAGCATCTTTCCTGATCAGGCTTTAAGCCTTTTAAGGTCCTTAAGCTATTAACTATAGAATCACTGTCATGACTCCATTCAAAATACAGCATTGATGAAATATAAATTTTAAGGTAGAGTAGATGTTTGAAATATAGGGGCATTGGAAATGTAATAGTATGATTCCCTAGGAACATTAATATCAGTGAGGTAGACAGGTCAGCAATAGTGAAAAGCATTATATTCTATGTTGTCCTCCTAGGATTGCCATTTTGCCCAGAAGATGAGGCTTTGTGTGTGGGCGACACAAAAATATTGTGGACAACTTTACTCCAAAGTAGACATCTAGTAACAAACTTCTCATAACTATAGGGATTCGGAAAGTCATTGCATCGAGATCAAGAGATAGTTTAACAAGAAACTAACCCTGTGCTAGTATGTAAGCTGAAAACTAGAGGCTTGGATAAGCAACAGGCAAAGGCCAATTTAAAAATTAGACAAAAGACATAGATAGAACCACTGTGCAGGGCTTGGTATTGTCTGAGAATTCCATTCCTAGCAAATGTCTTAAAGCCTAATTCAGAGAAAAGTTATACTCAAGTCCTGGTGTACTCTGCAGAAAGGAAATTCTGCACCATACAAACAAATTGACATCCTTCTGTCTGTCTTTTGCTTTCAGTATTTTTTAGTTTCTTTGCCTGAAGTCAAGTGATGTCTAAATCAGCAGTTTTTGAGGCAGAACCTTCTTTCATGCATATCAAGAGTAACTTTGTGACAGACTGAGATTTTTCTGTATTTCTTTCTTCAAGCTGCCTACTCTTCTAATTTCTTTATTATTTTCTCTTGTATTTCTCTTTCCATTCTTACCTGACTACCTTTTTAGTTTGTCTTCTCATGATCACCTTTTCCTTTGCTATCATCTCTCTCTCTATCTCCATCTCTCTATCCATATCATCTGGTTTTCTTTCCCTCTCAAAGGACCTGGTATTGCAAAGTGCTGACTGCCCTCAATTCCTACATAAGTTAGTAGGCATTGAGGGTGCTGAGCATCTCTCAGAAGGCACTCAGTTACCTTGCAGGTTAACAACCTAATCCCCTACACTGCCGCCTTTACCCACCCTCACTTTTACCCAAGCTACATTTCTTCTATCCTTCTTAAGAACCACTGAGTGAAATTCTGGCTCTATTGAAATTAATGGCAAATCTCCATCAATGGGGCTAGGATTTCACCCAATGACTCCATTTGGAATATTCAGATCCAGTTGAGTTATGCGCTCAGGCTGACATTTTTGTTCAACAGTTTGTCCAGTCTTAATCTTCATGTCCAACTGTCAGCATCACCCATGTATAGTCAAATGGTCACGTTCAGGGTTGCACCAAAACTTCAAAGAGGAAATTTACCAGTTATAGTGTCTCAATTGTACAAAAAGGTTACACCACACTTTTTTTTCAGCTCTCTTATGATATATCTACACAAGCAGAGCACAAATTGTGGAATCTAGATCTTTAGGAAATGGAAAAATCACTGTGTCTGACTATACTCCTTTTTTTGTTAAATAAACTTTTGCATTTTCTTAGTTTCAAACATCAAGGGTGCAAAAAAAGTATTGAACCTTTATATTAGATTCATTCAGTTTCCCACTATGCTGCAAGTGCTAGATTCCGCTGTGTGCTTGACAAATGATTAGATGGTTTCTTTCTCTGCCCTTGATAGTCTTTTTCCCCTTGCTTCTCCCTTCTTCTCTTGCCCCATCCACTGCAAAGCAGATTTCTAAATTACTGAAGAATTTCTAAATTAAATTACCGAAGAAAGCACAAGAGCACAGGAAGGGGCATTAGTGACTGATTACACAGATTCAAGCAAGTACAGTCTACTCTGCAGGTCCCCAATCGTCACACGTCCACTGACTTCAATGGCCTTTCAATGGCTCTGATGTGTATATTGTAACATGCACTAGTGGGAGACTCATGCTACTTCTTTGCAAAGGACAAGCAGTGTTCACATCTTCATATAATTTAGCTCTATTATCCATTCCACCCTGTGTCAGAAGCATGGCTCTTATAGTAAAGACAAGGCCAACATTCTTCCTTTCCCCCACAAAGCAGGTTCCAGGAGCAAGGGCAGAATTTTGCCCTTAACTATTAACAAGTAATTAATGCATTATTGAACAGGAATAAATAAATAGCAATTAAATAACAAGTATTAATGACTATTTATTAACATATTAATAGTTGGCCTGAGAGTAATAAATGCAAATTAGTGCAAAGTGCTACCAAAAATTGTGTTGATAATAGGCCCTCCAGTAATTTTGTATGTTCAGGATAATTACAAATATATTTTCCTTTCAAAAACCTACTGCTGGGTAATTTTTTATGGTTTACTGTAATATCATTTTAGAATTAGAAAATTATCCCTAGTCTAATTAAAATAAATTTTGCAGTGCATCAGGATTTATTTCAAGTATGAGCTTCACATTATCTTTTTGGATATAGGGCTTGTGTTGTTCCAGAAACTCTCATGGTGTGCAGACATTTTGGGTTCACATTGGCCATACATACTTTATTTCATCTTAATGGGTTTCCTTGTAGGATTTTTGTGATTAAAGTTAACCTGTGGATAGTGTCCAGATCTTAACTTCAATGGATAAGGACCAAGCATGGTAAAATCACTGAAGGCCAGATTCTATCCCCTTTACTCATGCTGAGCAGTACCTTACTCCACAAATAGTTCCACTGGTTTCAGTTTCAGCATGACTCAAGCTGGTACAATTGGGCCCTGCATGGCTAAATAATAGTAATACCTCCCTCTTTGTAATGTTTTTCATCAATAGATCTCAAAGTGCTTTACAAAGGAGGCCAGTACCATTATCCCTATTGTATAGTGGGGAAATTGAAGCACAGGGATGTGCCAAAGGTCATTCAGCAGGCCAGTGACTAAGCTGGGAATAGGACCCACGTCTCCTGAGTCCCAGTTCAGTGCTCTAGTCACTAGGCTACATTGCCAAGCCTATTAGGGATCTGGTTACTATAACTCCAATTCAGAAAATCATCACTGTTCAGCACGTGCTTAAAGTAAACTATGTGTTTAAATGATCTCCTAAATAGGGATGAATTTAAGCGCATGCTTAAATGCTTTCCTAAACCCTGATTGTCTCTGTCCTGACATAGGGTACGTCTACACTACGGGATTATTCCGATTTTACATAAACCGGTTTTGTAAAACAGATTGTATAAAATCAAGTGCATGCGGCCACATTAAGCACATTAATTCGGCGGTGTGCATCCATGTACCGAGGCTAGGGTCGATTTCCGGAGTGTTGCACTCTGGGTAGCTATTCTGTAGCTATCCCATAGTTCCCGCAGTCTCCCTCGCCCATTGGAATTCTGGGTTGAGATCTCTATGCATGATGGTGCAAAAACAGTGTCGCGGGTGATTCTGGGTAAATGTCGTCACTCATTCCTTCCTCCATGAAAGCAATGGCAGACAATCATTTCGCGCCCTTTTTCCCTGGATTGCCCTGGCAGATGCCATAGCATGGCAACCATGGAGCCCGTTTTGCCTTTTGTCACTATCACCGTATGTGTACTGGATGCCGCTGACAGAGGCGGTACTGCAACACTACACAGCAGCATTCATTTGCCATTGCAAGGTAGCAGAGACGGTTACCAGTCTTTCTGTACCATCTGCTGTGCTATTGCAAATTGGCGATGAGATGACGGTTATCAGTCGTTCTGTACCGTCTGCTGCTGTCATGGGTGCTCCTGGCTGGCCTTCGCTGAGGTTGGCCGGGGGCACAAAGACAAAAATGGGAATGACTCCCCGAGTCAATCCCTCCTTTATGGTTTATCTAAAAATAGAGTCAGTGCTGCCTAGAATACGGGGCAAGTGTACTAGAGAACCAGTGTATCAGAGAATCAGAGAGCACAGCCACTCCGTGTCAGATCCTGCAGAAATTATTAGCTGCATGCCATTCTAGGGGGTGCCCCTGCAACAACCCCACCCATTGCTTCCCTCCTCCCTCAACCTTCCTGAGCTACTGTGGCAGTGTCCCCCCATTTGTGTGATGAAGTAATAAAGAATGCAGGAATAAGAAACACTGAGTTTTTAGTGAGATAAAATGAGGGGGAGGTAGCCTCCAGCTGCTATGATAGTCCAGGCAGGACATTAAACGGTGAGGGGGAGAGGAGCCCAGCATTCCGCTGCTATGATAGTCCAGGCAGTACAGAATCTTTTCTTTACACATGAAAGGTGGGGGGCTGATGGAACTCATCCCCCAGTTGCTATGATGAGGACAGTTACCAGCCATTCTGTACCATCTACCAGGAATGACCGGGAATCATTCCTATTTTTACCCAGGCACCCCCGGCCGACCTCACCTGAGGCCAGTCAGGAGCACTTACAGGATGATGAGGACAGCTATCAGTCCTTTTGTACGGTACCGTTTGCCACCGGGGAGGGGAGGGGAGAGGATGCTGCTATTCAGTGCCGCAGCACCGCATCTACCAGCAGCATGCAGTAGACATAGGGTGACATATAAAAAAGTCAAGAAATGATTTTTTTCTCTTTTCTTTCACGGGGGGGAGGGGTGGTAAATTGATGACATATACCCTGAATCACCCCGGACAATGTGTTTGACCCTACAGGCATTTGGAGCTCAGCCAAGAATGCAAATGCTTTTCTGAGACTGCGGGGACTGTGGGATAGCTGGAGTCCTCAGTACCCCCTCCCTCCCTCCATGAGTGTCCATTTGATTCTTTGGCTTTCCGAGTATCAGAGGGCTAGCCGTGTTAGTCTGGATCTGTAAAAGCAGCAAAGAATCCTGTGGCACCTTCTAGACTAACAGACGTTTTGGAGCATGAGCTTTCGTGGGTGAATACCCACTTCGTCAGATGCATGTAGTGGAAATTTCCAGGGGCAGGTATATATATGCAGGCAAGCTAGAGATAATGAGGTAGTTCAATCAGGGAGGATGAGGCCCTGTTCTAGCAGCTGAGGTGTGAAAACCAAGGTAGGAGAAACTGGTTTTGTAATTGGCAAGCCATTCACAGTCTTTGTTTAATCCTGAGCTTACGGTGTCAAATTTGCAGATGAATTGAAGCTCAGCAGTTTCTCTTTGAAGTCTGGTCCTGAAGTTTTTTTGCTGCAGGATTGCCACCTTAAGGTCTGCTGTAGTGTGGCCAGGGAGATTGAAGTGTTCTCCTGCAGAGGGGCATTGCTGGCATATGATGGCGTATATTACATTGGTGGACGTGCAGGTGAATGAACCAGTGATGATGTGGCTGATCTGGTTAGGTCCTGTGATGGTGTCGCTGGTGTAGATATGTGGGCAGAGTTGGCAACAAGGTTTGTTGCATGGATTGGTTCCTGAGCTAGAGTTACTATGGTGTGGTGTGCAATTACTGGTAAGAATATGTTTCAGGTTGGCAGGTTGCCTGTGGGCGAGGACTGGCCTGCCACCCAAGGCCTGTGAAAGTGTGGGATCATTGTCCAGGATGGGTTGTAGGTCCCTGATGATGCATTGGAGAGGTTTTAGCTGGGGACTGTATGTGATGGCCAGTGGAGTCCTGTTGGTTTCTTTCTTGGGTTTGTCTTGCAGTAGGAGGCTTCTGGGTACACGTCTGGCTCTGTTGATCTGTTTCCTTATTTCCTCATGCGGGTATTGTAGTTTTGAGAATGCTTGGTGGAGATTTTGTAGGTGTTGGTCTCTGTCTGAGGGGTTAGAGCAGATGCGGTTGTACCTCAGTGCCTGGCTGTAGACAATGGATCGTGTGATGTGCTCGGCATGGAAGCTGGAGGCATGAAGGTAGGCATAGCGGTCGGTAGGTTTTCGGTACAGGGTGGTGGTAATGTGACCATCACTTATTTGCACCATGGTGTCTAGGAAGTGGACCTCCCATGTAGATTGGTCCAGGCTGAGGTTGATGGTGGGGTGGAAGCTGTTGAAATCGTGGTGGAATTTTTCCAGAGTCTCTTTCCCATGGTTCCAGATGATGAAGATGTCATCAATGTAGTGTAGGTAGAGAAGGGGCGTGAGTGGACAAGAGCTGAGGAAGTGTTGTTCCAGGTCAGCTATAAAAATATTGGCATATTGTGGGGCCATGCGGGTGCCCATAGCGGTGCCACTGATCTGGAGATATATATTGTCATCAAATTTGAAATAGTTGTGTGTGAGGATAAAGGCACAGAGCTCAGCAGCCAGTTGTGCTGTGGCATCATCAGGGATACTGTTCTTGACAGCTTGTATTCTGTCTGTGTGTAGGATGTTCATGTAGAAAGCCTCTACATCCATGGTGGCTAGGATGGTGTTTTCTGAAAGGTCACCAATGCATTGTAGTTTCCTCAGGAAATCAGTGGTGTTACGGAGATAGCTGGGAGTGCTGGTGGCATAGGGTCTGAGTAGGGAGTCCACATATCCAGACAGTCCTTCAGTGAGAGTGCCAATGTCCGAGATGATGGGGCGTCCAGGATTTCCAGGTTTGTGGATCTTGGGTAGTAGATAGAATAACCCTGGTCGGGGCTCTAAGGGTATGTTGATTTTTTCCAGTGTTAGTGTAGGGAGTGTCTTGAGTAGATGTTGCAGTTTCTTAGTGTATTCCTCAGTGGGATCTGAGGGAAGTGGCCTGTAGAATTTGGTGTTGGAGAGTTGTCTGGTGGCCTCCTTTTGGTAGTCAGACCTGTTTATGATGACAACAGCACCTCCTTTATAAGCCTCTTTGATGATAATGTCTGGGTGGTTTCTGAGGCTGTGGATGGCATTGCGTTCTGCACGACTTAGGTTATGAGGCAAGCGATGTTGTTTTTCCACAGTTTCTGCCCGTGCACGTCGGCAGAAGCATTCAATGTAGAAGTCCAGACTGTCATTTCGACCCTCAGGAGGAGTCCATGTGGAGTTCTTCTTGTGCTGTTGGTGGGAGGGTACCGGTATATCAGTGCGCTGTTCAGTGTTGTCCTGAAAGTATTCTTTGAGTCGGAGACGGCGAAAGGAGACTCTAGCTCAGGAACCAATCCATGCAACAAACCTCGATGCCAACTCTGCCCACATATCTACACCAGCGACACCATCACAGGACCTAACCAGATCAGCAACACCATCACCGGTTCATTCACCTGCACGTCCATCAATGTAATATACGCCACCATATGCCAGCAATGCCCCTCTGCTATGTACATCGGCCAAACTGGACAGTCGCTACGGAAAAGGATAAACGGACACAAATCAGATATTAGGAATGGCAATATATAAAAACCTGTAGGAGAACACTTCAACCTCCCTGGCCACACTATAGCAGACCATAAGGTGGCCATCCTGCAGCAAAAAAACTTCAGGACCAGACTTCAAAGAGAAACTGCTGAGCTTCAGTTCATCTGCAAATTTGACACCGTAAACTCAGGATTAAACAAAGACTGTGAATGGCTTGCCAATTACAAAACCAGTTTCTCCTACCTTGGTTTTCACACCTCAGCTGCTAGAGCAGGGCCTCATCCTCCCTGATTGAACTACCTCATTATCTCTAGCTTGCCTGCATATATATACCTGCCCCTGGAAATTTCCACTACATGCATCTGACGAAGTGGGTATTCACCCACGAAAGCTCATGCTCCAAAACGTCCGTTAGTCTATAAGGTGCCACAGGATTCTTTGCTGTTTTGGCTTTCCATTACGCTTGTCACACAGCACTGTCCTGTGGACTCTGTATCATAGCCTGGAGATTTTTTCAAATGCTTTCTCATTTCGTCTTCTGTAATGGAGCTCTGATAGAACAGATTTGTCTCCCTATACAGTGATCAGATCCAGTATCTCCCGTACGGTCCATGCTGGAACTCTTTTTGGATTTGAGACTGCATCACGAACCGTGCTGATCAGAGCTCCATACTGGGCAAACAGGAAATGAAATTCAAAAGTTCGCGAGGCTTTTCCTGTCTACTTGGCCAGTGCATCCAAGTTCGGATTGCTGTCCAGAGCGGTCACAATGGTGCACTGTGGGATACCACCCGGAGGCCAATACCATCTATTTGCAGCCACACTAAGCCTAATCCGATATGGTAATACCCATTTCAGCGCTACTCCTCTCGTCGGGAAGGAGTACAGAAACCGGTTTAAAGAGCCCTTTATATCAATATAAAGGCCTCGTTGTGTGGACAGGTGCAGTGTTAAATCGGTTTAACGCTGCTAAAATCAGTTTAAACGCGTAGTGTAGACCAGGCCTTAGAAGGAGAAAATACCAGCTGACACACAGCTCTGAATTGTTATCTAATTTATCCTGGGAATTTGATGATGGAGTTTTACCTGATCTTCAATACTTAATGTGACTCATCCACCAAAAGAAAAAGCCTAGGCTAAATCCATAATTCTGACCTCCTATTTAATTGATTTGATTAGCACTGAATCAATGTTATATTTTTCTGTATTCAACCTTAACTATGGGTCTGATCCTGCAATTTTATATGCCCAGAACAACCCTGCAACTATGCCAAGCTCAATTAACATAAATGAACCTCCATGCAGATATTAGGGGTCTGCCTGCATAGATTAGATTGCAGAATCAGGGACTCAGGTTCTTCTTAATGCAGTTCTTACTCTACCACCACCACACATGCTTTTGTCTGTCTCTTAAAGGCGGTATTTTTACTTTTCTACAGCTTGCCTCATTAAATGCGATGTGAATTAGCTCACCGAAAATAATAAAGTGAATTTCTGAAATCAACTACCTGAGTCTTGAAGGCTTTCCCCACCCCCACTATATTCCAAACTGTTACATAAATGTGATTGTGACCATGTAATCTGTATACCTGGAAATATTATTTCTTTTTGTTGTTAATGAAGGTCCTACGGCACAAATTTATTAAAGGTATACTTTTCTATGGGATAATAATTGGGTTGATAATATTAAAATCATAGGCTCATTTTTAATTGCAAGGGCAGATTATGAATACAGCTTCTAAAATGTATTTTAATGAAAAACACTACATCCTGACCTAATCATATCAACCTTATGCTATCTAATTAAGGATGCAAAAAATCATTAGAGTTGCAAAATATTAGTTCCAGCTCCATCAGGCGGCTAGCTGCCCCTTCATGAATATATATATTTTTTACTCTATGATAAATAGTTAATGAGGTAAAAATGACAAAATTTGCATGTACGCAAATTAGTTTAATAGAGTGATGTCTTCTCTGACTACAGAAAGTGACCTTTTTCCTATCAAAAGAATGGCTAAAAATACTTTGAAATGATGGCATGACTGCCTTTCCAGAAATGACAAATTGCTTGTCTGAACAATATAAAAATTATAAAATGCAATAACCTTAAATTCTCATCATACTGTAAATGTGTCCTCTCCTGCTGCATTTATCAATTTAATAAAAGGAAATTAAGCATATTATAAAATATCCATTTATGGGGCAATTTTTAATCCAGAGGATAAAAATGAGAAGCGTATGGTTAAAAGTCAGGAAATACTGCAAAGGCCTAGACCTAATTTTCTTTAAAAGGTTTGACTGAATATTTACTTGAACTGCTTCTATTTAATATAGCACTATATATTTATATAGATACAGATATATGATTGGGCATTCTTGCACTATCATTTGCAAAACTGCTCACAGTCAAGTTGGTATCTCATTTAAAAACGAACACATTAATATTGTACGCTATAAGGCCTGGTGGTGTGTCTTCCATACTGATTACTCTGAACAATTAAATGGAATGAAAAGAATGGGACAAGATAAATATCTTATGTAAATTCACAGCAGCAAAGGCACTTCAAGATCTGCAAAGCCAAGGATCAGATGAAAAATGGCAAACATAGGCCCTGATCCTGCAGTGAAATGCATTCAGGTAGGTCTGCATGACCATGTGGAGCCTGACTTCAGGGAATTAACTGTATATTTCTAGAGCTTTCCTACCAGACAACACCAACATTATAAACATTAGATTTGCCCAAGATCTAGCCATTTAACAAAATCTTTGCATCATTACAAATAAAAATCAAACTAATTTAATTAACAAAAAGAAGAAAACATAGATCTCTAAAGGGTATCATTTATTCAATAGTATTAATATGTTGCATATATATATAACTTAGGAGTTTGGGTTCAGGAAAGAAGTGGTAGTATTCTGCTCTCAAATCTTACTCATGATGAGCTTGACCCTGAGCCCTTTGAAAACAATGCTAGAGCTCCTGATCACTTTGTTGGTGCAGAATTAGGCACTATGCCCACAGGCCCATCACTTCCCTCACCCACCGTCCACTTATTTCCCCACTATCCCTATCTGTCCATAGCAACTGGCTGATATCTTATAGGTGTCACTGAATTAAATGGGACTCTTGAAGACACATGGATCTACACTAGCAAGATCAGGGCATTTTAAGAAGATCAGGAAGGTGGACATTGGCGCTGTGCAAGCAGCGTTGACTCTGGGACTATGCATGGTGGCAGGGGAAACATGGGGACTCCACCCAGGTGCAAGGGCACTCGCCAATGGATGCCAAAGAGGAAATTTTGATGATTGTGTTAGTATGATTTAAGGTATAACATTTTCCACTCATTATGTGGTTGCATTTTAGCATTGTGACATGATTTGCATATGAGACTATCCCTGCAAATTAACTGCTGATGAGTGCTACACCTGCTTGGATAAAGAAACTCCTATCTTAAAACCAATCTAGCTGCTACCACAAAGGACTTACTTGCTGAACTGGGAAACAACTTTTCTTATAAGCTACATTCATTTTTAAAACGCAGGGCTCTGAAACATTAAAGGATCAGGGCTGTATACTGCAAGACTGTCATGGTGAACATGCAAAATTCTACACCATAAGCAAAACTTCTATGATATATTTAAAAATATTTTTAAATGTCTGATTTCTTTCAGTAGTTTTATCATGTAAAAAGTATTACATTTAACACCTGCCACTTATATTGCAAAATTTCTGCTACCCGATATCAGACTACTTGTAACTGTATAAGTATTTTTTTCCCTTTTTTCTATTTATCTTTTTCTATTCTCTCCTCTATTTCGCTTCCTTTTCCCTTCGAGCCCTTTCCGTGCTATTGAAAACAACAGTATGCTGAATAATATCATTATAGAGCAGTAAGCCCTTAAAAAGAAAAAGGCTGTTTGCAGTTGCCTAATCTAGCACATTTTTCCTTATGGGAGTGGTTGCCTGGGCTTATGAAATGAGTTTGTTTGGCCTCATTTTTATGTACCAGACAGAACTGAAAACAAAGAACAGTTTATTTTGCTTTGACCCAGTGTAAGTTATTTTAAAAATTAAACTTGCTTTTTCACACTAAGAAGAAACTAACGTTATCAGTATAAAATATAGGAATGTTTTAGTCAGATTTCTGTGGTTTGGAGTTTTATACTTTAAACTCTCCCCCTTCTCCCCTCCCCACAAATGAGGTTAAGCACTCTGCACTTCAGGAAAAGCTAAACTTACTGAGTATCTGGTTTTTTTCATTCAATCAGCACATTCATCTTTTTATTTCCCCTTTCAGGGTCCAAACTGTCATCAAGAAAGAAACTGGAAAATAATTACAGCTGTGCCACATGTTTATAGCAGTGACAACTGAAGCTATATATTGATATAAACTGCTGATCTCTCAGCTGCAACTATAGAGACTTGCAACACGTGCAGACCCCAGTTTAAAATCATCAGTTTCAGTATATTAAAAATAATAAAAATCAAAGGAGACTCTGCACCGATTTCTGAGTATACAGATGTAACTGATGCATTTATTTCATATCTGTAACTGACTAGTTATATCTACTGCAATAAAAAAGATACTGCACAAAGAGTTGTCGATCGTTTCCAACCATGGGCATACAGGGGTTCATGAATTTATAAATTTGTCCCTGGTTAATCTGCACTTTAATAATCGCTCATTAAATGTACTGTAAATAATAGCTTAGAAAGTCAATGATGACAGCTTAATGCTTGGGAGTGAGGGAGAAAGACATGGATACATACTGGTACGCTGATGTTATTGTTATTTATTTGCATTGCAGTAGTGCCTAGGAGCCCTAGTCATGGACCAGGACCCCCCATTGTGCTAGGCGCTGTGCAACGCTGAACCAAAAGCTGGTTCTTGCCCCAAATAACTTACAGTCTAAGTATAAGACAAGACATAACAGGTTGAGGGGTTAGGAGCAGAAGGGCAATATGAATCCTCCAGTTTTGTCACCCAAAGTAAGGTAGCTTCAAGCTCAGCCCCCTAATCCCTGTCCCTTCATGTGGCTCCTGACATGGGCTTCTATGGAATTCTGGGAAGGACAGGGAGGAAACAGAAGTTTGGCTGTCACTGCCAGTGACTCACTGAGATGCAAGGTCACTTTCACTAGACTCCCTGTGACCCTACTTGCAGTAGTACTCTACTAGCGTCTCACATTTAGCTCATCAAGTTGCTGAACTGGGAAACAACTTTTCTTATAAACTACAAAAGTGCAGGGCTCTGTAATATTACTGGGAGTCTGCAGATAGCATGAGTGCAAATGGCCTTTCTAGTTTTGTCTCTCCGAATGCGGTGAATTCAGATCTTGGAAAGATGCTCACTGGCATCTGTGGTTTTAAAATTCTGAGCATAGAACTGGTAACGTTTGTTCTGCCTGAAGCTCTCTAAGAATCATTTTATGTGACACTGTCTTCCTACTGGTTGCACTCATGAAAACAAAGCATTATTTTGGGCCAACACATGACAAGCTCTTTTCACAGATTCTCACTGCTGCTCACCTTCCGTCTTTCACCACTGATGCCTCTCCATTGTTCAGCCTTTTTCATGATGTAGCTCAATTCCTGATTAGAGATTTCTAGGTCTAATGGAACGAAGAATGTGCCTTCATCACTGTGAGTGCGTTTAAATACATCTAATAACCAACCTTCATTGTGCAGCCTAAGGAGAGAAAAACATTCTGTGCTGTTTGAAGTGGTTGTTAATGCAAATAAATAAGATTTGCTTTTTTCATATTCTTTCTGTGTCTAACATTTGGTCTTCCCTCCATTTCTCTAGTCCCTACCAACCCAGTAGCCAGCTTGTTTCCCAGAATATCATGAGCATATTCTTTAACACTCATTCATAAGAAATCTTCTGAAAATGGTGTAACATCCAAAACATACCACTTATTCTTAAATATAGATTCATTCTGTTTAATTAACCATGGACATGGGATCCCAAATAAAGCCCTGATCCTGCAAAGATTTCTACACATGCTTAATTTTATATACTGTGAGCAGTCCCACTGATTTCATGCAGGGCAGAAGTCTGTGTATCACCAGAACCCAATAATGGTCAAATCACATCATATGAAACAAGAGATGAACCATTTCTCCCCCAAAACAGAAAATCTACACAATCCAACCTTTCTCTGATGTTTTAAAAAATTCATTTGGTTTGTTCGTTTTTGTTCACTTTTCCGTGTCGTCTGTGTGATGGTTGGGATCAGAAGAAGGATGAGACAGTAAAATACCATACCATTAAAATGGCTAGTCTAACAGTATTTCTTTTATAGGTGAAACCAAAAAATATTGCAAATCTTTTGAGAAAGCCTGATGTAACTTCTCTGCCTTAGTTGAAGAACTGAACTTCAAAACATGGCTGTTCAATTCAGACTGAAATTTGGCTCCTGCTAATCCCAAATTCTTTTCAATACCAGAGTCCCACAATAGACAAGACAATGTATAGTAACAGGACCCTAGTCTTGGATTCCTGAATTGATATTTTCCCTCTTTACATGCTTCTGAAACTTAATGTGTTTCAATTAAGTTTATTAGAATTCAGTCCAGCTGCCCATTCCCGCCTTTCCACCTTCCCTACATAGTCATAAAGATGCAGGGCAGTGGCCAGCTGGACTCGATTTGCTGCGGGTTTCCCTAGGTTACACCCTCCTCCCAACCAATAAAAGACTAGCTTTGCATGAGGCTGTGCCATTGGTCATTCCTCTGGCTCTAAGGCACCCTCTTATTGGTGAGGAGGGAGGCAGCTTCCCTCCTGGCACTGCCCTTTTAAGATGGTAGAGGAGCAAAAGGCCATTCAGCCTCTTATTTTGCTTCAGCAAGGCTTTTTCATCCACCCCACCATAAAATGGTGCTAATGTTTAGGACAAATGCCTGATACCTATCCTAGGGATATTTCATTGGTGTATAATTGCTTATTATATCTGTTGTTATAATGACTAGTCATTGTGGTTTCTTTTCTACTCAGCCAAGTTAGAATCACATTCAGATTTCACACGCTCCATTGTGTTTTGTCTCAATGTTGACGGTGGATGTAGTGTTTTCAGGGGACTACACGTATTCGGTTGTTTGGGCTGGGACAGTAGATAGGGACCAGTATCTCTCTCCCACTACAGTGGGATTCAGAGGGACACATCAGCACAGGCTGCCACTAAGGTCTATCACCAGGGTAGGCAACCTATGGCACACGTGCCAAAGGTGGCATGCAAGCTGATTTTCAGTGGCACTCACATGCCTAGGTCCTGGCCACCGGTCCAGGGTGCTATGCATTTTAATTTAATTTTAAATGAAGCTTCTTAAATGTTTTAAAAACCTTATTTACTTTACATACAACAACAGTTTAGTTATATATTATAGACTTATAAAAAGAGACCTTCTAAAAACGTTAAATGTATTACCGGCACGTGAAACCTTAAATCAGAGTGAATAAATGAAGTCTGAAAGCTTGCCTACCCCTGGTCTATCACAACAGTGTTTTTAGCCCTCTCTATCAGGGATGGGGGGACCATGTGGCTTGTAGTCCAAGTTGCATGTTCAGATGCAGGCAGAATGGACAGTCCCTTTGACAGAGTAGCTGTTTTGCTGCTGGTATCTTCCAGTCTGTACAAAAAGCATTTCTTGGGGGTCAGTCCAGGCAACTACAGCCACCCTTCAATGCAGAGACTATGTTAATTCCTCTCATTTTGATTTCATTTTTTGTCTGTTTATTTAACAAAGTTGCCACCATTAATTGCATCTAGCTTGTGAGATTGGTGATCTCCTCAAAAGAAGAGATTAAGGGTTGATGTGAGCGAGGTGTATTTAATGTTAAGGAATATAGACAAACTGACTATGTGGAATATTGGACTAGGGTCAAAAACAAGGGGTATAATTGGTGCTAAGGAACAATGGAAAATTAAGGTATTTAAAATACATTTCTAGAAGCAGAAAATAATTAATACACTATGTCAAATGGATTCCCAAGTGGTACAATCTATTCAAATGAACATATTCAAAACAGAATAATGGCATAATTGATTCTTCTGCCTAGATCAGATGTTTCACTGACAACAATGGAAATTTTGTGCAAAGGTCTGACATAGACTATGGACTGCCTTGTAACTGTTACATATATTATATTGCACTCAGATGAAAAAAAATACTTGCAAAGTTGATGGACCTCATTGCTTTTCTTCATCTTGAAACTACAGGAAGTGAACCACTGGCTAGGTAACTGGTGGAGGGTGAAGGGTTTTGGTTTTGTGAAACATTGACCCACCTTCTGTGGGAAGAGGGATATGGCCTCCATCTCAGTAAAAGGGAAAGCAATCTCCTCAGACACAGGCTGGCTAAACTAGTCAGGATGACATTAATCTCATGTCAAAAAGGGAAGGTAAGAAAAGGAAAGATATGAGCACCCAGCACGAACTCAAGTGTTGAGAACAAAGTTAATCAAGGAACCAAATGGACATGAGGAAACGAAGTTATTGAATTGACTATACACCAGTGCCAGGAACCTGGGGTAACAAACAAGAGGAATTGTTATGATCATTTATAAGCACAAATTCGATCTCGTTGGTATTATTGAAACTGGTGGGATGAGTTACATGACTGGAATGCTAAAAGCAATGGTTATAACTAGGGCCCTACCAAATTCACAGTCCACTTTGATCAATTTCACAGTCATAGGATTTAAAAAATAATAAATTTCATGATTTCAGCTATTTAAATCCAAAATTTCATGGTGTTGTAATTGTAGGGGTCCTGACACAAAAAGGAGTTTGGGGGGCAGGAAGGGATCACAAGGTTATTGTAATGGGAGTTGCTGTACTGCTACCCTTACTTCTGCACTGCTGCAGGCAATGGCGCTGTCTTCAGAGCTGGGCAGCTGGAGAGTGGTGGCTGTTGGCCAGAAGCCCAGCTCTGAAGACAGAGCTGCCATCAGCAGCAGCGCAGAAATAAGGATGACGTGGTATGGTATTGCCACCCTTACTTCTGTGATGCTGTTGGTGAGGTGCTGCCTTCAGAGTTGGGTGCTTGGCCAACAGTCACTGCTCTCTGGCAACCTAGCTCTGAAGGCAGCGCTGCCGCTTGCAGGAGTGCAGAAGTAAGGGTGGAAATACCGCAACCCCACTACAATAATCTTGTGAGCCCCGCCCCCTACAACTCCCTTTTGGGTCAGGACCCCCAATTTGACAAATGCTGGTCTCCCCAGTGAAATCTGTGTAGTATAGGGTCAAGACACTTAAAAGACCAGATTTTTGGGGGGAAGACCAGATTTGATGGTCCGTGATGCATTTTTTGTGGGCATGAATTTGCTAGGACTTTTGTTATAACCTATTTAGGAAGGATCAAGTGGGCAAAAGGGGAAGGGGAGTGGATCTCTGATAAAAATAACATAACCAATTTCCATATCATTGATAACTTAGAAGAAAATGATATTGAAAACTTATGGCTAAATATCCTAACAGATAAAGTATAAGATGGAGTATTAGTTGGTATCTACTGCAGACCACCAAATCACACTAGAAAAGAGAATGAATGCTTCCTTATGCATCTATATAATGTATAGGAAAAAAAGCTGTGTGATCATGGTGGACTTCAATTTGAATGGCATATGCTGGAGGTCTTGTGCTGCCAATGCTAAAACATTCTTGGATTTTCTAAACATTATAGATAAAAATTTCTTAACTCAAAAAGTGTTTCAGCCAACATGGGAAAATTCTTTATTAGACCTTGTCTTAACAGATAAAGAGGAACTGATCACCAAACTAAAATTTAATAATAGATTAGGAACAAGTGATCATAACTTGATCACATTTATAATGTACAAGCAGAATAAAGTCCAGACCAGAAATATACATACTTAATGCTTTAATATGGCCAATTCCACAAAGCTGAAAACAATTATGAGCCAAATCAGTTGAGAGGAAGAATTTGCTCAGAAAAATGTGAATGATAATTGGGAATCATTTAACACCTTACTAGATGCACAAAAAGCCACAATCAAGAAAGAAGGCCATACTGATTAAAAAATGACCTGGTTTAGAGGGGAAGTGAAGGCCGCTATAAATGATTTTAAAAACAATATACAAGTGGAAGAAAGAGTAAATTGATAGTAATGAATATAAATCAGAAGTTAGGAATTGTAGAAAATTGATAAGAGAAACAAAATGACACAAGGAGAACTCTATGGCCACCAGAGTTAAGGAAAATAAGCAGCAGTTATTAGGAACAAAATGAATCCTTACAATGTATTGGTCCATTACTAGACAGAAATGATAGAATTATCAATAACAACACAGAAAGGGCAGAAGTGATCAGTAAATATTTCTGTTCTGCATTTCGGGAAAAAACAGACTATACAGTCTCAGCATACGGTGATGATAATAACACACCTTCCATTCTACTAATATCTCTGGAGGATGTTGAACAGAAACTATTCAAGTTATATATTTATAAATCAGAGGTTCAGATATCTTGCACCTGAGAGTTTTAAAAGAGCTGCCTGAGGAGCTTGCTGGAATATTAATGTTGATTTTCAATAAGTCTTGGAGTATTGGGGAAGTTCCAGAAGACTGGAAGACAGCCAATGTTGTGCCAATTTTAAAAAAAGGGTGAACAGGATGACCTGGGTAACTATAGGACTGTCAGCCGAACATCGAACCCAGGCAAGATAATGGAGCAGCTGATACAGGACTCGATTAATAAAGAATTAAAGGAGGGAAATGTAATTAATGCCAGTCATCATGGGTTTATGGAAAATAGATCATGTCAAACTAACTTGATATCTTTTTTTTATGTGATTACAACTTTGGTTGATAAAAGTAATAGTGTTGACATAATCTACTTAGACTTATGTAAGGCGTTTGACTTGATACTGCATGACATTTTGATTAAAAAACAAGAACTAATGGCACACATTAAATGGGTTAAAAATTGGCTAATTGATAGGCCTCAAAATGTAATTGTAATGAGAAATCTTCATCGAGCGGGCGTGTTTCCAGTGGGGTCCCGCAGAGATCTGTTTTTGGTCCTATGTTATTTAAAACTTTTATTAATGACCTGGAACAAAACATAAAATTATCACTGATAAAGTTTGCAAATAATGCAAAAATTAGGATTGGCAAATTATGAAAAGGACAGATGACTTAGTAAACTGAATGCAAGCAAACAATATACATTTTAATACTGCTAAATGCAAATATATACATCTGGGAACAAAGAACATAGGCCATACTTACAGGATGGGGGCTCTACCCTGGGAATCCATGACTCTGAAAAAGATTTGGCGTCATGGTGGATAATCAGCTGAACATGAGCTTCCAGTGTGACACTGTGGCCAAAAGAGCGAATGCGATACTGGGATGTATAAAAAGGGGAATCTCTAGTTTGAACAGAGAGGTTATTTTACCTCTTTTTGTGGCCTATGACCGCAGCTAGAATACTGTGTCCAGATCTGTTGTCCACAATTCAGAAAGGATATTGATAAATAGGAGAGAGTTCAGAGAAGAGCCACACGAATAATTAAAGGATTAGAAAACATGCCTTATAATGATGGATTCAAAGAGCTCAATCTGTTTATCTTAACAAAGAGAAGGTTAAGGGGTGACTCAATTACAGTCTATAAGTATCAAAGTGGGGAAAAAAAATTAATAATGGGCTCTTCAGTCTAGTACAGAAAAAAATAACATGATCCACTAGCTGAAGTTGAAACCACACAAATTCAAATGGGAAATAAGGTGTAAATGTTTAACAGTGAGAGTAATTAACCACTGGAACAATTTATCAAAGGTCATGGTAGATTCTCCATTACTGACAATTTTAAAATCAAGATTGGATATTTTTTTCTAAAAGATATGTTCTATAATTATTTTGGGGAAGTCCTAGGGTCTGTGTTATACAGGTCGGACTAGATGATAACAATGATCCCTTCTGGCCTTGGAACCTATGAATCTCCTCTGTATATAGCTATTCTTTGAAAGTCCAGGTCAGTGATTTAGATGATTTGACACTTCTCTTGCTAAACGAGAACTAGACCTTGCTATTCACTTCAGCTTGTTTAATGTTACATTCTTTTTCAAAATGATGTAAATTTTAATGCAGTTAAATTACTGTTATTTTGCTGCCATAAACATTTTCTATATGAAGATTTTAAGCACAAGATTACCAGCTATATAATTAATAGTTTGAATTAATTAGGAATCATTAAGCCTTTCTCTTCTAGTTTCTTTTTCTTTTGCCCCAAAATGCCCTGCCTTCTCCAATCATAATGCTGTATTTTCCTCTCTTTTGTGTGAAAGAAAAATTATTAAAACATTTCTCCCTGATATTTTAACACAGCTTCTGTAAATATGTCAATAGCAAAATCTCTTCCTAATGCTAATAGGGGTGGGAGGGGGGTGGACAGAGAAAATCTGAAGAGGTTACCTAAAGAAAAAAGATGAAATGAAGTAATACAATAGAAAACCTGACAAGCTAATTTCTTTTTTTAAAAGAAAGCTCATAATATATTAAAGTTACTTTTTTTGACAGGCCACTTTAAATACTTACTGGCCAGGATAGTGTAATATCAAGAGAGGGAGGTGAACTACACTTGAGTCAGTAAATGCTGAGATCATTGTCACAATATATTTTTAGTACAACCTAAATGAAAGTGTTAAATCTACTCAATGTGCTAGTAGACAAAAAGCTCTCCTGAAGATATTGAAAAGATGTGCACGCTATGCCACAGACTCCTATGGCAATCAACAAGTTTGTTAGATTATTTAGATTGGGAGCTTTTGGAGGCAGGGATTGTCCTTTTGATTCTGTGTTTGTACAGCACCTAACACAATAAGGTTCTGGTCCCTGATTGGGGCTGCTAGGCATTACCACAACACAAATAATAGCGGTAATAGTAATGATGCTTTCTACCCACGACTCATGCCCTGACAGCTTGCTTCATAGCTGTTCATCTGATGCTGCTACTCATTGGCTATAAGTGGCAACTGGGGCTCCTGTGCTTCTCCCATATGGGAGATATAATTGTGGTTCTGAATACTGATGGATACACTGGCCTCACACCTTCATGCCCTTAGTTAAACTATAACTTAAAGGACCCTTTTTAATGGTAACGTGAACGTGAATGCTAACTGAAACTGATCAATGCAATCAATTCTATGTTCCAAGGGCCGAATTCTGGCCTTTGAATAGGTTGCACCAACACATTAGAGAGAAGGATTTGTCCCTAAGTGTCTGTATTTGCTCACATTTTAAAAGAAAGGTGCAATGAGTGCCCCTGTGAAAATGTATGTTCACTGAGCCCAACAGACCCATATTTGAATGCACAAATAGGCATTTGTACAGGCCACTCAGGAACCTGCATACACTAAGGGATATTTAAATCACAATTGCCTTCTTTAAAGAAGAAATGTGAATTTTTGGTGGCTTACCCATTGTATTCCCTTTTGCAAATGCATGCCATTATATTTATATTCTGTAAACCCAATTAACATATTAGCTCAGATATATTTTCCTCAGAGGAATTCAAAATGGTCTTAGTTCCATCAAGTTCAATACTTAGACTGTTTAAACAATTCTGTTAAAATTCATGTATGTTCTGCGTACCATGATTTTGCCATTGAAGAAAGCACTCTGAAGATCATATGCAGCATAATAAGTTTTATTATCCTTCCTTTGCTTTATTGTCGTGTTATGAATAATTTTAAAAATATGTTATCCAAAGAAGCTTTTTTTTTCCAGTTAAGTTTTCCCCTCCCGTTTATTGGAAAACATTATAGGAAGATTGATCCAGAAGGGAAAGAATCTTTGATGATCTTGCACCTGTTCCCCAGACAATGAAGATGTTCATAATATTCTCATAAAAACCTGCCTTACAAATGTTTTAATTTAAATTAATTTTCCTGAGTAATAAACGACAGCAGCTAAAACTTATGAAGCTATTCAAAACTATTAAGTCAATGATTAAGAAGGCATTAACATCTCAAAAACTAATTAACTAGACTACCAGTACATTGGAGTTGTGTACAGCTTCCAGGAATGTAGAAGCTTTGAAATACTTCGCAGAAATTTAGATTGTCATTTATCTTGTTCTGTCTGCTACAATGGAGTTTCTGGAAAGAGGTAGACAGAGGAATGGCTAGGTCAGACGCAAACAGTATACTGATCATTCTGATTCTTAAAACTGCTAGGATTTCGTGCCTTCATCCACAGCATTTATGTGTATGTGCCATCATCCAATGTATATCACTGAAAATTTGTATTGCTATATAGAGAGAGTTCCTCAGAAACATAGCGGCAGGTATCATAGGCCAGGGCAGGCTAAGCCTCCCCTGACCCATGCTGTGTCTCTGCCCATGTTGTGCCCTGAGGCCCCACCCTCCCTCTCTACCTGAAGGCAGTAGGATGCTGGGGCATTAGGTCCAGCCAGTAGCCCTGAGCTCAGGCCTGCCAGTGGCCCAGGGCCATGCTGGAGCCAACCAATGTGTGTGTGTGTGTGTGTGGAGGGGGGAGTGTCAGGCCAACCGGTGTGGCAGGGGGTGTCGGGCCAGCTAGCGTGTGGTGACGGGTGGGGGTGTCAGGCAAGCTAGTGTGGGGGGAGGTATCGGGCCAGCTGGCCGGGGGGCTGGTGGCTCAGCCTGATGCTGGGGCCAGCCCAATGTTCAGAGGGACCAAATGGGATGGACAGGCTGGGGGGAGACTCAAGGTCCAGGGGGGCAGGCAAGGGCAGGCTAGCCTCCCCAAAGGTGGGGGTGGGTTTCACCTGCCTCCCATACTCAGAAACAAAAAAGAAAATCATTCAGCCCAACAAGTAAACCAAAACCTACTTCCTTTGAAGTAGGACCAGTGGTGAAAGGGGGACAGTCCAGAAGCAAAGGAGGGAGAAACTCACTAAGGGACCATAGGAATCTCCTCCCCCCATGAGTCTCTGGCACTCATTAGTGGAGGGGGGTGCTGATTGGCGAGCATTTCCCAGCTCCTAAGATTTAATCTGGTGTGGGGGCCATGTGGAACTTCTTTTAGATCCGTTCTAGCTGCCCACCCTATCCACCTTAATTAGGAAAGGGAACTCGGCCTGACACATGCTGCAGGTCTATTCGATTGCCCATTTAGGGGTTGGGAAGAATATTTTTTCTCCCTTGGGCCAATTGGTGGAGGAGCAGGAAGGTGTTTTGCCTTCCTTTCAGCACCTTCAAACTACAGTGGGTTAAGTAGGAATGCATTTAGAACCTAATGGAGGTACTAGACAGAGTGGTTTATTTGTTGCAACTTGCATCTTGTTTCCTGTGCTGTTAAGAGAATAAAATGAGCAGTTCCCAGAGGTAAGAGACCTAGGATTTTGGTGATGGGTCTTGGGCTCACGAAATAGACTTGCAGGCCAAGTTCAGAACTTGTGGCCCCTGCGGGATGAGATCCCCATCCTTCTGCATCCTCTGTCCCCCAGCGGGTAGGCTGTGGACACCCTACTTTGCGTTATAGATTATATGCTAAGAAACCCTATAACCCTTGTGCTAGTTACGGATTATATGGTAAGGAGCACTGTAACCGCTGCACTGTAACCAGTTAAATGTCTGGTGTAGGAAAGTATGGGTATTGGGCAGGTAGCACTCCCTCCTCTGTGATAAACTTTAATAAAAGTTGCTGCCTACTGCTTAATTCCATGCATGTGTCTGTCCTCATTTTCCTGCTGTGTCCACATCAATGATGCTTGTGCAGATAATGACACCTGCCAGAAAGATGGCAGGAATAGTGGTTGAAGAACAATCATGCTGGAGATGAGTGGAGACCATTTATATTTATAATGCACAAAACCATGGTCAGACTAGCCAGAGCAAGATGATCCAGGCAAGATGATCCAGGCAATGGGCCAGACTAGCCAGAGCAAGATGACCCAGGCAATGGGCTAGATACTGATTTCATGATCTTGTGCTGGCCTGGGGCTGCAATAACCCTAGGCAAAACATAGACAGCCAAGGATCATGGAGAAAAATATGTATTCTGTCCTATCCTTTGCTTTCTTGGCTTGCCCCATCCCTAACACACTCCCTACCTGGAAGTCTAAAGGTAAAATCTTCAAAAGCATCTCAATAGGACTTTGAAAGTCAAAGCAAGTTAGGCTTAACTTAGATGCTTTAGAAAAATTTAACCCCAAATCAAGTAACTTCACATCATAAATTTCTTAATGTCTCCCTGCTGAGGAACATGATGGGCTTCTAGTTCTCTATCTCACTGTCTTCCTTTGAGCACCCATGTTATGGAAGTTGTGCTGGAGTCAACCCCTGATTGTCTGTGACCAGGTGGAACCTCTACACATGATCACATACTATTTATATGCCTGTTCTGGCATCACCTAACATCTTGTAGGATGAGATAACAGCGGGACATGAAAACTTAAGCATAGAAATGACATTGGTAAAAGTAAGAAGGGCTTACCTTAGAAAGTAGAGGGATAATACTGTAGATGAAATAATGAACAAAATTGTGTAAAGCATCACAGTAATCAGTGCACCAGGAATTCCTGATTGTTCTGTTCTTGAGAAGAGCCAGTAGAGCTTTGCAGCATCAGCAATGGGCTTCTCTGCTCTGTAGGCAAGTCGCTAACATGTAAAAAGAAAAGTAATCAAAGTAAGAAAATGGAAAACTCAGTGAACCCATTCATATGACTCATCATATAAACCCCTACACGCAGAAGAATGAACAAGTCTTTAAAATTAGGATTTTAATTTAATTTTCAGGGTACATAACTTGAAATCTCTTATGTAGAATTTAAAAAGAATTACTGGTACATGACTGGCTAACTTGTATTCTCTATGTCTTTGCTTGTTTTAATGCAGCCAAAAATCTAAACTTCGACAGGTAATCCATGGAACAAAACCCATGCTTTATTTGTAAAGTACCAGATGTGGATTTAATAAACTCATTGCAGGAAAAAAATTAAGACGAGTATGGGGGAGATCCACCTTATTTTCAGGAAATAATGAGTTTAATTTCTGCAATGAATAATATTAAAAAAACGTGTGCTGTAACTTTTCAAAAATACTGAATGGGCATAAAACCCTTGTGACAGGGCATGATTCCAAAGAGGTGACTCTAATACTGACCTATATTACAAGAAAAAAACACTAGTCCCTACCAGGTACAGCAAGTAATCTGTATATCATTTTGAGAGCGCACGCTTTTGAGACTGGCTTGCCTCCAGTATCATTTTCAAATCAAGTCATCATTGGTTGCTACATTTCAAAAACAAAGGTAAATTGTACGAAGTGCCAGACTGAAGTATCAGAATGTGCATATGTCTTGCTAGCTGTCACCTAGCACAGCTTCTCTAAACAATACCATCAGTCAAAGAGGGAGGTAGATTCACAGAGTTTCACTGAGACCCAATGAGGTGGGAAAAACAGAGGCAGCAACTACAATTAGATCAACAGCAGCCGACAGCAGGATTTGCAAAGCTTTTTGCCCAAAGGGGTTGACCCTATTCAGTCCAAATAGACAAATTCCTAAAATCCCCTTATGAAGCAATATGTGAAATTACGTACATGCATTACTATGTCTGCATGAAATCCCTTAGCGAGAAAATGGAAGCTATCCATATTTTCAATAACCAAAAAACAGAATTTGGGAAACCATGACAGTTGGTGTTAATTGCAAAACTGGCACACAGGCAACTTATTTTATGTCTGGACCCCTTATTTAGTACTTTATTTGAAGGAAGATATTCAGAAACAGTGAAACCAAAATCACCTAATAACTTTGGCTTTCCTGGCACTTATAAGTCTCCCAAGACTGAAGTACCTGAGAACACCTCATAACTGTATCCATTGATAACTGCAGTTACTACTGTTAACAGTTGTTCATGAAAAGCAAAGATATAACAAAAGCTATCTGACTATTACACTGTATTTATTACTAATAGTAATGAAAATTCAACTCGTTTGTATAAAACTAAACCTTGATAAGGACGTGAAGCCATGATCATTCATCTGACAATAAAAGGTACCAAAATCTTTAGCATAGGGAAGGAGGTGCAAACGGGATCATATTTGCATAGATTAACATTTGTCATTTTATTGGGATTAAGCTGATTTACGCACTTGAGTGATAATTCACTAAGATGTTTTGTATCAATATGTTACACTATACTTTTGATAAAACAAGAGGGAAATTTTCAAAACCATTAGTGAATTTTGCCTGTTTTTCAACTCTCTCTAATTGTAATAAACATACTAAGGTATTGATGTACTACTGCCATCTGCTGGATAGAATCAGATCTGCTCATCTGTGTATCATAGGCCTTATATTGCTAACAGCTAAAGGAAATCCTCCTTTCCATCAGTTCTCTGATGTGTGATATAATGACAATGATAAAGTCCTAGATGGCCATGTTAAATCATATTAGTGCCTGTCAAAAGGACACTTGGAACAGCTTCCAGTAAAAGGTATGGCATTTACATTTCCTTTTCCTTCCAATAATGTTACTTTGTTACCTTTAGGATGCAACAGCCTGCTCCTCTTGAGACAAGTGGCCTGCTCTGTGGGTTGACCCAAAGGTTAGTTGAAACCATACTCCCACCTCTCCTCCTTACTTCCTTTGGTGTGCATGCACACTCTGGGGGTTCACTGCCATTACATCAAGACCTGGGTGGGCCACACAAAGAATGGGCTCCTTGCACTTTTCCCTTGTTCTCTCCCCCCATCAGATCATGAACTGCATTATTTCAAATCTACTGAATTCTTGAATAGCCTGATCCAAGAAATTCTTACTACTGACCAGTACCTGTTATGCTTTTCAATGGTAATAGTCATGATAGTAAGAGCTATATCTATGCATAGTACTCATATGGCCTGGCCTCTGATCACTATACTATATGAGCACCTCATAGTCTTTAATATATTTATCCTCATGATTCTCCTGTGAGGTAGGGAAGATCTTTTGTCCTCTTACAGATGGAGAACTAAAGCACCAAGTAGCCAAATGACTTGTCCAAGGTCACAAAGGAAGCCTGTGGTAGAGCAAGGACATGAACTCAGTTCTCTGAAGCCCTGGCTAGGGCCCGAACCACTGGAACATCTATCCACACTACCTGGTAGCATATGGTTGCAGACTAGGGGTTTCATTGCACATCTAACATTCTCTCTTAACTGTGGCTTTTTAAAAAATAACTCAAAATCTTATACTGTCGACTATTGTGGAGTTTTCCTTTAATAATAACAAATAAATATATTAGTAAACAAGTGTCATAACCTTAGTCCCAGATTTGGACCTTAGCGTCCAAAATATGGGGGTTAGCATGAAAACCTCCAAGCTTAGTTACCAGCTTGGACCTGGTACCTGCTGCCACCACCCAAAAAATTAGAGTGTTTTGGGGCACTCTGGTCCCTCTGAAAAACCTTCCCTGGGGACCCCAAGACCCAAATCCCTTGAGTCTCACAACAAAGGGAAATAATTCTTTTTCCCTTCCCCCCTCCAGATGCTCCTGGAGAGATACACAGACATAAGCTCTGTGAAACTACACAGAGTGACTCCCCCTCTCTGTTTCCAGTCCTGGAAGCAAAAAGTACTTTCCTATTCCCCCAGAGGGAATGCAAAGTCAGGCTAGCAATTCAACACACAGATCTTCCCTTGACTTCTTCCTCCCACCAATTCCCTGGTGAGTACAGACTCAATTTCCCTGAAGTAAAGAAAAACTCCAACAGGTCTTAAAAGAAAGCTTTATATAAAAAAGAAAGAAAAATACATACAAATGTTCTCTCTGTATAGATGATACAACACAGGGTCAATTGCTTAAAAGAATATTGAATAAACAGCCTTATTCAAAAAGAATACAAATCAAAGCACTCCAGCACTTATTTTCATGCAAATACCAAAGAAAAGAAACCATAGAACTTACTATCTGATCTCTTTGTCCTTACACTTAGAAACAGAAGATTAGAAAGTAGAACTACTTCTCCAAAGCTCAGAGAAAACAGGCAGGCAGACAAAGACTCAGACACACAATTCCCTCCACCCAAAGTTGAAAAAATCCGGTTTCCTGATTGGTCCTCTGGTCAGGTGCTTCAGGTGAAAGAGACATTAACCCTTAGCTATCTGTTTATGACAACAAGAAACTCTCATCTCCAGGGCTATCAAGTGGTCATCTTTCAGAAGCATTAAGTCTATTTAGAATATTAAAAGATACTATGACATTAGAGCGACTCAGGTTACATTACCACAATATAACATTTTGAAAATGCTTGATCTCAGATAAATTGATTAGCAAGTAAATGTGAAATAGTGCCAGAGGGAATACAAATTTATGGGTTCCACGTGAAGATAATCCTGGTAGATAATATTGCCAAATTTTCAGTATGAAGTACAGCGAGAAACATGCATTCAGAACTTCTCACTTGGAGACTGATCTATATTATAATGAAAAACTTAATTACATTATCCATATTTCAAGTTTCTTTCTGACCAGCAGCAGGAGCCCTGGGGTTTTGGTGACATCTGTTGTTACCAAATCCGGTCTGGCTAGAACCAAAGCTGTTCCACTGAAGTCAATGGCAAAACTCCCATTGGCTACTAAAGGAGGAATATCGGGCCTTTTTAAGGAAGAAAGGCTGGCGATGGTTATACAAAAAAAGAAAATGCCAAATTAACATTATTATTAATATTACAGACCCTGATTCAAAAGCCTATTCTTATTCAACAAAACACTTAGGTATGTGCTTAACATTTGCTGAGTGCCTAACTTCCATTAACTTCCATGGGAAGCATGCGCTTAAAGGTTTGCTGAATTGGGGCCTCAAAAAGTAACTTGAGCCAGTGGGAATCACAGGTGTGCAGCATCTCTGAAAATCAGGCCACTTTCTTTCTTTGGGAGGCTAATTTTTATCATGAAATTTTGAAAATGTAGACCTATGTCCGGGGGTAGCCTCTGACCATAAGGCTAAGCATCCTCCCCTTGTGCTCAGGTTGTATTAAAAGCATTAGTTTACCTGGCTTCTAAATACATGTGCTAAGGGAGGGGAAGAGATTCTCCTCATAATTTTTCCTTTGTACAAGCCTGAGTACAACAAGGCAGATTTAAGCTGTCATTCTAAATTTTCTGTGTACACTCAGTATAGAAAAAGAGCCTTCTCTGAAGTATTGTTAATTCAGAAATTGAGAAAGCATCCCCTTCCTTCCCAGTGAAGAATTGCCACATCAGGGTAATTACAATTAGAACTGAGCCCTGTCCGTATTTTATACCATTCACAAAAAGACAGAGACATCTCAGTGTAACTCCAGTACATTGTTACACACTAAAATACAGCTTATTAGCTAAACTATCTCCATGATAGCGCAAATTAAACTTCCCACAAACTAGTACAGTCAAAACTCGCAATAACGCACCCCGCCATAATGCGAAATCGCATATAACCCGATCACAGGTTGGCTCCCCTATAAGGTATAATACAGTTCTGTACTGTACCCATGGTCCCCAACACCATAGCAGGGGAGAGAAGCTGCAGCCCCGCACCTTCTGGGGACAGAGAATTCCGAGGCTGCTGGCGCCGGCGCTCTCTGTCCCCATCAGGCGCAGGGCCCCAACTTCTCTCCGGTTTCTCCGGGGCTGCCAGGGCCAGTGCTCTCTGTCCACAGCAAGTGCGGGGCCGTGGCTTCTTTTCCGCTTGAAGAGGAGCTGCGGGGCTGCGGGCACCGGTGCTCTCTGTCCCCGGCAGGTGCAGGCCCGCGGCTTCTCTCCCGCTTCAAAAGGAGCCACGGTTCCCTGCCTACCGGGGACAGAGAACTCCGGGGCTGTGGGCGCCGGTGCTCTCTGTCCCCTGCAGATGCGGGACCACGGCTCCTTTTTAAGCTGGAGAGAAGCCGCTGCCCGGTGCCTGCTGGGGACAGAGAGCACCGGCGCCCGCAGCTCCGGAGTTCTCTGTCCCCGGCAGGCGGGGAGCTGCGGCTCCTCTTGAAGCTGGAGAGAAGCCGCAGCCTCGCACCTGCAGGGGACAGAGAGCACCAGTGCCCGCAGCCCTGGAGTTCTCTGTCCCTGGCAGGCGCGGGGCCGCGGCTCCTCTTGAAGCCGGAGAGAAGCCGTGGCCCCGTGCCCGCCGGGCACTAGGCACCCGGCAGTGCACCTCAATGCACCGCTTTGGGGACCACTGAAAAACTGACTGGTTTGAAACCCCGCTATACCGCAATCCTGCATTTAGCGTGATGGAATTTTTTGGACCCCAAAGGTCGCGTTATAACCGGGTTTCACTGTATTTTCATAGACAGTACTACAACGGAAAGAAACATTTTAAAAGGATGTTTTCAAGAAGCAGCATCATCTAGTGGTTAGAAATCTAGAGTGGCAGAAGTCATGAGACTCAGTTCCATCCCTCATAGTGCATTTCTGAACCTGGGAAAAGAAATTTAAGCCTCAATGCCCCCATCTAAATTGGACCTTTCTAAAGCACTTTGAAATTCTGAAAGAGGCCACCAACATTATTTTAAATGTTAGACTTTCAAGTGCAAAGGAGAACAGAATGCTATTTTCATTAGATTTTAATATCTGTTTCATTGCTTAGAAAAATATGAAATATTTGTAATTAGGACCACTCAATAACACATCTCATATATCATTTATTGCAATCCTTTCCAAAGCAGATGCAATCATTCCAGCACTAGACTCTTTATTTTATTTGTATGTTTGTTAGTACAGTACTCTTAATTTTACACAGAAACAACAGAGGGTATCCATCAGATGATAATGCAGTTACTAAAAAAGTAATAACCAAATTATTGCATTTATTTTTAACTTTCATATGCAGTTGCCAGGGGTGGAATTTCACATCATTCACTGAATAAAACAATCTTCTACGTCAAGGACTTATGTCCAAGTTATTTTAAGTGACTTACCCCCAGGAATGCATCCACTACAAACACTGCCAAGGGGTCTAGCACTGTCCAGAGTCCCATAGCCATGATAAACTTTGACAAGAAGGAAGGGAATGAGTCAAACAGTTGCTGACAGCCCCATCTGATCAGAACCATAAGCAGCATCACTGCGTTCAAGGTTAGAGGTCCCACCACAACCATGGCCAACTCTTCTCTGGTAAGCAGCAAAGAATTCTGATAGCAGAGTTCCACAGTGTGAGGGAAGAGCTGGAACCTGGAAATAAGCAAAGCAAAAATGCATTGGTGATGTGATCTGTATAGCTGGATATACCATGCTAAACATTAAAAAATAATTAATTTGCATAATTATTGCCCATGTAACTATTAGGTCCCCAGAATAATCATGATCCAGTGTGTGATGATAATAACAGCACCCACAGTTTAAGTGTCCTTAGGCTAAATTCCTAACTTGTCCCAAATCCTATACCATATGCAAAGAAAGTGGACTATCTGACCACACAGTGTGGTGAAGCTACCTGGGAAAATAATGTTTTTCCATATTCCATTTCCCCAATTCACTTTCAGGCAAGCTGAGGTGTACAGGTCTTTCAAAATGGTCAGGACAGGCTGAGGAGATGTATTAGCTACTGCAGCCAGCCCTCCTCCCTCCCTCTCCCACACACACTATCAGTCAGATGGACCACTATGAGCACAATCCACAAACCCAACCCTCTCTAAGCAATACATAAGCAGTCCCCCAAACAGACAGGTATGTAATGTCACAAAACCCACAGCTTCCTGAATCAGTACAGAGGTGTCATATAGAAGTGTGCCATCATTCTCAGTAGTGTTTTGAGAAGCTCGCACTTCTGTTAAAGGTAATGAACAGACACAATCTTGCTCACTGCAGAAGACACACCCTGACAATCTCTTATGTATTGTTGATTACATAAGAGTGCTGAGATTCAAGCCAACATTTTCAAACTAGGGTGCCTAATGTTATGCCCCTGCATCCAAGTTAGGCACATAAAAAAGGAGCTGAGTCCCTGTGGTTAACGTGACTTCAGAGGGATAAGTGGGTCCTCAGCTCTTCTGAAATATAGCCTCTTGTATTCAGGTGCCTAAATATGGCTTTAGGGGCCTAACTTTGGGCACCTTGGTTTTAAAATTTTGGCATTAATCTGGGTGGCTGACTGATATAGTCATGATATTGTTTGTATGGGTGTGACTGGCCCCTACAACCAGCTGTCAATTTCTGTTTCCTCCTTTTGACCAGGACCTTCAGCTGATGTGTGAGAAGCACTACTGACTACAGATCTGCTAACTGGCCTCCCTAAGTCACCATTGCATCCAAGCAGCTACTGAAATCTCCCCCATCTTGAGTGAGGAAATGAGGATAGAGACAAAGGGAACCTTGATTTGTAGTAGACCTAAGAGACTTCCTCTCCCACCCCAGCAATACCCAATGTTGGCCAGAACCCTCCTAGGTCCCATGATCCAGGGCTTTGGAGCTGTAATCTGGCTCTACTCCAGCTCCAGGCAAAAAGCTGCAGCTCCACTGCTCTGGAGCTGCTCCATGCTCCAGCTCTGGGCTCTGCTAGAAAGCCCTGCCATAATCAGATTTATTCCAGGAATTGGTCACATTACTGTCTCCTAGCTCATCACACTAGGCCTTCATAGTGCTGTGAGGAAGAAGAAAAATCCTCAATCCAGTCTTGCCCTGCAGGAAAATTACTTCCTGATCCCCTAGACAGTTGATCTGGATAGATACACAGCAAACATGGAGGCTTCATTTTTTTATTATTATTTTTTTATATATAATGGAGATATACCTATCTCCTAGAACTGGAATGGACCCAAAGGATCATTGAGTCCAGCCCCCTGCCTTCACTAGCAGGACCAAGTACTGATTTTGCCCCAGACCCCTAAGTGGCCCTCTTAAGGATTGGGCTCACAACCCTGGGTTTAGCAGGCCAATGCTCAAACCACTGAGCTATTCCTCCCCACCCACAGGAACCAATAACATACAGGGAACCTGCCTGAGCACTGCTGCTGTCATCTAGTCTATCCCATGCCAGTGCAGAGTTGTTCCCCCTAAATTTTCTGGAAAGAAACAAATATTGTAATAGGTTGCAGAGTGGTAGCCATGTTAGTCTGTATCAGCAAAAAGAATGAAAAGTACTTGTGGCACCTTAGAGACTAATAAATTTATTTAAGCATAAGCTTTCATGGGCTAAAACCCACTTCACTGGATGCAATTTCTACTGCATGCATTCGATGAAGTGGGTTTTAGCCCACGAAAGCTTATGCTCAAATAAATTTGTTAGTCTCTAAGGTGTCACAAGTACTCCTCATTCTTCTTGCAAATATTGTAATAGTTCTCCTGGAAATCTCTGAAGAATATTTTATTTACTGTACTTAAAATTAAACATATCAACTGGATAATATTTTCAGACGTGTTTATATTTATACTTAATTTATCAAAAGCAATGGAAATTCCACCTGGGACAGCCTGAATGTCATTTGGATTCTCTTTAACTGACCTCCCTACATATATACTCATATCTCTCATAATCCACAGTCGGTAAAATGATTTTTTAAAATAAATTTTTATCTCTCTGTCTACCTACAGACTCAGCAGAATCACTTTTACTGAACTCATGTTTTTCCAGATGATAGTGGCATAGAAGACTACCTTTGTTAAAGTTAGGTTCAATTATTTGAATTCATTCATTTTGCAGAAGAAGAATTCTTTGCTCCTCTCAGTAAAGGGGCTGTATCAAACTTAGATTACTAGAAATATACTGTATGTATAAGGTACTTTAATAAAATCAAATTGTGAATGCAATACTTCTCAATTTGTTCTTTTGTGGGTTTTTTAATCCAAAATGATAAACGTTTCTTACAGTAAAATATATAGTGGGTGGCAGGGGGATATACACACAAGCACACACACAATGTACAATATTTATAAAGCCCCAACAATTTTGTCTTTTTTTTTAGTGTCACTTGCACTATTAGGACATGATCTCATTAGAGATTCACCCAAACTAGACCTCATATCCCCACCATCCTGAACTTGGAAGTTCAGAGCTGGATTTGGATCCAAACTTTGAAGCATAGGCCTGATCTGCCAATTCTCATCTTAATGTGAAGGAAGTTTCTTGTTTAAATCCCATGCATTTAGTTACTGGTCTGAATATCTAACAGTAAGGGAAGGAAATGGAACTCACTTTGCAACAGGAACTGCGATGGCTTGAAGAATGAGCCATTGACTACAATAATGCAGATAAAGCCGCACAAACCAGAGTAAAACTACCAGTAGAATAATGAACCAGAAGTCCCAAGAACGCCATTGCGCCAATCTCAGTTCTGAAAAGACTCCATACATCCCGAAATGGAAACGCTCAATGATTCTTCTGAACACTCTCACTTCAACAGCAGAATGGCAACTGGAAATGAAAAGAAGAAAAACAAACAGGAGTCATTCTGGGATGCATAAGGAATAACTGTTCATGAAAGGTAGATACAATAGAAACCTGCTGTATGGATAAATTTGGGCAACCACACTTTTATCATTACTTTTGACTGATCGCTACATCTAGATCCATAAAATAATGCACTTGCCATATCAGATATACATATATACACAAACAAAGGGAAAATTTTACTCTGTGTTGTACATTTACACTGCGAATTTTGTCTGTTCCATTCTCTTACACACACAACAGGGAAACATAGGCTCAGAGAGGTCACAGATGGAAAAAATATTTTATGTTATCTGCTCCATCCCCTCCCCTACCCAAATGCAAGATATATTCCCTCAGAGAGATAATGGATCAGATATAAAACTGTCACAGAAGCTTTAATCAAGCCAGTATTTTGATTTTACTTTTTATTCTTCATAATTTTGCTGCAGAAGCAGGCATTTTAGTAAAAGCAAACAAACTTAAAAATGTGGAAATAGGAGCCAAAATGCATTTAACAGAGAGAGACCTTGGAAAGTTTTTCTTAATTAGAAGTTCATTTCACATAATTAAAGTTCAGATGTAATCTGCATAATGAGATTGATGTTATGCATTCAAAATCATATTACCAGTTTTTTTGACAACAACAAAAAAATAAATAAAGTAACTTTCTCTAGCCTTTTGCTTTTCTTTTATTTGCTTACTAATTACTCTCCACGAATTAATCATCAATAATTTCCTTTCTGACAAATTGATACCAGAACTGCCAGACATATTTATTTCAATTTAATAAGTGAAGTTTAGTGTTTAGGGTAAGAAAGTGCTGGCTGGTACTTCAGTCTAAAAATTTTGATACATTAAATGGACTAAAAGTCCTTTTGAAACTAGCTGTCATGTGAAAGAGAAAACAGAAAGGAAGTTACACTATATAAATACTCTACTAGTCAATGTAGTGTGATCTGCCCTTTAGTTAATTACTATGACTCTTCAAAGGAAAAAAAGAAAGAAATCAAAAGCATAGATGCAGGCTTGGCATTATGTTTTCAAGAAACTGGAAAATCTCAGCTGATTCAAAACTGAAAAGACAGTCACTTCTTTGACCTTTTGAAACTTCTAACTGCTATGCTTATCTCCACTGATTTAAATGACTAAGCAGCTCAGATGCACAGCTCCAGAACCAAGTATGAGGTCATTATGATCTTACCATCAATTGTACTGATGTAGTCCTTCAAAAGTTCAAAAACAAAGATCTTTTTGTGGAATAAAATATGCTGTGCTTTTTTTAAGTCTATCATATGACTGGAGAACAAGTAACAGCAATAGTTGCACTGTGCACTTTTATCTTCTCTTTAAAGTTTTTTACTGCTAGTTTATTTAACATGCCCTCTTCTCCATATGGACTACAATTAAAATTAGAAAAGGGAAAAACCTCAAAAGATTTTGAATTTGGTCTTGATTTGAATAGGCACTTAAACTGTAGATACTCTTCCACACCTACCCAGGCATCCTGAGTCTGCAAAGTATAGCTAATAATCTGATGAAAACAGATTTTCTCATGAGATTTTGGTTCTTCCTTTTTCTGATCAGGTAGAAAATACTTCAGTTGCAATTCTGTCATGGTAAGCCTGTTTGGAAACAGAAGTATGAAATAATGGCCAACATTTCTAAGAGGTTCAGCTCAGATTTGGTTCCAAAGGATTTTGGGAGGATTTTCTATATTTTTTGAACTGGTGGTTCACCCATCCCTAAATAGAATCCAAATCAAACCTTGAGAAGCAATAGTCATATTTCACAGGAGAGTTTCCTCTTCCTGAAAATTAATTCCTTAAATTGACATGGCCTCCATCTCTCAGTTGCTTAATCCTTCTCTTGTTCACCTTTAAAATAATATTTTAATTGTTTCAGCATTGTACAGTTTCATCAGCATCATTTCAGCTTTCTTCTATTCTCTTGCTTGGTTATATATGAATGGCATGACCATCCAAAGACAAAAAGTGGCCTCTGACACTGCCCATGTTATACGTACCTCAGAAATCGATCTATGGGTTATAAGGAAAGCTATAATGCACACACATCACTAAAAATTCACAGAGAGGCAAAGGGTAGCTGTTAGGGTCACACATGCAATTCCTACATAGCTGGTAGTTTGACCTACCAGGGCTTCCAAAGGTTTGGGCCATTTAGTATGCACAAGTGCAGATCACTCTCAAAATTTGCACAACAATCTATGCTATAGATCTGTATTTACCACACCACTAATTGAAGTCAAATTATGAACCCCTACCTCATACTGCTGACCACTTACACAAATAGCTTACAGATCTATTCATGTGAATAAATGCTCATCAGTATAAGTAATGGATTCACAATCTAGCTCTCAGTAAGAAAGAAAGAAAGAAAGTCACAATTATGTCAGTTATATCAGACACATGATTGACTTTGAAATTACATATAAAGAAGAACCATTATATCGTATGTGCTCTAAAATCTGCAGGCTATATTATACCACACTTGCTTACTTTTGGCAGCACTTTACAACTTGAGTAGTCCCATTGAAATCGAGGAATAAGGTACTCCTTAAGGAGAGCAAGGGTGCAGAATCTGTCCCATGGTTTAGATAGATAGATAGATAGATAGATAGATAGATAGATAGATAGAATTTATTGCTTATGAAGCATGATATATTGACAGCTCAATTCAAAGTAATTTTCTGATCTTCCACTGAATAATCAGAAGCATTTCAAGTTTTCATTCCTGCACTACCAACGTCACAAATCCATGTCCAAGAAGGATCACCTCTAGGGGGGAATATGCAATCTTTATGTCCATGCTGTTCTTAACCTCTGTGATGAGCGATACAGTTAGTGCCAGAAGCAGGTGTGTATTTTCCACTAAAAAGTGAATTGAGACCACCAGTTCATGTCAAATAAACCACCAAAGAGTCATCAAACAGCAATGATCACGTTAGGTCATTTTATCAACCTAGGCTACATTTGAACCAGCCACTCTAGAGATGCAATGTTCCATACTTCCTTTATAAAATGCCTCAAGGCTTTTAATCCCAATACCATTACTTTGTAAAGACGTATAATTCAAAAAAATCAAACGGCCAGTGTTCTTTGGTTTAATTTTTATTTTAAGAAAACAAGACTTGGTTGTCATTCTGTGAAACACACAAATATCTATATGGTTTCCTGAAACTTATCAAAAGAACTTAGGCTTAGTTAATTCACAATGACCATTTTCAAAGACTTACCCAACATGGACATCAGAACACATTGAAACTTATGAGGATTGAAAAGAGCGGTCCATTCAGGGTTAGCAAAGAAATTTCATGCTAGATAGTCTCCATAATGAAAATATCAGAAGAAAGGATTAAGGTGTCACAAAGCCTACAGGAGATCAATTCCTGAATGAAGAGCAGCTGACTCAAACTCAACCCAAGCAAGACCAAAGTGATGCTGGTAAGCAATGGGAAATGCTTTGAAGAACTGGCCAAGACACTTCTGTCTACCTCTTCATCCCCTTCATTAAAGGCATCCAGTGTCACAGCGACACCCACTTCTACAGTGACTCATGAATTCATTACCTCCAGACTGAATAACTGTAATTCACTTTAAGGCTGAATGTGTAAACAATGCAAAGACTCCAGCTGGGACAAATGCCTGACTCCTCTAGGATTTAGACCACCGTGAGTATATCCACCCTGTTCTCTAGTCCCTCCGCTGGTTCGCAGTCCACTTCAATTACCATTTTTAGTCCTGGGTCCTAATGCTCAAAGCAATTAATGGCTCAATTCTCAGCTACATTAGGGACCACATCCCCATCCAGGAATCAACAAGATAGATACATTCCTTTAGGATGACGCAGATCACAGAACCCAGAATGAAGCACATGAGCACGGGAAACAAGGCATTCTCAGCTGAGGGGATCCAGCTGTGCCACAAACTTCTAGAGGATATCTGATGAATCCAGATTCAGAGCAACTTTGGGAAACACTGAAAAATATCTCTCTCTGATAATTTTCCCCACTATAACCAGAATGATTTTGATGAGGGAATGGATTGCAGCATGGATTTACCTAGGTAAATCATACCATACTAACCTGATTTCCTTCTTGGAGAAAATAACTGATTTTTTTTTTAGAAAAGGAAATTCAATAGATCCTAATATACCTGGCCTTTAGTAAAATATTTGACATGGTATCACATGGTACCACAGAAATTGTTAGTTAAAGTAGAGAAGATGGGGATTAGTACAAGAATTGTAAGATGGATAAGGAACTGGCTAAAGGAAGGAGGGCAACTGGTTATTCTGAAAGGTGAACTATTGGCTGGAGGGATGTTACTCATGGAGTTCCTTAAGGATCAATCTTGGGACCAAACTTATTCAATATTTTTATTGACCTTAGCACAAAAAGCAGGAGTGGGCTAAAGAAATTTGCTGATGATACAAAGTTGAGAGTCACTGCCAATACAGAGGAGGACCAGAATATTATTCAGGATGATCTTGAAGACTGGAGTAACACCAGTAGGATGAAATTCAATAGTACAAAGTTATATTAATGCAGTTAACATGCAGTTAAGGTCTAATAATAAGAACCTCTGCTACAAGCTGGGCACTCATCAGTTGGAAGTGACAGAAGAGAAGAGAAACCTGAGAGTGTTGGTCTATCACAGGATAACTATGGAGCCACCAGTGTGATGTGGCTGGAAAAAAAGGCAAATGCAGTCCTAGAATGTATCAGGCAAGGCATTTTCACTAGTGATAGAGACATATTAATGCCATTAAACAAGGCAATGGTAAGACTTCATTTTGAACAGCGTGTACAATTCCGGTCACCTATGTTCAAGAAAAATGAATTCAAACTTAAGCAGGTGCAAAGAGATACAAGGGTGATCAGAGGAGTTGAGGGCCTATCCAGTGCTTAATTTGTGTCAGGGCTTACCACGGCTGAGCCCTGGGACTTCTAGAATTGGCAGTTCATAGCCCTGGCACCTTTGGGATTGTCGCATCAGTTATGAAAGTAAAAAAGTTGCTTGAGCCCCAGCACCTCCTTCATTACAAATTAAGCACTGGGCCTATCTTATGAGAAGAGACTGGAAGAGCTAGACTTGTTTAGCCTAGCAAAAAGAAGGCTGAGAGGGAACTCGATTGCTTTCCATAAATATATCAAGGGATTACATACCAGGGAGGGTGAAGAGTTATATAAGCTAAAGGATAATTTTGGCACAAGAACAAATGTCTATAAACTGGCTATGAACAAATTGAGGCTGGAAATTAGAAGAAGGTTTCTAACCTTCAAAGGACTGATGTTCTGGAACAGCATCCCAATAGGAGTAGAGAGAGCTTGACAAATTTATGAGTGCGATTGTATGAGGGGGTTGCTTGTGTAAGGGGCAGGGCTTAGCAGGCCAGGGGCTCATTTCCAGTGTATGTCTTATATTCCTAAAACCTCATGCTGCCGGGCTTCTTCTGGCCACCTGCAGGGGCAGGAAGGGATTCCCCCCTCAATGTGTTCAGGGTTGTGTTTCTTACTGGTTTCCTTTCTCTTAAACATCAGAGATGGCCACAGCTAGAGATGGGACACTGGATTTGGTGGGCCAGTGCTCTGAGCTGATGCCAAGCATTCTCTTTCTCAGGGGTTTGGCTGGCTGGTCCTTGCCCACATACTCAGTGTCTAACTGATCATCATATGTGGGGTCAGGAAGTAGTTTTTCCCAAGGCCAAATTGGCAGTGAGTTGGGGGGAGGAGTGGAATTCTCTTTCCTCTGCAGCATGGGATTACTTGCCAGGATTATCTGGGTACATCTAACTTAATCATTTCCCAGCCATTGCAGGGACCTTGGGCACCGGTGCACCTCAGTCCCTCCTATTCCCTTCCTGTGGCACATAATAAACTTGTCTCCTATCAGCTATAATTTAGGTTACTGGGTTTGGTGTATGGTTTCCAAATGGTGTTGGTAACCTGTGATATACATGAGATCAGACTAGATGATCTAGCAATCATTTCTGGCCTTAAAGTCTATGACAATATTAACTACCTCCTTACTTCCATTCCCCCCCATACACACACATACATTGCAAAAAAGCACGATTAAACAAAGGAGAGCTTTCTAGAAATTAGAAAAGCCTGAAATATTTTAAAGTAAAATATATATATATGAAAATTCAAAACATTTCAGGGTTCTCTATACTACATATAGATGTGTGTGTGTGTATATATGTGCATACATGTGTATATATATATAAAATTTGCTTTCACTGATTTGGTGCCAATTTTAATCATGGACTTTGATGATATTTTCCACTTTTGGAAACTAGAAAACCAGAATCCTTTTTATTATTTAACTTTTCAAACAGTTGCCAAGAGTATCCATACTCTGTCAGTTCATTCCTCATGCTTATTATATAATACTCTGAATTGAAGATGTTCAACAAAACCTAAAGGAAATTCAGAAACACAACACATTAATAATAATAATGGTACTTAGCTCTCACATAGCACTTTCATCAGCAGCTCTCAAAGCACTTTAGGTCATTATCCCCATCACACAGATGGGTAATCTTATGCACAGAGAGGCACGGCGACTTGCTTAAGGTCACCCAGCAGGCCAGTGGCACAGCTAGGATTAGAACCCAGGTCTTCTGAATCCCAGCTCAGGACTCTATCTACTAGGCTTTAGGAATAAAGTGCCCAAACCAACTCGCATTAAGGTCAAAGGGAGCCTTTACATTGACTAGTCCCAAACTAACCTTTAAATTAAGATGAACTATCCTTGAACACTCATTAATCTTGGTATATTTTTTCCTTTGCTGGTGCTTTGAAAGTTGAGGCATAGTTCTTAAACATGGTTTTTCATTCAATATCTTATGGGGGAAAGCATGAAGTGAAGTGTGTGAAGCAAGTGCAAACAGGCACCCAAAATATTTTAGCTGGTGTTACTAGTGAAAACTTGCAAGTGAAGTGACAGTGCTGGCAGACACAACTTCTAGGAGATTTATATGAAGTTTGCTCTAGGGAAAAGAGCATGAGGGTTACCTCTTAAAAACCCTTCAACCAGGGGGTGGAAAGTGAATAAAACTCCAAACGAGAAGACACACGAGCAATGTGTCCATTATTAACCCATTATTCCTTGGATTTAGTGGTAAGTAATTTGGCTGAATGTTTCTGTTCTAGGACATTAGTTTTGTATTTTTCTTTATAAAACACTAGAGTAGTGTAGCAGAGACGGTATTGCAACAAAAAACAGGTCGATTGTTTCAATAAAATGGATAATAAGAAAAGAAACAACACAAAGACTCTCAGGTTACTCTTTATGATTTTAAAAAATAGTAATGACTGATCTAAGGCACTTCGAGTAGTTTGGGGTAAGCTAGAGCTATCTTGCTGAAAGTGTAGTGAAAGTTTGAGCAATGCCCTGGTAGGCTTGGTTTGTATTCTGAAGCTAAGGGCTAGATTCGCAAGCTGATATAAATCATCATAGCTCCATTGACTTTCACAGAGCTACACTAACTTATGTCAGCTGAGGATCTAGCCCTAAATGTGTCTATTACACACACACAATGTAAAGTAAACCAAATAAATGCAGTAATTCACCCCATGAAGCCATAGGGGAAATTTAAAGTGCAGAAATACATTGAAAAATGACTTTATAAAAATGGTATCATGAGGCTTCACATTTATTGTATCCCAGTGATTTGCACAATACATTTATTCAGTATACAAGTAAAAATATGTCTCTCTCTAAATGCCAGTCATGTACATTTATCATGGAATCTGAAAATCAAGCTAGATTCTTTATGGCCCATACATCACAAACAGTAATAAAGATTCTGCAGGACAAATGATGTCCTCATTTATACCTGTGCAATCCTATTACCTTGAGTGGAATTGGACAAGTATAATGGAGGGCATAGCAGAAGACAATGTTGTTGGTACAAGTTATCCTTCAACTGAAAAATAATTAATATATCTGTTGATTCTGTGTGAGCTGGAATGGAAACTGGTTCATTATTCTATGTATGACACTAATAAATCAAATATTAGTCTTCCTATATAATGCTTTAAAAGGAAGTGTCATTATCTCAGTCTGTAAAAGAGGGAATTAGAGACACCGATAGGTGAAGTGACTTACCCAAGGTTGCCAGCAGGCCAGTGGTAGAGCTGAGAAGAATGCCCACATCTCCAGACTCCCAGATTGGTTCTCTATCTGCTAGGTTCTCAGGTAGAATATTACTTTTATGTCTGACTTTATATTAAGCAGAGAAGTCTTTGACTACAAATGGGGAGAAGATATGCTGAAAAAGTTGTCATTTTTACATGGTTGCTTTTCAGAGTGCAGCCACGTTTAAAATTCCTGACTTTGTGAGCATTGACCAAGCAGCTAAAATCAAAGTCTATGTTCATAATGAGCCTTCATCATTCATGATGTTGTTATAATCTGAACCTGGATTATTGGGAGGCAAGGAGTGATTGAACCTTGATCTATGGCTGCATTTAGAGATAGGTGGCAGAAGAGAGAAAGAGACATTAAGTATTTCTGTTAAATGAAAATGCCTGCAGAAGTGGGGATTTATGCTCCAAATTGTTGAAAAAGTAGGAGTCACAGTATGGAGGAGATGCTGGAAATCACAGCAGGTTTATATTCAGTTGTGTGTGCAGTGGTTAAAAAACTGCCAAAACAATGCCAAACCCCCAAACCCTAAAAAAAGCAAAGATAAGCCTATTATCCCAACCAGATTTGTTTTGGTTCACTGAAATGCACCTCACAATAGAATATGAGTGCACCTGGCACCACTCACTCTGCCAAAGTATTGAAACTCACTAGAAACCTCTGCAGAATTACTACAAAGGGCAGGATGCTTACAAGGTTCAATATTCTGTCAGACCACAAGAATAGAGCTAGTAGGCAGCAAAGACGGAAATCGCAATAACACAGGTCCAGTTGTATCACGTACCTGGCCATGAGCCAAAATAAAACGCGTCATCCTAACTTTGTTACTGGGGATTTGCTGGACTTAGAACATCAGTGGGATTTTTAACATAGACTCATACACTTTAAGGTCAGGATGGACCATTGTGATCATCTAGCCTGACCTCCTACACATTGCAGTAGACAGAACCTCACCCACTCTCGAAATAGACACCTAATCTCTGGCTGAGTTACTGAAGTCTTCAAATCACGGTTTAAAGAGTTCAAGTTACAGAGAATCTACCATTCACTCTTGTTTAAACCTGCAAGTGACCTGTGCCCCACGCTGCAGAGAAAGGCACCCCCCCCCCCCAAAAAAATACCAGGGTCTCTGCCAATCTGATCAAGGGAAAAATTCCTTCTCAACCCCAAACATGGCACTAGGTTTATTCATGTGGGCAAGACTCTCCAGGCAGGTACCTGGGAAAGAATTCTCTGTAGTATCAGCTCTCAACTACATCTGACTCTGACAATGCAAAAATGATGTTTGGCTATAGGCAACTCTGGAACTTGTGTAGGCAACTAAAACATTGCTTATCCAAAGACTAGCTGAATTTTCTTTACCTCTGGGTCTGAAAAAGCAGGCTGGAAATCTTACAAGAACAAATACTTGTAAAATATTTCAGCATGTTGGGTTCCAGCTCTGGAGGGGAACGAACAGAAAAATGGAGAAATTTTACTGCAAATTTCAGAACTGTTAAGTAGTACTAGTTTAAGTTTCATTCTAGAAATGAACAAAGGGCTGGGACATTTATCTGGATCCAATGACAAGGCTGGGTGAGTCAAAAAGTAAGAGAATGGAATTAGCTCCGCCCATCCTTCCTGCCCTCTAACAGTTTTAAACAAACAAACAAACATGAAAAACGTACAATGGATTTAGGAGGGTGAGGCTATAAGATAAATTGTGGCCACACTCAGAGACACAACCTACAGAACTGCTCAGAGCTTTTTTTTTTCCCCTCTACCAATACTAAACATTGTATGAGAAATAAAAGCGAAGGGTTAGATACCACAGAAGAATCTTACAGCGTAGACAGAATAAATTCATTTTCAACCCCATCTAAGCCAAGGAGGGGGAAAAAAAGAGCAAATGAGAGATAGAGAAATGTCCTAGGAGAAAAAAATCACATTAAAACATCTAGAGAAGTTCTGAAGAAACAAAATGAAAAGCATTTTCATTAAAACTAATAGTGACAATGTACTGTACTATATTGAGTCTTGGTTCTTCTACAAGAGCATCATGTATTTGAACCTGTTTCCACCTTTGCACAGAAAATATCCCCAAGGACATTTTCTTTATCTGGAGGAAAACTGTAATCTTTCTCCAGACTCAACATGTCTCTATCTTCTGAAAGCCATTAAGCACTTAAACACCATCTGTGAGCAGTGTATTCAGCAGTAATACACCAATCTGAACTAAGAGGGCATTGGAAAGGGAGACTTTGGAACTGATTAGTCTCACTAAATTAAAATGACTCTCCCAGGACTAGTCAACACTCAACACCAAGCAAATAGGTTAACTCTGTGAGGAACACTGCAGTGGACAGCAATGTAGCCCCCCCACCCAGGAGGAGGCAGCCTTGTCCTATGCAGCCATAAGAGCACTGCACCTTGGATGACTCTCATCCCTGTGAAGAGAGCCCGAGGATGGCCCATGCACCATGTGGCCCAATCAGAGAGCTTAAATGGGATGAGGTTCAGATATGACAGCTAGAGCTGGGCAAACAATGGATTTTTTTGGTTCAATGTCAATTCTGAAAAATCAAAATCAAAATGTAGTTTCTGGTCAAACAGAAATAGTCATTGGGCTAGGGAAAGGGCATGAAAATGAATCTAGAGCCTGGTAGGAAGGCAAGATGTTGGAGACCCAAATTCAAGTACCTGCTCCAATGACTATTTATAAAAGGTGGAACAGCTTCAGCAGGAGAGACTATGAAAGCTCCCTACAGAATTTCCCATGGCCCCAGTGGTTAGGGCATTCTCCTGTAATGTGGGGGCCTCAAGTCAAAAACCCATCCCCTTGCCAAGCAGAGAGGGGAATTGAACTGGGGGTTCTCTCACATCCTGAGTGAATTCCCTAACCATTGGGCTAAAAGTTATAAGGGAGGAGTTGTAATCCTCTGTGCTCACTCCGTTTTCTGAATCTAATCCGCCTTTGCTTTTGTCAAATTGCTCAAAATCAAAATGCAAAATTTTGAGTTGAATCAAAATGAAACATTTAATTTCGGCATTTCCAAAACATTTTGATATATTTGGTCTAATTGAAACTCTTCTGAGAACTTGACATGAATTTGTGAATTATTTTGCATTGACCAAAACTACATTTTCCAACAAATAAACCAAACACTAAAGTAATTTCTCTAGTTACAACTCTAGTGACAGCTGTGACTTGGGCACAGCAAAGGACACAAAACACCCATAGGCCTTATGCTGACTGTCTGCTCAGTGATGAACTTCACCCCATGTGCATACACCAAAACACCATCCCTCATTTCCTATTTTGAATCCTACGTGACTCTGGCACCAATAGGCCAAAAGTGAAGTCCCTAACTGCTGTTTCTAGTTTCCTTGGTTTCATCCCAGTTAAATATTATAGGATGTTCAAGCAGAAGTTGCTGATTAGCTGCTAAATGAACCCTGAAGAGTTCATTTCATGGGGAAAACAATCACTACACCCTACCAAAACGGGCAAGTTTCTTTGGAGGGTCACTCTTTGTAACTCTTATTCGCACATCCTCTTATTTCTCCACCTATTGTTTGCAGTATTATAAATAATAAAGTAGATCTGGGTTCTACAAATCCCAGTACCGGCCACAAGACAACACTGTCCTTTCATATCCATCTCTCTGAAGGGGTTCCGTGACTATCCAATAAAAGCATCCTTTTCCACCCACCATGACCAAACCTAAGTAAACAAAACAGAGTGTGGGAGAGCAATACAACAAATAAACAGTGTGATCAAGGTAATACCTTGGCCATTTCATTTTGCCTATTATTTTTATTAATTGTCCTTGTCTATTCATTAATTTTCTTCATATGAGTGTACATATTTGCATGTGCACAAGGGTATGAACAGATGTTGGTTATTTGCAATTGATTATTCAATATTTGTCATACATTATTTTCCTTTTCTAAAAATAAAAACAAAACAAGCATTTCAGTTGTCCAATCAGGAAACAGAAAAAAAAAGTGAGTAATTTAACTATTCGGATGCCACTAATATTAAATTGCAAGTAGACAAAGTGAAAAGCTTAAAAATAACCCCTTAGGCTGAAAGTTGTTCACAGCAAAACTGTTCATAAAACCATGATGATTAGTGAATACTCTTGTAAAAATCAACAATTTGCAAATGGAATAAGAGCTAAATTCGTTGGAAAATTTATTCATGGATAATTTGACCAAGTCTAGTTATATGCAAGCTTTTTGGGAGCTCTTCCTCACATTTCCGATGAAGAGGAGACATCCCAAGGTTTGACACTGTTAGTTTTGTGCTAACTCACAATATTGTGTAAATAAATTTATTTCTTTGCTCATGATAACCAATTATCTGAAGAAAGGATATAAACATATTTTAGGATAAAGTAATTAAATGTTTGCAACACTTCAAAAAAAATCATGATTTTTTCTGTGTGTTAAACAAAGAGCTGCTCAGAATATAGCACACAAGGATACTATTATATTTAAAATAGCATTAAATAATTATCAAAAAGAGGCATCTTATCAGGTATTGTACAAACATTTAAAATGCAACAAAATCATGGCAAATAGAGCTACAGAAATTGTTCAACCAAAATCCTTACAAAAAACAACACCTCCTTATAAACTCCACTAAAACTGTGGGGGGGAAATCCTTATAATTTAGCAACACAAAATGCATTACATAATAGTATTAATTTTATTGATCGAGTGCTTGCTTTTCAACATAATACTGTGTGTTATATTTAGCCATCTGTTTTAGAATGTAATTTGTGTTGCTGGTTCTGGAAAAAATCCAGACATAAAAGAACTAATTTAATTCCTTTTGAGCTCTCTTTGATTCAAAACTATTTCTTTTAAAATGTCCCAGCACTGCAGAATCTGACTTGAAATCCACCTTGAACTATGTGCACTTTAACTAACTCTCTCCCCAAGGCAAAATGATCCCATATTCAGGCAGACCTTTATCCCAGTCTTCTAAAGGACTTACACAGAATGTACCTGATATAACTGGACCAGAATGTCAACCATGATAGAAATTATGATCAAGACATGGAGAATACATAATGAGAACCTTATCTATTTTTCAGTGGACTGCTATTGGTAGAGAGTACCTTTAGGGGATTGTTTACAGAAATCAGGTCTCCTGTATTTAAAAAAAAAATGTGTAAGTCCTTGTGCAGCGTTCTCTTTGTTTGCTTGTTATATTACATGTCATAATGGATACCAAGTGTGTTTAAGGTGTTCAAATAGCATTATAATAGGCTGCTTGGCTGCCTTTGGAATGTGGCTTTTCAAATTTTCTTTCAATAGAAAGACATAGTCTGTCTTCTGCTTCCATTGTATTAAATAGAAATTTAAAAATTACTACGGCTATTACCTCCTAAATAAATATCTGACCACTGGCTGCATAGGGGATTGGAGATATATTCTGTTATTATATGCAATCTCTCTATAATATTCATCTTCTTTCCTTTAGTGCCTATAATCAGGGCCGGTGCAAGGATATTTTGCGCCCTAGGCGAAACTTCCATCTTGCAGCCCCCCCGCCCCCCAAATCACATACATTATACACAATACACGGTCACAGAGTAACATGTTATAATTTAGAATTTATGTTTCCGCGCTTTAAGTTTAGCAAATTTAGAAACAAGTTCCTCCAAGTCAATGCTGTGAGCAATGTCATGTTCTATTGACAAGGTAGATAGCCCAACAAGTCTTTGTTGCAACATTGATGTTCGCATATATGTTTTTAACAACTTGAGCTTCGAGAAGCTTTGCTCACCACTGGCCACAGAAACTGGGAGAGTCAAGAGGATGCGAAGAGCAATAACTGTATTAGGGACACTATCTGTCAGCTTATTTTCCCATATGAAGTTCAATACATCTTGCGGTGATGAACTCCTTTGGACTCGTCTTGCAATAGCTTGCAATTCACTGCACAAGTCAAAGGCATCAATATCTTTGGATTCACCATGTTGCAAAGCTTTCTCCAGATTCAAGCAATGTTCCATAATTTGCTTTGGTGTTTTATTTTGCAAACTGTAAACATCATATATGAAGCCAAATACTGAACTAATTTCCTGCATCAATGTGAATCTTTCTTCAACCGAATGTATTGCTGTGTCAATGACTGCAAAGTAAAAGTTCACTTTGAATTTTTCTTTCGGATCATAAATAGGTTCATCATCTGCTTCATATGTGAACTGCTTCCTCTTCTTTCTAATAAGGATTGGATCTGGTTCAAAAAGTGCCGGTACATCCAACTCCTCCGCAAGTTCACCTGCATCTACCAATGTTTTCTCAAAGGCTGCGTGACATCTGCGGCCCACGAGAAACTTCTTGGTTTCTCCAAGTTGATTAATGGCATCACATATATCAAATTCTTTTGCCTGAAGTTGTTTGCTAGTTATGTTGATCTCAAACAATATGTCATACCACAAAACAAGAGAAACAAGAAACTTGAAACTAGAAATGGCTTTTGTAAGAGCCTTTGCATCAACTAGTGATGTATTGCCAGATGATCCTGTCAGAGTATTGTCTTCATAGATGTCTACCAGAGCATCACAGAAGTCATCAATGAAAGCAGGATGGAAAAGCTGCCCCCGCAGAAGACCTAAGACATGATGGCTGGATACATAAACAGACACCTGTCCCTCACAGGCATTACCTCATAACATGCCAATTTTGCTCAGGACAGAACATCATAGAGGAATACTATGCATTCAGTGGTCTCTACACTGGCCAAGCAACAGCATGACAACTAACCTAACCAGTCCATCCAACTTTTTTGACTGTTTCTTGGGCACTGGTGAGGGGTAGCGGTGCCAGACTGAGCCCGGTGATGGGTGCACTACAAATCTACAAACTGAGGCAAGGTGCTGGGCCTAGAGTCCTGCTGAGACTGCTGTCCTGCACCAAGTGGAGCACAGCCTCCATGAGGAGAGAACTCAAACAAATATCACGCTCCTTCTGCATGATTCCGCCAAGCACTTCTTCAGGCAGCTGCTATGGGGGTCACTCACAGGCTTAGGCCTGCCTGTTGCAGGCAAAATACAGCAGCAGGGCTTAAAACTCAGACAGGGCAGCCCAGAGGACTCAGGGGGCCTTGGGCAAAGCAAAATCGGGGGCCCCTTCCATAAAACATTTGCAATACTATAGTAACATGTATTAGGAAATGTAAAAAATAACTAGTGAAATACATTCAAAAATGAATTTGTATTAATTTGAAAATAAACTAAATACATTATTTAAAAACATTAAAAGCTGTAATGGTCTGTATACATTTGCAATTACATAATGGGCAGTTGCTAGGTGATTGTGATAGTTGGTACCAATGGGCTGTCGTTGCCTGGGGGTGGTGCTGTTGTTGCCCACGGCTGGGTGGGGAGCTGGGCTCTGGGTTCAGGGGTGCCCAGCTCACAGGGGCTGGGCTCAGGGATGTGGGGAGATAGGGTCAGGGGGGTGTCCAGCTCAGAGTGGCTGGGCTCGGAGCTAGGGGTAAGGGCTGTGGGGGGGATGGGGTCAGGGGGTTTCCAGCTCAGAAGGACTAGACTCGGAGCTGGGAGGTCAGGGCTGTGGGGGGGATGGGGTCAGGGCGGTGCCTGGGGGCACTGGGGCAGCTCAGCTCTGCAGGCTGCTGTTCTCCCCAGCCGTACAGGCACAAGGGGAGCAGGAGCAGGAGCAGGGACCAGCTAAGGACCAAGGGGGCAGGAGCACAGGCACCTGAGGCCGACCTGTGGGGAGGCACTTGCTTACCTTGCCCAATGCATGAGCGCTAGGGTCCTCTTTCTTCCTCCGCTCCACCAGACCACTGCTGAGGCTCTTTTCTTCTCCGTCCCCCTCGCTGGGGCTGACGTGGAGGCTGAGACAGGGAGCAGCCGCGGCTTTCCTCCAGAAGTGTCAGCCCCAGCTGGAAACACCCTGACTCCATCCCCCCAACAGCCCTGACCCCCAGCTGTGAGCCCAGCCACTCTGAGCTGGACACCCCCCTGACCCTATCTCCCCACATCCCTGAGCCCAGCCCCTGTGAGCTGGGCACCCCTGAACCCAGAGCCCAGCTCCCCACCCAGCCGTGGGCAACAACAGCACCACCCCCAGGCAACGACAGCCCATTGGTACCAACTATCACAATCACCTAGCAACTGCCCATTATGTAACTGCAAATGTATACAGACCATTACAGCTTTTAATGTTTTTAAATAATGTATTTAGTTTATTTTCAAATTAATACAAATTCATTTTTGAATGTATTTCACTAGTTATTTTTTACATTTCCTAATACATGTTACTATAGTATTGCAAATGTTTTATGGAAGGGGCCCCCGATTTTGCTTTGCCCAAGGCCCCCGAGTCCTCTGGGCTGCCCTGTCTGAGTTTTAAGCCCTGCTGCTGTGTTTTGCCTGCAACAGGCAGGCCTAAGCCTGTGAGTGACCCCCATAGCAGCTGCCTGAAGAAGTGCTTGGCGGAATCATGCAGAAGGAGCGTGATATTTGTTTGAGTTCTCTCCTCATGGAGGCTGTGCTCCACTTGGTGCAGGACAGCAGTCTCAGCAGGACTCTAGGCCCAGCACCTTGCCTCAGTTTGTAGATTTGTAGTGCACCCATCACCGGGCTCAGTCTGGCACCGCTACCCCTCACCAGTGCCCAAGAAACAGTCAAAAAAGTTGGATGGACTGGTTAGGTTAGTTGTCATGCTGTTGCTTGGCCAGTGTAGAGACCACTGAATGCATAGTATTCCTCTATGATGTTCTGTCCTGAGCAAAATTGGCATGTTATGAGGTAGTGCCTGTGAGGGACAGGTGTCTGTTTATGTATCCAGCCATCATGTCTTAGGTCTTCTGCGGGGGGAGCTTTTCCATCCTGCTTTCATTGGTGACATCTGTGATGCTCTGGTAGACATCTATGAAGACAATACTCTGACAGGATCATCTGGCAATACATCATTAGTTGATGCAAAGGCTCTTACAAAAGCCATTTCTAGTTTCAAGTTTCTTGTTTCTCTTGTTTTGTGGTATGACATATTGTTTGAGATCAACATAACTAGCAAACAACTTCAGGCAAAAGAATTTGATATATGTGATGCCATTAATCAACTTGGAGAAACCAAGAAGTTTCTCGTGGGCCGCAGATGTCACGCAGCCTTTGAGAAAACATTGGTAGATGCAGGTGAACTTGCGGAGGAGTTGGATGTACCGGCACTTTTTGAACCAGATCCAATCCATATTAGAAAGAAGAGGAAGCAGTTCACATATGAAGCAGATGATGAACCTATTTATGATCCGAAAGAAAAATTCAAAGTGAACTTTTACTTTGCAGTCATTGACACAGCAATACATTCGATTGAAGAAAGATTCACATTGATGCAGGAAATTAGTTCAGTATTTGGCTTCATATATGATGTTTACAGTTTGCAAAATAAAACACCAAAGCAAATTATGGAACATTGCTTGAATCTGGAGAAAGCTTTGCAACATGGTGAATCCAAAGATATTGATGCCTTTGACTTGTGCAGTGAATTGCAAGCTATTGCAAGACGAGTCCAAAGGAGTTCATCACCGCAAGATGTATTGAACTTCATATGGGAAAATAAGCTGACAGATAGTGTCCCTAACACAGTTATTGCTCTTCGCATCGTCTTGACTCTCCCAGTTTCTGTGGCCAGTGGTGAGCGAAGCTTCTCGAAGCTCAAGTTTATAAAAACATATATGCGAACATCAATGTTGCAACAAAGACTTGTTGGGCTATCTACCTTGTCAATAGAACATGACATTGCTCACAGCATTGACTTGGAGGAACTTGTTTCTAAATTTGCTAAACTTAAAGCGCGGAAACATAAATTCTAAATTATAACATGTTACTCTGTGACCGTGTATTGTGTATAATGTATGTGATTTGGGGGGGGGAGGCGCAAGATGGAAGTTTCGCCTAGGGCGCAAAATATCCTTGCACCGGCCCTGGCCCTGGGCTGCCGGGCTGCCACACCGGTGCACTGACCCCGGGGGGCGGTGTGGGCTACCGGGCTGCCTCAGTGGCTCCCTGACCCCGGGGGCGCGCTGGGCTGCCGGGCTGCCACGCAGCGGCGCGCTGACCCGGGGGGCGCCTGGGCTGCCGCAGTGGCTCCCTGACCCCGGGGGCGCCCCGGGCTACTGGGCTGCCGCGCGGCGGCGCGCTGACCCCGGGGGCGCCCCAGGCTGCCGCGCGCTGACCCCGGGGGCGCCCTGGGCTGCCGGGCTGCCGCGTCGGCGCCCTGACCCCGGGGGCGACCCGGGCTACTGGGCTGCCGCGCGGCGGCGCGCTGACCCCGGGGGTGCCCTAGGCTGCCGCGCGCTGACCCTGGGGGCGCCCCGGGCTGCCGGGCTGCCGCGGTGGCTCCCTGACCCGGGGGGCGCCCTGGGCTGCCGGGGCTGTGCGCTGACCCCGGGGGTGCCCTGGGCTGCCGCGCCGGCGCCCTGACCCCGGGGGCGACCCGGGCTGCTGGGCTGCCACGGCTGCGCGCTGACCCAGGGGGCACCCTGGGCTGCCGGCTGTAGGTAGCTGCTGCCACGGGCAGCTCAGACTACCTCTCCAGCAACAGCGGCTGCAACCATTTAAAAAAATTTGGGGGGGCGCCGCTTTTTGGCGCCCTCAAATCTTGACACCCTAGGCAACCGCCTAGTTCGCCTAAATGATTGCACCGGCCCTGCCTATAATTGTATCTCTGGCCAGGCAAGACTAGTGCAGGCTTCTCTTTTTGCTGGTGTCAGCTATTGGTCTGGTGGCATGTTCCTTCATCTCATATTTCCCTCCCAAAGGGGACACTCACAATGAAAAACAAATCTTTTTGTATAGTTTGACAAGATCCTGAAACCTGCTGCTTATTACAGCACAGCATTGGGAGGTAATATCCAACTCACTAGCAATGTCAGAAAACAAGCTCAAGTGAGGCATGCATCATCATCTTCTTCGTGAAAACATTATTTTGTGACAGTGAAAATGTAAAAAGCGTAACTTGCTGAACGTGTTTAATGTGTTCTAGAGAAAATTGTGCCCTGTGTTTATGTTGTGATTTGGGGGTATTTCCTCATATATATGAAAAAATAATGGTTGCCTCATCTTTTTCCTTTATCCTCCCACACTTTCAGGTACAGAGGTCATCCACCAGTTTCTGCCATTTATTTAAGTCTTGTGCTGGTCTTCTTCTGGCAACTAGTGTCATGTTGATGGATTTGGCTTCTTTATTGTTCTGTGTAATGTTTCTTTAGGTCATCCTCTTCTTCTCTTTCCACACAGAGTTCATATTATCACTTGACATGGGTGGCATCCTTAAGCACAACTCATATTCAGGATATGCTTTAAATTCTGTTTTAGCAGAGCCAACGTGAAAAAAAAATGAAGATGAAAAAGATGTGTACAGAAAGCTCACAGGACAGAGGAACAGCACCCTACCAAGGATTTGCCGTAGGAAAAGGAGACAGAGGCCTATCAACAGGTCACTGAAAGGAAAAGAAAGAGTGAACCATATTCATGTTTGCATTCAATGATAAAAGTATCCCTTTCCTGAAATTGTCCAAACATCATAAGTTGGAAGGGTTCAGGGTTGGACAAAAGTTTACGCTGGATTTCATCTTTGCAAGACTGCTTTAGCCAGACCTAATGATTGTGCCTTTCCTGACGGTGAAGAGTGTTAGATAGTGAGACATCCCGTCCCCCTCCAGAAAAGAGACAGCATAACTTAAGACAAACAAAGAAGCTAGGTTTAATAAAGTTCCTGTTATGATTATTAGTATTAAGGGCAGTGGGTTCTAGGGGTTATCAGTCAAAGATGGCAAGATTAATGAAGAGACAACCTTACAGGTGTGGAAAGGTGGTGCTTAGAAAGGACAGATTAGTTAAAAAATGCAAATATACCTTCAAGTTTTATTATCTGATTCATAGCCCGTTGAAATTAATGAGAGTTTATTGGTTTCAGTTGGTCTTGTATCAGGCTCCTCATGCAGGATTTAGGAATCTGCATGTGACTCAGAAATAACAGGAGCAGGTACTGAAGTGAAGGACTTCTATGTCATAACATACTTAAATATAGCTACTGAACTTTACATTTGCCAACTCTAGCTAAAAGAAAATTTTGCTCAAGGGTAAACGAGGAGTTTGGAATACTAGTAAACTTGCCATTTAACTAGCTCCTGTAATTCAGAAAAAGAGATTGGCTAAACTACCCATCTGTAAAAAAAGTTTTCAATTAAAGAGGGAACATCTAAAGCAGATTCAATCCTGAGTGTACATCCATATAGAAATAAATAAATAAACAAACAAACAAACATGCCTTAGCTGAAGTCTCCGAAGTGGAAGGATCATTGGAAAGCTGAATAACTGCAGCTGGGCAAAGCAAAAAAGCTTTTTGTTGCCCTACTGCATCTGAGAAACTGTGGTGGTGTTTATTTCATTTATCCTGCAAACTTTAATTTTTTTCACTTTTTGTGTGCGTGTGAGAGCAAATACTAGTTACTCGAACTACAACTTCCATGACGTGCTACAGAGGCATATCTGAATCAAAATTTTGGGGAATTGATTTTTTTCTGCAAGATCATAATTTTCAGCAGAAAAACTGACCATTTTCCTGACCAACTCTAGCAAATGTAAACCCAAGTGACAATTTTTTTAAAAAAATGTAGCCATGTTGGTCCCAGGATATTAGAGAGACAGGGGTGAGGTAATATCTTTTATTGGACCAACTTCTGTTGGTGAGAGAGGTACAAGCTTTTGGGCTACACAGAGCATTTCCTCAGATCTGGGGAAGATATTACCTCACTCACTTTGTCTCTCTAAGTTTTTTAAAGACATCTAAATAATAACAGAGAGTGAAATTCTGGTTCCATTGTCCCAGATCTATGGGATTTTTGCCATTGACTTGACTGGAGAGAGGATTTCATCCACAGAAGCCGTGGTCATTTCTGTTTTTTTGAGGCTAAGGCTACATCTACACTACACACTGCTGGCTGTGGCCTGTACCGTAGCTGTAGCTACACACTGTAATGAAAAGCAGGCTGTGGCCACACTGTGATAGATAGCTACACATGTCAGTGAAAAGCTCTGGCAGAGGGGAGGTAGCTGGGAAAGAGCTAAGCAGCACTGAGCCTCTCCCCACTCCCCTCCCTGTTGCCAGAGCCTTTCCCCTTGCAACATAAATGCTCCAGCAGCAGGGAGCTGGCAGAGCCTTTCCCCTCTGCTGGAGTCTTTTCCTACTGCAAGGAAAGGCTCTGGCAGGGGAAGCAGGGAGAGGCAGCCTTTTCCAGCTCAGTCTTTCCCCACTGCCTCTCCCCCACTAGAGCATTTTCTTGATGAAAGAGTCTTTTCCTGAGTGGGGAGGAGAGAGGGAGGCAGCAGGACACTACACAGTTGGAGAAACTAAGGCATGGATGGGGTTAAGTGACTTTTCCATTTCAGACACCAAGGGTACGTCTACACTACGGGATTAGTCCGATTTTACATAAACCGGTTTTGTAAAACAGATTGTATAAAGTCGAGTGCACGCAGCCACACTAAGCACATTAATTCGGCGGTGTGCGTCCAAGGTCACAGGCTAGTGTCGATTTCCGGAGCGTTGCACTGTGGGTAGCTATTCCGTAGCTATCCCAGTTCCTGCAGTCTCCCCCGCCCCTTGGAATTCTGGGTTGAGATCCCAGTGCCTAATGGGGCAAAAATCATTGTCGCGGGTGGTTCTGGGTAAATGTCGTCACTCATTCCTTCCTCCGGGAAAACAACGGCAGACAATCATTTCGCGCCCTTTTTCCCTGGATTGCCTTGGCAGACGCCATAGCACGGCAACCATGGAACCCTTCAGCTGTTTTTTTTGCTGTCACCATAAGTGTACTGGATGCCGCTGACAGAGACATTACTGCAGCGCTACGCAGCAGCATTCGTTTGCTTTTGCATGATAGCAGAGATGGTTATCAGTTGTTCTGTACCGTCTGCTGCCATTGTAAATTGGCAATAAGATGACGGTTATCTGTTGTTCTGTACTGTCTGCTGCTATCATGGGTGCCCCTGGCTGAGGTTGGCCGGGGGTGCAAAGGCAAAAATGGGAATGACTCCCAGAGTCAATTCCTCCTTTATGGTTTCTAAAAATAGAGTCAGTCCTGCCTAGAATATGAGGCAAGTGTACTAGAGAACCAGTGTATCAGAGAGCACAGCTGTTCCATGTCAGATCCCGCAGAAATGATGAGCTGCATGCCATTCACAGGGGGTGCCCCTGCAACAACCCCACCTGTTGCTTCCCCCCTCCCCCAACCTTCCTGGGCTACCGTGGCAGTGTCCCCACCATTTGTGTCATGAAGTTATAAAGAATGGAGGAATAAGAAACAGTGACTTGTTAGTGAGATTAAATGAGGAGGAGGCAGCCTCCCGCTGCTATGACAGTCCAGGCAGGACATTAAGCGGTGCAGGGGAGAGGAGCCCAGCGTCCCGCTGCTATGATAGTCCAGGCAGTACAGAATCTTTTCTTTACACATGAAAGGGAGGGGGCTGATGGAGCTCATCCCCCAGTTGCTATGATGAGGATGGTTACCAGCCGTTCTTTACCATCTACTGGAAATGACCAGGAATCATTCCTATTTTTACCCAGGCGCCCCTGGCCATCCTCACCTGAGGCCAGCCAGGAGCACTCACGGGCTGATGGTGATGAGGGATAGCGGTCATATTGTACTGTCTGCCACCGGGGAGGGGAGAAGGGTGGATACTGCTCTTCACTGCTGCAGCATCGCGTCTACCACCAGCATTCAGTAGATATAGGGTGACATTGAAAAAAGTCAAGAAACGATTTCTTTCCCTTTTCTTTCACATGGTGGGGGGAGGGAGTAAATTGACGAGCTATACCCTGAACCACGCCAGACAATGTGTTTGAACCTACAGGCACTGGGAGTTCAGCCAAGAATGCAAATACTTTTCGGAGACTGCTGTGGACTGTGGGATAGCTGGAGTCTTCAGTACCCCCTCCATCCCTCCATGAGTGTCCATTTGATTCTTTGGCTTTCCGTTACGCTTGTCACGCAGCACTGTGTAGCCTGGAGATTTTTTTCAAAAGCTTTGGCATTTCGTCTTCTGTAACGGAGCTCTGATAGAACAGATTTGTCTCCCCATACAGCAATCAGATCCAGTATCTCTCGTACGGTCCATGCTGGAGCTCTTTTTGGATTTGGGACTGCATGGCCACCCGTGCTGATCAGAGCTCCACGCTGGGCAAACAGGAAATGTAATTCAAAAGTTCGCGGGGCTTTTCCTGTTTACCTGGCCACTGCATCCGAGTTCAGATTGCTGTCCAGAGCGGTCACAGTGGTGCACTGTGGGATACCGCCCAGAGGCCAATACCGTTGATTTGCGGCCACACTAACCCTAATCCGATATGGTAATACCGATTTTAGCGCTACTCCTCTCGTTGGGAGGAGTACAGAAACCGATTTAAAGAGCCCTTTATATCGATGTAAAGGGCCTCGTAGTGTGGACGGGTGTGCCGTTAAATCAGTTTAACGCTGCTAAAATCAGTTTAAACGCGTAGTGTAGACCAGGCCCAAGACAGATCAATGGTCAAGGAGTTTCTCCCCCTCCTAAGAAGCTGCTCCTTCAAATGGGGATAGCTGTAGAAATATCACACTCACCTCGGACATCGGATTGTGAAGGGAGGGCGGAATCCTTATCCTCAGTCCTGTCAGGCCCCAACACACCACAGCCAGGGCAACAGTGAATCTGAAACTGCTCCCTTGTCTTCAGCAACCTCTGTCATTGCACAGGTCCCTATTAGGACCTCTCCTCAGCTCATGCCTCTTCAAGAATGCTACTACATTTTCTCAGCCACCTCCTAGCTCTGATATTCATTTTACTGGAATTCTCCTCATTGCTTCCACAACTGCACCACTCCCGAGCCTGTGCAGAAAGGCTCCTGTTCATTTCAATGGGCATTAGATCACGCTTCCTTACCACTCCTAACTGTTTCACATTTCAGTTTTTTTACGGCCTTACAGGCTCACATTGATACACACCTTGTTTTAATGATAGATTGATACACTGTTACAGTTTTGTTCAGTTTGCATATTTGACCAGCAGACCCTGGTTTTGCACTGTTTGTGCTCAATATTTACCTGGATTCCTTTTTTTTTTTTAATGATACCTAAAGCATTAAATGTGTTAATGAAGTGTTAAAAGTTGCATACGTAAATAGCTTCTTCCTATTCCCACTGAAGTCAATAGGAGTTTGCTACTGACTTCGGGGGGAGCACGTTTTAAGGACAAAAAGTGAAACAATGCAAAAGTTAAGGGTCGTGGTTTTTCAAAGAAGTTATGGGGATTTAGATACACAATTGCAATTCAAATTAACAGGAGTTGTGTAGATGAATCACCTAGACCAGAGGTTCTCAAACCGTGGTCCATGGACCACCAGTTGTCTGTGAGCTCCATTCAGGTGGTCTACGGAAAGTTCCCTCTAAGGTGCGCACCTGGGTGGCCACACATGAGAGAATGAAGGGTCACCCACCTAGTTAGTGGAGCCACACAGGCCTGGTTCCACTAATTAGATGCCTGGACCCTGGAGAAGATGCACATGTAAAGTGAGGTGGCGGCCTTGGGAGTAGGTGGGAGGAGGCAGTGGAGTGAGAAAAGGGGGTGGGAGGTATTTTGGACATGCAGGGCTGTGGTGGCCAGAAAAAGAGGCAACCTTCCCCTGCTCCAGGGCTACAGCTGCTGGGGAGAGACAGCCCTCCTTCCCAGTCTCTGCTCAGGGGCTGCCGTGGCAGGGGAGGGAGGGAGAGAACCCCCTCTTTCCCAGCCCCAGTTCAGGGGCTGCTGCAGTGTGGGAGAGAGGGCACATCCATCACATTAGAAAGGTAAGATTACTGATATTAAAACATGAGTTGTGTACTTTTATTTGTAGAACAAAAACATTAATTATTATTGGGTTTTTTATATATAGCACTTTTATCCAAAGCTCTTTACAATAGTCAGCTAATGGTGCAAACAACATTTGGAAAGGTCATTAAGTGGTTCGCTGAGACCCTCAGCAATTTTCAAGTGGTCCACGAAAAAGTTTGAGAACCACTGACTTAGACCACTTTGAAAATCTCTACCAAGGCTCCAACAGCACTGTTAAATCACAGGCATGTGGTATTTTCTATTCCTGTCTTTCTTGTTTAACACATAGCTTTTAGTCTCTCTCTTTATATTCTAAAATATATAGCCTAAAACTTACAATATATATAATACATCTGACCTCACATTGCTGTGGAAACCTTAATTTTTGCATGTTCTCACTTCTTTGTGATTTTTATCCTCTAACCCCTGATGTGTCAATTGTCTTAAATCAAATTACTAATATTCTTTCTTGCTTTCAGTAGTCTTGTTTCATATTACTGACAGCAGAAGCTGAAGAAATCCCTCTCACTATTCCAAAATCTTTCTGTGGGTTTTGATACTAAGACTGAGCAACCTGATATGGGAGCAAGTGCCCTCATAGAACATGGAAGAAGCAGAAAGGTGTATTAAAGAATTGTAAAGCAAAAGGCTTTTGTTGAAATTTGGCCAATTGCAATGGAGAATATAGTTCTAATTGTCAGCACGTCACACTTTAATGTATGAAAGGAGTTTCATCCACTGTATTTGTTAGAAGTATTTTTCTCCTTACCTGCTACATTGGTTTTCTTTGAAAAACTAACAATAATGGTACTTTTCATCCAAGAATCTCAAGGCATTTTACTAAGGTGGGTGAGCAATGTATTATTATCCCCATTTCACAGATAAGGAGACTGAGGCACTAAGCAATTGAGGCAATTGTCCAAGTTCACGAAGTAAGCCAGTGTCAGGGGCGGGAACAGAAGAAAAGTCTCCCCACTGTCTAATTCTTTAACAACTAAATCAGACCTGGATAGAGCACAAGCCTTCATAGCTGAAAGAATGTGGAAGGGTAGGATGAGTTAATTCAGAAAGTAGTCTAGAAGCAAATATATTATTTATCATGTGCTGCATGGGAACATGTAAAGATCTGAGATGTGCAACAGGCTCTTCAAAATTCTCCTCCCTTAGAATAGGTTGAACCCAAATCCTGAAACTGAATACACTTGAATGTCTGGGGCGGGAGGGGAGAAACCAGATCCAAATCCCTTGCCTTAGGCCTGTTTCTACCAAAGTAACAATACCATAGAAATTAGACATAGAAAAGACATATTGGGTCCATCTCCTTGGCTGGTGGGTCTCAGCCACATGATCAGAGTTATCTGACTGCATATTTAGGGTCAAGAAGGAATTTCTTCCTCAGATTGGCAGAGTATCATTTTTACTTTTTCATGACTAGTCAGCTGCTTTCCTTTTCTCTCTGTAGAACAACAATAGATGGATTAGGATGCATTTTATTATTCCAGTGTATTATCCTTTCAGCCATCTACGTGTTAAGGAGACAGGCATTTGCTAGGATTAAAACTACCTGTTGATAAAATGTGGGGTTTTAGACAGGGAGTAGGGGAAACTGAGTGGGGAAAATGGAGGCATGCTAGAAATGAGGAATGTAAATTCCAAAGATATCTTTTACAAGCATGCCCAAGAGTTCATATAGGGACTGGTCTCTAGCTGAGATGCTGTACTCCAACTTGGTCATGGTGGTGAACAGGGCCGGCTCCAGGCACCAGCATTCCAAGCTGGTGCTTGGGGCAGCAATCTGCAAGGGGTGGCAGTCCCTGTTGTTTTGCCCCCGAGCAGCACTCCGAATTGCCGCCATGGATGGAGGGCATTCCATGCGCCTTTAGGGTGGCAGGCGCGTTTCTGCGGCGGTGGCAATTCGCCAGCAGCTTCTATGTTTAGCAGTCCGCGGCGGCTTCAGCTAAACATAGAAGTTGCTGCTGAATTGCCACTGCCGCGGAAACGAGCCTGCCGCCCTAAGGGCACAGGGACAGCCCCTGCTGTCCGGCGGCAATTCGGCCGCTGCTTGGGACGGCGAAAACTGTAGAGCCGGCCCTGGTGGTGAAGGATTTTGGGTGGGAAGAAAGTGGAATGCCTAATAAGCCTTGAGGAAAGAAGAGGTTGTAGAGTCCCAAGCTGCACAAATATTCCTAGGATACCATGAGAAGGCAAAAGAAGAGAGGCCAGATGAGCAAATCTGCTTGAAGAGCTCTCATGGATGCACCTAGATCAACTGTTTAAAAACACTAGAAGATTTATGGGATCATGCCCAGGGTCCGCTTCAGATCCTGAAGGGAAGTTTGCCCTGTCACAGAATTCAGGCCCAGACCTGGATCTGAACTTCAAGCCTGGTTCCTCCCTTAGAATAGGTTGAACCCAAACCCTGAAACTGAATACACCTGAATGTCTGGGGCGAGAGGGGAGAAACCAGATCCAAATCCATTGCCTTAGGCCTGTTTCCACCAAAGTAACAATATCATAGAAATTAGACATAGAAAAGACATATTGGGTCCATCTCCTTGGCTGGTGGGTCTCACCCACATGATCAGAGTTATCTGACTGCATATTTAGGGTCAAGAAGGAATTTCTTCCTCAGATTGGCAGAATCCCTGGTGGGTTTTTTTTGCCTTCCTCTGCAGTGTATGGTAGAGGTCACTTGCTGGTTTGAACTAGAGTAAATGAGGGATTCTCTGTTGCTTGAAATCTTTAAATCACGATTTGAAGACTTCAGGAACTCAGCCAGAGGTTATGGGCCTATTGCAGGATTGGATGGGTGAGGTTCCGTTGCCTGTGACATGAAGGTCAGACTAGATGATCATGATGGTCCCTGATGGTCATAAAGTTTCTGAGTCTATGAGTCTCCCTGCCATGGAAGGCTTGTGTTCCACAGGACTTAATCCAAATGTTAATAAAAGTTTTTTTCTTTTCAAATGCATAGTAAAGGATGTACAGTTTTAATCAGACATATATTAAAGGGTGTGGATGAAACAGCTACATAGCAGGTAGAGAAAGGAAGAGCAGTTAAATGGGTTTACAAGGGATATTGTATATATTGGAATGAACCCTGTAAAAATTTTTAAAAAAGAAAGCTATTCTGGAGCTTGGAATTTTATCTGTGCGCTGAGGAACATTAGTAATAATACCTTGCATTTATATATAGTGCTTTTCACATTACAGCAACAAACTAGAAACCATGCCCTCAAGTTCCAAATGCATCTTTTACAACTTATCTAATTAATGGAGTTCAGTTGGAGATTGGTCTTGAGCTGAGAGGTGATTTTCCATCAATGGAGTTGCCAATTCTTGTGAATTTATTGCAAGGCTTGAGATCTTTGATGTTTTCTCTTAAGCCCCGACAGATAGAGTCATATTATTTTTATGAGAATCTCAACTTTATTTATTTATTCATTATTTTATTTTAGAAAAGGCAAGTTTCTGGCCCTCTTAGCTCCAGAAAAAAGACTGAAATGAGTGCACACCAAAGTCTAGGAAACCAGAGGACTAACATTTCATCCAATTCTGAAGGTGGAATTATTTTGTGTGGGAAAAATTTAGAGTGGCTCGTAAGTCTCTAGCAAAAGGTGTGCGGAGTCCCAGACTGCCCAATGCCTCCAATGATATCACAAGAAGGAAATGTATTCCCAAAGTACAGGTGATTGGAGCAATCCTGCCTGAAGAGTGAATGGTAGAGTGTTCAGATTATGGTTTTATTTAAATTAATAAGTATTGTGGGTGTTCAGCACCTCTGAAAAAGGCTTGCCATACATTTTTTCATCAAAACTGGCTTTTTGATGGAAAATTGGGTTTTTGACTAAACAAAATTTGTAACAAAAAGTTCCTCTCTGTGAAAAAAGAAAACAAAAAATGAATATCTGAAAACTGAAAATAAATATTTTTCTGTTCAGAAATTATGATGCTGTAATTCAGTTTCCTCTTGTCCCCACTCTGCAGCAATTCATTTTCCTCTTGTTCCCAGTCTACTCTATGTGCTGGGCTTGCCAGCTGGACTACATCCCTCAGGATGCACTATAATCAGGGATTCTCATGATGCAATTGTCTCCCTTCACCAAGAGGCGAGCTCAGAGTATATCGTAAGAGATATAGTCTGACCAGAGGAGAATCAGAACACGAGGAGTTGTAGCGATATTTCACAATCAAAACATTTTGAGTTTTGGCCAAAAGATTTGGTTTTCAAATTTTTGCCAAAAAGTCAAAAATGTTTGTGAAAAAATAAAACTATTTCCCAACCATCTCTATTATGTAAACTTAAATGGCTTTAGTAATGGTGGAATAAGTGGTGAATGGAGTTTGATTAACAACTTGTCACAGCTATGAATGATTAAAATCTATAAAGAATACCAAAATGAAAACAAAAAGCAAACACTTTTGCAGTTAAAAGATAAGAACACTATTATAATTAGTCCTCTCACTCAGGAAGCAAAGATACCTTCCATTAACTAAATGAATGATAATTACTTGGATTACTGTCATACTTCAAATGTCAGTGCATTCAGGTCATAACAACACATTCTATGCTTTTAAGTGTCAAAAACAATAAAGCTACATATTGAGAATGTTTTTAAAGGAAGTAAAAAATAAATTCCATATAAGTCAAAATAGTTATACCCACTTACCCAAGCGTGGAATTTGACCGATACGGTGTATTGGAATGGAAAAAAACTAAAGACATGATGGCTCCAGTCTATAAACCTGCCCTAATTATAGTGTTTATGGCAATGACATCATCAGTAGATTTTGCACCTGCCATGAAATCTTGCATGATATGCTGTAAAACATGCTAATCGTAATGAAGTATCATATAACTGGTTCTACCCTGCAAAAGCATGCCACTTGGTCAAAAAACTTTTTCTTTTAAACAAACCATAATTAACTAATTGCTTATATTTACAATGTCTCAAACATTGTTCCTGGCATATAGTCGAAGGTTTATTTTTTTTTTAAATGTCTTCACTGAAGCAGATATGTAATCAGTTAATTAAATGAAGTGACTACATTTACATACCACAAGAAACTCCAGAAGTGGCCACTAATTCTGAGCTCACAAAATTGCATGTACATCCATACCTATGTGTAAATTTGTATTTGTGTAGGCAAAATTGGTAGTCGCATATATAACTGCCCAATCTGCATGCCAAAATGGTTGTGAGTACAAATTCTGCCTGTGCAAATGTAGAGGCTGGTTAAAAATTTGGCCCCATATATATTTCAATTAATTTTAGTAGTGCTTGAATTTTAAATTTAATTAGAACTAAAATCAGATGCAGTATACATCCTGTGAAACTAGGCCAGCTAAAACCCAGCTGACTAGAAAATTAAGCTAACCTATTGCTCATAAAAATTCATCAAAGAGAAGAACCATGTGAAGTCCTCTCATTTCTTGATCCTGCATAGAATCTTTAAATAGAATTTTATTAGCATTGCCACAGCATAAATATTGTGCAGTGGAATATATCTTTGCATTTAATATAATTCGAAATATCATGGCAAAAAGCAAACAAAAACGAAGTTGGACTTCAGTGTATTGAAAGCACAATCTTTTAACCTAAAGCACTTTATATTTCTATTTCAGTTCATTTATAATGACAAGATAATGATTCACAGAACCACTGATAAACAGCAACTGTATACTTTTTATTTGCTTCCTAACATTCCTGGAAAGCTTTATAGTAAACAATTTAAGAGATAATGAAAGGTAAAACTTCCATCTCAAAAGGTTTGATTCAATGAAATTATTGGGACAATCACTTAGGTTAAGTGTTTAGCCCAGAGGGCAGTATAAAATTTCATCAAAATTCAAACCATGCATAAATGATCTCAACCTGCAGTGTCTATTTATACCACACAATATTTTAGTCACATATTTTAACAGCAGATTGAAAGTAATGATCAAGTAACAGATAAGGACAAAAATCCAAACATGTGCTATACCACCCATGTATAATTCAGTTAGTGGTAAACATAGATTTAAAAATGCCTGGCATTTAGTATAACAGTATGTGTTTTTCAACCTGTGTGTACTACTAAAGAATGGAAGAAGAGCATGTTGAAATCTGATTTAAAACATTTCATATACACAAGAAGCCAAATTAGGAAAAGAATAGTGAAGCAATATCAAGTATATGGTATACCAAGAAAAACAGCCACAGTGGGCATGAGGGAAGGAGGTGGAGACAATGAAAATTGTAAACGTGCATCAAAGGAAGAATAGTCTTTTACATGTTTTGGTCTGTGCATTTCTTTAAAAACTGCCTGCAGCATGTTGTGTGTGGCTTCTCTAATACCATGGGAAGAATCTTATTAATATTGAAAAAGTAAAAGGTCATGATCAAGAAGCCAAATGTTTCTAACTTGGGTGCATATTAGATGCCCAAATCTCTACTTTGGTTCCTGAATAAATGTGCACTGATTTTCAAAAGCGCTGAACACTGGCAGTTCCCAATGACTTCAATGGAAACCATGGGTAATCAACACAACTAAAAGTAGGCCACTTTTATTTAGCAGCCTAAATAGGGATTTAAAGGAATCTACATAAGAAAATTGTGGCCCTCAATGTACTAACTAGATAGACAGTTCATTCGTTAGCCATCATTTACTGAAAAAAAGGGTGAGTTTTCTTGATCATTAGGGGCTGCATCAGTCTTCACCATTGAGGATGAAAGGGAGTTATCAATCCTGGACCTGTTCTTTTCTGGTAATAAAGACAAGGCACTATCAAAGACTGAGGTGACAGAAGAAGACGTACTGGAACAAACTGATAATTTAAAACCCAGGAAGTCCCGCAGAGCCACACAGAGTATATGCAAGATTTCTGAAGGCGCTTTAGTATGAAGTGGCTGAGCTATTAGCAAAACAAACAAAAAAAATAATCTAATTAAAAACAGCTCCTACACTGGAGAGTTCAATGATAGCAAATTTATACTTGTATTTTTTTAAAAGCTCTAGGAATGATGCAAGGAAGATCAAGATTTGATATGGTCCAACCAGCACGATTTCGGCAAAGGAAAATTTTATCTCACAAATCTATTAGAATTCTTTGATCATGTCAATAAAGTAGTGGATAAAGGAGAATTGTTTGACATAATTTAGACTTTCAAAAGGCCTTTGACAGGGTCTCTCAGAAGATGCTGCTAGAGAAACTAGGTAGTAATGGGTGAGAGCATTGTCCTGGATGAAAAAGTAGCTAAGAGAAGAAAAGAGTAGTGATACATAGTCAATTTTATAGCAACAGGTTAACACCACACTACCTGGAGGCAGGACTGGCTCCAGCTTTTCGCTGCCCCAAGTGGCGAAGCGGGGAAAAAAAAAGAAAAAAAAAAGATGATTGGCGGCACTTCAGTGGTAGGTTCTTCGCTCCCTCTCTTCCTCTTTGGTGGCAGCTCAAAGAGGAAAAAAGGGACTGAGGGACCCGCAGCTGAATTGCTGCTGAAGACCAGGACGTGCCGCCCCTTTCCCTGGGCCGCCCCAAGCACCTGCTTCCTTCGCTGGTGCCTAGAGCCGACTCTGCCTGGAGGATCCATAGCAGGTCCAGTGCTGTTTAAAATATTTATCAACCAGTCTGCAAAAGGCAAAGGAACCAGGAGATGTTGAAAGAAACTGAAAGGTGATAAATACAAAACTAGTGCTGTCAAGAATTTTCTGATGAAACATTTTTGTCCAAAAATGCTTATTCATCAAAACTGGAAAGGGACAGTTTCAACTAATTTTACAAAAAAAGCTTTTAAATTGTCAAAATGTTTCATTTTTGACACTTTCTAAAAGAAAAATCTGGTTTTCTACGCCTGAGTGACTTTGTGTTTTGAGATTTAAGCTAAATATAGTAAAAAAAAATTTAAAATGGTAAAAATAAAAAATATCAAAATTATCAAAATGAAACTTTTGATTGACAAGCTAATTATTTTTTTCCTTTTTGTGAAACTTTTTGAGATTTCAACTTTCCTTTCCAATTTGGGATGGGAAATTTTTTAATATTTCAAAAAATTCCATGGAATAGGAAAACCTTTTTCCACCTGAGTCTAATAAAAACTAATAAAAGGAAATAGACTGTGGAATTCATTGCCACAGGATGTTGTTGCATCCAAGTAGTTAGCAAAATTAAAAGAGCAATGGACATTTAAATGGATAAGAAAAATATCCAGAGTTACAATAACAGTTCATGCTAGCAACAATTTTGAAATGAATATAACACTTCATGCTTCAGATTTTAAGAGAATTTTTAAATATTAAGGATCTGGATAAGACCTTTGTGAAGAGCAGATTATACCACATCTTCCTATTGCAGGGTTTGATGCACCTTCCTCTGAAGGAGCTGGGTCTGTTCACCATTGCAGGCAGGATATTGGACTCGATGGATCACAGGGGTAATCCACTGTGACAACTCCTATGCATCTAGTCTTTCCTCCCACCTTCTCTTGAGAATGGTAATTCTGTTAGGTTCTTGATAAATCTGAAGTAATGTACTATTTACATATTGCTATAAATATAACTCTGCTTTACAGCCACAAAAAATGGCACCTCCCTGTCCTGATGAGCATATAACTGAAGGACATGACCTTTCAAATGCTTAAAACCAGGCACAGTGCTCAATACTGTGAGTAGTAACTATTAATTTAACTGAAGGAAATTTCTGGCAGTTAATAAGACTTCTCATGGCTGTAAGCGCTTAGGGATCTGATGGAAAGGCTCATTAGACTTCAGTAAGCTTTGAAGCCTTATGCCTGGCGAAAAGGGTTAACAGCATCAGATCCTCAAGGCAACAAATCAGGGCTGGTTTAGGGGCAGGCAAGCGGGGAAGTTGCCTTGGGCGCCTTCTTCCAGGAGGCACTCTGCTGCTTGGCAGTTTGTTTATTTATCACTCAGCCACACGAGGGGGGGTGAGAGGTAGAGTGGGCATTATGTAACCCATGCCTGCTTGGTGTGGCACTCTGTCCCACTCTAGTGGTGGCTACACCAGCTAGAGATTGATAAGCCTGCAGCTGTGGCTAAGAGACATGTGTCTTTTATCTCATGCAATACAAGCTCATGCATTAAGCTCCAGAGGCACTAAGTTTGATCCCAGCCACCAATGATCAAGGTCTGTTGGTGTTACAAGTGGGGGTTTGGCTGGGATATCCACTGGGAAGTCTCTGAAGCTTGGGATGTTCTTCCTCAGGTAGGTGAAGCCTGCTTGATATGTCGCTCTGTCCACCTTTAGTGGTGGCTAAACCAGCTAGAGATTGATGAGCCTGGTACAACCTCGGCTAAGAAACCATGTGTCTTTAAGCTCATGCATCAAGCTCCAGCAGTTTCAGACCTGATCCTGGATGCCACCAACTGGGGTCTGCTGGCATTACAATTCCACAATGTTTTCCATCCTGACCGCCAAAAATGGTTAACACTGTTCCTGTTGCAAATGCAAGAGCTTCCCTAACTAGGAACCGGAAGAAGACTGTAGTCACAAAATTTCCCTGGAGGTCTAGAGACTCGTAGCTGAATCCTCGCCTTTAGCAGATTATACCAGGGAAGTTTTGAGACTACTGAAGAGGTATTTGGTTGAGCTTTAAATGCGATTTAAAGCTGGATGCTCCCTTTTTTCTCTGAGACCATGTGTGATGTACGAATTACTATGATTTTTCTTTTTAACCTTAAATAAAGCTTATATATTTAGTTGTTAAGGGTAACTGAGTTCACAGTTATGTGTGCAGTGATAATAATATTACGAACATTAGACTGTATAATTGTTTTTGTCAGGTCTCAGAGCACTTCATTACGGTGTGCCTGCTTACATGTGCCTTCCAGAATTTATCCCTAAATTCTTGTCGATCCTCATATATAAATCAGCATTGAAGTTACTGGAGCTACATTGATTTACCTCACTTAAAGATCTGGCTTTATTAAATGGTAATACAGGGATAGGCAGCTTATGGCACATGTGCCGAAGGCAGCATGACAGCTGATTTTCAGTGGCACTCAAACTTTCTGCGCCCTGGCCAGCGGTCTGGGGGGCTCTGCATTTTAATTTAATTTTAAATGAAGCTTCTGAAACATTTTATAAACCTTATTTACTTTACATACAACAATAGTTTAGTTATATATTATAGACTTACAGAAAGAGACCTTCTAAAACCATTAAAATGTATTACTGGCACGCGAAACCTTAAATCAGAGTGAATAAATGAAGAGTCGGCACAGCACTTCTGAAAGGTTGCTGACCCTTGTGGTAATTTAGTTGGGAATTGGTCCTGCTTTGAGCAGGGGGTTGGACTAGATGACCTCCTGAGGTCCCTTCCAACCCTGATATTCTATGATTTTATGATTCTAATACATTGATTATTATAATTTTCTTTTCCAGTAGCATCAAAGGACCACAAGCAGGATTTCCAACTGTAATAGACACAATAGAAACAAACGAAACAAAGAAAAGCTATGTCCCAGAGAGCTCACAATCTAGAATTTAGACTGCACAACAGGGGAATAAATAGACAAATGGGTGTAGAAAGATGAGGTAAGGGTTCAACCGAGTGTGTTTGGGCTAGTAATCACAGTGGTCTCAGCAGTCATGCGTGGCTACCAGTCTAACTAGTGCCAGACAGGAGCCATTTGTAGACATTATAGCAAAGGTAGTTCTTTTAGGAGAGATTAAAAGAGGAGAAGATGGTGGCTTTGCACATTCTGATAGGAAGTTTTCCCCCAGGTATAAGGGGTGGTATGTAAGAAATCATAAAGGTGCTAGTGGGAAAAGTAGATTAGTGAACAATCAAGGTCTGCATTGTTGATAAAGCAACGGTATGGGTTGACATTGTAAGAAATTCTATTTGAAAGATAGAGCAGGTCTAAATGGCAGGTGACTTTAAAGGTGAATACAGCAGATTGCAGTATGGCAGAGGCCTCCTTATAATAGCAAGTTAATTATAATGTCAGTAGATGTTATATTTTACAGATATGCAGCTTATGGTGTGATTGGGGAGAAGATAGGTTGGCATAAAAATTTAGGGCAGATCCTCAGCTGTTGCAAATTGCCATAGTTGAGAATTTGCCTCATTGTATTAATAAGATTTTATCCATTCAGAGGCCCAGTTTAGAAAAGCATTTAGGCTCAGATTTTTAAAAGGTATTTACGCATTGCAAAGCTTAACTGGCTTAGGAGCCTAAGTCTCATTGACTTTTACATTGACAATGAGATTTAGGTAGATATCTATGTCATTTTTGAAAATGAGACCTAGGCTAAATACCTTTCAAAATCTGGGGTTTACGCATGAGCTGAAATTGATGAGACTTAAGTATGTGATTAAGTACTTTGCTGAATCATGGCCCCAAAAAACTAAATTATAGCAAAATCAATGAATTTTGTAACTTTTAACATATGAAATCACAATCATGTATTTTCAATTTGGTATTTTACTTTATACTGCTTTAAGCTTTGTATTCTTTCAAAATGGGTAATATAATACAAATTACATCTTTATTTTTTTTCCTTTGATAACATTCCACCCTGATTAATGTTCTTTGACTTTGATTGGAAGAATCACAGAGGAATGAGGCCTTGGGTGTATTGCTCCAAGTTGATTTCCCTGTAACATCACTAAACAGTTTGATCCATGTCGTCACAGGTATTACTATTTTCTCCAGTCTCCCCCCATTTAATGAAAATCAGGAACCAAATGATACAAGGCACTACTGGTGGCATGACAAATTTCAAGCCAATAAATTTTGCAGTTGCCATGATGTAAGCTCTGAAACTTGGCATTCAGAACTAGATAACCTTACTATAGTAACTACATTCACTGTATCTACAAGGGGAATGAATAAATCAACAATAATTGAACTACTAAAAGTGTCTAATTTCCAGCATAGTGCTTCAAGCAACAACTGAAATTAAAAAACTGTTAAAACACAGCTACATACCCATACAATCTTGTCATGAATGCACTGAAGCAAAGGTTAACAAAAAAGAATGAATATGCATTCTGAGCTGAAAGTAACATTCCTTGATATACAGTAGCGATGAACTGTATAAATGTCAGGTCCCACATGAGTTTCATGGAGCTTTACACAACCAGTATCAGGAATATCTTGCAGTTTCTGAAACGTCACTTAAACTAGGAAACATCTACATTTGTTTTGTGTGGATTGCGCTGAATACCCGTATTTTGGAATCTGTCAGTGTTCATATTTGCAGTGATCCATAGACCACTGAGACACAGAAATGGCCTGATCCCAAGCCCACTGGAGTTAATGGAAAGTCAGTGGCTTTGGTTCAGGCCTAAAATGGGGTGCCTCTTTGTTGTCACTTTATAGATAGGGCCTTTACTATCCTTATAGTTAGAATGTTTTTTTCTAATACCTAGGCCTGGTCTACACTGCCACTTAAGTGGATGTAAATTATGTCACTCAGCAGTATGAAAAAATCACCCCTCTAAGCAACACAGCTTACATTGATCTAACGCAGTGTCTACACCGAGCTATGTCAGTGGGAGACGCTCTCTCACCAACTGAACTTTCGCCTCTCAGGGAGGTGGAGTACTGAAGTCGATGGGAGAGTGCTCTGCCATTGACTTATTGTGTCTTCACCAGACCCACTAAATTGATGCTGTTGCATCAATCACAACAGCACTGATTCAGCATGCCAGTGTAGACAAGCCCCTAACCTAAATCTCCCTTACTGCAGATTAAGCTGATTACTTCTTGTCCTACCTTTTGGAGTTAAAATGTTGATAGTCAACTGATTAGAGGGGGAAAACCCATGAAACTGGGGACACCTGAAGTCATCATCATTAGCTCTATTTATCAAATGTTAAACACAAATAGATGAAGGCAAGGAAGGGCACCACAGCTGTGGTGCTTATGTTGATAGCCATGTCCAATCAAGGTGAGGACTGCTGCCAATTATCTCAAGTGTTTGTATGTGTAAATACAAAGACAGAAGAATAAACCCCTACATGCCACAGGTGAGGTTTTCCCAAGTGAAAAAAATGGATCTGTCATGCATCTTTCACCACTTTATTTGCCCTCTGCCACTAATCCATCTCCCTGGAATTTATTCTAACATCTCCAATCTCCAAGCAACATCAAACACTGAGCATTTTAAATAAATAAATGACCTATCAGAGAGAAGTTTATTCTCTTTTGGTATTTTCCCCTTGATATGCTGCATGGGTGCCTATTTTAAGGTCCAAAAACTCCTCATCCTGCAAGGCTGGAAATGGGAGCCTTAGGCCAATTGAAAGGGAAGCCTAGCAGTTTTCCAATGGGACGCACAATACTTGCTTCTCAGCTGTGGAAGGTCCTGACATATTAGACTCTACAGACATGACATTGAGGCCAAGAACTTACTGAAATACAAAACAGGATTTGATGTTTATATGGATAATGAGAATATACTAGATAGTCTAAAAATATGAGAAGAGAGACTAGAAGAGAGAGGTGATTTCTAAGTCCTCAATTTAGAAAAAAAATCCCATTTCTAAGCAGAGCACATAAGCTTGTACTTAACTTTAAACAAGTGTTTAAGCATGAAGTAATGGGCCTAATCTGCTGCAAGGAAGATTTAGGTTTGGTATCAGGAAAAGCTTTCAAACTATAAGGAAGGTTAAGCTCTGGAATAGGCTTCCAAGGGAGATTGTGGAGCTTTTTAAGAACAGGTTGGACAAACACCTGTCAGGGATGGTCTAGGTCAGGGGTTGGCAACCTCTGGCACATGGCTTGCCAGGGTAAGCACCCTGGTGGGCCAGGCCAGTTTGTTTACCTGCTGTGTTAGTAGGTTCAGCCAACCGTGGTTCCCACTGGCCACGGTTGGCCGTCCCAGGCCAATGGGGGCAGCGGGAAGCGTCGCGGGCCAAGGTAGCCACAGTTGGCTGAACCTGCCGACGCAACAGATAAACATACTCGCCCAGTCCGCCAGTGTGCTTACTCTGGCGAGCTGCGTGACAGAGGTTGCCAACACCTGGTCTAGGTTTACTTGGTCCTGTCTCAGCACAGAAGGCTAGATTTGATGGCTTCTTGAGGTCCCTTCCAGCCCTGCATTTCTATGATTCTAAACCCCACTGAAGTCAGACCTAAAAAAGCAGAATCCATATATGGCTTTATTAGTCAAAGTCAATTCCTTGAATATCTATGTCTATTAGAGATGCAGGCAGACAAAGATGTTTTCTTTTCCCAGGATTTTACCCATTTGTGAGCTGAACTAGTGCTCTTCTGTCTGAAGCACTCATACAAATATCTTTGTAAAAGCTGAGGCTTGTGGTATGGTGCTTTGAAATGGAAACGATTCTAAGTTTGAAATGCTGTAACTTACCAGACAAACAGAAACAAAAGAAGACCCAGATAGCACTTTTCAACTGAAACACCAAAGCAAATAAAATTAGGCAGTCATTTCCCTTTAAAATAGTACACAAGATTGCTCAGGGTGATATTGTTTCCTTTATGTAAAGCAAACTTCAAAGGGAACCGTAATTTTTGGATTAACAGGCAAACAATGCATAACAAATTACATCAGTAGCTAGTTAAAAGCTCTGTAAAATGGTTTGCCCTGTGTAACTGGGTAATGGGACTAATGAAGCACTAGGACATTCAAATACTTCCTCTCTCCCCACCTCCACCCCCACACGCACACACTATTGCCTAGATTGAATTATTAAAGGTCAGAGAGGGCATTTCTGTAAGCACAAGAGAGAGACACAGTGTTCCAAATTGCTGCAGGAAAGAATGGCTGAACCAGGCGCTTTATTCCTACAAGTTTTGTCAAACTAAATCCTACAAAGCAAACACTCTGGAATGTTTTCAATCATTTTCCTTCACCGGAAGACAAAATCAAAACTGGAATAGATCTAGGTACCAAATACTAGACTCTTTCAAGCCTACAGTACACCAGAAAGCTCCATACTCTCTTTGAGAATCAGCTAGAGATAGTAATTCACACTTTCATAACTTTTATGCACGGTTACTTCAAATCGCAGTATACTGGACCTCCTGTTAAATAAAAAGTTTATTCTGAATTTAACAACCAGGTTTTCCAATAAATTGTTTAGGTTCAGTTCTGAGCACAAAGGTCAGGCAACCCAACCCTCACCTGCATCTCATCACCAGCATATTTCCAAATCCAATGCCACCCTAGATCAGCTCACTTGCTTGGGGCCATATTGTGCTACCACTGAAGTCTAAAGCAACATACCCAGGGTGAAATCCTAGCCCCAGTGAAGTCAATGGGAATTTTGTCATTGACTTCACCGGAGCCAGGATGTCACACCCAGTTATATGAGTGGGAGAAATATGAGTCCATCCTTTGAGCCCATCCCCAAACTCTGGGTGACAGAATATGGATAGCTGCATCTTATTCTTCCTGCATTTCAAGTATCAACCTCCAGAGCACAAGGATTTTCTTGGGGAAATGCTTCTGCGTGGTACACCTTGCTGAATGCTCTAGGCAACAAGTGTCACCTACTATTGAAATCCAATCGTAGCAGATGAAAAATGTTCTGGTAGCTATTGCAGGACAAAGCAAGCTCTCAGTCACCTCTACTTAGAGTGGAGGTGCTTTTCATGGCTACAAACTATTTTCAGGAAACCACTGGGGATGAAAGTTACCAGAATTATGGCCCTGTTGACTAAATATTCACAAACCAGATACATCAAATACAGTAGCACTTAAGCTTCCCTATCAATGCATCTCATTGCTGACCTGAAGACTCCATCTCTAGCAAAGAGAAGATAGTTTAAACTCTAGTTTATTCCTCTGCTCCCTCATGCCTGGACACTCCTTGAGTCCCTGCCTCTCACCTTTCCCTTCTCGAATTCACCCAGCATGCTGCAGCTAAAATAATCTTCCTTTCCCTTCACTTGAAGCACACCACTTACATCCCATTACTGGCTTCCCATCATTCTCCAAGCTAAGTTCAAAGGCCTGAGCTCATCCTTACCTTCAAGTTATTCCACAAGTCTGCACCTACCGATTTCTCAGACCACATTTCCACTTAGCTCTACCTATTGCTCCGTATCCTCCCACTTTGTTGCATTGTCTTCTTCACTCACTTGTACATCTCATTCCTGTTTTTCCCCATGCTTCCCTTCTTGCACATGAAATGGCTTCCCCTCTTCCATTGCTCCATGCTCAGCCTTTTGCTTCAGCTCCTCCCTCTAATTCTACTTTCTCCACTTACCTGTCCAATCTCTATTCCAATACCACCTGCTTTTGCTCAGCTGTTCAGCCAGCACCCTCACAGATACTGGAGCAAATTACATACACAACAAAATACATGATCTTTATATCTTCTAACCTTCTTCCTTCCCTTCTGCCCAATCTGCCACCACTATTGTCTGTTTTTGTCATTCATAGATATATCTAACTTATACTAGATAGCTAGAGACGGGGTTGATGCTGATTTATACTTCTGTTTTGCCACATGTCACTGTATAAATTATATTAATGTATCTATGGAGATATTTTACTCTGATAGATCCAGAACTATCCCATAAGGCTCTTTAACTAATTATCCATTTTGCTACAGGCTACAGTAGAAAGCGTTGGAGAATTTACTGAAATCAACATTTTACGTACAGATGCTTTTACACCACAGTAGTGACAGGTAAAAAGCAGCAATCATATTTTTCCCCTGCATTATACTAAATAGAATCCAAACGAGAATACTCATTTTGCCACTAATGCACATGGATAACTCCAACTTATTTAATGTTTATCGGTAGTGCTCTGAAGATGGGACGGTGGGCAATGTAATGAACTTCCTATTTTTATTCATTGGTGATGACCATGTGGTGTACTTAGAGTGTGCTTCTCTTCACTTGCCATCAGTAATGTCATATTTTCTAGCTCATGGAAATAAAATATAATATGAACATGCATATACCATTACAAGCAAATACATCTTTCCATCTCATGCTGTGTAGAAAGCATGAGTCTAAGTCCCCTGCTCCACACAAAACCTGAGTAAAGCAGGCTTTGTATGGCGAATACAAGTGGGCAGAGAAAGGTAGCTCCATTTTGTGGAGGATTTTGATATTTCAAAATTTGGTTTAATTTTGATTTGGACTGAAAACCAAAAATTTCAAAATTCTCTGCAACAGGGAAAGCCCTAAGGTCCATGACTAAGGGACAGTCTGGCTGTGAAGCTGCCCCAGAACTACATACACTGGAAGCCTGGACTACCAGGAGCTGCAGGCCTGGAAGACTGGGAACCAATACTCTCAGGTCTTCCAGGTTCCCCATCTGCCCAACAGGTCATCCAACAAAGAGTCAGGAACCTGGAAATCCAGACTCTTTGCTAGCCTGCCAGTTGAGCTGCTGAGGAGTCAAACAGCTGGCAGGAACAGGTAGATTCTGCCTACTTTTTGTCAGACTTTTGGTCAACATTGAACCTTTTTACTGTGGAATGTTTCAAGTTTGATGAATCAGCATTATCTGACAGCAAAACGTCCTGTGAGAGAATTTCAGACCCGCTCCAGTGGAGAAAGAGGAGACACCTAGGAGTCTATCACTCCACAGACCTGCAGTACATCCCTTTCACTGCTCTTATTTCAGTACATATGGTTAAATGGCAACTGCATGAGTCCCTGCTACACAATCAACATAGTCATAGAAACAGTGACCTGGCACTTCCCTAACCTGGTCTCAGTGTTCTTTTCTGGGTCAGCCCATTCAGAGTCAGAGCATGGAGAACACCTCCCCAATACAGTCTCTGTGGCTGTTCCTTCTTTCCCCTCTGCCTAAAGGAACTCTATGTCCCAAAGGGCCTTATGTGGACCTTCTATCAATGGTTTAATTTCCACCATGGATGCACACACAGGTCCTAATTCTCCACTGCTTAGGACAGTTTTATGCTAGTGGGATTCCAATGATTCCAAACCTGTGAGGGGAAAATATGCAACACCCAAATGTTGCATGTTTCAACGTGTAAGTAATGTTATTCACAAGCATAAGCATAGGCAGGATTGGTCCTTATACAACCCTAGAAATTTGCAGTACTAACTGTACTCCAGTCTATCTAGTGCCATACCAAATTTAGGCCACACTGACTGTGCATCTGGACTTTGGAGAACTTTGAAAAACTGCTTTTTAAACAGATAGGCCTGGGTGCAGTTCCCACTGCCCAATGATACGTATTTTCAGCCCTTCATTTTTTGTTCATTTACTATTTCTCCAATAGTTCAGATTGATTCTGACTTGGTCTGAGCCATTCCAGTATTAAAGACTGTCTTTTTTTAGTCTCAATTTAGGCAACACAAATTCTGGAGAAAAAATATATATATATATATATAAAAATGAGTGGATTGTGGAATGAATGGCCACCTAATGGCATAGCCTTGTAAAGATGAGCATGGCTCAAGACACTATCTCCTGGAGGCATGAATGTGTGAGACTGAAAGAATTTAGTGCCTGAAGCTCAAAATTAAATCCTTCAATTGTTTCCTCAGCACTGTTTGGAAATTAATACAGCTGAGCATTGCATTATCTAATGTACAGGTCATCTGAGATTTAGAATCTAATAAATTCCATATTGCCAGCATCTAAGTTTATGCCCTTTTATCACTTAAATTATACATCTTGAATTTGGACAGACTGCTAATCTAGCAACTCCTGGATATCTGAACTTTATCTCTGGTGTCATGTTAGTTTTCCAGACAGTTGGCTAAACTAATTTTGGTCACTTTGGTCTTCATTTCCCCAACTGCATTATCACGATATACACATTGGGCCTGATTCACCACTCTCATTTAAACCAGTTTTACAAAACTCTTTATTTATACCAGCATGAGAGGATATTCAGGCCCACAGATGTACAAAAGGTATTGTACTGTGCCCATTTTCTGAATTATACTAAAGTAATGATAAGTGGCATCAGATGGTTTCAGAAAATCATAGGAAATAGAAGAGATTCCATGCTACATTTAATCATTTGTCTACAGTGCTGAAAGTCTTGAGAGTAGAAAAAGCAGAAAAATATAAAATGTAGTAAGCAACAACCTAATAGAAATATGTACCAGGTTCACAAGAACTGTCCATCTGCAAGGACTTCAGATCTGCAATCTAAAGACACAACACAAATTCAGGGTTCAATTCTGCTTCCATTAACATAAGGAGCAAATTGTCTTCAATGGAAGTAGCCTTGGACCTATTGCAAATGCTATTACACCACAAACATATTTTACCTTACTTAGGGGAGGTTTACACTATAGGGCTATGTTGACATAAGTTACACAACTCCAGCTACGTGAATAACATAGCTGGAGTTGACCTACCTAGGTCCACTTATTGCAGTGTCTACACCACGCTGGGTTGACAGGAGAAACTCTCCCATCGACTTACGTTATGCTTCTCATTCCAGTGGGGTACCGGAGTCTACAGGTGAGCAATCGACGATCGATTTAACTAGACCTGCTAAATCGATCCCCAGTGGATCGATTGCTGTGCAGCAATCCCCTGGTAAGTGGAGATACGCCCTTAGACTCATAGACTTTAAGGTCAGAAGGGACCATCATGATCATCTAGTCCAGTGGTCAGCAACCTTTCAGAAGTGGTGTGCTGAGTATTCATTTATTCACTCTAATTTAAGGTTTTGTGTGCCGGTAATACATTTTAATGTTTTTTAGATGGTCTCTCTCTATAAGTCTATATATTATATAAAACTAAACTAGTGTTGTATTGTAAAATAAACAAGATTTTCAAAATGTTTAAGAAGCTTCATTTAAAATGAAAATAAAATGTTGATCTTACGCTGCCGGCCCGCTCAGCCAGATGCTGGTCTGGGGTTCTGTTCACCTAAGCCGGCAGCAGGCTGAGCGAGGCCTGCGGCCGTGACCCTGGCTGGCAAGGGTCCATCAGCCAGAACCCCAGACCAGCAGTGGGCTGTGCGGGGCCGGCGGCCAGGACCCAGAGGGCCGGGGGCAGAGGGCTGGAGTCAGGGCTGGAGGCTGGGCATGGGGTGGGGGGGTGTAGGTGTCAGGGCAGAGGGGGGCTGGGTATGGGTGGGGGTGCCAGAGTCAGGGCTATGATTGGGGAGGGGGATGAAGGAGTCAAGCAGAGGGCTGGGTGTGTATGAGGGAGGTACAGGACTCAGGGCAGGGGCCTGGGTGGTGTGCGGGTCTCAGGGCAGAGGGCATGGTGTGTGTGTGGGGGGGTCAGGGCTCAGGGGAGAGGGCTGGGTGACTGCTCCTCTAAGAACTCCCAACCCCGCTGCTCCTTGTCCCCTGACTACCCCCTCCTGGGACCCCTGCCCCCCTAGGATCCCACCCCCCTATCTAAGCCTCCCTGTTTCTTGTCCCTCGACCGGACCCTACCTGTCCCCTGACTGCCCTAACCCATATCCACACCTCCGTCCCCAGCCAGACCCCCGGGATGCCCATGCTCCATCCAACCACTCCCTGCCTCCTGACAGGACCCCCAGAACTCCTGACCCATCCAATCCCCCCAACTCCCTGTCTGCCCCAACCCCTCTCCACACCCCTGCCTCCTGACAGGATCCCCAGAATCCCAACTCATACAACCCCCTGAGCTCCTTGTTCCCTGACCACCCCCTCCAGAGACCCCCCCCCAATCTAACTGCCCCCTAGGACCCTCCTTGCTCCAGGTCCCCTGACTGCCCTGACCCCTATCTACCCCCTGCCCCCTCACAAACCCCAGGTCTCCCATGCCCCATCCAATCCCCCCTGCTCCCTGACTGCCCCCTCCAGAGACCCCCACCCTTATCCACTCCTCGGGATCCCACCCTGCTCCCTGTCCCCTGACAGCTCCCACCCCTTATCCAACCCCCCTAGCCCTGGGCCCCTCACCATGAGGCTCCATGAAGAGCCAGATACGCTGCCTCACAGGAGCACACAGCCCTGCCCCTCAGAGCACTGCACACGTGTCAGCAGAGCTCTGGGTGAGCGGGGAGTGTGTCTGCCTCCACACAGAGCCAAACGCTGCCTGGTGGGAGTGCGCAGCCCCGACCCCCAGAGTGCTGCATGCAGCGGCAGGGCTCCAGGGGAGGGGAGAAGGCGGGGGAGGGGCCGGCAGCTTACTGCGCTCGGCCCAGCGCTCTGGCCCGGGAGCGCGGACCCCGCGGCTTGCCGTGCCGGGAGAGTGGAGCCATTTGCCTACCCCGGGTGCATGGCTATACTTCTGCTCCCTGCCCCTACGGGGGGAGCAGAGGGCAGAGGAGAGCGGGCCGGGCTGGGCAGGATTTTTAATGGTATGCTGGAGTCCCGGCAGGCTCCAGCATGCCATTAAAAATTGACTCGCGTGCCATCTTTGACACGCGTGCCATAGGTTGCCGACCCCTGATCTAGTCCGAGCTCCTGCACACTGCAGGCCACAGAACCTCACCCACCCACTTCTGTAATAGATCCTAACCTCTGTCTGACTTACTGAAGTCCTCAAATCATGATTTAAATACTTCCAGTTATAGAGAATCCACCATTTACAGTAGTTTAAACCTGCAAGTGTCCCATGCTCTATGCTGCAGAGGAAGGCAACCCCTCCCACCTAGGTCTCTGCCAGTCTGACCTAGGGAAAATTCTTTCACAACCCCAAATACGGTGATCAGTTAGACCCTGAGCATGTGGGCAAGACCCACCAGCAAGACACCTGGGAAATAATTCTCTGTAGTAACTCAGAACCCTCCCCATTGAGTGTCCCACCACCAGCCATTGGAGATATTTGCTGCTAGCAGTCGCAGATCAGCTACATGCAACTGAAGACAGTCTCATCACACCTCTCCCTTCATGAATGTATCAAGCTCATTCTTGAAGCCAGTTAGATTTTTTTGCCCCCACTGCTCCCCTTGGAAGGCTGTTCCAGACAGGGCCGCCCCGAGGGGGGGGGCAAGAGGGGCAATTTGCCCCAGGCCCCGGGCTCCACAGGGGCTCCCATGAGTTTTTCGGGGCCCCTGGAGCGGGGTCTTTCACTTGCTCCAGGGGGCCCTGAAAACTCTTGTGGGGCCGGGCCCTGGAGCTTCTTCCACTCCCGGTCTTTGCCGGCGGGGGGGTCCTTCCGCTCCAGGGCGGAAGGACCCCCCACCAGTGAATTACCGCCGAAGCGGGACCTGCTGCTGAAGTGCAACCCAGTCTTCGGCGGTAAATTGGCGGCAGGGGGCACTTCTGTTCCGGGACCCACTGCCGAAGTGCCCCGAAGACCCGCGGCGGGGGCCCCCCACCACCAAACAGGGCCAGTTCTAGACATTTCGCCATGCAGGAGGTGCCCTGCCGCTTGCCGGTCCCGTGGCTCCAGTGGACCGCCCGCAGGCACGCCTGTGGATGCTCCACCGGAGCTGTGGGACCAGCGGACCCTCCGCGGGCACGCCTGCGGGAGGTCCACCGGAGCCGTCTGCCGCCAACGGCCCCAGGCCCCCGGAATCCTCTGGGTGGCCCTGGTTCCAGAACTTCACTCCTCTGGTGGTTTGAAACCTTTGTTTAATTTCAAGGCTAAACTTGTTGATGGCCAGTTTATGTCCATTTGTTCTTGTGTCCACATTGGTGCTTAACTTAAATAACTCCTCTCCCTCCTGTTATTTATCCCTCTGATGTATTTATAGAGAGCAATCATATCTCCCCTCAGCCTTCTTTTAGTTAGGCTAAACAAGCCAAGCTCTTTGCGTCTCCTCTCATAAGGAAGGTTTTCCATTCCTCTGATCATCCTCAGGCTCTTCTCTGCACCCATTCTAGTTTGAATTCATCTTTCTTAAACATGGGAAACCAGAACTGCACACAGTATTCCAGACCAGTGCCTTGTATAATGGTACTAACGCTTCCCTGTCTCTACTGGAAATACTTCGCCTTATGCATCCTAAGACTGCATTATCCTTTTTCACAGCCACATCATATTGGCAGCTCATAGTCATCCTGTGATCAACCAATACATGCAGGTCTTTCTCCTCCATCACTTCAATCTGATTCGTCCCCAGCTGATAGCAAAAATTCTTGTTGTTAGTCCCTAAAATATTATTAAAGATGAAAAGATCTCCAATGATTTAATACAATTGATTATTATATTTTTCAAGTAGGTGATGCATGTTACCTTGAGCTTTTCTTTCAAGAAAAATATTTATTCTAGGTTATAATTAACCAATCTAATGGGATGATTAAAAAAAAGTTAAATTACTTTATCATAAACCAATATCAGCAACTGAACGACCTGTCTTCATTCCTCTCTTACCCTTCCCCCTCGCAAAAAATAATAAGGAAGTTTTCCTCTTTAAGGAAAAAAAGGTGACTATCCACTCTTGTTGATAGTATATGAAGCAGTTCTTAACAGGACTGTGATAAAAAAAATGGTAAAATTTGCTCTTTACTTTTAGGTAAATGTTACATATTCAAATAAAAGTTTGCATTTATGAGCAGTCACACAATACTTTTTTATTTTAATAAAATCTTAAGAAGAGTTCACGGGAGAAACTTTTTAAACAAACAACATTAATTTCAAATATTTTGAACACTCAGACAAGGATTTTACTCCAACGTATAATTCCTCCTCCTCCTTACTTGATGTAAAATCAATCTGTTTGCTTTCTTTGACATAAAGAACAAGCAGTTTCACAGGAATGAGGCAAACCATATGTGAAGGTGTTTTAGAAAGCACAACAGGGAATACACCAAGCAAAGAAGCATCTGCATTCATTTCAATGTCAAATCACATGTGTATTATAAAAGGAAAGTTTATTGTTTTTATTTAAAAACAACTTTACCATGTTGTGCTGTTTATAGTTAACTCTTACTTTCCCTGAGCTCCCACTTTGAGTTAGACCCACAAATCAGCAGGTGAAATGACAAGGGCTGTAATTTAGAGCCAAAGCCTGCTCTGATTTACATCTCCTGAACTCCACTGATTTCAGTGGCATACAGATATAAATCAAGGTAGAATTTAGCCCTTTCTAATGTCTCTGCACAGGGTAACATTGATTTGTTCTCAGTCTGATGTTCCTGTCTGAGAATCTGAATTTACTAGGCAATACGATAAAAATATTGCAACTAGTTTGTACCTGTGGTACAGAGGCAACTTTAAACACAAGATTGCTATGCAGCATACTATTTCTCCATGAATGGCTAGGATCATTTAATTTTAGAGAAGTTAGCTAGATTTGGCTCAACATATGTTAGGATTTGGAAAAAAATTCTTTTCTAATATTATTTAATCCGATCAGGAGCTATAGCTGCATTGCTAATGATCTAACTGCTTTGATTAGAAGCCATATATGATAGGTACTTTTATCCTAGTACATAATATTAATCTTAAACAGTTGTGTTTATTGAGGGGCTGTCGATGGTATAAGCTGCCAATTAATTATGTAGGCTCATAACTCATATAAAAGATTCATAGAGTTCAGAGTTTAAATATTTTTATAAGTTAAAATACATATACTTAAAAAAACATTAGTCATAATTTGTTTCTATCAACAACCTATACACAAATGAAAAACAAAGACAAATAGTACACAGTGAAAGGATTTATTATACCATATTTACTATTCACCTCTAGAGATGTGGGCTCACAGTGCCAAAGAAGAAAAACTGTGGAGAACATTTTTTATAGTGATGGTCAAACTTTATATGTTTCACTTGCTGATTTGGTCTGCAAAATTGGGCTGGAAAACTTTTGAGTCTAGGCTCTTTTGAAGTTTCTGGAACTTCCTACTTCTAGATGAACCAGAAATACCATGTGAACAGATATTTTCCTCAGCATTTTGGCCTTTCTGATCCTGTTAGTAAACTAGAATTGTAGAGATGGGACTATTAAAAGCAGTTGAGTTTAAAAATGTTGGGGGACAGATTCTTATTTTACTTCACCTAGTTTGCCCAACTGTATTTTTGAAGCTTCCAAAATTTCATGGATTCAGAATTTACTCAGAGAACTAAAAGGCCCCAAGAATCTACTATCCCACCCAGGATTTTGAATATCTCCTGATGTCTAATTCCTCCAGTTAGACACTGGGAAATATTCATATGCTTCTGTCAGGTAATTGGGCATTGGGTTCTATGAATGTGAGTCCTTTAACTGAAAGAATGAGAGAGAAAAGACTTAAAGATATGAGGGTTTGGAGAGAGATTCTATGGTCTCATCTCTGCACCGATGCCTACAAAACACTCATCAATAGTTAGGCTGCTGGTGTGCCTCAATTTCTGCTAGTTATGCTAACCATACTCAAATCACTTTTATCTTGTACTTTCCGTGTTTGTCTTTGTATCCATTGGTTGTTTTTCATCATACAGTTAGGCCTTGTTTCTGTAATTCTCTGTGCCTGAACAAAACCCCACTCCTTTCAGCAAAGCTATGCATAACCACAGCAGCGCATCCCCACACAGTGTTTTCAGGATCTATGCCTTAGACTCTAAACTCTTTGGGGCAGGGACAATCTTTTTGTCATCTGTGCATATAATGCCTAGCACAATGGGGCCTAATTAGGTCTCCAGACACAACGGCAATATTATTAATAATAAAAAGGGATAGACAGACAGACACACACTGATAGCAGTGAGAAAAAAATCACAGGGAAGTTTCAATTTTTTCATCTTTGCTCCTCCAACCGCTTTTTTAGCAACACCTACACGAGACAGAGGTAGGGAGAGTATACTGTAAAGTTTAAACTTGTTACATTTCAACTGTTAGTTTATAATTAATACAGCGCAACTTTGAAGACTGTTGGTAGTACAGTATTTTATGATAAATACATTTTATGGGATATTTTTAAAGAGGGTTTTGTAAAAAAGCTTCCCCAATAAATGATTTACCAGCTCCAATAAAAGATCAAGGAAATTGCTCAGATTGCATCTCAGAGCATCTAAAACTCTGAAGTTTATGGAGGTCCAAGCAGCCCCTAGACCTACAGCCCTATTAATTTTTTTTTGTGGTAGCTAATTATCTTGTGTTACATTTTTTAAAGGGTAGCAAACCCTAAGAGAGAAAAAGGTCTGGAAGCAGACAAAGGAGAACGATGTTCTTTGATAAAGAGTATGAGAAAAGAAGAGAGAATGAAAGAAAAGAAAGAAAAGAAAAAGACAAAGACAAAAAGAGGCAGAAACCTATTGAAAGGTCATCTGTGGTGGAAAGTGTATCAGAGAAATTGAAACAAAATGGCATCTTATGCTTGTTCAGTTCTTTAATAGAAACTGAATTCACTCTCAATTTGAGAAAGAAGATAAACTAAAAGGTCCCTGCTCAAGATGCTAAATCCAATATATATCCATTTTAGGAAGAGATTTGTTTTCCTACTCTCTTTATTTCCTACATTGATGACATTTCACCAGTACCGAATCAGAAAGTAAAGGAATTACACATGCAAGGATCTCCCAATTTGACTTTGTTCCACCTCATGGAACTTTCAAGTAAAAATAAATACTGGTGTTTATTGTAAATAAGATGACAGAGACAGCGTAACCGAATGGCACACTAATATAATGAAATATCAAGAGTGATTATCTCAATGTGAGGAAGAATTGCATGGCCACCATTAAGCATGAAATCATTTTGAAATAATTGTTTCCTAGCATCTACAAAATAAGGCCCCTCCTGCTGTTCTGAGGTACCCTTCTTCACTTGCCTGGAACCCCACTGAAGTCAGACGTGTGCCCACATGCAGTTAATTACATGATCTGAGAATATAAGTTTACTAAAAAACTTACCATGAAAAGAGAAAGAAAAATGTAGGGATAGGGTCACAATCTGTCCCTAGACCACAATTCAACAAGGCAAATAAATGCACGCCTAACTTTAAGCTAATGAATAGTCCCATTGATTATTTAAGTACCTCACCAAATCAGAGCCTTAATCTTTAAAGTCCTCACTGGGCCCAGGTTACAGCAGGGATGCCAATAACCATGATTTTCCAAGACTACTGTTCACTTCAGGAGCATTGGAATTTGCTAGGGGTTTTTGGAGTGCTAGGTCACTCATTGTGTGTTCCTTATTTTATGGGTGCCTGACTTGAAATCCAGATTTTCAAGTATTGAGCTCTGCTTTGAACATATAAAAGAGAAAAACAGGTACTTTCAATTTGAATGATAGTTTGTTCTTTCAAAAGTCAATATTGCTTAGATATTGATTACCAGCACTGACTGGATCTATGAAATTTTGTAAGACATAGATAGATAGTAGAGTTTAGGATGGGAAATGATGCAGACTTTTTTAACTAATTGGAAAATTGAGGTAGGCAGGATATAATATTGGGATTTGGCAAGGATGGTGTGAGGTTAACACTGCAACTCTGATAGCTGCACTTTAAAAGAAAATCCTTCGGGTCTCTAATAGCCACACATGGCCAGAATCATATCTTTATGGCCCTTTTAAAAGACAACACTTCCAGCAGCATTATGACACAGTCTTTAATGACATGATCACACACTATTTTTTCCAGAGGACTCCCTGCCTCATTCAGTGCTTCACTGCCCTGGGGGTGATCCAGGGTTGCGTGAAGGAGACTGTTGTCTGGAGGACCCCTTCATTTGCTGCTTCATGAGGCAGGGGACTACGGGAAAAGAAAGGATGGTCTCATGGTCATGGCAGTTGAATGCCGCTCTGAAGTATGGCATTTCTATCACTGCCTCTATCAGTGTTCCTATGTAATTCTGGAAAAGTCACTTAAACCAAACTTCTCACAAGAGGTCACTCATGTGTTCCTTATTTTCTGGGTGCCTGACTTGAAATCCAGATTTTCAAGTATTGAGCTCTGCTTTGAACATATAAAGCATTGTACAGAGCTGTGACAGGAAGATGGAAATTCCATTTCACAAAAGATTTTGAAATTTCAGCATTTGCCTTTGGGAACAACCCCCCCAAATTTTGAACTTCTCTGCAAGATAAAAATTTTAAAAAATGGTTTCTGATGGATTGAAATGTTTTGTTTTGACAACAAAGTTTTGTTTTCAGTTTGCCTTTTTTATTATATATTATTTCATACTATGCCTTTATTTTATCATATAGACTAAATAAAAGATCATAGAGAAAAGTAACTTCAAAACAAAAAACTGAAACATTTTGCTTTGAAAATGTCATAGTGAGATGTTTTGACGCTGTCAGAACTTTTTTTCCAGCTTACCTCCGAAATGAATTTTCAGCAACATTTAAACAATTTCATGAAGGTTTTCAGCTTCAACAAAATTGCAGTGTCTGACAGAAAATGGTTCCATCAATGTTTTTTCCAACAAGCCTTTATGCTATATATTGGCAAGTATTCTAAAAAAATCAGGTCCCAGCCTCTCAAACTGGGCACCCAAAATTAGTGGAAACTTTTTATCTTCATCCCTCTGTACCTCAGATCCCCATCTGTAAAATGGGAATAACAACACCTCTCACCTCACAGAGGTGTTGTGAAAATTAATTAATTAACTTTTGTGAAGCATTCAGACATCGTAGTGATGAGTGCCTATAGAAAACCTCACAAACAAATTAATAATTCTGTCTATAGAGTGGGATTTGAACAGTGTTTAGTAAATAAGGCCTGGAGCTATTAATTGAGCAGAAAACAAAATATTAAATGAGCACTGCCCATCCTGTGCACTGAATGAGGTGGAGATCCTATGTAAAATATATTATGTTCTCATGGAAAGAAAGACTGTATCATAATGCTTATGCACAAGGAGATTGAATTAAGATTACACAGCAACTTTAACACTGGCATTTGCTAACTTCTAAGGGCTTGAATTTGCAAACATAATATTCTGTTAACATAGTTCTTTGTGTGTAATGTATATATATGTGCTATGTTTTAATAGGCAGCAGGTTTAAAACAAGTACAAGGAAGTTCTTCTTCACACAGCGCAGTTAACTTGTGGAACTCCTTTTCTGAGGAGGTTGTGAAGGCTAGGACTATAACAGCGTTTAAAAGAGAACTGGATAAATTCATGGTGGTAAGTCCATTAATGGCTATTAGCCAGAAAGGGTAAGGAATGGTGTATCTAGCCTCTGTTTGTCAGAGGATGGAGATGGGCGGCAGGAGAGAGATCACTTGATCACTGCCTGTTAGGTCCACTCCCTCTGAGGCACCTGGCACTGGCCACTGTCGGTAGACAGGATACTGGGCTAGATGGACCTTTGGTCTGACCCGGTACGGCCATTCTTATGTACACTATTTTACATAAGCAAACAAAAAATAAGTTCTAGATATAAGGCTATTAGATGCTTAGGTTACTTACCACACAGAGAATCTATACTTCTCTAATTCGTCCAGATAAGAAGTATTCGGTGAAGATACTTTCCTGTCTCCTGCAGCTACACTGGTTCCAGGACTTGATTTGCCTTGACACTGTTGGTCAGTTGGATCACTTTGATTCATCTTTAAAACAAAAGATTAATAAAACAAAACAATAAATAGGTGCAACAAAAAACAAAGCATAAACCTTGTTTCAATTGCATCTTTAAATTATTACACATATTCAGAATAATCAGGACATAATATTATATCAAAGTAATATGAAAGCTGTAACACATACTGACAAAAGCCAATAAATACAAAGTTAGAATTGCCAATTCCACCTTATCGTTAACTTCTATCAGTGGGCTTGACCACTCATTGTATTACACTGGTGTAAACCTGGAGTGAAGCAGTAGTGACCCAGGCCCAACACACTTACTGTATTATCCACGAAACTGGTACACATCCATTATTAAGCCCAATTCTGCTACAGAACCCAGAGAATGATGCAACCTGCTTCTGTCTTCCAACTGCCCTGTTCTGCTGTCCTGTGAAGAAGTGGTTTGGGCCACAGTTCATATTCTCTCACCATTCCCATTCCCTTTGGGAGTGGTAGGAGGGATCCTTGTATACTGCCCACATTCTCTCCCTAAGTTTTTAGTTCTGAAGGGCTGAGGACTGGAAAAAAATCCATCAGAGAGACTTAAGGAGCTTGACCAATTTAGCTCACCAAAATGAAGATCAAGAGGTGAGTTCATCATGGTGTATCAATACCTTCATGGGGATAAAATACCAGGTACTAAGGGGTCTTTAATATAGCACAGAAAGCATAACAAGAATACATGGCTGGAGGTTAAAGCCAGAGAAATTCACTTAGAAATAAAAAACAAATTTCTAACAGTGAAGGTTATTATCCGTTGGAACAAACTACCATGGAAAGTGGGGGATTTTTCACCTCTTGAGGCCTTCAAATCAAGCTTGGACACCTTTCTGGAAGATATGCTTTTTGTCAAACACAAGTTATTGGGCTCAGTACAGGAGTAACTGGATGAAATTCTATGGCCTAGGTTATACAGAAAGTCAGACTAGATGATCAGGTCCCTTCTGACCTTAAAAATCTATGAATCTATGAACACAGTAATTAACTAGAAATAGGATTTTCTTTATAGACCTTGGAGGCCTCAGTGGGAGTTTTGCTGGCATAAGACTGCAGCATGGAGCCCAGTAAAATCACCATGTATTTTGCTAAATATACTAATACAGAAAATTATTACTATACTGTTTTCTCAATAAGCTATTATGGTTTAACAGAAAAATCTGTTTAAAATTTGATTGCATAGACACAGTTATCTTTTGCAGTTTAGTTTAGGACTCATTGACATAGCAGACAAACTCAGATCCATATCAATGGTATGCTAAACATTGATATAGATAAATATGATAAAAATCATTATGATATTTTCAGTGGTCAGTTGAAATACTGCCATAGAACATAGCTGCAAAGATGGTTTTATATGAATTTGTACAGTTAAGGTATGGTAGAAGTGGGTTTTTTGTACTCAAAGATGCCTTTAAACATTAATATCATACAATCATGGAACAGTGTTGTGGACTAGCTTGGCATATCACTGCAAGAACTCAGTCCCTAAAAATAGTTTGAGATTTCATAAAAGGTTGTGTGGGTAAAGTATGTGAGTTGCACTGACATAGTTTCTGTGATGTAACTCCTTGGGAAAATTAAATCAAAAATACATTACTTAGGATACAAACCAAAAAGGCATTAAAAAAGATTACATATGAATTTCTTTGGCCTATATCTGATTATTCACAAACATAACTCAAAACTAAACATTAATTCAATGGCCTGAGGATGGGCATGCATTTAATTTCTCATAAAGATCATATGACAAAGATGACTGTGTCCTTAATAACCATCACTTAATATCGTAATTGTATGCCACATCATGGTGATAACAACATAAAATAAGGTGCTACCATTGCTCTTCAGTCTCACCCAGAGCACATTCTATGTACATATGTAGCCCAGCTGTTTCCAAAAAACATTCCTTCTACTAACGTAACCTTTTCTATTGTCCACAAAAAAATGTTTATTTTAAAAACAATAATGACAACAACAAAACACAGTGCAACAAATAGGCAAAGTTTGTCAGATATTTTTCTTAAAGATGAAAAAAATTGGAAAAGATTAGACCTGTTAACAAATAATGAACTGTGTAAAAATTGCTGATGCAATGATTGTCAAGAAAATTCCATTAGGAATTTATTTTAGGAGAAAATTCCATTACCAGGCTCAGAAATGGGCTCAGGTAACAAAATTCAGACCCTGCATCTTGATTTCAAACACCACAATGAATTGGGGGGTGGGGCTAAGGATCCAGAAGTTTTCACTGAATCCATTACGAAAAAAGGGGTCATTTAAAAATTTTAAAACCAGATTTCAAATGCCCAATAATTCATGTCAGCATTGCTCCATACAGAAACCCTTCTGTGCTCCAGTACCCCAACGTAGGTCCTCATTCAGCCAGGAACTTAACCACATTCATAAGCACAGTCATCCTATTGAAGTCAATGGGACTACTCAGTACTAAATTACCCAGCTGCTTAAGTACCTTGCTGAAATGGGGCCACTATGAGGTAGGGGTTTGAAGCCAGCTACTGGAAAGGTTACTATAACACCATGACTCTCTTTTTAAAGAGAGCTGGTAATTATGGGGTTGGAGCCAGCCCAGATAGTTAACACTTCCCTTCAGTCTGTCACCCCAAGAGCTATCCAGCTTTGCCCCTGGGACCTGGCCCTCCATTTCTAAAATGGCTCTTGTGGTTGTTGCTCTGATTGTTTCATGCCTTCCTCACCTCCCTAAAGGGGACAATTGCTTGAAAACTCAGTGACTTGAAACAGGGGGGATTTTCAGTTCTTTCCTCAATTTCTTCTCATGGGGAGGGAGATGGATAGGGGGGATTATAATATGGATTTGGACCTTTTTCAATGCTCAATGTTATTGTACTGTTAGCAAATTCACCTTTAAAATGCTGCTGCTCTGGAAGCATTAATAATATTTTAGCTCTGTTTTTGAAGTCATATGAAGCAGAGGAACAAATTATTCTGAATACTGTTTATACATGATCGATTATTTCCCCTATGGGACATTAAATGCATTAAAACTATTTTATAGTAAATCTAGCCCAGGGTAATTTAGTATGGACACATTCTCTGAACTACAAATGTCAATACTCAGGAATGACAGACATGTGGGAAGCCCCACTTGTATATTCTGCCCTGAGACTATGCATGTGAGACTCATATGTGGTTTCATGGCAATGTGTGCCCATGTGTTTAAATGGCATTGTGCCTATTCACAAGTTGATCAGATCTTTGGCCAAGCAATTAGAAAATGACAGTGTCAACATGTCTGATACCACAGGTGCTCTTTCTTTCAGAGGGATCCCCTCTTATCTAACAGTATGGTTGTTTTCCCTTATTCATGCCTTTGGACACTTATGTGCAAAGAAAGAGGGACTTGAAGCTTATAAATACAAAATAAGATAAAAAATGCCTGATACACACTTTATGAGGTGTCAAGATGAATGCATATGAAAGTACAACTCTCAGGCCCTTTGTATGAAGATAAAACACGTGGAAGACATTGACACTCAGGGACTACCTCAGAGAGGAAGAAATTAATTCAAAAGAGACCAGAACACATGGCCCTAGAAGAGGGCAAACACCCACGAGGCAGAATCTTGATGAACAACAAGATATGGAGAGCTGAGGTTTAAAAAATCATTGACAAATGTTCTTGTTATTATTAGTAATTACCAAAGTGCCCAGAAGCTCTGGTCATGGACTAGGACACCATTGTGTCAGGCACTGTACAAACAGAGAGCAAGAAGATTGTAAGTTTCTTTGGGCAAGGACCATCTAAGTATAACAGACGCTTGATGCAAACTGAAGGGGGAGTACAAGAAAACAATGACACAATACTGGTCAACATGGAAGTTTATGGTTTCAGCACACCAAGCAAGAAGAAATCCTGTGACTATATGGGGCGTTGCCAAGTGAGAGTTTGTAAATGAGTGTCCTTCACCAGATGTCAGTGTTTTTAATTACATGCTTTCTCGAATCACAGTATGCGAGATCTTCCATGAGGTGTCCATGAGGGAATGTATGAATTTTAGTGCCCTGCAACTGGCATTCTAAGTTTTCAACTTTGGGGCACTGCCGAGTTAATCACTTGGGCAAGGTGGTGAAATCAAATATCTATTACATATATGTAACACACATTTTGAATAGCAAAGACAACTTTGGCAAGATATATTAAGACAGGATAGAACTATGTTTTTCAAAGTCATTCAGAGAATGGATCAGAAACTAATAAGATGAAATTCAATAAAGAAAAAGTGCAAAGAACTGCACTGGTGAAAGAGAAATCAAATGCACAAATACAAAACTGGGAATACTGGGCTAGGTAGTAGTACTGCTGGAAAGAATCTGATGGATATGAACAGGAATAAACAATATGATGCAGTTGCAAAAAAAGGCAAATATCAGTCTGGGGTATATTAACAGGAGTGTCATATGTAGTAAGACACAGGATGTGGCTGTTCTGCTCTACTCAGTATTGGTGAGGCATCAGCCAGATTATTGCATCCAGTTCTGGACACCACACTTTAAGGAAGATGTGGATAGATTGGAGAGAGAGTGTAGAGGACAGCAACAAAAATGATGAAAGGTTTAGAAAATTTAATCTATGAGGAAAGCTTAAAAAAACTGGGCATGTTTAATCTTGAAAAAAAGAAGACTGAGGGGGGATTGATAACGGCCTTCAAATATGTTAAAAGGGCTGTGATAAAAAGGCAGTGAACAACTGTTCTCTGTATCCACTGAAGGTAGGACAAGAAATAATTGCCTTAATCTGCAGCAAGGGAGCTTTAGGTTAGATATTAGGAAAAACTTTCTAAATATGAGATAGTTAAGAATTGGAATAGGTTACCAAGAGAGGTTGTGGAATCCCCATCACTGGAGGTTTCTAATAATAGATTAGACAATCATTTGGTTAGGGATGGCTAGGAATACTTCGTCTTGTGTCAGCACAGGGGAATAGACTAGATGACCTCTTGCGATCCCCCTTTCAGCCCTATATTTCTATGATTCAGAACACGAGGCAGAATTATTTACATGCCAATTTAGGGAAATTTGCTAGGATTTGCTTGTTGATGGTGGGAATGGATATTAATTACAGCAGTTAGACACATGGCGTAGGAGACATGGGTTTAGGATTGGAATGACATTGGTTGTCTCACTCTAGTTTGATAAAACTCAAATGTGTTCTGGAAGTTAACATGCTTAGATTTACTACATTCGTTTCTGCTGGATGATTTATTAGTGGGTGTGGGTTTGTGAGGGGGGCTCCAATGAAGAGTACTAAGTGGCTGTCGGCACTAAGGTCTTTGATTCTGCTTCCTTATGTCAATGGCAAAACTCCCATTGATCTCCACTATGCAGGATCAAACCTTAAAAGAGGAAGGTTTCAAAAAGAGTAAAATGGTGATCCCTGGAATAAAAGGAGGAGGACTCTTTTGGATCCATTCCTCTCTTGAACTGACCTGTTTAGATCAGATATGAGTAAAGTAAAATTAGAGTAAAGGGAGACAGTATTGTCTAGTGGATAGATCACAGAACTGGGACTCGGGCAAACCTGTGTTCCATTCCCACTGGCCTCTTGGGCGATAAGTCATTTCACCCTGTGCCTCAGTTTTCCCTATAAGAATTCCACTGGTCATATGGGCGTTGCGGTAGCTATAGTCTGATCCACAAGAATGACTTTAAAAAACAAAACAAAATGTATCCTCTTCAGAGATCAAGTAGAAGCTGCAGCGACTAGAGCCAATAACTTGTAACAGCACCGCAAAATCAGCAAATAGAAATCTAATACTACTTCAAAGGGCGGAAGATAACTTATAAACTGATTGATTTAGCCAGTCTTTAGCAGCTCAGGAAAAGGTGTGTTCTGAGCCATAAAGGTTTACTGGCATATTGGAATATTAGCTGCTTTCCTTTCCCTTGTGCACAGGAAAACCTACTTAGAAGACCAAAATACCTATTACCTGTATCAGCAAATGTTTTCTGAGAAACTTTATTTAGTAATAAGAGAATGATATGTGCAGCTTAAAGAAGAGCATAACATTGTCCTTACCTTGTAAGAGATACCTTGCTCTTCTTTCACTGGGACCAAATCATAATATTTATGTGAATCACTTGAGATAACTTGACAAGGATAATTTCCTGTAAGCAAAAAAACACATATATAATTTCATATAAGAAAAAGACCTGAAATGGAGGGGAACTAGTTAGCATGCTAGCTAGGAGCCTAGGCAACCCACGTTCAATTCCATGCTCCACCACACACTTCCTGTGTAACCTTGGGCAAGTCACTTTACCACTCTGTGCCTCAGTTTGCCATGTGTAAAATGAGGATAATAGAGCTTCCCTTTTCACTGGAGCATTGTGAGGATAAATGCATTGAATAGTGTGATACTATGGTAACAGGGCCATATAAGTACCTTGGGTAGATAGAAATAAAGGACACAAGAACAATAATAGAGCAGAAAACTTTAAATAACACCAGATTTATTTCTTCAGTATAAAGAATGTTGGTTACTTTGTTGTGTAAATCATGGGCTCAATTCTGCTACCTGCTGAGTGCAACTGAAAGTAGATCCAAAGTGCCAGCATTCACGTAACAACAGTTGCTCAGTATCACTGAAGAAGAGCTTGAATGTAACATGGTGGCACATGCAGAGTGACCAGCAATGCGAATAAAAATCTCCAACCACATTACACTGAGCACCGGTGAGAAAGGGAGAAATTAGGGGTGAAACTGGAAAGACACAACACACCCAGGGCAGACAAATGATATGGTTAGTCATTATTTTTACATTTTTTTAGTTACTTCTATTGTCAACTAGTAGTGGCTAGTCAAGTGTGTTTGAGAGCTCAGTGTATACGTATGCTGCACTTACCTAGTAATTTATTTGCACACGCACATGTACGTGTGTTTGTGTGTGTACAGAGTTTTATATATTTACACCTCCCCCACAGAGCTCATGATATATATATTCAGATCCACAGCTGGTGTAAATTGTCATCTATGATAACTTACATCCATTAAGTACCTGTCCCATAGTGTGTTTGTACATACACACACATACACACTATATCACGATATAGATTGTATATTATGAGTACTCTGCATATATTACACACACACATAAACATGAACTAAAAGTGTATGCGGGGGGTGATAATACATATTTCCAGACTACACACTTGGAATTATAGGTTATTGTTTTTTTCTTTGTTGTGCTAATGTTTTAATTTGCCATATTTTAATGAGCTTTGCAGAAATAATTAATAATTTGTCAATGTTCTTTGGAGAAATATGAAGAAAAAAAGGAAGTAACTACTTTCGCATGAAAACAGCCAGAAAATAGCAAAATAAAGAAAAGAATAATATTGAAAAATTAAAACCAACTCAAAATTGTTGTTTAGTCATGTCTTGCGCCTGTTGTATTTTATTTGTGAGGCTTTGAAATTCCATTCTTCTCTTTATTTTCTGTACCAGTGAGCTCATTATTTTAACCCAAGATAGCAAACATTGTTCAGAGGAATCTAAGTAAAAACACAATGTAATTCTTCAGTGGCTGAAACAGTGAGAAGCAGCTCAAATTAAAGATCAAGAAAATGCAAAGAAAAAAATTGTATAAAAATAAATAAATAAAGAGAAAGACGGCAAATTGCTTGCAATTAGACAGGATGAAAAATCTAAAATGAAATTAAATTTAGTTGTAATACATTTCCCATTCTTTTCTTCATGAAAATTACAACTGAAGTGTTTTTTTTCCTGTAATTTAAATGTTAAGCTGCCAGATGTGTGTCTCATGCTTGAAGAGTCGAAGCTTTGCATTATTTAGCATATTAAGATTCACAGAATTTAAAAAAGGGCTCCTTTGTTGCCTGGAGGTTCTAATTAAGTAAACCTTAGCCTGGTACATTTAAAACTTGCAATACAAGAGATTTTGCTTCCTTTTTTTTTTTTTTTTCTGCAGCCAAGTCAAATCAATATAACAAATATGGAAAATACTTAAGATGATATAATTTTTCTATGGCTTGAGGAATTAAATCTATCTATTATTTTAAGAAGTTTTTAATAGAAGCCAGAAATCAGAAAGACATCTAAAGGCTCCAGTCTACTTTTTAATCATAGAAGTTGTTCTTAGTTACTGGGGGGAAATGTGTCTTATAAAAACTGAGCTATGTAAAAAAAATTCTTCCACCCACAAAACAAAGCAGCTCCAAGAAGGAAACAACAAGAATTGCACAGCTCTTCTTTATTAAACTGCATTTTGCTTTTTTATAACACTTTATAATTGACCACAAAAACACTAATAAAGCACTAATTAGTCACCATATCAGAAATTTGATGGTTGGAACAGTTGTACTGCAAACCATAATAACACAGAAATTCTTTTGACACACAGCATCCATAAATCATGCCCTTAAATACCGTTATTTTTGCTATTTTAGAAAATGTCAAAGGTGTCAACTTTTTCCAGATATACCACTTAGCAGTGACTCAGTAAATTGATTCAAAATACGTTCTGCTCCTGACAGTTAGGGGCACACAATACAGTTCCCAATATATATGAACAATTTGGAGAAGAGAACCTAACACAAAATGGAATTAGCAAGGACAAATATTACCACTATGCTAAAGTTCAACTGCAGACGTGAAATTTCTATGTTCTCAAAAATACATGTACGAAGTTGGAGAAGTACAATTTTGCTAGGCTCTGATTAAGGCAATAAAAAACATATTTCAGCCACACTACTATAAATCTATGACCAAGCGCTCTTACTAAGAACTCTAGCAGATTCCAGAATAAAAGTAATGGTGTACATTTGAATAAGTGAATAAATGAACTGATGATGCTTTTTCGCTGCCAATATAGACTGGACATGTTAATAGTAATACCTGGAATCAAAGAGGAATGGTCAGACAAAGTTACTTTCTAGACCTTCATAATGCTGCGGGGGAGGGGTAATCTCTGATTTTAGGGATATAAAGCACTGAAGAGACCATTTAAATTCTACATATCTCACATCCAATTTGGGACACAAAGTGTACTTCACCTATACCAAATTCCTCAGAGTGCATGGGGAGCCACATTTTTAAAACTGGGGTGGAAAGGGAAGAGATGGTCAAAGCTAAAATGATTTTGTTGCTTAGTCATGCATATTGGGCATCAGCTGTACCCCATGCCTCCAAGAGGAGATGCCTATGGATAAGCCTTGGTAATGAAGGAAGTATTTTGATTCCTTATTCCCTGTTGGAAGCAATACATCCTTCACTCCCATCTGCACACAATGTGCTGTGCTTGATGGATGTTACCCTCTGGGTTGAGTGAGTCAGGAATTCCTGTGACTAGTATTCCACTTTCTAGTTGTGAATTCCAATCTGAGGGTTTCTCTTGAAGACCTAACAGTGTAAGCTCTCACGCTGCTGAGAGGAGTGCAGGGAGCCTTTGCAGTGAATGCAAATTAAGGACTGTCCCAACAGAAGACAGAGTTGATTAAAATTGAGGTGGCTATTACACACTTTTGCCTACTATGAAAGATATAAGACAAGAAAACAAAGGTGACTTACATGATGCAAGCAAAACAGTCAAGATACACAGTCAGCATTATAAGGAATAGTTTTTGAAGGTTAAAAATATGGAGAAAAAGAAACAGGATGGTCCTCACTAGAAAATGCTTGCTCTCCATATGACTAGAGCTGGGTGAAAAACTGGTTTTTCAGTTCATTGGCAATTTTGAAAAGTTGAATAAAAATAGTTTTTGGCTGGGTGGAAAACAGAAATATTCAAAATGTTTGGCATATTGAAAAGTTGATCAAAATATTTCATTTTGACAAAACAAACACATTGCTGAGGTTTTGAGCATTTTTAAAAATTTTTGAATTTTTAAAAATAAAAGTAAAGGAAGTTTTGAAACAAACAGTCATTTTGAACCCCTCCCTCCCAAAAAAAAGTTTTGTTTAGAAAATGTTAAAGCAAAACATTTTGATTTTTCTCATTTTTGAAGGTTTCTTTTTTAAACAAACAATTGAGCAAAATCAGCATGAATTTGAAAATGTTTTGGTGTCATTGAATCTGCATATTTCACTTAAGAAAACTGTGTTTTTCAAAAACTTTCACCCAGCTCTACATATGACCCAATTCTGATTTTGCTTATGCTCATCTTACAACAATTTAACTCCACTGACTTTTTAATTGAGTTACTCCTGATTTACACTGGTCTGAGTCAGAGAAGGATCAGGCCCAGTGTCTTCTGGTTTCCACAACTGTTCTTTCAGTTCTGGAGGCATGGGTTTTAGAAGCATGACACCCGGAGTGGGACAAAAGACATGGAAGTGACTACCTACGGTAAGTTATTACATGAGTAATAGAACAGATCATACAATATAGACGAAATCCTGCTTCTACAATACAATGAGGGGAATCAATGGGGTTGCAAGCATATAAAAAACAGAAGAATTTCAATTATTGTTGTAAATTGATAATGTATGCAGAATTTCCCCCCATTTGTATGAATTAATCCAATCTTGAACACACAAGGAGTGGATTGAGAGAGAAAGAGAAGGAAACAGCCTGGTTCAGCCATCTGAGATCCTACCTGTATGGAACCCCCAGTGACAAAGAAAGAAGGGTAAATATTCTTCATCTCAAAAGTGTCCCTTTGTTCCCTTTAAAATGATGCCCACAAGGAATTACTAATGGAAGTAGCTTGTTGGGGTTTTTTTCCCCATGTAATTACTTTTACATCAGTGTGTAACAGTAAAACAGAAACAAGCAGCATGTAAGAAGCCAAAGTACCATAGCAGCAGGATAGTGAGGAATGCTATGATGAAGGCCCACGGTCTCTTCACCATTGCTTCGTAAGTCAACTGTAAGTATATATGTCACCTCTCCAACAGAAACTTTTGCCACTCACACAAATATCAATTTTTAATCCTACCAACCAACTGATTTCTGACTGGAATAACAAAGATGTTGTGGGGCCAGATTGCTCTGATGGTTTTCGAGGGGTGAGGGCAAGGAATTAGTGTTGACTTCCTAAAGTGAAAGATTATAATACCTTCTCCTGAACATACAGACGAGATTTTCATTCGTGCAATTATTTGCAGCAGATTGGCTTTTGCATCCCATCTTTACTTACCTCACTTATCTACCTTCCTGCCAATGATTTTTTACTTGGAATAAAATGTGATAATGTAACACCCAAGTTCCTTGCCTTCGTGGATAGTTTTCTATCCCAATGAAAAAACACTGCCCAATATGAATATGGACTTGCACACATATATATGTTTATTCAGCCCAGTAAACAAGGGACATTGCCAGGAATACTGGTGCAGGAGAGAAAAAAGAACATACTGAGGCATGAATATAAATGACCAAACACAATGAAAGGATGTAAAAATGTCACAGAAATACCCAACATAATCAGATGTTGTCACACACACACCTTGTAATTACTAACACATTTGGCCTACTGATATATTTTTAACAGAGAAGCAAACCACATTTGTACCTTTTCGTTGAGGCTTCTTTTGATCCTTCACTTTTAATTTAAACTCATCCATTGCCTCCTCTGCCTAGTGATATAATTGAGAGGTAATATCATTCAAAGTTTTGCGGGATTTTTTTTAAAAAAATGTAAACAGGTCTGTTTTCAAACTTTTAGTAAATTAGATAATGTGATAGAAAGTCCAACCTGCTGGAAACATTTTAAACTCTTCTCGTCTCTTTTCCTCCCAGTTTCTTTTGACATACACTCTTCCCTTCCTTTCACAGCATTAAACTGCTTTCCCACTTCCTTTACAACAGTGGGAATACTTCCCTTATGGGTGTCAGGATCTCTCCAAGAGGTCAAAGGTTGCCCTGCAGAGGAAATGACAAGCTGTGAAATGTAAAAGAACAATTCCTTCCACATGTTTCTTTGCTCAGGGAGCAGTAAGGGCTTGCCAACCAGCATCACTTTGGGATGAGCCAGGTCTTTGCATAACAGTCCTGTCAAAAGTAATTTACAATTAAAGACCTGTACAACTCTTTAAAACTTTACAATTCCAGTGAGTTTCACAATTATTACTGATGCTGAGTGGTGCAAAGTAATGTTATCTTCAGCAGCCGAGGAGGAGGGAAAGAAAAGAAAGGTTGAAAAGCTTTCTCAGTTATAAAATTAAATGATAAATGGTATATATGAAAATGGTACCTCCGTATAACATATATTCCCATTATAAACCACAGTTTAGGGAAATAAAAAAAAAACCTCAGCTGTTTCAACTTTTCTCCAGTTGATACATGTGGCACACAAGCTGCCAAGCTTGATACGTGGATTTTCAAACAAAAAATGAGTTAGAAAAATAAGCTAGCTATTTGTTCATTGCACAAGGGTGAAAACAGGTGTCTTTAAAATAGTTTTGAAAGGATTTTGTGGTTGTTGTTTTTCAATCTTAAGGGAAAGAAGTGTGTTCTTTTGAGAAAGGAAAAAAATATAGGGCTGCATGCAACTTTCATTGTGTGTGTGTGAGGGGGGAACCTGGCCCAAAGACTACACAGATGTGTGGGCGTCTTTCTATAGTACTGACTCAATGGGCTTTGGATCAGGCCTATCGTGACATTTTGTTATAAATCCAAGATCAAAGCCAGTTTCACTTCAATGTTCATGAACAACAGTGAAATTTTCAACAGACCTGGACTGAATTTCTAGTGTGTAGCCTCACTTATGGTTTTGGTTAGAAACCACAGGATGGTATTTTCAGGGGAGTTCCATTTTGAGTTCTGGGTTTCAGCCCATTTCTAAACTCAAAGCAATACCCCTGAGTGAGAAGCCACTAGCCCTATAAAGGTGTGAACACTACAAACAGTTCCGCTGAATCTTACAGTCTGAAACTACTGAGTTTTGCACAGCTGTGAATGAATCCCTTTGAACTGGCTGACGTGCTCACATTTCAAATATAGACTAGATGAGGCTCAGTCTTGCACTCATACTGTTGGAATTTAGAAAATGGTGTGTTCCCCAGGGATTGTACACCAGATTTTACAGAGTTTCATGGAAGCCACATAATCCCACCAAATGGTGATTTCAAAATGATACATACAGTTCTTTATCATGAGGGCATTCAGAGGTATTTAAAAATGGAGAGGATTGTTTAGAGGGGGAAAACAGACTACAGATTTGACCACATGCCATACCACCGGGAAAACAAACAAAAAAAACCAATCCCCCCAAAATAAGCAAACACTGGTGTGGGTTGCAGGTCATAGATCCCACAGTGCAGACGTCCTTGGGACTCATAGGTCCATTAGGTTTCTGAAATAATAGCATCTATGTTATGGCAGCATGCAAAGTTATGTACATAATGGGCCAAATTCTGCTCTGTTTTGCTGGTGTAAACCTGAAGTAATCTCACTGAAAAAATCCTATCATCTGATAACAGCTAGCCAAGTAGGGAGAACAGTGAAGATTGCTATTGTTTGGCTAAGAATTGCACAAATGTTATTCTGTGTCAAAACAACCCTATTATTTCTGGTACCCTGATCCCTTCCCTCACTTCCCCCTCCCCTCTCCCTCCGTTAGGTCTTGTGATCTAAACTATTTGTTCTTTGGGGGCAGGGACTAGCCTTATTAATGTTGGTGCGATACCTAGCATATGGGCCCTCAACTTGACAAAGGTCTCTAGGTACCACCACGATACAAATGTTACATAGCAATAATAAATTAGTAGCATTACCCTAATGCAATTCAGGAACCACAAAAGGCAAAATTTTATTCTAAATGTCAGAAATGGAGGGCAACAATGCATATCTAGTTTTAAAGCTGTTTTGTTTGCTCATCTGTCATACTGTGTACAAAATATGCTTCCATATTTTAACAGAGAGGAGTGGTACAGTGATGGGCAAGAAACAGCACTCTTTCAGGTGTTTATGTCATAACAGATGCACAGTGAAATTACCTACCTGAGTTTGAGTCAAAGATTAAAAGGCGTGTGAGCTTGAGAACAAATACAAAAATGACTCATATTACCCTTAAAATATTATATTACTTTAGTGAGGGTGAAAGATCTGCCCCTCATGGGACACCTTTATGCACGAATGAGTTAAGAAGGTCTTTTTCACAAACCAAAGCCCCTACTGCCATTGAAATCATTGGGAGTCTTGCTATTGACTTTGATTTGAGTCAGAATAGGCTCTGAAAGATGATGTTCTGTTTGTGCCTAATATATAATTTTCTATGGAGATTCTCATCTAAGAAGAAGTTTTAATCTATTTAGAAGAGTAAGTCAATCAGAACAAGGCCAGTTAGGCCAATTTAGAAAGAGAAGTTTCAGAGCAGGAGGGGATAAGTGCACCAACTTTTCTGGCAGTTTAATCCAATTTTCCTAGATGAAGTTTTGCGAAAAGAGCTGTGGTAATGACCCCATTACGTACAACAGACACATGCCCTTCATGGCTAATGAAAGCCAGTGGAGAGGTTTTTGGTCCATTTTTGACAGAGATTCTTAATGCTTCCCTTTGGGAAGGCAAGATGCCAAACAGTGGCAAGAACTTTTCTCAACAAGGCAATACTTAAAACTCATGGGAGCACAGAGTTTGCTTCCTCTACGACTCTGAGCAATGACGAGAACCCAAAACGGGTAGGGAGAAGGCAAGGCGGTAGTACTATCACCCCTACACACTGGTCTGTGAAACAGGATGGATGGACGCACCGGTGGAGTCATTAGCACAGTGCAGCCGGTAAACACCCTATGCACCCAAGGGACCTCTGGAAAGAATTGTCATTCCCTGAAGTGCAATCCCTCTCACCTGAGCTTCCCCATGCATAAACCTCAATACATGACTGTGCTTAAAATAAGCACAACGTAGCCCTCAACTAGCGGCAGTGATGTGAAGGTTTTGACTTTACTTTCTAAAAGCATGAAAAAGATCAGCATTAAGGACTAAATGCCTTCTCTTAACCTGCCCTATTTTGTTTATATATTGCAGCAGCACATATGGTACAGCTATGTAAGATCACTCACTGTTTAGACTACCACAGTGAAGTGAGTTCAAGACTGAGCATTGGTCTTACATTTAGAATGTTCTCGCTTTTTCTGGCTTGTGTCTCAACCTTTATGTCACTTGAACATAGCTCTTTGCAGCTTAACAGATATAATACAGTATTTGTAGAACATATCAATGTGTGACAGCTTGCCGCAGATCATAAACACATTTTTCTGTTGGAAATGTTGGAGTCATGATTTTCACCACGTGATTTCCAGTTCCCTAAGGTTTGGTCCTTTAATTGTAAATAGCCAGAAAGTCATCAAGCTAGCATTTAATAAACTTTTAATTTGAAATGGATTACCACATGTTGTGTTTGTTTACCCATTATTAAATCTCTTAGCAACATATCACCAGCAGAAACAGCATACTGTAGCACTGCACAGATACATTAGAAAACAAATCCATGGGGGTTATTAACAGCTAATAATATCTTTAAAGAAGGCTCCAAGAAAAATAAATAAATATAAACAATATGGAAAATTATTCCTAGAGATTGTGGTTGTGTAAATCTACACAGGCTGGAGAATACAGCTCTCCCACAATCAGCTTATCAGCCTGCTTCAGAGATCTGTGTAAGGAACAGCACATGCACTAATGCTACTCTGTAGTTCTCAAAACTTCCATCATTCAAAACTTTTTTGATATGCTTGTGACACATTGTGTGTGTGTGTGTGTGTGTGCACACACACGCATGTTTCTGGTGATGGCACCTGGCCACTTGCACATTTTTTTCAGTGTGTGTATGTACATGAGATGAAGAAATAATAATGGTGGAGATGATCTTGGTTTGTTAATTATTTGCCAATCTCTATGTTTACTTGATAAATTATAAATTACTTGGGATGGTACATCTTGGATACCACAACCAAATGCCATACATGAGTAGGTGTCTGCCTCTGGAAGGTGGCAACTGCATACATATTATGTGAAGAGGTCTTACTCCCCTACTTAGTATAAGTCTAAGCACTCTCAGCTGCAGATACCACAGGCCACATAAATCCCTATGGGGGCCACAGTACAAGTTCTGCTGGACTCTAAAGTGCCCAATAATAATAGTTGTCAACTATCCTGCAAAACTCATCTTCCTTGCCCATTGCTCCATGTCAGCTGCTTCCTCAAATGCTCCTACTGCCTTTTTTTCACCTCACTCTTCAAATCTAAACTTCTCGGTATTCTGCACAAATTGACTCCGGCTTATATGCAGGTTCTCATCTTTTCCAACTCCCAACTCCCTCCCTGTCCTGCACCCAACTTCCCATACTTTTTTTTCTATTCTCAAACAACTAAGGCAACTCTGTGTTCAAGAACCAAACTCTTTAATGATTAAGATACACACAAGACACAAACAGAAAGCAGAAGCTATTGTTGAGCTGCAGCCTCCAGCTAATTAACGGAGACTACAAGGGGAAGTGCCTGCCTGCCAAAAGAAGAAGATCTTTGATCTCTGCAGCCACCTCTCACATGCTTACATAGAAAATTCAGCCACACAGCAGAGTGCTTTGGCACCCTTCTTGTGCTTGTCTTTATAGAAGAGGAGCAGGATCTATTTGGGTGGGAGACCATCAGGAAAGTCTGCTGTCTGGTCAAAAAAGAACTAGATAACTTCATGGAGGATAAGTCCATCAAAGGGTATTAGCTAGGATGGTCAGGGATTCAACCCCATGCTATGGGTGTCCTTAGTCTCTGTTTGCCAGAAGCTGGGTGTGGATGACGGGATGGATCACTTGATGCTTGCCTGTTCTATTCATTCCCTCTGAAGCACCTGGTATTGGCCACTGTTGGAAGGCAGGATACTGAGCTAGGTGGACCTTTGGTCTGACCCAGTATGGCCATGCTTAAGTTCTTATGGTCAGTGAGGCTGCTTCAGAAGACTCATTGGGTCTGTCTACACTGCAGCTGGGAGCAAGCCTTGCAGCCCCGGTAGACAGACTTATGTCAGCTCTATTGAGCTAGTGTGCAAACAATAGCAGGATGGATGTTGTGGCTTTGGCAGAGACTCAGACCCAGGGTGTCAGCACAAACTGCCCACCAAGCCACAATTATAGGGATTGCTGTAGTGCCACCTACAATACATATTTATCTATATTACCTAATAAGAAGGTTTCTGGGTGATACTAATTTAGCAAGAAAAGTAATGACTCACCAACCTTGAAAAGATGCTAAGGAGCATTTTGAGTGAGTGCCTGGATGTAGACATGAACTTCTGAATCCATCATCTTGTGGTCCAGATATTTTTATTTTGTCTGAATCTCCATTCTTCTCAATAATGTTTGAATAAGCAAGAAATTCAGGTGAGAGCTGGAGACATGTCTCATATGTCTTCTGCTCATCCGAAGACCATGGTAGTTTAATAATCTAGTAAAAGAGAAATCTGTTATCTGAATGGTTCAGCATTCCACAAAATCAAGACATCTTTATTCTTACACTGTTCTTAGGGCTTGTCTACATTGCCCGGCAGTTAGGACTACAGGGGCACGAATAGCAGTGCACACCAAAGTGCTGTGCTGTGCTGTAACTCTCCTGAGTGGACGCTGCAGACACAAAGTAAAAAGTTCTTAGTTCATGTTAACTCGTAAATTTAGTCCTCGTCCCAGTTTGCATCAATGAAGTGCTGTTTCAAGAAGACTAAGTTAACGCAAACTAGGAAACCTTTTAGCTCTCACCTTGCAGTATCCACTCAGAGGAGTAACAGCACAGCACTTTGGGCATGGCTACACTTGCGCATTAGAGCACATTAAAGCAGCCCCGGGAGCCGTAACTCATGACACATCCACACTGACAGGGCATGTAGAGCGCCCAGACTCTGCGGCTGGAGCGCTCCTGGTAATCCACCTCCATGAGAAGCATAACACTTGCTGCGCCACAGCTGGAGCGCCGCGGTGCCAGTGTGAACGCCAGGTTTATTAATGCGCTCTGATCGGCCTCCAGAAGTGTCTCTGAATGCCTGTTCTAGTCACTCTGGTCATCACTTTGAACTCTACTGCCCTGCCCTCAGGTGACCAGCCATCAGACCCGCCCTTTAAATTCTCTGGGAATTTTGAAAATCCCCTTCCTGTTTACTCAGCAAGGCCTGGAGTGCTCTCAGTGAATCTTTCCAGGTGACCATGCCTCCACGTGCCAGGTGATCCCCAATATGGAGCAATGGTGAGGTGCTGGACCTCAGTATTGTGGGGAGGAAGCTGTCCAGTCCCAGCTGTGCTCCATCCGTAGGAATTATGATACCTTCAGGCAGATATCAAGTGACATGATGGAAAAGGGCCATGACCAGGGCGCACTGCAGTGCAGGGTTAAAGTGAAGGAGCTGCAGAATGCCTACCACAAAGAGCAGGAGGCAAGCAGCCACTCCAGTGCTGCCCCTGTGACCTACCGTTTCTACAAAGAGCTGGACGCAATACTTGGGGGTAATCCCACCTCCACTCTGAAGACCACCATGGACACTTCAGAAGCAAGTTCAAGAAGGCAGGATGAGGAGGAGGAAAGCAGGAGCGAAGGTGCTGAGGAGGAGGGAGACAGCCCGGCATCCCTAGTTGCATGCATCCAGAAGCTGTTTTCAAGCCAGGAGGAAGGTAGCCCGTCGCAGTGGCCGGGGCTTACGGAAGGACAAACACCAGAGGTGGTGCTTGGTAAGCGGCTTTTATTTTGGGAACAAAGTGGTTCAGTGCAGGCTTTTGGGGTGAGGAGGGTTAGGGCTGCATGCATGCCCAGATGCGGAATAGGGAGTTGATGTGCTCTCTCACATCACAATAATCGGCCTCAGTGATCTCTTCAAAGGTCTCGTGCAGAAGCTGGGCAATGCACTTGTGCAGGTTTCTTGGCAGAGCTACTGTGCTCCTTGTCCCAGTCAGGCTAACATGTCAGCACCACTGTGCAGTGAGGGGCAGTGGGAACCATTGCTGCACACAAGCAAGCTGCATATGGGCAAGGGCGGAAGCCGCATTGCAGTAGAAGACCCTCTCTTGCTTCCCAGGTCACCCTCAGCAGTGAGATATCTTTCAGGATGAACTCCTGTGGAAAATGTGGGGACAGTGTCCAGTATAGGGGCCCCTTGCAGCTGTTGGCTCTCCCCAAGGCACAGAACCCCAGAGGACAGTACGCCATGAACCCATCAGTCCCCTTGCCCCTGTGCTTACTCACCATTCTGGGGCTCCTGTGGGTTATGTGCCTCACTTTGGGATGGGCAATTTCTGCTATTGTGTACACTGTGCTTGTTTTTAAGTATGGCTGAATCATACTTGCTCTGTCTGGTGTGAACAATGCTGCCTCTGTTAAGAGCTGCATTTTGGCTTTACAGATGCAGCCTTGAGATCCCAGCTGTCCTTGTTGTCAACGGCTGAAAGACTCCAAAGAGTCAGGAAGCAGACGAGAAAAAGGAAAGAAAATATGCTGCATGAAGTCGTGCAACAGTTCCTTAATGAAAATCAAAAAGTGCAGGAGTGGCAGAAGAGTGAAAGGGGGGTCTGCCAGCAGAATGCGGCTCGCCAGCACCCAAGCACAGAGCAGCTGTTAAGCGTCACGGAGCACCAAGTGGACTCGATACAGGCGCTTGTAGCAATGCAGGTGGAGCACTTCCATGCCCGCCCACCCCTGAAGTCCTTGTCCCAAAACTCTTTCCCTTGTGCTCCCACGTTCCCGCCAACCCACTTTCCCCAACATCCAAGTTCTTATTGCCACCAGCTGCCTCCAACACCTGTAGCTTCACCACCCAGCCCTGAAAACTATGACCCCTACCCACTGCACTCATCCCCCATCACCATGCATTGTAGCCATCCTGAAATGCAGCACTCATTGCACAGCACTCCAGACAGGAAGGCTGAGTATGATAACAGGATGTTCACAAATCTATGATGGTACCGTTCCCCACCTTACCCCCTTCCCTTGTCTCGCATAGCATAGATGTGTTATGCCCTTTCTGGTTCCCAAGCAATTGTGTTTCTGTTCAATAAATGAATTTTCTTTTCAATGAATAAATGTTTTGGCTTTGTAAACATTCTTTATTACTGCATTAAGTAAAAGATACCATAGCCCATGAAAGCAGCAGGCACTGCAAGTTAGTGCACTATATATAGCAAACAGATTCCTACTAACATTGGAACCACTGCACCTCCTGAGCAGGGCACCAAACATTAGTGGTGGCTTTCAGCCTCAAATTGCTCCCTCAAAGCATCTCTAATCCTTGCAGCCCTGTGCTAGTCCCCTCTGATAGCCCTTCTCTCTGGCTGTTCAAATTCAGCCTCTAGGTTTTGAACCTCCAAGGTCCATGCCTCAGTGAATCTTTCACCCTTTCCTTCACAAATGTTATGGAGGGTACAGCATGCGGATATAACTGTGAGGATGTTGTCATCGGCCAGGTCCAGCTTCCGATAAAGACAGAGCCAGCGGTCCTTTAAATGGCCAAAAGCACACTCCACAGTCATTCTGCACCAGCTCAGCCTGTTGTTGAAGCACTCTTTGCTGCTGTTAAGGGTCCCTGTGTAGGGTTTCATGAGCCACGGCATTAAAGGATAAGTGGGGTCTCCAAGGATCACAATGGGCATTTCGACTTCCCCTACGGTGATCTGGTCTGAGAAGAAAGTCCCGGTTTGCAGCTTCCTGAACAGTCCTGTGTTCCAAAAGATGTGTGCGTCATGCACCTTTCCAGACCAGCCTGTGTTAATGTCAATGAAATGCCCAGAGTGATCCACAAGTGCCTGGAGAACTACCCCTTCCGATTAACATACTTGGAGGCTAGATGGGCTGATGCCAGAATTGGAATATGCGTCCCATCTATCACCCCTTTGCAGTTAGGGAAATCCATTTGTGCGAAGCCAGCCAAAATGTCATGCACGTTCCCCAGAGTCACGGTTCTTTTGAGCAGGATGTGATTAATGCCCCTGCAAACTTGCATCAACATGATTCCAGTGGTTGACTTTCCCACTCCAAAATGGTTAGCGACTGATTGGTAGCTTCCAGATTGCAATAGCCACCCACTTCTCCACCGGCAGGGCAGCTCTCAATCTCGTATCCTTGCGCCGCAGGGTGGGGACGAACTTAGCACAGAGTCCCATGAAAGTGGCTTTTCTCATCCAAAAGTTCTGCAGCCACTGTTGGTCATCCCAGACTTGCATGACTCAGTGCTTGTTTTCTGAGCCCAAAAGTGGCGTTCCCCGGTGGTGAGCATGTCCATGAATGCCACAAGCAATCTTGTGTTCAGTAGTGCAGCTGGGGGGGAGCAGCTGGAGCGGCTGCTCCCACTGAGGAGAAAAGTGGAGCCTTTTTAATCTTTACTCACCTGGCGGCGCTCTGGGTCTTTGGAGGCACTTTTACTTACCCAGCAGTGCTCTGGGTCTTCAGTGGCACTTCAGCCACGCCGAGTTCACTCCGGGTCTTCAGTGGCACTTTGGTGGCGGGTCCTTCAACTACTCTGGGATAGTTGAGGGTTTTCTTTTTTCTTTTTTCTTCGCAGTGAGTGGAGCCTATTTTTATTTGTTCGCTTCCCCTGCTGCTAAAACCTAGCTTTACCACTGCTCGTGTCATATGCGTTATGTGAATCGACATCATCCTCGGACTCCTCACTGTCAGTTTGTAGCTTATGGAGTAACTTGACTTCAATTCGTAACCTGCTGGCGAGACCCATCAGCATATTCCTCAGCAGTTCAGGATCCATTCCTGCAGACCAAAAGGGAAGACAGAGCAGGCAGTACAAAAACCATTGAAAGGTGGCGTCAAATGTGGACGGAAGCACAGGGATTGCTGGGATGTGAAGCGATGTATCAAGAGGCGTTGGGACAGGACCCAGAATGCCCTTCCCCCCCAACCCCTTCCCACAAGCTACAGCGCCAGAATGGGAAGAGGTGCTCTGTGAGATAGTGGCCCATAATGCACCGCTCCCAATGCCTCTGCAAGTGCCGGAAGTGTGGCCATGCCAGTGCACTTGCAGCTGACAGTGTGAACACACTGCAGTGCTTTCCCTGCTGCGGTCTCTGAGGGATGGCTTAACTCACAGTGCTCTACATGTGCAAGAGTAGCCATGCCATTGGTGACCTCTGCTTTTCACATCCTTGTAGTCTGAACTCCAGGGCAGTGCAGCCATAAACTTTAGACATTAACAGAGGTGGCTTTAGGATTCTGGAAAGCTCCCATCCTCCTAAACACTTCTTTCTTCACAATTGCCCCCATTCCTTCCAGTATTTCCTCCTTTAACTAGCTCACACTCTCCTTCTCATTTTATCAAAGCTCACAGACACTAGCAGTCACCCACTCTCACATTTAATTCTGGACTATTCAGCAAACCATGGGTTGCTAGAATCAGTAGCACCTCTAGGCTACAGGATCTCGAACCTGGCTCAAAAGATCAAGGATGAATCTGATTTTTCAAATCCAACAGTTTTCAATGTTTTGTTAATTTTTTTTATAATGTTCCTAATATTAGTATTTCTAACAGTATTTGTCATATCCTTTTCTTCCTTATCAAAGATACTTCTTCAATATAAACTTCTATTCCTGGAAATGTATTCAAGTTATTATCATTACCCTTTATCCTGCTTTAAGATAAAACTGGTTTTAAGTGTGTCCAAGGCAAACTAGAATCCATGAGGAGGGGCGTATGGCAAGCCTAAGGCTTCTTAATACAAACCTGAAAATAGAGGTTGCACAACCAGTGGTCTAAATCCAATGAAATCAAATTTTCAATTTTTTTGAAGCGGTCAAATTTTGAATCATAATGGCCTCTGAGAAAAGGGCATTTAAACTTCCCCTGTAAAGTGTTGAAATTATTATCACATAAAGGAAAAGCGCCCCATCCTACAACACGGTCGATGTAAGTATTGGTCTCATGAAGAAGAAAGAGTTCAAAGAGGAGTATCATGCCCAGTTTCACCTCCTTTCTAGCAGGCAGGACCTAACAAGAGACAAAGGGAAAGAAAGTATTAGTTATGATCAGAGAAACAGTTTCCCTGTCTCAGACTAAGTCCAACAAACTTCATACGTATGATCTAGTGTAACACACTGAAGAACATCTCGATAACACATCTGAATGATTTCTACCATCTCTCTGATCAAAAGTGCAGTGTTGTATGTTTTATTCATGCTATAATGTGTGTTTTCCTGCATACTTTTTACCTATTTTTTAATAAGTATAGAAAAGCTTTCATTACTCTCAAATGCAAGCTAATAGAGGCAATAGAACATTTAAAAACTAACCAACTGTTGAATCTAAGTAAGTCCTAATTCTTCTGCAGGACTCTGATAGGGCCTACTCAAATTCCCCTAAGGGACCTAGTCTGTGTGGGCTCTTGGCCTATGTGGCTTTGGAGAACTCATCTATTCTGACATCTCCATAGTATCCACTAAGTAAAGACTGCTAAAGTCTAAAGGGTGGATTCATAAACTCCTCCCAACCCACTAATGGGAATTATATTGGTAGGCAAGTGAGCTGCAGCCTACTCCCTCAAACAAAAATGGAGAGCCCATCTAATGAGGCATCTGAGTCCCACAGTAGGAGTCATTAAGGACTTTGGGGTAGTAAAGTCCCACCCCATCAACAGACTGGTAATTGCAGTTCTAATGTTTCACAGGCTAGCCAAATCTATTTTCATCACCTTGGAGACATGTAAAGGGTTACTTCAGCCCAGGGGCCCAGAAATTATTGGGTTCCCATGACAAGACCTGCAAATTAAGGATGAAGCAATATCCCTGAAGTAATAAATATATTTAAATCTTTTTCCTTTGTGAAGCAATTCAAGTTCAGAAAAGAAACCTATGCCACAATTTTTACCATGCTATTTAAATAGTTTAAGGTTTGATCCTGTTCCTGTTAAATAGGAGCACATCCCTTAATTAATTTTAGAAAAAATGAAACAAAAAACCCTAGCAGTTGTATTGTCACATGTATAGGGTTGCCACCTGTCCTGGTTTTACCAAGATCATCCTTGTTTTTAAATAGCTGTCTTGGGAAATCTGTATGGCTGCTCAGTACACACTGCCAGTTGTCCAGTTTTAGGGGCTCAGGATCATCATGGATGTCCTGTTATTTTTGTACTTCAGAGGTGATAACTTACCCCAACAGAAGCTCTGAGAGACATGAAGTCACCCAGGGTTCTGGAGAATGCAAGGAGAAAACGGTAACCACACCAATTTGGAAGAGGGTAAATCATCTTCTCCCCTTTGTTCCTAACCAGTTCTGCTGAATGATACAGGATAGGGGCCCGAGCCCCATCTCTTTTATGTACCTATATATATTACAATTTTATATTAGCACTCATCATTGTAGTATTTGAGTTCCTTCCCCCTATCTCTGCCCCCTTTGCGAAGGTTAATGGTTGTGGCAACACTTTTTCTGTGAAGTTCTTGTATGCACTCAGTGTAAGGACTCCCACTGTACCCAGCCCCTGCTTTCCAGACCAGGCAGAAAGAGACACTCATTGTTCCCTCTTTCTCTCCCTTGTACACCTGTATATACTTTGACGAGGATAAGATTTTCAAGAATGCCCAGTGTTGTTGAGTGCCCCAATTTTTGGGTGTGCAATGTGACACATCTTCAGAACTTTCTGAAAGCCAAGCCCTTTGAAGGTATTTCAGGTTGGGTACCCAAAAAAAAGATATCTAAAATCACCAGTAACTTTTGAAAATCTTTGCCTAAATAATACTGTGCCCATAATTCTTTAAATTAGTAGGAATTTTTTCACTCAGATGAAGTTCAATAGTTGGTGTACCTGGTCCACTCTACATATTTAAATGACGTCTCATCCAAGGACATTTAGCTAAACACATGATTATGCAACTTCCATTCATTTTTTAAAAACATATTGGCATTGATTCTTTGTTCTAGCTTGCAATGTAGATCAGATAATAGGCATAGACATCAAGCAAGCTACTAGGTTTTGGGGTTTTTTTTCCTTTCTCAGTCTCTGGAGTGAAGAAGGGTTCTTCTCATACAAATAATAGAAATGTTAGCAAGAGAAATGCTACATGTATATGGTCACGCTACATGTCATGATTTTTTTTAAAAGGGGGAATATTAATTATTATTTTTAAATATAGAGATTTACCTTCCCATTTCAGGTTATAATTTATGATTGGATGATGGCAAAAGAGGGGAGATAATTTAAGGAAATCTCTTAAAACTATAAATATTGTCATTATGTAGGTGTACTTTACATTAATTATGTAAATATATTCTAAGACTTTGTGTAGGCTTAAAAAGAAACAGAAGCATCTGTTGAAAAATGCCATAACCCTGTGGCAGCTGCTATTAAACCATTAACAGTATCAGGTTTCATTTAAACCAGATTTACCATTTTCTATAACAGCCCGTGGGAAAGCTAAAAACATTAGGCACAAATTACTGACAAAAGAGATCCTTAATCAAGCCATACATTTCATTTGGCTAGTCGGGTGCTAGATAGTAACCTTTGTGATACAAATAAAAAAAGTGATTACAAGGCTAAGGTCAAAGACAATTATCTGTACTGTTGAAAAGTTTTTAAGTATAAACAGCTGAAGTACTTGTCATATCACAGCAGAAGTTTTAGTCTATTTCCTATTTGTGGGAAGGGGAGAATTATCATCTTTTTTATGATCCTTTAAGAACAACCTGCCCTCTGCTATGACATCTATAACAAACTGGACAGTAGTTACACAGCTGGTGTGAGGTAAAGAAAGATTCTTTACCTAATATTAACTGGGGTTCTTGAAGTTGAGTGGTCCATATGGGTTTTCACTGTGAGTGCGCAGGCACTCCATGTGTCAAAGATCTGAAGATTCTTCAACAGCAGTGTCCATTGGTCTGCACCTATGTCCTGCACCTCCTTATTCTCCAAAACAAGAGCATAAGGGGAAGCATGGACCAACTGTCTTTCCAGTTCCTTCTCTACCATGAATCACTCTAGGAAAGGATCTGAGCAGAGGGGAAGGAGGGTGAGACATGAAATACCCATCAGGAGCACATATTGCAAAGAGCTCCAGTTACAATAGGCAATTAACCTTTCTTTCTCCTTCGAGTGGTGGTTCCAATGAGTACTAACTGTGAGTGACTCACAAGCAATATTTTTTAGGAAGGAGGTCTTGGAGTGGGGATAGAAAGGAATTCTGTAGAGAAGCCAGAGGAAATGCTATCTATAGTCCATCTGTCCAACGTGATGTGTTGACGCGTTGAGTGAAAATGACCCAGGTGGCCACCAAAAGGAGTGGGGATATTCAGCAGTGGGGAGACTGGTTGGCAGCTCTCAGAAGTCCCATCAAAATGATTTCTTGGCAAAAGGTTGGAAGTGAGCTGGAAGTGATGGTGGGGCATTTTATCTGCTTTGGTGTTCCCTCTGACACTTCCTGAGAGGTTTATAGGTACTCTGATGGTAGGAAGATTGAGGAACTGGGCATTGCCTATAGGAAGGAAGTGCGGTGTACTTCCATTGTGGAGCCAGGAGGTATATGCTCAAGAAGCAGAGAGTTTCCCAGGAGTCTTTAAGTATGTGTGATAACTCATCCATCTTTTCACTTAATCACTTGTTTTCACAGTCCTTCACTGTAGCATGAACTTCCTCGGAGAACCCAGAGGAGTGAAGCCACGATGCCTGCATCATGACAACCGAAGTCTCCATGGAGTGAGAGGCTGTGTCTACTGCCTCTAGAGATGCCTGGAATAAGGATTTAGCAATAAGCCTGCCTTCATCGAGGATTTCTTGAAAATTGAGACCTGAGTGCCTGGAGGAACTTGTTTGTAAACTCTATTCATTTGATCTAGTTAATAAAGTTATATTTGGATGCAAGTGCCTGATAATTCATTGTGTGAAACTGTAGGTTAGCAGAAGAGAAACTTCTCCTTCTCAGGAGGTCCAGTTTCTTGGCTTCCTTGTCAGAAAGTGTGGACCTACACTGGTTCAATCTGCTGCATTCAGCAGCAGCCTGGACTGCCAAAGAATTTGATGTAAAGTGGGAAAACAAAAATTATGACCTCTTAGATTGAACAAAATATCTTTTTTTCTGCCATCTTGGAGGTCAGAGTACAAGTAGCTGAGAGTATGGCAAACTGTTTTGGCAGGTTACAATATGGTTTCATTAACCGGGCACACCACCTTGCTAGGACCTGCTAGCTGGAGGATGTCCAGAAGCTTGTGAGAAGGGTTCTGAACTTCCTCTAGGGGGATTTGGAGAGAATCCTAAGGTTTTCCTGAAATTGCTTGAAATCATCAGAAAGGCAATAGCAAGGCCAGTGTCACTGTCTCATTGGGAAATTAGGAAGAGAAAGCCACAGAGGGATGGAGCAGTTCTGGCTGCTTGGACTATTCCCCTTCCTCACAGTGCTCCTGAAGGGATTGTGGATCTTCCCTCTGATGTGACCCCTGCTCTAAGTCTAGTTCAGATCCTCTTGGGTTATACGGTCTGAAGCAAGGGTCCCAGTCAACCCCGTAGGGACAGTGTGTAGGTTCATATGGATATGGAGGCAATGCCCATGGGAGGGTACTATTGGTCCCAAGCCTTGGAGTACTGTTTAGAGTGTGAAGGTGCCTATGCAGCTCCTAAATCCCATTCAGGGCTAATCTGGCATCACAGAATGTTTGGCACTGCTGATGGTCTGGCCTCAGTGTTGCAGGGGAGTCTCACTCCTACACTTCTACCAGTGGAGCTATTGGTACCATATCTGGTAGTAAGGTGTCTGGTAGAGGTAAATGACAAATAATACACCGATAGTGGAGACTGCTCAGCACTACAGCTGCTGGACAGAATCAGCAAACAGTGTACACACTTCTTTGATTATTGGCTCCAAGAGTATTGGCAACTCCAGGTCCATATAAATCGTTAGGTCATCACAGATGGTATAAGGTCGAGCAAATGGGAAACAAGAAGCGCTTCTGACCCTAGGAGGCATTGACAGTGCACATTTAGGTTGGGCAGCAGGTGTTGGTACTGCTCAGTCCTTCTTTCTGTAGTGTGGTACCATTAGTTCAGTCAGCAATCACTCCCTTCTCTCCCTTGCAGATGCTAGGGTCAGTCCCACCTCCCTGTGCAGTTGGTAACCTTGGATTGGCCTCGGCCCTCAATATTGACAGGGCAGACCCTGAATCAGCAGCATGAAGTCTCACGAGACTTAGAGGGTAAGGGGGTAGGAGAGACAGCCTCTCTTTAGGAGTCTTAGAGTAGACTTTCTCCCATTTTTATGGGAGTGTTTGTCCTTACCCTATTCTTGTTTCTACCTTATAGTCGTTAGACCAGGGATCTGAGGTTCTGAAGGTAGAGAGTGCTGGGTCCAGAAAGGCTCTCGATGGTGACTCTGACCAGTGTATAGTGGGGTAAGAGAGCCCAGGAGCAGGAAGGGGCCTCATGGAGAGCTCCTTCAGGTGTCTTTGGCCTGAAACTTATGAGATAATCACATCTGAGGGAAGGAGAGACAGATCTCACACGTGGAAGGAATGTGAGACTCCCCAAAGCAATACAAGCAGGAGTTGTGGGAATTGTTAACCAGGAAGACCTGGGGACAGCCACACAGGATTTGAAACCTGGGAACTTGGGCATGCTAAATGCCCTGAATGGAAGAGGAAAGGGGCACAAAAACACTACTACTACCTGACTATATACTAAAACTAACTATAAGAAAGAAAAAATAACTGTTGACAGCAGGAAACCCTGATTGAAAGGAGATGCTAGAAAAGCTTAGGACACTGAGGAGTTCTGTCTTGGATTATGATCAGTAGAAAGGAACTGGAAAGACAGGCATTTTGTGCTGTCTCTTATGCCCTTGGTTTGGAGCATGAAAACACACAGACATGGGCTGATGGACACTGGTACTGACGAATCTTTAGGTCTCAGGTGCATGGAGCGCATGCGTATCCACAGTGAATACCCAGAGCGAACAACACTCTAAGAAGAATTGACTTATGCAGACCGGTATCATCTTTTTGTTTCTTGGTGCTCTGTTATATCCACTTGTTGTCTCTCGTTGTATTTTTAGATTGTAAGCTTTTCCGGACAGGAAGAATCTCTTTGTTATGTATTTATACAGAGCCTAGTGCAACTGGGCCAGGGCCTGTAGGCTCTACCATAATTCAAATACTAAAATAATGATTTTGTAACCCACTGTAGGTGCTGAACTTTCTTTCACCAAAGCTCTTCACATTTATTCTATAAACACAGGAGTTTTGACATGTGAACTACAGATTTCTGTCTAAGGTGTGTTAGTGTGAGTATGACATACTTCTGTGTGTACTCACTCTAATTCAACACACCAATTAAATAAAGAAGAGGCTTTCACGTGTCATGGGTTCACACATGCAAAACTACAGGGCAAGTCTACATATGCTGGCTCCATCCTGATATACAAAACCTTTGCCCATGCTTCCATGGGCTTTAGATTAGGCACTAAAAATGTTGCTAGTAGTGCAACATGTGCATGATGATCTCATCCAAGTGAGCTACTACTGTTAAGGAATCACAAGGCTGCAGCAGGAGAGCTCTGAAAAGGGAGGGTCTCCTCTTTATATCTCCCTACTAAAGCTATCTGTCCATGTACTTATGCAGCCCCCATCACCACAGTAACTGAGTATCTCCACAGTGCCTGACTGACCACTTGTCACAGGGTGGGGTAGCTCTATGAGGAAGATGGACTTAGCATCACCTATGCTTTAATAGCTACCTCTTAGGTGGTGGGTTTGAGGGACAGATCATGTGATAGTTGGTAGCTCACTGGTCCTGAGATAAAACGCTATCAAGAACTCAGTTACAAAGGGAGACTTGCCAGGAGCTCTCTCCTGCAGGAGACCCAGGGCCACAGGAAAGGACTTGGAAGGGATTCTCCTCACTAGGCTAAGTGGAAGAGCTGGCTGGAAATACCTACTGCATTGCCAGGTGAAGAAGCATTACAAAGAAGAGGTTTTGGGAGGGGCCAGGCAGCTAGAACAGGTTTATCTGTGTTGTTCTTTCTTAGTTTTGAAAAATAAACCCATCCCTGAAGAAGGGGACTGAAATTCTGCCACTGTTGGGAGCTGTATTTAATGTTCCACCTAGTTAGTTGGCACACCAATGTACACCGTTGCTTTGGATTCTAATATTGATGAATAAAACCATAACATGTAAAATGCAAATATATACATTTATATGACTGAAACCCTAAAGTCCTCAGTTTGTACTATGTCTTTATGCAGACAAAATTTCCAAGGCAATCAATGGGATGTAAAAACCTTCCAGATCCATATTGTGTCTTCTACTCATTTTCCACTAGTGTAATTGACTCTGCAAGATGCAAGGCAGTGGCATATAAAGGCTCTGAGTGAGTGAGTGAAAGTGTGTGTGTGTGTGTGTGTGTGTGTGTGTGTGTGTGTGTGTGTGTGTGTGTGTGTGTGTGTGTGTGTGTGAGAGAGAGAGAGAGAGAGAGAGATTCCTCTCATTCTGCAACGAACAGCATTGCATTTAATTGAATTAAATCATAGTGAACTAAAATTATCTGTTGTCACTACTTCTGAATTCAACTGTTTTATATCAGTTTTATTGTAATATATCTTACTTCTCCATATGCCACAATAATTTCAACAAAGAAACCATTTACTCTACAGAGAGAATGAATTCAATTTGAATATTTCAAATAAGCAGATTCAGTTTGAGTAGATTTTTTTTTCCCCCTCCAACTTGCTCTTGGGATTTGCCTGGTTAGACTAGAGATAAATCTTTTCTTTTTCTGTTTTTCCCTCATGAGTTGAACTTAAGAGAAAATTGAGCACAGCCCATTACTTTTGCAGACCCTAGTGCCTAAGCCACAGTACACAAAGAGATGTGACTTTTAAACATCTGCTACTTGATTAGATTAAAGACTAAACCCAAACTGAGCTGGAATAAAGACTCAAATACATTTCAATAACTTTTGAAAATGAAAGAACTTTGCAAGACAATATATAATTATTAGCAGCTAGTTGTTACTGATAACAAACACGATGGTGAATGAACCCTTCTGGCATAGGTAGAGGTACATATAGAAAGCTTTTCAAAAAGGCGACGGTACCTATCAAATCTTCTTATTAACAAATATAACACTAACTAAATCTCATCTACTTATTCATGATGAACCTAAAGACGGCAAGAGATTTGAAGATAAGACAGTTATTGCCAGAATGAGGCGAGGCTTTTATAAGCAGTTTTCAGACCATCCATGTTTATGTGCAACAGGTAGCTACACGGGAAGAATGAATGATCCTGGTAACTGATTATATAACTTGAAAATAAATGAAAGGCCAGAGGGCTGGAAATAGAAATCTCTGTATCCAATAAACAGAAGTAAAAGTAAAAGGTCACATAAGGAAGTCAGGCAAAAGTAACATGCGTCCGTCTGGGCTGGAGACCTAAAAGGTTGGGAGTAGTGGGATTCAGAGAAACCCTTTTTCTGTACCAAGATGGAACCAGAAATGTTTCCAAGCACAGCACACTAGCAGCACAGGAATAGTACATTCCAGCCCATTTCCATCTGGGATACTTTGGGATATTATTTGTTAAATACATGTAAACATATACATTGTGCAGTCAACCTTCTCCCTTGGGTGTTGCAATCTAGGTTTAGACCCTGGAATGTAGATGAGCTGCACCTGGAAATGCAGGTCAGGGGTGTCTGAGCAAAAGTAGTTTAAAACTCATCTCTATGAAAGACTGGTCTCTCTACCATATGCCATAGTATGCCATACCATACCAAAGGTTGCTTTAACTTATGTCAGGCTGCAATGCCGCCAAGGGATTGAAACAGCCAAGGAGTAGCACAGCACAAGAGCCTACTTGCCACAACTCCTCTCTGCTATGCTGACAGTGGGGCTAGGGTCTCTCCAAGTGGCTCTACCTTGTGCAGTGTGAAGTGGCCACACCATCTGTCCCCTTGTCTTCCAAATACAGGATTTTCTTTTTGCATACTGTGTGCTTTATCATCTGCGTGTGGCCCTGCACATCTGCTGCCAATTCTGTTCTGGTTTGGGTGACCAGATGTCTCGATTCCCTATATTCATGGCTTTATCTTATATAGGTGCTTATTACCCCCCACCACCGTCCCAATTTTTCACACTTGCTATCTGGTTACTCTAGTTCTGTTCTTTGACAAGCAGGGTGTAGTAACATTGGAGTAGCCAACATTAACCTTCCAAAGAGTGTCTCATGATATCACTGTACCAGTAACTACAGATACTGACTCCTGTCATGTGATGAGAGTGTTAGCCTTTGTAAACCTGACCCTGCTCAGCTGACTGGGACCAGGAAATCAAGTTCATTCTGTTACCACCAAACCAGCATTCCTGCATACACTGCATATTTATGAAGGGTCACCACTGTGAACTACTTTAATATTGGCAGAGCATGGGCTTATTAAATTTGGATGTACTTTACAAGCTGTTTCTTTCACATCAGTAGACTAGAGAGGGGCCCAAACCAACCCCCATCCCCATCTCTGAACACTCGTGAACTTTGGAATCTGTCTGCTAACTACAGGCTTCATCCCATTCCTAAAGCAGACTAAAGTCTAGTTTATCTTTAAATCCTCACATAGGTTACTTAAACATTATGCTCTTTATTTAAAGATTTGTCTTGTTCAAGAACATAGCTCCAACTTAATACAGCTTGAATTATTATATTGAACTTTAATGACATAGATCAACATACTGGACCTAACGACTGTTCAGAAGTCCTCACCCTCTGTCAGGCTCACAACATAGATTGGAGACAGCCATAGCTGAACTATGTTAGAAAATCTCCACTTGTGAGTAGATAATGACCACTCCATGCTCTAGGAGAATCATGACAATGATTTATGATTAGAATAGATGACAGTATCTATGCCAATGAAGTCGTTCTATATAGAGGTTGGATCAAACAGACATTAACAGATTGTTCTGCTAGGCCTAGAATGGAGTAAAATGTTTGCGCCCAGTTGGTGAATTTCACTCCAAAATGTCAGGGAGCTACATAGATCTTATGAGGCCAAAATGTAGCCCCTTTGAAATCACTGGCACTGGATATTTATTGCAAAGAAGGGTTTGAAAATTAGATTTTGAAATATAAAAAATAAAGTAGAAGTGAGAATAAATATATGTTTCTGCTTTGTAAAGTCATTATAAAAATGTTTCTAAATAGGTACAAGTGTCTGTATGAGGTTAATACTTTTATTCACCAAAAAATTCATGAGGCAGCTTATCACCCCAACAATGAATGATTTTATCCAGGGGGAAAAATTAAGGGGCTCTCATTTTTTTGAAATCCCCTGCTGCTGTGGTGCATTATTACCTCCTATTCATGGAAAGGCTAATGGAAACTACGTACATCTCTATTTGCACCAGCAGCATCCACATAAGGTAGTTAAATTGCAACTCTTTGCAATTTAACAGATCACACTCCTATATCTGCGCTGAAGGGCTGTGTAGACATGTCTTAAATGTTTTGTTTTCAACCAACATTTTTTACTGTTGTGGATTTTTGTTTTTTGATGAAAAGTCAAAATTCCCTCCCTCGCCCCCAAAGCGTCAAATCCTTGTGTTCCATCCTATAAAGCATCCTAAAGCTATTTTTTTAAGCTATTCCAGAGTTTAGATCAATAATAAATAATAATAATAAAGTTTGTGCTCTAGTTTTCTGTTTTGTAGTTATTAAAAGCATCTCAATTCTCAGATAGATGCTGACATAAGGAAAATAATGTCTTGGAAAGTGTTAGGTTCACTATATTTCAAGAACTAATACCTTAGGTCATGTTAATCAGTTTCTGATATATGTAGTTTTCAAAAGGCACTTCAGGGAAGAAAATTGTGGGCATGACTAATAACAAGGATATGAACTATATTCTTCATGTATATCTGAATCTGAACATTACCAAAGTATTTCACCATCATATACATTTAGGAAGCTTTAAATAAATAAATTTGCCTCTTTCCATGAATTGAGCATTCTTTTTTCCCAAGCAAAAAACTTCAAATGTATTAATTTTGTAGATATATTTTAAAATGAATGCCAGCCCCAGCTACATGACTGCATGATAAGTGTCCTGAAACTTCAAGAAAAGGCACTAAATTTTTCACAGCATTTGTGTTTCATTTTCAGGGTAGTAAAAATACGGTGCCCTTTGAATAATGAATAATAGATCTCCCAGTTTGATTTACATGCATGGATTAAATGTCATATTTGAAAAGTTGCTGCTTTAGTCATATTGGATTTCCCTCAAGTAAAACAAAATGGTAGCCAGCTACTGTTGCAATATTGCTGCCTTTCCACATTGATACATAAATATTAACTGCTTGATATACTCTTTAAACTCTAGAGATCTGAGAATTGTTCTGTCAGCAACTGCAAGCTTTATATGCATATGAACTGATTTAGGGAGATCAAATGTTCCAGGTACATAGGGAAGGTGTGGCAGAAGTACACCTTCAGTACTGCCTTGTAGAACTAATACATTTCCATGAAAGTACAAGGCCTAGAATGTTGGAAAGGCACTCCACCACAGTCCCCGCTGAATTGAGACACCAGCAAACGCCAGCATCGAAGCAGTTAAAAAATAACTTCTGAGGGCCAAATACCAATAGAATGGTTTTCTTTTTCTCCATGTGTAAAATCAGTTCTCACGGAAGGTGCTGGATGGACAGCCTTGGATACTACAGTCCATTACTATTAATTAACCTTTCCAAGGGGTTACTTAAGAGAAATCTGATATATTTATTGTGTTATTATTAGGGCTGGTTGAAAATTGTCCATCTAACCACCTTTTTCAACGGAAGACTGGGCTTCTGATTAAAAAAAAAAATTGTGGAAAGTGTTTGTTCCCCACAGAAAACTTTGACTTTTCATCAAAAAACAAAAATCCACAACAGTGAAAAATGTTGGTTGAAAACAAAACATTTAAGCCATGTCTACACAGCCCTTCAGCACAGATTATAGGGGTGTGAATTACACAGTGCACCAAAGTGTTGCAATTTAACTACCTTATGTGGATGCTGCTGGTGCAAATAGAAAGGTACGTAGTTTCCATTAGCGTAATCACTACATTAATGCAAATTAGGTATCTTTTAGTTTGTGCCAGTAGCATCCACGTAGGACAATTACACTGCAGAACTTTGGTGAGCTCTGCAGTTCATACACCCACACGCTGCACTGTAGCATACTGTAAAAGAGCCTTTAGATTAATAAATGTTGCCACGGTGCTTCAAGGGAGTTCTAGTTTGGGTCCCTGATATCCTAGTCCCCTCTGTGGGCTGATTTCCTCTCTCACTAAGCTGCCGTGATACATCATTGGAGATGTAGTTCAGACAGGGAGCCAATATGATAGAGTAGAAAGGGGCATAAGGCACACAAAAAAAACTCCCATTGGACATTGATGCAGCATTTCAGAATCTAAATTTTTGGTTTTCAGCCAAAAATTATCATTTGAAATTTTCAGTTTTTGATTTTTTGCTAATTTGTTTCCCAATTTTGTCAAAACTTAAAAAAAAATCTGACCTGTTCTAATTATTATAATGTGAGCTAAATTTGAAAGACAGCTTATCCTGGCACCATTTTTTGAAGATTTAGTTAATTGCATGGAAACTGCTAATATTTAGACTAACTACCTACTTTGTGCTTACTATTAGGTAACCAGATGTCTACATGTTGTCCTTTTCACCCACAATTAACAGCTACCAGAAGTTGTTAAAAAAAAAAATCAGGCCTTGTATTTACTTGATAAAAATTAGATGTAGTTTTATTCTGCTACTAGAAATTGAAGGAGAAAAGTTCATCTTTTAATTTTTCAAAGAAGTAAATATTTCAGAGACTGGCCAATTTTTGGTTTCACTGAAGTCAGTGAGAATTTGGCCTTGAATTCAGAGGGAGCAGGATTTGACCTGTACTGTAAGGTTAGCAAGCAAGCTAAAATAAATAGCTATTAAATACAGAGTTAAAAGGCAATTTGAAGAAAAATATTATTTAAATTAATAAAAACCATTTTTCCTCAGTAAAATTAGACTTTTGCCTACTATAAATATTTGTTTGGGGTCCACAGGTCATATTATTTATTTGAAAAATAATGAGAAGATGTGGTTGAAAGATGCTAACATTACACCAGTTTTGAGACACATACATAAAGAAACAAAAATGCATTGTTCTCAGTGAACTTTAAACACAAAGTTATTTCCCTGAATATTTAGGCCTTGTCTACAGTGAGATTTCTACTACCAGGCAAGTTGCACCATGGAAATTACACTGGTGGAAACCCCTAGTATAAACATGGGGAAGCTAGAACAGTTGTAGAGAAGGTCAAGTACAACTTGATAATACTTGTGTGTGAGCGGTTATGCGTCTAAAGAAAGTGAGTGTCCAATCAGGACTGCAATACACATTTTTCATGTACTTTTCTCTTATAGTCCTGGCAGAAGTCAGGAAGTGCGCAAAGGCATGTCAAAATTTTAAAAACAAAACCAAAAAACTGTTAACTGACTAAACCTTTTTTTTAAACTTCAGACTAAGTTCAGTTCACTTTACAATTCAGGTAAAACTTCAGAACAACTCTTATTTCATCCAAACCAGTTTGTTCAACCCCAGTATTAACCCATAAAAGATCAAAATGAAACACTTGCAGGTTTCCTAAAAAATCAGGGCCTACAGGCAAGTTACCCTCACATCACACATTTGACAGGTTTGCCTAAGTCAGTACTGTAAGCAGCCATCAGGATCCATAATCACATTTTCTCCATGTTTGAGACATTACTTAAAAAATAAAATCAGATTCCTGTGATGGCCTGACATTACTTAAAGCAAATTAACATTCAAAATGAGAGTTATTAGGAACTATTGTCTAGTGTAGTGAAGGGTCATTGGGGGAGGTGGGCTGAAACTAAAAAGGAGGACAGTGAATGAGGGGAAAGGAGTGGAACTCGCAAGCTCAAGCAAAGAACATTGATTAATGAACAAAAAAACATTTCTGAAAGGTCAGGTGTGCAAGTCAGACTAGCCCTGAGGCAGATCTAACTTACATGACCAACACTTTCTGTACGCAGCAGGTAACCCATGCTGACACCAACTTTGTCGACATTACAGAGTTATTATTTTTGGAAGGATATAGCGTTCTGGAACAAGTTCTCTAATATATTAGTTAAAACCAAGCTTTTGTTCAATACCAAGCATGCTGCATGCATGTGTTATTTTTCACCTTGTTTATATACTATCATTATTAGGGGCAATGAAAACAAAACCCTACTCTTCATGTGTAAGTTCTTGTATTTCCCCTCTATATCCCAGGGCAGCAACTTGGTACATCATCTTATTCTGAACCTAGCTCCCTTTGTCTGGACTCCCTCATCAAGAAGTTAATACTGAAATTGACAATATTTACATTGGGAGATTTTGTGGTAGGAGTCTATTTTTGAAGAATGAAATTGATTCACTCATCTTACACTGCATACATGTTCAGGGTATTTTTTGAACTGTAAGTGTGCAGAGATACCACAAGGAAGGAATGCAAAAGCAGCAATTTTTAGGGTAGTAACAAACAATACTTTTCCTGTCTTTTATACAATGATGAAGGCTACTTCACTGGGGCATAATTGAACCAAGCCCCCAGTTCTGACTGGACTTCAGTGCGGAGTTGAACTCCTATAAATTAGGATAGAATTGAGTTGAGAAGTATGGAGAAGGAGGCAATGAATGCATATTATGAACTACTAATAGGAAAACTTGAGAGCAAATGCTTCACAGAAAGAGTTAAAAGTAGAGAGAATTGCCCAAAGTAGCCTATGCAGACTAATAATCCACCCTTAGACAGTTATTAAGGGGCTGGTATTAAGAACTCTCTTTTATCTGAAAGGAAACTCATAGAGAAACCAGCTCCAGTGGACACTAGTTAAAGCTAACCCTGTCTGAGAGGTTCCTTTGTATTGCTGAGCAGCTGGACAAAAGAAGGGTTAACAGTTACCTGAAATATCCCATGCTCACTATTGAGAACAATCAGGGCTGTGTAATTTTGAACACAGGAGTTTCTCAGTATCAGGAAGAACAAAGGAAGAGACACTATGCTATAAGAGGCAGAGGCCCAGAGTCATTTCACCATATCAGTACACTTTTCTCTTGTAAACAAGATCTCAAAGAAGGCAGCTGGTTTCTGGCTACAAGTATAGACAAACTAAACGGGGCATGTGTATGTATTGTAAATAAATAAGACTAGGAAATATCCTGAGCTCCTGTATCACTAACTTCTCTTTCAATGAGAAAGTGAGCCACTTCAAAGCACCCCAAATTGCTACTGCCTGGCCCACCCAAACAACATGTTTGAGAATAAATATTTGGAGATTTTATGCTTACTTGGTTACCACACATACCTTCAGTCATCTGGAGAAATTTAGAAAGATAAGTGTGGCGGAATCAGCGGAGATATTCAGGAGGCATTTGGACTCCTGCACACAAATATCAATCCAAACTGAACACCAGCTGGCCACTCCTATCCCTGGGTCTATCTAATGTCTCTGGCAGCTGCTGTGTTCTCTCCTCTGATGCTTTCTTCTCAAGGCTGAACCTAGCTGGTGTCTTGTCCATGGCCTTGGGGATATTTTTCCCCAAGTACCTACTTTAGAGGGGACTACCAGGCCGATGTAGATGATCTTCCCTCTCCTTTCCTTCTTGGGAATATCGTTACGGTTCCACGGATCTTCTACTTCCCTTTGTTTGGGGTGGGAGTCACCAGCCAAGGAGTCTCCGAAGAGAGACAGCTGCGCAACTGGAGAAGAGCCATTCTCTTCCAGAGATGGGTCCAGGCTGGTGAGAGCTCTGCTTCATCCTCTCCCCTTTGAGTTTGTGAGGAAGAACTTGGCAGCCATACAATTCACACACCATCCAATTTTGCAGCTAAACAAAGGCAGGAACTGACCATGTTCATAGATCTGTGCCTTTTTTATTTTTTAACAGAGGATTTAAAAGCAGTATTCTCTGAAGGGATAGTGTTGCCCTAAAGATTAAATCTATTTGTTTGTATAAATATATCTTTTCTTATTTGACTATTTGACATAATAGGTTTATAGATTTATATTAAAATAAGTTTGGCTGTAATGCAAGAGACCTACCTACAGGCCAAAACCCTGTATGTTAAGCTAATGCGAAGTTAATACATTTTGGGACCCTTACTCAGAAGAGTAAAATTAGACAAAACACCCACGCAGATGTCTAGAGACCTTTGCCTGAACCAATAACAATGGAGGGTGGAAAAGAGGGATTTTTACTCGCAAATCTAACAAGTACAACACAAATGCGTACATACCTGTCATCCATACGCACATACACACTAGCCTATGGGGTAAGTGTGCCCTAACGTTTCCTTGGGGGAAGAATAAAATTTGGGCATAAGAGGAAGGATTTCCGATTAGTGCCCTATAAAAGGCGATGCATCTCACCTGCCGTGAGAGAGGCAATCTACTCCTGTCTACTCTTCATTGCCTCCACCTTCAACAACGTATCAATGCTACCCATCTACGATGGCTATTAACTATTAATAGGCTGTACTTTATTTCTTTTCAAACTTTAAGTTTAAGGTATCGAGGCTAAGCTTATGTTTATTTCAGTTTAAGATTTATAAAGCTAAGTAAAGAGAGTAAACAATTCTGCAGTAGCTTCCTCTGTCAGAGGTGTGAAAACGGTACTGCCACAGATGTGGTCTTGTATCTTCCAACACCAGATTATTAAAACAGAGTGTGAGTAGTAACCACGTTTGCAGCTTATAATATTGTATCATCATCTGCATCTCTCGAATAACAGTAATACAAGTGTAACTCTGTAATTCTAACTGTTTTACCATTTGATTACTATTTCATTGATTTTAATGAAAGGTCTTTATGACTATATCTGTTTCAGTGTCAGCTTCCTGTCATACCCCCGAAGGTCTGTGATGCCTGATTCAGGATGAACTTTATCTTCTGATCAAACAAATTGACGAGCCAAAACCCATACTAATTAATATCCATTATTATTATTATTATTAATTTAAATGATAGCATTAAATTAAATTAAGTGGATAAATTAAATCAACACTACTAACACACCCTAAATCAGGCTACAATAATATCAGCATCATTAGCCTGCATGGGGGTGGTCTATAAACTGATTAATTTAACAGGTCCTGTGCACTGATGGAAGCTGTCTTTTTAAGGCAGAACAGCAATACACTGCACTCCTCAAGTTGGACAATTCCTTGCACAGTTAAAAAGAAGAACCCTACATTTACATTTCAAATCCATTGTCCAAGGGTGCACAGCCACATATGTTGAATGTATAGTCTTCAGCAGAGCTGGCCAGCTATGGGAAAACCATCAATATTTGTTCAAGTTAGAGTGGCTGTTCTGTTTGACCATATTTGTGCCCCTTTTTATTCATTGTCTGGGTATGCATGGATTTTCTTGATACCAGAATCCATATTCACATGCACACCAGGTATCTATTATTTGTTGTCTACTAATTACTATTTCCAAACAGAAAACAGAAAATATGACTTAGTGACCAATCTCAGACCTTAAATAGCCAGGAGTTGCAGTGAACTATTCAAAAACAACCCACAGCTTGAAAATTGAACATAAATACTACTTTGACTGTTAGCTTTTTGGAGCAGGAACTTTTTTTGTTCTGAGTTTGTACAGTGCCTAGCACGATGGGGTCCTAGTCCATGACTACCACATTACAAATAAAACATAAGAGTAGTGATATCACTGTTCAGTGAACAGTTCAGAACAATGAACACATTTGCAGAAATCAGCATCGATTCACAAACAGTAAAGAAGCCTATGTTTGTCAGATAATTTATTTGCAGCCAATGATTCAGCCAGCTCTAGACATTAGACACAATGCTGAACAACTGACACACAACAATCCTGCCATGCACAGCATGCTTAGGAAAGAAAATATGTGTGCTTTAGTCACAAAAGACAGAATAGAGCCTCAAGTGTTTGGTCTTATTCCAAAATAATCCAAATGCTGCTTTTTTGGCAAATGGGGGTCAATGAAGCTAAAAACTCACAGAAGGATTTGAGCATTCATGTGTTTATTTATATACACCCACTCATTCATTTATTATTCTAAAGCTATTTTACCCAAATCAAATTACATAGCTGACAAGCTGCATAGATAAGAAAGAATAAAAGTAAAATCTAAAATTAGCTGACAGCACTACATGATATAGTATATTATATATTTGGCATTTTTAGAGTGAGTGATGAGCGTTACTTGGGATGGGGGGAATTGCACCTTCCTAAATTGCACCTTAAAATATTAAATACATTACAAACATGATGGAATGTATTAAATAATTAAGCTTGAAGGGGAAGGAATGGATGTGTTTTACCTATCAAAGCAAAGAAAGCATATTTAAGAAGTGTTACTCACTGTATAGACACTTTGGTCGAAACAAATTTCCACGTCATAGAAGTTTCCATCATGGCTAACTGGCAATGTCATTCCAGCCCACCGTTGTTCCTTCAGTTCGGACCACTTAAGTACACTACCCCCTAGACAACTGAGCAAAGAAACCTTGAGGATGTAGCGACCCTTGGACACTTTGTCTTTGGCACCTCGTAGGCATCTTAACTGGATTTGAATGGGCTGAGGTGTTTTGGACCGGTCAACCTAAGGAGAAGACTAAGTTATTGAATTAGGTAGGAAGCAGAGTTTAACCATACCGTTAGAAAGAATGAATTCCTCAAAAAATGACCCCCCAAAAGTAGACAATTCTTTTTGTTCGCCCTGTAATTATCTATCATTAGCAATGACAATAGAGGAAAACATGGGATGTGTAATTAAGGACATCAAAAGGCAAGCATGTGGATTGCACTGAAAATAAAAATAAAAAGCAGGTTTTTTTAAGCATGGTGTATTAATGAAGTGTGACACTAGAAACCATCAGTTTGCAATAATAAGCTGAATTCACAAGAAATCAACACCTCTAAAAACATAGCATGCCTTTTAAGACATCCATGATCAGTGACATGATGATCAGGCTGCAGGCCCACAGTGAGAAACATGGCAGCCAATGTTTTTATATTAATTATAAGTCTTACCAAAGCTATTAGTGCTGTATAACACTCAGACTATCCTTTCCATCTTCTTATAACATACTCCTAGAATAATAATCAAAGTGCAACATGTGTAGAGTTTAATAATCACTCCCCACAGGCACCTTTATTCCAGGTCCAGACAAAAGGAAACATCTGCTGCTTGCTGTTGACAAGATGTTGTCTATGTTGCAGAATATTTAGTATGGAGTAATGTTTCACTGTATTTTTGAAAAGCCCTTTCAGTGGTTATTCTGGACGTTAAGTGTATATAGCAGATGTTGGCATCGTGAAATGGATACAGGTATGATTCTTGGAAGTTTGACTTGAGTAAGGATGCAGACTCAGAACCATATAAATGTATCCATTCCAATATGCCACCAAATACCTAAATAAAGACTGCAGGGTCAGGCGCATATTGGGGTGTTCTAGTTTGGCCTTCATATCGTTTGGCCTTAATATCGTTTTACAATGACACAATTTCTGTAATAATTAAAATGTATAACTCCAAATAAATTTATGTATTTTTTAGGGAATCAATTTATTTCATTTTATGGGAAATCCATAATATGAGACTCTTTTTTATTTTAATTTCATATGACACCACGGTCTATGGCAGTGGCTCTCAACCAGAGGTCTGGGGCCCCCTAGGAGGCTGCAGGCAGGTTTCACGGCGTCCGCCAAGCAGGGCCAGAATTAGACTCGCTGGGGCCCAGGGGTGAAAGCAGAAGCCCCACTGCCTAGGGCTGAAGCCCTCGGCTCTGCCATCCGGGGCTGAAGCCGAAGCCTGAGCAAGGTAGCTTTGTGGGGGACCCTGTGATGTGCGGCCCCAAGCAATAGTCCTGCTTGCTACCCACTAACACTGGCCCTAGCTTTTGTATGCAGAAAAGCAGTTTTTAAGGTACAGGTGGGCCATGGACATTTTATTGCACATTGTGGGGGCCTCAAAACAAAAAAGGTTGAGAACCCCTGGCCCATGGCATATTTTAGAAATAAATGGCTGCCTTGACTACTAAGTCTAGTAGTCTCCCAGTCTCCACCTACAGTAGCTAATAATATCCTCTTTAATCCTGTTTTGGATTTATTTTGGAAGTGATAGCATATTTCCATATAGATAGAAAGCTTCTGGAATTAAATTAAGCCGTTAAATAAACAGCTGAAGTTGTTAAACTTCTTTTGTTTTTCAATACAAACCATACTTAACAACTAATCTGAATGACAATTATTTTCAGTTTAATTAGAAAATCTTAATTAACAATGAAGATTTAACCTTAATATTTTTGGTTTCTGAATAATATATTTAAAAAAATTAACATCATGTGAATAAATAAGAATCTTTTTTAAACCTCAAGGCAGGATTACTGATGCAGGCAGGCTTAGTTATTAAACACATTCTAAATTAAACGCCTCTATGAATTTTATACTGAAATATATTTTGATAGTTTTGCATGCCAAATGTGACATTTTATATTTTAGATTCATCTTCTGTTGTAATTTTGAAAATGTCATACAAACAAAGATTTTGTCATTTACCAGTGGAATTACTATGCATGGATGGTTAGCCATCTCTTTTCTGGCTCTTCTGGTTGTTTCAAGTCAGCAAGCCATAAAAAATCTTTATCTCTCTGAAACACAGCAATTTGGAAGATAATCGAATAGTGACTGGGGGGCAGAAACGCCAGTCTGAGGAATTATACCACAATCTCTGTTGCATTTACAACCTCCCTCAAAGCGAGTGTCAGTCGAGTAGGAAAAGGAGATAGAAGATTCATCACATCTCAGGCCTGTCTCATTTGCATGGTGGCAGAGCTGCCTCATCTCCTACTGAAAGACTTTACTTGGCTAGCACTGACAAAGTGTTTTGAAGAACTCCAGCAATGCCCAAATGATTCATAGTTAATAGCTTTAGACATTCTATTTAAGCGTACGGTTACTTGTGCTGGAAAGCATATTTTTAAAACTGCTAAATCCTATCCTCTAAAATTACAAAAAAAAATCATGCAAGAGACTCAATATAATTGATCTAGTCATTTAGCAATTTGCATCAGGAAAAAGAGCACTCATGGAGAACCTCACCTTCCAGCAAAGTCCTGCTGCTCCATTTGATTCATTATTCACTTCTGCGAGGTTACCAAACTTGGCTACAATTTCATGTTTGCGGGCATTCTGTGCTATTTGCAATGGCTGACTTTCTATTCTGCATCAGTTACAAAGAGGAAGTGGGGGTGTGAAAAAAGAAATTGACTACACCATATAAATGAAAAGTGTTTGCCTTTGGAACTACATCACAATTTGATGTTTTCTTCAAGTATATTACAAGACGTGCAGGGGACCAAAATAAATAATAAATAAATGGGGGCGGCGGTGTTTCAATGCAGAGAAATGGCTAGGCTTTTAAAACTGGAGGCAGAAAAACGGATTCACAGGTTTAACAGCACAACTAATATTTGTTAGGCTGTGTCACAGGTTAACATACAAGCTTCTGGAGTTTCACTCCCAAAATATGAGCAAAAATAATGGATCTGACAGTAACCAAACTTGTACCAAAACTCAAGTTCTGCATTACCAATAACAAAATAGAATACCTCTATTCTTCTATTGTCACCTTAAGGGCCAGATCCTCAGCTGTGATAATTGGAATAGCTATACAGAAATCAATGAAGTCATGCTGATTTACACCAACTGAGAATCTGGCCCTTTGTGTCTGCAGTACACACACACACACAAATTGAGATAGCTGAGCATTACCATTCCTTCTTTATGCTAAAATTTTGCATAATTTAAGTAACACTTACAAGTAATGGACCAAGTCCCAAGGTGAGTTTTTATTCAGTCCTTCCACAGACCAACAATGGCTCTAGTTCACCATTTAAGAACAGACATGCTTTGGGGCAGTGCAAAGCAGATCCACCCCAAAGGGAGCACTTTGAGGCATTCAGGGAGACAGAAGGACTCCTGCAGCAACCTGATGACGCAGGAGGAGTGCACACACTGCTACACTATGCTACCTCATGGGATACAATATATTCTTCCTCACACCAGCAGCCAGCTTTGCTGGCCATGCATGAGGATGAGATCAGCACAAAGTAATGAAGGAGCGATCACTGTCATTCTGAGCATGCAATTCTGCCCAGCCTTTAGGTGGGCGACGCAGACATGGGAGGCTTGTTAGTCCTTCCCCCTTCCCATGCACCTGCATAATGGCTAGGCTGTATTTGACCCTGAATACAAACCTCAGAATTTGTTCTAATACATTCAAGTGGCTGAATAACATATACAACATACAGTAGAACTTCAGAGTTATGAATACCACAGTTATGAACTGACAGTCAACCCCACATCTCGTTTAGAACTGGAAGTATGCAATCAGGCAGCAGCAGAGACCATAAATAAATAAACAAACAAACAAACAAATAAATGAAAGAAAGAAAATACAGGATGGTACTGTGTTAAATGTAAACTACTAAAAAATAAAAGGAATGTTTAAAAAATTTGACAAGGTAAGGAAACTTTCTGTGCTTTTTTAAATGTAAATTAAGATGGTTAAAAGCAGCATTTTTCTTCTGCATAGTAAAGTTTCAAAGCTGTTTTAAGTTAATGTTCAGATGTTAACTTTTGAAAGAACAACCATAACGTTTTGTTTAGAGTTACAAACATTTCAGAGTCACAAACAACCTCGTTTCCTGAGGTGTTCATAACTCTGAAGTTCTAACGTAATGTTATTTTAATGCAATGGTCAGGGTACAACAAGAATCCCTATAAACAAACCTTCCCTAAATTTTCCTTGACTATTGACATTTTCTGACTTAATCCCAGGTCTCTCTCTCTGCAAGACTTAATCCTGAGATCCTCATTCATTTTGATGAACTGTGTGCTGAGTAATACAATGAAAAGATTCCATATTTATAAAACTACACTCACCATTTAATAACAGGTCTATTTTCAGAGATGATGCAACTGCAGCTAGCACTCTAGTCATGTGCACACAGACCAAGTACCTGTTGTCTCCTACAAACTTTTCCTTCCTGCAACATCTGCTCCTCCTTCCCAGTTCTACACAGCTTACTACAACTCAGTTTCTATTTAGGGGACTTTCTATACACAATTTTGTACTGGTTGGAAACCAGTATAGTTACAGTAGTACAACCCCTAGTGTGGACATAGTTAAACTGGCATAAAGGTGCTTATGCCAGTATAACTTATTCCTGTAAATGTAGGGCAAATACTTAAATTGGTACAAAAACTGTGTAGACCATTAGTCCAGTGGTTTCAGTGGGAGGTCTGCCTGAGTAAGGATTAATCCTGCAACCCTGATGTTGAGTAGTACTTTCTCAAATAAGTAGTCTCATTGAAGTTGATGGGAATAGAACAGCAAAAATAAGGCTACACAATGGGAGGGTTACAGAATCCAGACCTAAGAGCAGACTTCAGGATTTAACTTTGCAGTTTTATCCTTTAATGGCTGACGGGTCAACCTTAGCCAAATTTCCCAAAATGGAAAGAAGGCAAGATGGATCTTAAATTTCACTAGCTAATTCCAGCAACCAAAGCATCTGAGAAGGTCTTTTTTGGGGGAGAAAAGTTGTCTGTTTGGAACTTTGTACTTATTTAGTTGTTCATGATGAAAATTATTTCACTTAATTTGGTTAGAACTACATTGACACAGGGGTTCATTAGGACACCCATTTGCTAGCAATTCAATTTAAAATTAAATACACTTTGTTGTGGATTTTATTACTTTTAAACTACTGTATCTAGTGCCTTTATTAGCTGCTAATACACAATTATGAAGGCAAACAGTTTTCATTACTGAACATCAAACATTTAAATAACCACATTTGCTCTCTTTCCGGCTGCAACATTTTCCCCCTTGTTCCTCTCACATAGCTGGATATTATAGCCAAGTGAATAATTTACTCAGTGAATTGAGTCCTCTTTTCTGCTCGTGGGCTGTCATTCCCAGATAACAATTTCCTCAATTTTTTTGTTAGTTCAGTTTCCTCCATGATTTTTTATGCAAGTTGTTTGTTTAAAATATTATTGATTGATAAACAATTTTGCTGCAATTATTCTGTACTATAATTGCATGAGAGTAACTCATAACCAGGAAGGAGGCTGTCAGAAGCCACCAGGGCTTTGAATCTGTCAGGCAGAGGTAGCAACTAAGCAAGCTTAGGGAGATTTTAGAAAAAAATTCAAGCTAGGCCCAGATCAATCTTTTGTCAATTTCACACAAAGTAGTTGTGTCTGTATGCTCGGTCCTAGTTGCAAAGGGTGCCTAAGACCATTGTCTGGCTCTGTTAACTGACACTGTACCCAGGGCCGGCTCTACAGTTTTTGCCGCCCCAAGCAGCGCGCCGAATTGCCACCGCAGGCGGCGGGGGCAGTCCGTGTGCCTTTAGGGAGGCAGGTGCGTTTCCGCAGTGACGGCAATTCGGAGGCAGCTTCTATGTTTAGCTGAAGCAGCCCCGGACAGCTAAACATACAAGCTGCTGCGGAATTGCCGCCGCAGCGGAAACACGTGAGCTGCCCTGGGGCACACGGACTGCCCCCGCTGTCCCTGGCAGCAATTCGGTGCACTGCTTGGGGCAAAACAACAGGGACTGCTGCCCCTTGCAGATTGCTGCCCCAAGCACCAGCTTAGAATGCTAGTGCCTGGAGCCAGCCCTGACTGTACCAGTAATCAGGAAAGCATGTCTGGGAACTCTGTGCCCCGTTTGTTTCAGTTAGGCACTATGAATATGACTGGTCTTTGCAGAAGCACAGTGAGGCCTGGAAGGCTCCTCATATCCTCTGCCATTTTGCACCTGCATAAGTACCAGTCTCAGTGTAACCCTAGGTAAAAAGTAGATTCAGTTGTAACCACCCATACAATAACATCAGTATTATGCTCTTTGGATAGTAGGATTCTAAGACTAGACTGAAATGCATTATTTCAATATTCTAGGGATTTCTTGGGTGAGGGAGAGGGTAAGGGGGAAGAAGTGGAAGCAATAATGCCCATTTCAAACAGGTTCAGATACCAAAGAGAAGTGGAGGAATTTGAGGTGAACTTTAAATTCCAGAATAAAACTATGATACAGGATGGTTTTGTGACTAAAGCATAAGATTGGAATCCAGGTACTACGGACATCTCTTTCACAGACTTTGTGTGATCTTTGCAGCATTCTTAAATCAAAAGCTTCAGAAGTAACCTCTGATTAGGAACGCCTCCATTTTTGGCTGGCCACTGGAGACTCCCGCATCCTAATTTTCAGAAGTGCCATAGTTCCAGTTGACGTCAACATCAACAGGTGCCTGGCATCCCTGAAAATCAGGCCCAGCATACATAACTGAAATCTGGGGCACCACAAATTAAGGGCCACTTTTGAATATATGAGCCTTAATTTATTTTTACTTCAGCTTTTCCATTTGTAAACTAGAAATAATCCTACTTCCCTACTTGTGAAGGCCAACTCTTTAGTGTCTGTAAAGCACTAGAAGAGTCTGGGATGGAAGGTGCTATAAAGGTGCAAGGTGTTGTTATGCCACATACCTCTGAAAGGGATGGAATCTGGTGTGCAACATCTGTTTGTTGTGATGAAGAACTTCCTTTTTAACTTTTAAGTCCTACATGGAAGAAAGGGTTTAAAAAATCATCTTCTCGAAAGGACATGTGAGAAAGCACATGGAAGTAAAAAGCTGAATTTATGTACATTTCCAGCAGTTTATTTGGATATTTCAAAGTCCACTAGGAGATTCAGCCACACAACTCCCATGATTTCCAATGGGAGTTATGTGGTTAAATAATCAGTTTTGAAAAACTCTACCTATGCATTTTATACCTGTATATAAAACATGCCACTAAACTCCTTATTTTTACTATATGCATATTTCCTACTCAGGTCCTCATGTTTGTCACAGACCACTTAAGATCCCACCACTTTCCTCTGCTTTAAATCAACTTCAGGTCTTTAGGCCTCCCTGTATCAATGTAGCAGTGTTTAAATGTTCCGCAAGAGATTAGCATTTGTGTGTCTTGTTGCAATTTGTGGGAAGCTTATTTACATGGGCACTCATTTCTCCAAGCGGTTCTGCAACTCTCCAGAACTGAGGTGGAAGGCTTGGAGTCATGTTGCCCTTATGCAACAGGCTGGAAAAGTCACTCTGCCATGAGAGCTGAAATTGAAAAAAAATGAAAACAATACTGTTGCAAAAGGGTTTAATATTATAAGAGCAAAAATATTCTCTCCAGTCTGAAGCTTTAAGTTCTCTATTGCATATTCTCCATTTTTTTCTTACAGATATCTTCTGCTGGTGTCCATCAAATCGATGGAAACTCTGTGTGCAACACTGCCAGTACACAAGGAGGCTATCCAATATACAGCAATGGCTACCAAGCTACGGTAGGCTGAACAAGGCCTACTTCCCTCATCAAGCCCCTCGCGGATAGCATTATATGAGAAAATATATCAAAGATTCTGTGCTAATGATCCTATTCAGAAAGTCTCTGTGAGTCCGTAATACATATTGTACATGATAAAAACAGAAAAACTTGCTTTAAAATGAATTATTCGTCACTTTTTAATACATTTTTGTCTTTCCTATTTGCAAATCCCTGAAGTCTGTTATGTAAATTTTAACCAACACTAATTACCTCAGGTGCATGCAGCCAAAGCAAGCCAGAAGCAGTAGAAAACAGACATTTCCATCACCATAAACCAATTTACTGCATGATTTTTTTTTTTAAGTTTTCAAAAACAGAGCTGCTCAGATGATGTTATCTAAATTTGGAATAATCATTGTAATATCCCATGAATTAGAGATTTACTGGAACACTTTCAAGTACTTTTTCCTTGGTGGCATAATACTATCATTAGTCACATATATAACTGAAAAACTCATTTCTCATTGTGACTGCAGCATGATTTAGGCCAGTGGTTCTCAAACTTTTATACTGGTGATCCCTTTCACATAGCAAATCTCTGAGTGCAATCCCCCATCCTTATAAATTAAAAACACTTTTTTTATATATTTAACACTATTATAAATGTTGGAGGCAAAGCAGGGCTTAGGGTGGAGTCTGACAGCTCGCAACCCCCCATGTAATAAGCTTGTGACCCCCTGAGGAGTTCCAACCCCCACTTTGAGAACCCCTGGTCTAGGCTATAAAAATTGTCCACTGTTAACAAGGGGTGTCAACAAGGGCTGTAGCTGTAGTGGTGCAGAATGGGTTTAGCTACAAGTGCAGACAAACTATGTCCAGCGCTGTTTCAGAAAATGAGATTAATCTTTATAGTGTACATGAGGCATACAACACCAGTGGTGTATTGTTTGAGCACAGTACTACTCAGTCACAGGACTCCTTAGAAGACCTGGGAAAATAACTGGGAGTTTTTTATACATGGCAATTTAAAATTAAAAAAAAATATATTTCAGGTCGAACAAAATATTTTGACTGAAATAATTTTTTTTTTTAACTCTGAACATTTTTAGAATTTTTTTAAAGTAAAACTAAAGGCTATTCCTAAACAAAAACTCATTCTGAACCAAAAAAGTTTAAACAACTTTTTCAGAATTTTTTTCGTTTGTTTTCAAAATAAACAGTTTAGCAAAACTGCTACAAATTCACAACAGCTTTCAGTGTTTCTGAATCTAAATTTATTGCTGAAAAAAGCTTTGGTCAAAACATTTTTTCCAGCTCTTCTCCTTAGTGCTAACTCCATTTCTGATACTGACTCTTTCCATAGCCTTGGCCAAGTCACTTAATACCTCTTTTTCTTACAGATGATGAAATAGTAATACCTTTTAGGGCTACCTTAAGGAATAATCAGACAAAGGGCCCTTCCATTGATTGCAAAGAGATAGGATGAAGACTGGTATTTGTAATGAACTTTCAACATGAGCTAGTGTGACAGAATCACAATGATAAACATTTTGTTATTATAACAGAAACAAACATGGACTTAGCACACTAATGTTAATCAGAAGTGGCTGAAATTTTTTCACTGTGAAATTCTTTCAACAAAATGTTTCTTGGACTCCTTCAAAATTTTCAAGGAAAAAAAACAATTTTTTCCTTGTGTTTGATCAAAAAACTGAAATAAAAATCAAATTAAATGATTTTTTTCAAATCATTGGAAAATGTTCAAGGAAAATAATGCCCATACCATTTCTGACCTGTCCCATGATTTATATAACAACACATCTCTGTTAATGCAATTTCCCCATTTGTGTTTCAAGATATTTAGTCTTGTTTAATAGGAGCCCCAGCACATCATGAAATATGACAATATGGGAGACTCCTTGTGGAAAGTAACTAAATGGGCCTAGCACCCAAAACCTTCCCCCACACATATGTTCGGCAAGAGTAGCAGCCATGGGAGCTATAGGAGACTTGAGTCTGCAGTAGCAGCCACTACTGCTATTCCACAGCCTGCAGGGCGCAGGGGAAGGATCCTACACACAGAGTGTCTGAACCTTCCTTGGTCTGCATCTTGTGTCCTCATGTACATTAGTGCACCGTCAGTGCAAAGTGGGTGTAAGACATTACCAGATCAGAATGGTGGCATATTACATGCACTTTACTCTGGTGTAAATAACTACACAAGGTGCAGGGTAAAGGAGAATCAGGCCCACTGACTGCCACAGACCACTCCTTTGCATAGGCCAGAATGAAAATAAAGAACCAACTTTAGATGAAACAGAAAAGTTGGTGCAAAGTAACAAACCCTCCCTGTTTTATTTTACACCTACTTGGTTGTTGCTTTCCCTGCTACATCCTCCCCCTTTCCCCTCTCACCATTAAAGTCACTTCAACTTACAGTTCATTATATTGGTTTTTGTCCCTTATTGCTGTGTATCTTCAGCCACCTCGTACATCTCAGTTGAATTTCAGCCAGTGTCTGGTTGGTGCCAGTTCTGCTGTTGCATAATACTTGTCTATCAAAGGACTCACTGAACAGAAGTGGTGGTGTGCCTGTATTCCATACCAGTTTGAAAATTGAACTGAAACTACATCCTTTACTATATTGTGACTTGCGGCAAGCTTTGCTTGGTGGTATCTGCAGGGCAGCTTGGTAAGTTTGCTTCAAAACCCAAAATAGATTATAATATGGATTGACCTAGCTGCAGAAATGTGCCACAGTTGCACAGTAAGATCTGTGCCCAAATTATATTTTTTAGCATAAAAGGAAAAGACTTTCTTTTTACAGAGAAAACTAAATGGATTTGCAGTAGCTGAGCATAAAATTACACACTTGGTCAGTTTAGCCATTTTAAATAGCAAGAAAAAAATTAAAAATTTGTTAAATGCTCTCCATTTTAAATTTTATATTGCAGAACATGAAGCAAGATTTACTTTAGTCATGCTACAGTTTTATTACTGTATGTAACAAACACATTTAATGACAAAGTTATAGGCTGATCATTTTTAGTAGATTTGTGCAGCTTAGAATTATCTTCAGTAAGTGACCTTTGGCAATGAATAATTAGCTGCTTATTAAACACTGTAAGGCTGCATCCTACTATAGAGTTGGGCACCTCAGAAATGCCTATACGATAAATTACATTCAAGGCATTGTTTTGAACTATTATAGAAAATGAAGCTGGCTATACGGTACATAAGCTGAATGAGGATGTGAACTTCTCTAACGTTCAAGAATGTTTGGATCCAGGATTTTGACGCAAGGCCATTACATGAATAAATTATAGACTGGGTCATCTTAGTTTACTACTCAGTCAAGAATAGGTGTTGTACCAATTATATTAGACCAATAAAAACCAGCAGGATCTTATTAAAGGGGACAAGACAAAGATGCCACATTTATTATGATAACAATTTATGACTAATAACTAATATCTTAATTCTTATACACACACATTATACCTAATACCTATACACACACACACACACATTCACATTATACCTAATACCTATACACACACACATACACACATTCACACACACATACCCACATTCATCAGATGTTCTGCAGCTGCTGCATAGTTACCAGTCCTGAAGATAGCTTAAGTTCATAGCTTGATTTTGTAGCTTGGGTTCGTAGCTTGTGGCGGCTAACTGGCCAGGAAAGCCGGGCACAAGGACAAGCTGGATCTCTGTTGGGCAGGCACTGATGTCCTTCCATGTTGGCAGCAGAATGTTACCCAGAGTCTCTCATCTCACCCTTCTTTTTTATAGGCTTTTAGTTTGGATTCAAAGTCTGTAGGTCTTGCTGTGTCACGCTGCCTCTGGATTTAGATTGATCACCCATCAATTGCAGGCGTGACTTTCAGCCTTGAACCTGGCTTTGATCTTCCTTCTGTTGTTCTGTTGTCCTTTTCTTTTTAGGGTGGATGCTTCTTACTTTGTTTAGGGCTGTTGTCTAGGTCTTCAGCCGTTGGTATTTGAACTTTATCTCATCAGGACAAGCTGGGGCTGGAGGTTGATTCCGTCATCCATACATACCTCATTCACACATCTAAACTAACTAATAAGAATACAGCAGGGTTTGCAAAAATGAAGGTTGGAGGAAGCTTTTACAAAATGGAGTGAGTGTTTTAAAATGGGGTTTGAATTACAATATGGAACAGAAGTTACAGTGTAGGCAAGTGTAGTGAATGGTGAACAGAAGTTACATTAATAAAATGAACAATTAAAAACAATTTCATTTATCAGTTCTACACAGGGACAATAAGTCTTTAGGAGTCTGCATGTCAGGAGCTCAATTACATTCACTCTTAAGTCACTGGCTCTCTCAAAAGTAACATTGTTTTTCTCTTCAGCCTCCAAATACAAGAACCTACCTTCTCAGTTTCGTCCTGCTGTAAGTACAGAAAATACCTGTGGCTTCCTCAGAGTCTTTAGAATCGTCCTCAAACTCTCCTTATTCCAAGGGCGGCTCTAGACATTTTGCCACCCCAAGCACGAAGTGTCCGCTGGTCCTGCTCACCAGCGGACCCTCCGCAGGCAAGCCGCCAAGGCACTCTGCCTGCCACCCTAGCAGAGATCGGCAGAGCGCCCCCCACGGCTTGCCGCCCCAGGCATGCGCTTGGAGAGCTGGTGCCTGGAGCCGCCCCTGCCTTGTTCCATACTATATTCCTCTGAAGATATATGTAGCTTAGGGATTCATAAACTAAGACAGCTATCTTGACATTCTTTGTATCAAAGCCTCCAAAATACGTGTATGTCTGAAGAGTATTTATGCCAACTGTGTCAGAACTTAGCTATGAGTACATTTCCCAGACTTGAAGAAGAGCTCCGTCTAAGCTCAAAAGCTTGCTTCTGTCACAACAGAAGTTGATCCAATAAAAGATATTACCTCGCCCATCTCGTGTCTCAGAACTTTTGACAAATTAATAGTAGAGAACTTAAAACTCAGAGCTCTGAAACAGTGCTTAGCACCGATAGTAAGTACAAAAAACCCTAGTGGTGGATCTCTCAAAACCTGGAAGCCACCAGCTAGCAAATGGCCCCAAATACATTTTAGCTTGTGTAATTTTTCTTGGCTTAGCAGTGAAAGAGGGATGTTTGCTCACTCAGTAATAAAGAACGATCTTGTTCACAATTTATCTTGGGCTAGCTCCTCAGCTGGTGTGAAGTGGTACAGCTCTATCGTGTCAACAGAAGGTAATGGAGCTACACCACTCTGGGATGTGACCCAAAACGTCTACGGATAGACTCCAGTTTATCTTGTTACTCGATGTGCAACAGATTGCAAAGCTTTATAGTCTTCTACTGTATAATACAGGCCATAGAACTTACCCAAAATAATACTTCGATCATATCTTTCAGGAAAACATCCAATCTTGATTTTAAAATTGTTGGGGATGGAGTATTGATCACAACCATTGATAAGTTGTTACAAGAGTTGATTAGTCTCACTGTTAAAAATGTTGTACCTTGTTTCCAGTCTGAATTAGTCTAGCTTCAACTTTGTGCCAATTGATCATGTTATACCTTTCTGTGCTAAATTGAAGAATCTACTATTAAATGTTTATTCCTCGTGTAGGTACTTACAACCTGTGATCAAGTCACCTCTTAACCTTCTCTGTATTCAACTAAATGGATTGAGCTCTTTGAGTCTCTCATTATAAGGGTGTGTTTTCTACTCCTTTAATCATTGTTGTGGCTCTTCTCCTGTCCTCTCTAATCCTCGCAACACTCCCCTAAGGCTGGTATACTATTTTTGTGTCTTTTACACAGGTGAGAAAATTGAGGCACAGAACCCAGGTTTAGTGACTTAGCCTAAAGTCACATAAAAAGTAATGGGTAGAGCTGGGATTAGAACTAGACTCCTGACTTGCAGATCCATGCTTCAGCTACAATAAAACACTTCCTCACCATGGTATGCAAACCATTGTCATCTAACACACTGGGCTCCAAAGTGGGGTGTGCACACCCAGGGGTGCACAAGATGATCCATCGGGGGGCATGGAAGGCAGAGTGTCAGCAGAGGGAGGGGAAAAAAAGGGCAGCAAGAGGAGAGAAGGAGGGAGAGAGCAAGCGGGGAACACCCCCCCAGCAGGCAGGGCCATCCGGAATGCAGGGGCTTTAGCAGCTGCAGGGCCCTCTGCTAAGGGAGCCCCAAGACCCTGGCCTGCAGCTCTAAAGCCCCTTTCGGAATGCAGCCCTTAGTCCTCCGGCCTGTAGAGGAGCAGGGGCAGCCCCGCAGCCAGAGGCTGGAAAGAAGCACCGCTTTCCCGTTCAAAGCCGGCTGGAGAGAAGTGGCACTTTGAACTGGAAAGTGCCGCTTCTCTCTGGCCGCTGGCTGCACAGCTGCCCTTGCTCCTCCTGAGTCCTCCGGCCCATGCTCACAGGGCCGCATTCCAAAACGGGCTTTAGAACTGCAGGCCAGGGCCTTGGGGCCCCCTTAGCCCAGGGCCCTGCAGCCTCTAAAGCCCCTGTGTTCCAGGTGGTCCTACCTGCCTGGGAGGGTTGGGGAGCAGCTCCTAGAATCGTGGCTCCAAGAACCGTGGCCATGGGGGCGGTGCTGTACCATGCACAGCCAACTGCGCACCCCCTGCACCAAACAGGAGCTGCCCCAGGTAAAAGTGCTCTGCACCTTCTGCCTGCCCCAGCCCTCAGCCTCCTTCCGCACCCCCATCCTGAGCGCCCTCCTGTACCCTAACTCCCTCCCAGACCCTGCACACCTCCCTGAGCACCTTCTCACACCCTAACTCCCTCCCAGACCCTGCACCACACCCTGAGTTCCCTCCCACACCTTAACCCTAATCCAGACCTTTGAATCACTGTATCACAAAGTGTTAAACCAAGATTTTCAGAAATAATGAAGCATATTCAATCACATTGCTCTTACTAAAAAAATATTAATAATAATAAGAGGAAATAGTTGGATAAAGGAACAATGCAATATGCTGTTAGATCAATGGTCTCCAAACTTTTTTGATCACGAACCCTATCAGTATGTATAAAGTATATAAATGTACTACTATACTAATATATTATGTACATTATAAAACATACACAAAATTAGAAATTAAAGAAGATGAGATAAATATGAAATAAACAATATTTTTTTAAAAAAATTTATTTTATTTATTAATGGTACAAAACCCTTTTTTGCTCCCACAAAATATTGTTCCTTTATCCAACCATTTCCTTTTATATCAACCTTCACATTTTCTTTTGTTTCACGTACACATACATGTGCACTTGAACACTCTATAACAAAGATATTAAATTAAAATTAGTGTATGAAAATTACTATAAAAATAATGAACATCTGTGTACAAGCACTTATAAAACATGTCAATATTTAGTTGTCTGCCTTCATGTCATGTAATTGAATGGGAATCTTTTTCCTTTGACTGCTTCTCTTCAATTCCAGGCTGTGCTTTATCAACTTATATTCTATCCTCTTTCTTAGGACATAGAGTAACCCCTTTAATATATCTTCCCCTAAGGGATGTGTCTGTCCAAACCATGTGCTTCTCTGTACCTGTTGGCTTTTCCCCAGCATTTAGTTTAAAAACTCTACAACCCTTGTAATTTTACGTCAGCAATCTGATTCCATTTGGTTAAGGTGGACCCCATCCTTCCTGTATAGATTCCTCCTTTCCCAAAAGGTTCCCCACTTACTAATAAACCTAAATCCCTCCTCCCTACACATTGAGACTGTGCCTATCTAACCGTCTTGTGCATGGAGCTGGAAGCATTTCTGGGAATTATACCAGTGAGGTCCTAGACTTTAATCTCTTACATAGCAGCCTAAATTTGGCCTCCAGGACCTGTCTGCTACCTTTCCCTGTGGCACTGGTACATGCATGTACCATATCCACTGGCTTGTACCCAGCACTGCACGTAAGTCCATCTAGATATCTCAAGAAGTCCATAATATTCGCCCCTGACAGGCAATTCACTAACCAGTTCTCCCGGTCATCACAAATTCAATTATCTAGATTTCTAGCAATCAAATCCCCCATTACTGTCTGTTTGTTCCTAATAACTGGGATTCCCTCCTCGCGAGTGGTATCCATAGTGCAAGAAGATGCCATGACATTGTTTGGAAGGAGGTTCCCAACAATGGGATTGTTTCCCTCCACTGCAGCTTGATGTTCTCTTTCCCCAAGACCTTCTTCCTCTTCAACGGCATAGAGGCTGCCAGGCTGGTGGCACTGCTTTATTGTGTTTCTTAAAGCCTTCTCTATGTACGTCTCTGTTTCCCTTACCTCTTCTAGTTCAGCCACTCTAGTCTCAAGAGCCCATACTCCATCTCTGAGGGCCAGGAGTTGCTTCCTCTGAATTCAGAAGTATCCCATCTTTCTCACATGCATCCATTGCACTAAAATGGATAGCTCCCACTCTGGTGCTGGACTTCCCCCTATGTTATTTTTACCCTTTTGGGACTGTAAGGTTTGGGGGAGGGCTGGCCTAAGTTTAGAGTATGTTTGTTAGGTGAAACTACCTCTCATGCTCCCTCTCTAAACTCCCTCACAAAACTTCCATTTACTAGCTCCTCTGTCACTTAGAAGCTGGCCTTTTAAACCTCTGTTCTCCCTGAGTTAGCCCTGCCTCCTTTTCAAGGGATTAGGGACCAAAGGATAGCCGGCTAGAGCCTCTGTAAACTATCAGCCTAGCCTAGCAGGGCACTTGGCTCAGCCCACAGCCCCCATAATGGACCACGCTATACTCTTTAATCAAGCAAGTACACAGCAAGCAATAACGCAACAAACAAACAGACAAACTCACCCCAAGGGTCATGTAGTCTCTCTTCTGTCACTTGGAGAACACCCTCACAAAACTCCCCTGTTTGCTGCTTCTGTTTGCTTTAACGACAAGGTACTCTATATTTGTCTGCCATGGAATATTCAAAATGACAAGTTGCCACACACAATCATTTATTCTCCCTGTAGAATAGAACTTTACCCCTCCCTCAGCTCTTCTTCTCCAACCCCCACCATGGATCAAAATTACAACATCTGCTTTACATTTGTAGCTGGAAAGTAAAGCCTCATCATTTTCCATATACCCTCTTTGCGCACACACATTCAGTGCTTCCCAAAATACTGAAATGAGAAGTTGTACCATAGCATGGGCCGAGTATACCTAACATGTTGGGTTGGGCAGAACCCAGATTTCCTGGTGTATGGGACATTTTGGGAGGAAAAATGTTCTGCACTGGACCAAAAGCTCACATTTTCCCATAGAATGGGAATGCTACGAGTTTGTTTAGGAAAACATTATATAAAATTAAAGCAATATTTTGTTTCAACTTTTCAGTACAAAACTGAGGCTTCCCAAGGTGTCCACTTCCAAGCTTCCTGCCATGCAGCTGACAGCCTGGCATCCCTGACTCAAGTCAGGATTCTGAGGGTTTCCAGGCTCCCAGCTGTACGTCAAATCAAGAAACAAGAATCCATGAGTGGTCACATAAGACTGTATTCATTGTAACAATTTTTACATTTTTGTGCATCAAAGTGTGCCGCGAATCATCATCATATCAGCTCTGTCTGTTTTAACAGGTGATCAGTGTTTTATAAAGTCACTTAAACTTCAGCAGGACTTGGCAATCACTAATTCTCTTTGATGAATCTTTTCAATTGCTTCTCTCTATTGAACCATGAAAATAGACTTCCTTTAGTTTAGGATAATGAGGCAGAGAGCTGACCAGTCAGATGTCTTTAAGCAGCAGCACATGCAGTATCATAATTTACAGTAGCTGTAGGATCCATTGTTCCAGCTAAGTACAATATCAAGAATTGCTTTCATTATTTAATTGCCTTCTGATCTTGGTATTTAAAAAAAAAAGGTGCACACTTACATGTTTTTGAATACTATATGGTCTAGGGGCATACTCTACACACAGTGAAAACACAAAGACAGCCCTCTTTTAGTGGAAAACAAAACAATATTTTTCCCTGCATTGCGTGACCTCCATTCAAATATTTGCTTGCCTTTAACTCATGCAAACACACTTAGCAAAATAATCATACAAGGAATTAAAAGTACAATGGTGGAGGAGGTGTTATATCCAAACTCCAGGTGCCTAGACACCAGAGTGATGGGCACCTTCTAAATATAAATAATTTTTTAAAAAACGATTTTTATAATTTTATTCATGTTCTGATCTCCTTTTTTAAGGAAGGGGGAGTCTTCTGAGGTCAGGATTTTGTTAAAGTTTGGTACACAACGTCAGGCATTATTGACTCTATGTTAACTGGAGAAACTTTATACTACTCCTGACATCAACATGATCAACCTTTCCAAACTGAAAAAAGAAAAGTAAAAGCAAAGCATTTACTGATTCCTGATGTGACACACAGCTGGAGGGGAAAAAAATCCTGCTACTCTTTGATGCTCTTTGAGCTAGTCCTGTTTCAAGATGGAATAGAGCAAAGCACTCCAACAAATAATGCATGTCAGCCAGGAACTCACGGATAGTTAGATGGCAGCAGGCTAGTGCCCCAGCTTGCTGAGGTCTAATTGTTCATGTAGACAAGCCCTTGGTGTCTCTGTGCATCAGTTTCCTATCTGTAAAATGGAGACAATAGCACTGTTCTACCTCACAGGAGTGTTATGAGGATAAATACATTAGAAGATTGTGAGGCACTCAGATACTATGCTAAAGGGGGATTATAATAGGGTCACATTTCACAGGGCACCCCCTTGTGGACAGAGATGTTTCCTCAGGGCCCTCCCTCTGCTCCTTCCTTCGGAGGCCTTTGGGAGCAGCATATAGTCGCTCTCAGGGTTACCACCAGCCCTCCCCTGAAACTGAGTTAGTAGCCCGAAGTAATTCAAAACAGTCCTCAGTGTTCCAAACACAAGGTACATCATAGTAGCCCCCTAGTTCATACCCATCTCCAATTATTCTATCATCCACAGAAACCTTATTGCACTTGGCAGACACCTAGTCCTCTGGCTCAGACTTCCTTCCTCTGTTTGTCCTCTTCCCCCCACCCTCCCCAGCTTCCTAATGCCTTTTGTATTTGTATTATACCTGATTCCCCTCAGGTGGGACTCATCTTGTAATCAGGCCTGGCTTTGCCTCAAGCTCTTCAGCCCACGATCAAGCCACTCTGTTACAAGCCATATAAGTATTTTAGACTGACCAATAAAATCTTTAATTTTAGATACAAAGTAAACAGGACACTGTCAGCTGATGTATTTTTGAGCTGGAGAAGTACATGGAGAAATGGAAAAAGATCCACTTGAATGTCACAGGAACTTGAAATGTTGACCAATTTTAAAAATTGCTAGCCAAGTTGTGTACAAAATATGTCATACATTTCAGATTTTGTCAGGTTTGGGAAGGAGGCAAGTATCCGATCTTGCAAAGTACTTAAGAACATACATGTGTAATGCACTATTCTCTGGAGTAGTCAAAGGACTATCATGCACTATGTGATTGTACAATGCCTAACACAATGGGGTCTTGACTGGTTGAGGCCTGTAGATGCTACCCAATTTATATGACATAATAATGAACCCATTGAAGTGAACGGAACTGGAAAGACAAACAAACTTTACATCATGCTTTCAGCCTCAGTCCTGCAAAGCACCCAAAACAAATCTTTTTAACCAATGTGGGGTGAAATTCTGGCCCTACTGAAGTCAATGGGAGTGTTGCCATTGACTTCAGTGGAACTAACTTTTACTTGTGTTTTTTTTGGAAAACCAAAACCGAGTTTAACTCATATTTTGTTTTTCTTCATCAAACCCTGCCTTCATGACAAGACAGGGAACTAAACTAGTGGTTAAAGCAAAGGAGTTTTCATGCATGACTTCCATTGGACCAATTTTGATATTCACTGTAGAATCAAATGAGATAATACTTTCTTCCTTCACAGAGGCATTCAGGAGCTTTGTTAACTACATTTTGAAGAGTATTTTGAGATCCATGGTTGTCAGGTACTATAGAAATGCAAAGTATTTTTATTGTTATACATCAGCAACGAAGAGCCAATCCCTAGTGTTAGAAATCAACCCTTTGACATTGAAAAAGCAAAATCCATATCATGCCTTCAGATACGTTTGTGTGTTTCCCAGTGTAGTCATGTATCTGAAGGAAGAACATGGTTTCAGGACCAATCCTGGGAGGTGTTCAACACACCACACAGAATCTGATCTAGTGGCAGTGGCAAAGATGCAGATAAAAAGTGTGAGTAAATAGTGTTGATCCAATGGTAAGGATATTGACTAAAGCGCTTTATTGTAGTATAACAAGTTGAAATAAATTGACATGAGTGGGTGCTGCAGGCTGGTGGATCAGCAAGAACATTTGTCAAACAAATATCATGAGCAACTGAACAACTGGTGATAAGAAATACTATTTTCCTAGAACCTTCATAAAGCTTTTGTATCAGTGACTTCCCTTGCTGTCAATTTCTTCTATGCACACATCTTATGCAACCTTGAATAAGCCATCTACTACTATGTGGCAGTAGGTGTCAGTGAAAATCCTAGAAATGGCCCTATATACATCATTTACATTCATGCTCGTGCAATTATGCCCTGTCAAAGCCTCACTCTGCTTTGAATCATGGCCAATCTTGCCCCTACTCACCAGTGCTTGGTTCAACATAGGCATACAGCTTTTCACATGTTATCAAGCCGTGCATATTCCGCCACACAACGAGGAAGCCTCTTGCCTCTGTGCAAAGGTGCTGAGCAAACGCTAAGTGCCAGTACCTTGTATTTCCTCTCTGCAATTCTCTCCACACTGCTCAGCAACCTGCAGGATTAAGCTCTACATGTTTAGGGACGGACTTTCATTTTCATGCCACAGATGTCTTTCTGTAGATTTACATATACTCTGTCTGGGTTGTACTTGTTAGGCCATGATCCCAATGCAGTCCTACTGAAAAGATTTTCTCCTAGTACAATTTCTTTTTCCTCATTAAAAGCAAACATTACTAGAACTCTTGTAAAGTCATTAGGGCTACATATATGGCCACAGGAAACAATTTTTCTCAGTCCAAATTAAACATTCTCAGGTAGGTTTATTAACAGTGTACCAGCATCTCCATAATACTACCTTCAAAGGACACTGGCAGGCTTCACTTTACTGTATGTTTTGCCTCCCTAGAGATACTATTAACCCTTGTGTTTACAAAGCAGTGCAGGGAGTAACTGCAATTTAAAGTTCCAGAGCTAAAACCAAACATGGTCTTTTGGAAAAGGTGGAAGTGCAAGCCAATTTTTATTTTCTTAACTCTAGTGATATTATGCAATGAATCATTTTTTAAAACAAAACCCACCAACATGCTGTGAAGCTAAGAATAGGCAAATAAACACAATGAACTAAAGAATATATAGCTTGTTACAGCTGCCGCCAGCAAAGCTCCTGTGGAAATCAGATGGCGCATCACAGAGAAATTTTGGCAGCATAAAAGAAAACAGTATCAACTCCACTCTATTTCTGAACCTTGTGTGTAAGACTAATCTCATGTATTAACACTGTAAACTATTGCTCTGTATGGCAGATATGTTTTTAACCCTTGGGCTGCCACATTTTTGCTTTCATATTGTCAATTCAAAGGAATGTGTGGGAGATGTTTATTATGCTCATTTGCTCAGCCTGGGGATTAATTACTCAGTTTGGTCGACATTTGAAAATATTATGTTATCTCCAATGGCAAAAATTGATAGGAGCTTGTTTCAGGCTCACTTATGTCATTATGTGCACATTAAATTAATTTATCATAAATTACGCTGGCTAAAGCACATCAGTTGGTCTCTAGACCTGCAAAAGGATATGGAATTTTTTGTTGTTGTTTTTTTTTTACAGAGAGAATTAAATACCAAACATTTTTGCATTGTTTTGTAAATTTGCTGCAGTAATACTGTTAGAAGAGACTGACAAGAGAAAAAGAGAGCTTCTCCAAAACAATAAATATAGATCAAATGGACTAGCAAAAGTTGTGCTTGCTGTGTACAATGGTGGTGTTTCTGAAGAAGTTCAGCACAAATTGAAAATACAAGTGCCTTGAAGTCACCTAAGCACTACATCTGATAGCTTGTCTACACAGAGACACTCAAGCAAATTAATCCAAATTAACTAAAGGTGTGAATTTAAAGTTGATTAGTTAAGCCGTATTAAAACCCTGTGTGGATGCTCTAATTCAGAATTAAAGTGGCCTTAGGGCTTGTTTACACAGACCAGTAATGAGCTCCATGGGGGTCTGATTTCCAAAGCACACTAAGGTGTTGCACATTAATTGGTCAGCATAGACCCTGCTGGCATGAACTAAAAGTTCCCTAGTGCACATTAATGTGGTACTGTACTATGTTAACAGCACTACATTGAAGTGTATAACGGAAGTTTTAGGTCACATCAGCAAGGCCTACATGGACCAATTAATGCATAATATGTTAGTGCACTTTAGACATCACACCACTCTATACCACATTACTGCTCCACAAAGACAAGCCCATAATTTGGTTAAATTGAATTAAAAACATTTTAATTCTGAATAAAAAGATCCACAAAAAGGTTTAATGTGGTTTAACTAATCCACTTTGAAAGTTAATTCCGATTAACTTTAGTAAATGTAGACAAGCTCTAGTAGGATATATTTATATACTAAAGAATGTGGAAAGATTACCCATTAAAGGAAACAGTGGACAGCCGCATGCTTACCCAAATGTCTGAATACTAGTGTGACACAACAGCTACAGGAGTCTTGACAGTGTAATATCCAAAACTATCTTATATCTTTGACTGGCAGGGACTAAGCGCGTCATGGACATGACACTGATGGTTCCAGGGAAAGGAAAGGCACAGATATCACAGATTTCCAATATTTATGGTGGCCAGCCACAGAGCAGTAGCAATTTTGCAGTGACCCTATTGTTAATCTCCTTAGATGTAGAGCTAATTTCTTTTCTGGATTGTTACTGCTCATGATGTGTCAGAGTGGGATGGGGTTACAAAATAGGAAGCGGAGGGATAGAATTAAGAGAGGTAGAAAATCTACTTAATATATGATGTACTTCATCTATGGAATGGAATAGAATACCTTGAGTCCCTATTTAAAGGTAGGTAACAAATCAATTCAGTCTTCCATAAAAAAAATAAAAACCCAGTTAAATAATTATCTTTTTCCACTGGTGCCTATTAAGAGCTAATAAACTGATATGTGTACAGCATGTGGATTAAAATGTTCCCTTGTCAGTTATGAAACTTTTATCCATAATTCCAAATCAAATTTATAAGCTACTTCCCCAGTCAAATCTGATAATATAAAAGTAATTTGATTCCAAAGAAAAAATCTTTATCAAGTTGAAGTTAAGTCTGAGAGCAGTAAAAGTCTAGCAATACCCTAGGGTGGTCTTTAAAAATATATCTATATCTATATCTAGATCTAGATATATAGATATAGATACACATACATAGTTCTAATATGGGACTGAAAGAGGCATTCTCCTCCTTCCTGTAACTCCCTGAGCAAAGCCCCTGTCTCTCTCATACTTCCTGGGAGCCACTGAAAAAGGCCTCTTCTCCTTAGATGTGTACAGAAGATGGCCACATGGGAAAAAACATTAGCCCTATAGTAAGCCTTAGGAGTTTTACTGGGTGTCATCCTAATCCACACCGCATACAAGCATTTGGAAGCTTGTGGGGGGTCCCCCCAGCTTCCATCTTGCAAACGTTCAATGGGTTCCTACAAACTTTCAACCGCTTTAGGAAGCTTGTTTGTCCCTAGAAAGCTACAATTGCTAAATGCTAAAATGAGCCTAAATTGGATTATCAGCCTCTCAATGAACCTATTTACCAATACGTGTATAAAATAGTGACAACCCTTCAGGATCAGCTGAGTCTCAAGAGCGTAAGTGATAGTTGGGAGGGATCCCAACAGCTATATTAAAGCTTACTGAGGGTGGGAACCCTCTATGAACCTACAAAATCTGTAGATAAGGAACAATGGCCCCTGTTCTGCTGCACCCAGGTTTCCCATATCCACTGTCCCCTTTTGCTCTCTACTCCATTGTTCCCCATTCTGTGGGCACCATCCATGTTCTCTCCTTGTTCCAACCAACACTTCATGATCTGCGCAACACGTCTTCTTGTGCACATCCTAAATTCCACAGGATGCAAACACGTCAAGAGGTCTGCAGGAAGGAGATAAAGGAACCAGCAGGGGGAGACAGCAGATTAGGGAGGTATCCCTCTCACCAAATAGATTAATCCAATAAACGTAAGTGTTGAAGTCTATTTCTATAATGAAAAGGTCTAGAAACTTACTTTTTAAAAATAACAGCTTAGGTCACCATCCCTCGCTTGGCAGCCTTCTTTACGCCCATCAGAGCCAACGAACCATTCTCATGTTACTAATTTTAAATGATAGATTATTCCACTAATCTTTGCTTGTGTGCACTAGATTTGGGGTGAGATTTTCAGAGGCACAAATGGTACAACTACCATTTAGCCTCTGAAAATCTAACCTTTGACAACATGAGTCCAGCAAACTAACTTTTCTGTCATCTCCTCTCTCTCTTTTGGCTACAAAAAGGCAAAAGAAAGTTACAAGAGGGTTTTTTTTTGGACGCTAGTGAACATTTCTATCTTTAGAATTCAGGAACCCCATGTCAATTTCCTTCAAATTTTCTTCCTTATTCCCAAATCTAACTTTCTTATTCTGTAGATTAATATAAATATACCTTTATTTGTGGGAGAGGATGAAAATTGGGCTTATGATTCAAACCTCACTGCAACCTTAATTATTCAATAGGTAGAAGCACTCCATTACATAGGAAAGAATCAGTAAAGGAGGTTATTTTTATTCACTCTAAGACAGAGGTAAGGATAAAGGTATTAATTTAGTAAAATTTAGTTACTTTAGTAAAATTCCAATGAAATAAAGCAAGGCAATTAAGTGGGTAATCTTTATCCTGTCAATATACGTGTCACTGGCCAATGAAATAGATCGGTAGAGTACAAGGTTGAAAAGTCAATATCATGCTATGAAGCAAACAATGAAATTGTCTTACAGTTCTTAACTCTGACCTGTTCCAGTGCAAAGCTGCCAAGCAGAATTATGTCATCCTGAACATCTTTCTCAAACTGTTCAATATACGGAGGAATCCCTTCATCTTCAACCTCCTTGTGAAGATCAAGTGTCTTAGTGAAGCTGATAGGCCTTACCGAGTCTGAGAAATCTTCACAGATGCCATGGGCTGCTTAAAACAAAAGTGGAAGATTATTTTTTACTTAATGGCATTTAGTTCATTGGTTAGTACTTTGTGGGCCACCTAGCTTTATGACAACTATCAATGCCATGAAAAGAACACAACAACATTAAAACATTCGGCAACATATAGATTCCAAATTCATAATCAGGAAAATTATCCTTAATAGCAGCATAGGTTTATATGAATGCAAAGCTGTGTTGGTCACTTTGTTTTTTAAATTATTTATTAAGTCACAATCCAGAAAGAGGTTTGACACATACAGGGTCATTTCATCTCTAGTGTAAGTCTAGTGATGTTAAATGAATTGGAACCAAGACTGATTTTTGGTGGTAGGATTATGGAACTATAAGAATAATTCCTATTTGAAGGAATCCTTAGGAGGGCTCATTCTAATAATTTCACTCATCTTGGAGGATCAAATACTACCCTCAGCCATGCACCCTCAGCTCCTGTTTAATTAATTGGCAAGCTAGCTAACTTCAGTGGGGTTGTACGGGTATAATTAAGGTGATGTCTACAGTGACCTGCAGTTTGGACTACAGGGATGTGATCAGCAGTACACATCAACATGCTGCACTATAACTCCCCCATGTGGACACTGCGGACACGAAATAAAAGGTTATTGTAGGGCTATTTGAAAAGGGCCACGTTAACCTGACCTAGGAACCATTTAGTTCACACCCACAGCATCTTCATGGGAGAGTTACAGTGCAGCACTTTGGTGTGCACTGTTATTCACACCCCCATAGATCAAACTGTGGGGAAATGTAGATAAGCCCTAAAAGTAGTATTCAGACCACAGTCTTTATACACTTAGTACTATATGGTGTCAAACAAACAAACAAACAAACTCAAACATCTTATTTATTCAGAAAGTGTATGTTAAAGAAAATATGTTTTTGGTGTTTTCAATATGATTCGATATGTTGCTCCCCAGAATATCCTCTCATTCATATCCGCTGGAGCACTAATACCAGTTTCGGACACAAACAATAAAGAGGACTCTTTTGCTCATTTTTCCACATTAGGATCACTAAGACATGACAGCTACCAGGTTGTCCACATCTCACTTTGTCTTGTTTGCTTCATTTATCTGCAGACAAATGCTTGTTTTTGTACTTCTATGTTTCTCTTTCTCTGCAAGAAAACTTCATATCTAGCTATCTGTCTGTCTGTCTCTCAGTCCATCTTCAGACATAAAAGCACTTAAAAGATTTTTCTCACTTCCTTTGAAGTCTTTCATTCTCTAATGAAGACCAGAAAAGAAAAGATAAAATAAGGCTATTAAAATTTTCAGTTTTGTTCACTACTCATTGTTGAATGACTTTAATCATGGAGGCTCCCAAGTACTTAAATCACCTCTGTGCCACCAACACACAGGAAGCAGTGTGTTTTTTTAATTTAATTACAACAGGATACAAATTTAAAATCATGTTGGGGGAAGTGTACAGTAGATATAAACAACTAAAACCATTACCTTAGGGTACATAGAATCTCTTCATGTAGCTTCTTACAAGCCTAATGAAAAGCGATTTGACCTACAACTATAAACTGCAAAAACAAAACGATATTTACATTTCAATTTACTGTAGCATTAAGGGTTTGGCAAGAAGAGAAAAAATCCAGGAAATGCTGTAAAAGAAAACACTGCCCACAGCAGAGGATAAAACATCAGGTGCTCCCTTAAACTCTCTCTGTGTTATTATACTCAGTGTGCCTGATTTTCACCTGATGTAAATCAGTGGGGTTTTATTGGAACTATGCCAGTTTATACAAACGGAGGATCTGCCCGAGTATATTACATTCTTATATCAAATTCTGTGAGCATATTCAGGCAAATTCCTGCACATTAACATGAAAATAAAAACAGCAAGTCTGTGAACGCGCCCCTGCTCTAAATCCATTCTGATTTTTTTTTCTGTTTGTGGTTAGCTTTATTTATTTATTTTGTTGGATCTATAATCTACTGTATTTATTTTTGGTGGAATATGTTGGGCTGATCTGAACTGTGTGCTCTGGAAGAGAGTGAAAGAAAAGAGAGAGAGAGCAATTTTAAAGAGTCCTGTCTAGGAAAGTACCTACTAAAAATATTCTGCTGAATTAAGGTTAAGATTAGGAAACTATCTGATGAAAAGAACTCAGCGGCATGAAGGCTAGCTCAGCTAGTCAGAAGAGAAGTTCTGCCTGAGAGAGACAGGAAATGAACTGGGTTGCTCACCCAGAGCTAGTCCCTTTTATGTTGGCATTACAAAACTCTTTGATTTCCTGTATTAGTCTACCAATAGGTACCCATTTGTCTGAACTCACCCACAGGATGGTGGAGAAAATGTCATTATGTGGACTCCGGTCAAGACTCCAAAGTCATGGCTGAATAAACTAAGGATTCCACCTCTTTGTTACGTACGAAAAACACAGTGTATCCTCCCCAAACTTACAGCGCTTAGTCTTTGAATACAGAAAGAGTATTCAGAGAATTCATAAATAAATCCACTGATTAGTTGAGGAGCTTAAAATAGTTAAAAACTGGGTCATTTAAGATTTTAGGAACTGTGCCAGGTTCTATTTTTTTTTATCTTGAATGATCATAAAGCTTTCTGTGTAGTTTACATTATTCTTGCATGGGTTATATTTGAATTATAATTAATGTATATTATTAAAAATTGCTTTCATTAATTGTTATGATTATAATAGTCTATTAGCAGGTTCAGGTCAATGTTTCAGGCAATTCTTAAGTGTGGTCACTGTGACATCAGAGGTAACTCAATCAATCACCATCCTTCCCATGCAGATAATGTGCATGCAACAATTCCATAGGTCATAATAATGGTATGAGAGACTTGACAGATGTGTCAAGTGTTCTTATTGGCAGAATACTTAGCACAGCTATTGCTGCTCTTTAAAAGTTCCATGGCTGCATGATAACATAAGACATCAGTGCTTGATAGCCAGCCCCTGGCACTGCTGCCTCAGTTTTAGTGAGCACCAAGGCATCACTGCCAAGGAAACTGAGGCAGGAGACTAAGAGGAGCATGTAAAATACAGAGACATTGGACTTCTCTTGTCCCCCTTTCACACAGCTCCAGTCTCAGTATCCCAGCCCTTAATCTAAACCAATAAATCAATTAAAAGGCCAGATTCACCAGTACACCTCAGCTGTTTCGCATGGATCTCTTAATGCAAAGTCGCTCTAAAGCCAGCTTAACTAGCCAGTACACTCAATCTTCTTTGTGCTAGACTGGTATATCAGTGAATCTGCCCTTACAATTTAATTTTTCAGGTTGATAAATATATAGCTTCAAATCATTAAAAATATTGCATGGTAACATATTCTTTGGGTTTCTTGTTTAGTATTCATGAATGATATTGTAAACATTTTTTTAAAGAGGAAATTTTAAGACCAAAAACTACATTAAAATAGATTTTCAGTTAATAATACATATTAGTAACTTCAGGGCAAACACTGTACAATTACCTCAGAAACAACTATTACAAACCAAGGGGACTGAGTTTTACCATTACTCTTAAAAGAAATCCAAACACGTTAATGAATGCAAATGCACAGTTAAGGCATCCAAGCAACCTTAACTCTTTCCTGTTATACTCTGAGGGGGATAGACATGCCTTTAAAATCAATTTAATCTAATCTAGGATTTTAGACACTAAAATACCTTCATCGTAATTATATGCTTATTGCAGTGTCATCACTTTACAGATGTTTCGATCAGAATCCAAAATTTTGAACTAGGCCCCATTTCTAACTAAGGGACTGTATATTTTACAACATTCTTTAATACTCTGCTGTTACAGTTGTTTGTAATATCTAGTGATCTAATTAATTGTGAAAATATACTACACGGGGAACTCCCAGGTTACTCAATGACAAAATACCTTGATATATAAAACTATAGAGTAAGCCATGTTCTTCCCTCTCCTGGTAGGATAATCTAAGAGTGCTTTTTCCTTCCTCAGGATGGTGAAGCTCAATAATATCATACTGTAAAGATAAATGGTACTGTATCTCAGTCCAGTGGCCAGGGCACTAGCCTGGTTGAGGGAGACCTGGCTTCAATTCCCTCCTTTGCCACTGACTTCCTGGGTGTCTTTGGGCAAGTCACTTAATGCCTCCGTTCCCCATATCCCCTGTAAAATGAGGATAGCAGTACCGCACTACTTCACAGAAGTGTTGTAAAAATAAATGGATTAAAGATTGTAAGGTGCTCCGATACTACAATAATGGAGGCCATATAAGTATCACAGAAGGATCCCAAAAGCCAGTATTTCCAATAGAAATAATGTTGAATGGCATGCTGTACCACAGCAAAACATGCTTTGGTTTTACTATATGTTATTACATGATAAAAGCAACAATCAACTTGCAGCAATACTTTGATCTTATTCAGTAATGTGGAACACCACATTAGCATGTAGCAATACTGGGCTTGCTAACAATCTGTTAAAGGTTTTTGTTTATACTATCTACATTTATTTAGCTACGGCAGTTGCACTTTCTTTTCCTTGCATTTAAAATGGAGCCAAATAGGTTTCAAAGATATTAATCATATGGCCAGTGCCAGTTCAACGGATTTTGCTACCCTAGGCGAAGTGAAAAATGTCTGCCTCTTCTAGAACAAAGTTACTCAAAACCTAAATAGTCATAAAACATGTTGCTGCTCCTAAAGCTTGGCTGCCCTAGGCAACCGCCTGTTCTGTCTCTCTTCTAGACTGGACCCTGGACGTAACTGCAAAAGAACACAGGAGCCCTGTAAAGATAGTAAGAATAGAAAACACACACACACATACACACACACGTATTCACAAGCTTCATATGAAGAGAAAAATGACAAGGCCAGCCCTGAATTTGTGGGACACCTACTCTAAAAAGCAGCAGGTATGCACAGCATGTAAAGGTTGGGAAGATAACGATTCAGTGCAGTCATTGGATGTTAAATAAATATTGTCAAAATAAGTAAAGCAAAAGTAAGCCTGAGAGTTTGGAGTCAAGGAGCCTCCTCGCTCTTGCTCTACTGTTCTTATTGGAGATGCGGAAACATATTATATTTTGGATGCATTTCCTGGGTTTGCTATTTCTAATAAAACTAAAGCCAGCATTTTTCAACCTGAGTGCTAGCATTACAAAATTACATCTCTATTTTAGCACCCAAATCCCTCTACCACATACACTTGCATTGGATGTTCAGCATTTTTGACAACCAGGTCACATATTTATGTGCATAAATATGGATTTAAGTGACTAACTTTGGGCATTCGAGTTGGAATATTTTCAATGGTTCACCTCTGTCCAGAAAGGCAGCCTAAAGACTATGCACCATTAAAATCTCATTTAAATACATATAATCTTGAATTACAAAATGTCTTGGGTGAGATCTTGACTCCCCCCACTACATTCAATGGGAATTTTACTTTCAACTTCAATGCATACAAGATCAGCTACTTCCTTATATTATAGCAAGACAAGTTTTATGACATATATATGCACAGCTCAGATTTTTTAATAAAAAGGTTTAGTTATTTACCTTGATATTCCACCATTTTATTCTCTTCATCTAGAAGTTTCATCAGTTCACCATAGAGAATTTTCTCATCTAAATTCATAGGCACTTAAAAAGAAAAAGTGCAAATCAGGTTTTCCACCAGCTGTTTTTTGTACTGAGATGTAAGGAATTTAAACAAGCTCTTTTGACCTTCTAAAATTAATTGTAGATAAGTGATTGCTATGAAATTTATCACAACTTGGTACTAAGTTATGAAAAATAGTCCTACCTTAAAACTAAATTATGGAACAATTTGTAAAGAATATCCTCATTTTATATCCTAATTTATATTAATCTCCTACACACACACACACACATTGTTTTTTCCTTATTTGAAGTAACAATCTATTTGTAATGTTTCATGTATTTTTCTCAAATATAAGCTTCATTCTGTTTGACTTTTGAATAAAAGTAAAAATAACCTCAATGTTTTCAATATTCTTTGGTTCTTGGATCTATAGTAGGTAATTTAACATAGCTGTATATTTTAATAGAATGCTGTAAGGATAGCATGAATCTGAAAATCTCCTGAGTATTTACAGCTCCCCATGAAACTGGGTTCTGTCACCAACCTATCATTTAAGTAGAAAATTGACCATGGAAGCTTCTTCCCCGAGAATATTAGCCAAAAAGTTTTCTCCCCAATATTTGTCCAGTTCTATGGTAATTTCAGGGTTAACTCCAGTGTAACCAATATCATAATTAAAGAACTGTGGCCTCAGTTTTCAAAAGTGACTAATGGTTTAGGTTTGAGATTCATTAAATGGGCCTGATTTTCAGAGAGTGAGTTTTCTTTAAGATGTCAACCTGGGCACCCAAAAACGGAGGCATCCCAAAATCATTAGTCACTTTTGAAAATGTAGGTTGATACCTTTTAAATTTCTGGCACCTTCTGCTGAAAAAGAATGGCACATCCATTGTTTTTGTTTGGTTTTGAGGGAATTATCAACTCTAATAAATCTCAAGCGCAAACTTTGTTTGTCACATAGCAAAAAGATATTTGTTAATAGCTTATCTTTACAGGATAACATTTAAAAATATTATGCCACAGCTACCTGAAACTTACACTTAACTTTGAATAATATTGCTAGTGACAGAAGATTCACATATGGTCAGTTGATGTGTCTTGGTCTGAGACTGTCTTTATCACAGAATGAGTGATACTCTAAAGTGGGTTTTGAACCTGATACAACAATGCATGCCTTTATCTCTCCACAATGACCAATTGCTGGGTGAAAACAGGCATTGAGTAAGTAAGTCTTCCTCTGTCAGTATACAACCAATCCAAAATGAAGACTCCAAACACTAGATCGGATTCTCCTCTTACTTATCTGCTTAGATGTAACTCCATTGACTTCAGTGGAATTACTCTTTACACCTGTGCAAGTGAGAACAAAATCAGGCCCAGAGTCTCTTTGGTACCACAGGCGACAACAGGTTACTGAAATGCACAATCTCAAGCTAAACTACTGTGGACCTCAGAAGAGCATTGAAGGTTCAAAGATGGAGTCCACATACATAATAGCATATGCATATCGTTCTAGACCCTATTCATTTTCTTTTGAGTTACTGCTTCTAAAGAGCCTAGAGGATTTAGTAGAGAATTATATCCCTGCTACAGATTTCTATAGAAGGCTTAAAAAAAATTAATAGAAAATATATTACCTTATTAAACGTTATAGGCTAAGAGAAATTTCTATAGAGCTCTATTACATTTCTACAGAACCATATTGATTTTCTCCCTATAGTACTTCAATATAAGGGAAATCAAACAAACTACTGCTGAAATTGCCAGATTTTGCTTCAGAGATGCTGTGGCAGCCAACACAAAAGATTCTATGGCATATTTGGGCTCACAAGAAGCTAAAATGCACATAAGTGAGTAGGGAGAGCAAGAGTCCTTTCTTCAGAGGATGACTAGAGCAACAAAGGATATGCCAAGAGTCAAGTAGTGAACTGGTCAAGCAATAGCTGATTGCTGATAAAGGAAAGGAGGTCCACAGACATATTTACTTCTGTAATGTACAGCCACAACATACATATGATTATGAACCATTTATCTAAAAGAAATACTCTCATCCATCCTATGGTCTAGCATTGCTCTAGGCAATATCATCAGGTAAAAAGAATAAAGTAAACTCCATATAGCATTATAACTGTTCTGCAGATCTCAGTAGAACCAATCTGAGGCTGGCTACTGTTGCTAACATGCCTCTAATAAATTGGGCTTTCACATGGCCTTTGAGTGACGGTCCTGCCAGGGGAAAACAAAGAGAAATTCAAAAGGACACCCATTTAGACATGTTCTCTTAGATACAGACTGACCTAATATGTTAATGTCAACAGAAAGAAAAACAATTGGATGGACTTTCTAAGGGCTTTCATCTGCTCCAGACAAACACCCAAGGGAACATTTAGGATTCAGCTTATATAGCTTGTCCTCCCTAATATGGGCCTGAGTACAGGGACATATATTGTCCTGACAATAATTTGATTAAGGTGGAGCTTTGACACCACCATTAGATCTTTGTGTGTTTTTATATCTGTCTGCATATACAAACGCATCCACAAATACATAAAATCCACTTTCCTCTCTCTGAATATAAAGCAGATCATGGCTTTTGAAGCTCATTTATTAAATGAGTCAAAGCCACTGTCACCAAGAATAAATCCTTCCTCATAAGAAACTTCAGCTTACAGAAATCATGCAGGTTATATTCCTAAGGATCACTTTGATATCCCATGACACTATGGGCTTTTGGTTAGATGCAATATCCTTGATAAACCTAATGGTAAAGGATTAGGTGACAATCATCTTACTACTCACTGATTCATTAAAAAAAATCAAATTACAGCCCTAATGAACCCAACACATGGCAGAACTTATGATTTCTCTCAGTAGTGTACCCGTCAAAAGCTTCTGCCTTCAAGACTCAACACTTTACATGAAAAAGTAAGAGTCTCTAATTAATTTCAACAGCGGCCTATTTTAAGATCCTCTATATTTTATGTGGCCACAGATTTTGGGGTCTATGCAGCTCATGGTCTCTATACATTTGACTAGGGCCAAAGAGGGGAGTGTGTAGCTAAGCAGCCCATTATCACCACAATAACCATATTTAAGCCCATGAGTTCTTAGACATGTCTATTTTCCACTCCCATTCCAGGCCTTTTTTATTGTGAGCTCTTGACAGCGCTACTTCCATCATATTAACTCTTCATTATATTGATCAGCTTGTCTTCGAGCGATATTCCACAGGGTCTCTCCGTGGACACTATTGAATGCTTTCTTAAAGTGGATAAAGTTGATTAAGATGGGTTTGGGCCAAACAGTAGTTTTTTCAATGATCTGTCAAAGAGTGAATGCCTGTTCACAACATGATCCCCTTGGACAGAATCCAGCATGTTCTTCCTGTAATATTCTATCCACTACCTTCATCTTTCTATTCAATGTAACTGTCGCCAATATTTTGCCTGGGATTGACAGCACGCAGGAGTTTATATGGTCGTAGTAAGATTGGACACAGGCTAAGGCGAGTGGTTCGATATTGTGACTGGAGTTAGACAAGGGTATGTGTTACACACTGTGATGTTATTGATATAAACTGGGACCATATAGAACATGGTTTGCAACCAAGGTCCTGTAGTGGCACCAAATCTTATGTAAAGGGGGTCATATAAGGTGTCTAAGACCAGGTTACGGGTTGCTAGTTATAATTATGCTGTCTATATGTATGTATCATTTTGTTGTTGAAGTTATGAGTATCGCCACTATACTGTCTGTATTTCAAACTTATGCTCTGCCTCTGGGAAACATCCCAGACAAGTTGGTGTTAGCTCTGCCTAGCCTGCTTGATGGCCCATTAAGGATCATCAGCTACACAACTGACCCATTGAGAGAAGGCAGATATGCCTTGTAACTCAGCAAAGTATGCAGGGACTTGCCCATTTGACTGCAGACTCCATTTTGCTGTAATTTTCCACAGTAAGAACAAAGAAGTGTTCTTACACCTGGAAAAGCCTTTAAAAGGCTGATGCCTCATCTCCATCTTGTCTTCAATTCTGCTTCTTACCTCTAGAGGAACTCTGCTACAAACTAAGCTCTGCACAAAGGACTGATGACCCATCCCAGCGGGTGATGTTCTCCAGAGACTTGATTTAAACCTGCAGTTTACTCCATCATTGCTACAAGCCTGAACTAAGAACTTTGCCATTACTGTATGTAATTGATTCCATTTAACCAATTCTAGCTCTCATCTCTACCTTTTTCCCTTTATGAATAAATCTTTAGTTTTTAGATTCTAGATGATTGGCAACAGCATGATTTGTGGGTAAGATCTGATGTGTATATTGCCCTGGGTCTGGGGCTTGATCCTTTGGGATCGAGATCCCTTTTCTTTTATTGGGGTGTTGGTTTTCATAACTATTCATCCCCAGGACGAGTGGCACTGGTGGTGATACTGGGAGACTGGAATGTCTAAGGAAATTGCTTGTGTGACTTGCGGTTAGTCAGTGGGGTAAAATCGAAGTCCTTTTTGTCTGGCTGGTTTGGCTTGCTGTAGAGGTGGAAAAACCCCAGCCTAGGGCTGTAACTGCCCTGTTTAAGCAATTGGTCCTGAATTGGCACTCTCAGTGGGGTCCTGCCAGAACCACATCGTCACATGCACCAATCCCCCTTGCATTAGCAATAGACTGGGCAAGAACAAGGGCAATAAAAGGCATAATGCATAAAAAGGGGCAGCAGAGATGAATTACACACCCCTGATTTTGCCTTCGAAACTGCTTTACTAAGTATGATGTAGAATGGGATGATTGGCCTTACAACGGAGGTAGACCAGGAAGCAGCAAAAAATTGGACTGAAAGTAAACGCAGAGAAAACCTAGATTATGAAGATAGGAAACTGGACAATAGATGCAAAGGTATACATAGATGGAAAATAAATCAAACAAGTAGAAGAGTTCTTGCATGCGGGGAGTATAATGACATTTGGAGGTGGCCATGATAAAAACATCAATGTGAAATTAGGAAAAGCAAAACACCAGATTTGGAAGAATGAACAACATTTGGTCAAACAAAGATCTCCACACCAAACTAAAAATCAGATTATACTAAGTGACTGTACTGAAAACACTACTGTATAGAGCAGAGTCGTGGCCAATGATAGTGGCTAACAAAAAGAGATTGGAGGCTGCCTATCACAGAAGGTGGTGAAAGATATTCAGCATTTAATGGAAAGACAAAATAACAAACATGAGAGTAAGGAGGCTGACAAAGCTGGACATGGTAGCAAATATCATCAAGGAAAGAAGGCTCAGGTGGTTGGGACATGCATGCCAGATGGGAGACATGCTACACAAGCATTGGATTGGGAAAGGAAAGAGAATGCAAGGAAGGCCAAGGAAGAACTGGCAGAAGACAATGACAGAAGATACTGAATATGCTGCCATTACCTGGGAAGAAATATCACCACTGACTACTCTTTGTTCCACCCTCACATAGCTTCCAGTCACTCCGTGCTGGATGCTGGAGTACAACAACCCTGCATTCCCTGCTGTACAAAAGAACTTGCATTATCCAAAATGAAGTGGACTAGTGCACACTCCGCAGAGCACAACTTTCCTTCTTATTGTTTCACATCCTTAAAAAGCAGAAAAGAAAAAAAACTCAATGTGTTGGAAAAATATTTATATTTGCTGGTTTCCAAAAAGCAAAAACAAACAAACAAAAAAACCTGGGAATGCTGCATTCTGATAGGCAAAACACACTGATTTCAATGACATTTTCACTTGAATGAGGACTTCAGGATCACATCTCCAAAAAAAGATACTGTTTGGTGCTCTGTTCTGGATTGGGTGTTTTAATTAAACAGAACATTTAGGTAAACAGTTTTCTTGGAATATGCTTCTGTATCTCAGTTATATGTTCTATAGCTACAATAAAATACAGAGTAAAGCACACAGTCCCGCTTTTACCTGTCCACTAACTCACTGTCCTTGATCAAAGACTACCTATGCTGCCCATCATGTTCATGGTGGTGAAGACATAATTTAAATAGTAACCCTCAATATTTAAATGGAACTGCATATGTGATCTTTGTCACCTCATTTTCATGAATGGAAAAGAATATTTTGACACAAAAATTACATACTTAATTCTGCCTCACCTTCTCCACTGACCTCCATCCCACTCTGCCTTGGGTTTATTTCCTCACCCATCACTGGGTCAAAGTAATTTCTGCTGTATTCATTTCCTGTGGAAAGCACATGAAGTAAGGGTCAGTGATTATTAGAAGCACATGAACCAAAATGTTAATTTTGAAATCGACACCAGCATGCGAAGGGGCATTTTTGCTACTTTATAAGCTTAATTTTTTTTAACAAGTCTTCTAAGCCTACCAGTACTGCAATTATCTTGTGAAAGGTCAGAAAAGGTAATTTTGGAAACAAGTGTACTTCATGTTACCTTTGCTCAGAAAGTAATGAGAAAATTATCAAATTTCGATCATACAATGATAAAAAAAATAACCTAAACCAAATTATTCTGGAGACACACTTTATAAGAGAAAGTTACCAAGGCTGTAAAGGAACTTGTGCTTCACAGCTGACCCCTCCGATTTCAACAGTTTTAAATTTCACCACTGAGGTTTCAACGTCTGGTGCATCTTTAATGCTGTAGTCTACCAGAGAAGTGCTTAATTACAGAGGAGATACTAGAATGCTGCCTCATTAATCTGAACAGCAATTGTATTAAATTAGGCTAGGTAGCAAAACAAAGATTTGATGGGATAAAAACACTCGTTTAGCTCTTTCCATCTCAATAGCTGTTTTTATCTGTACTTTAGAAACTAATCAACTTTACAAAAGAGAAAGACATATATTAAACTTATCAAATAAATATACAGTATATAGTTGCCACCAGCTGGCAGAACTTCCTATACCATCAGCTAAAAGAATTGTCTCTGAACACGGATGAGTTATACTTCCTCATATGGTAAAAGTACCTTACTCTGCAAGTAGTGTCATTGAAATCATGGCACTACATGCATACAGTAAATTACTACTCAGCATGAGAAAATATGGTAGAATCTAGTCCCCAAATTGCTTCAGAATTGTAGAAAGAGGCATAGCACTTTACAGTTTACCGCTATATTCTTGAAAATAAACATATAAGAGGGTAAACAGTTGAAGTCATACACAGGAAAGGGTTAAGGCATCCTAGACACACTATAGCAGTCTACAGTATATTTATTTTAGGATCAAAAATAATCCAAGCAGCGGCACTTTTTCCAAGACTAAATGAAACTCTGATATGAAGCTAGGTTTAATTTATATTTCTGGACTGGCACATTTTGACTGTCAGTCTCTGTTTTTTCAATGTAGTAAGTACAAGAACTGAAAATTTGCTTTACCTTGAGGTCTCAATAAAGAAAAAATAAATGAGTTTCATTTTTGTTACTTTATCTGTCAACAACTACTAGGCTGGTATGAATCTTGGCAGTATGTAATCAAAGTCTTATGTACTGCAATAACAGAGCTATTCTACCTTATTCACTGTAATTGTTTTCCTCTAGCACAAAACACTATGATGCTATAGGAACACTCTTTCATATGTTTGTAAAATAATTCTCCTGTGTGTTAAAGAAAAGAAAATGATGATGCATCTCTTTATTCTATTGCTTCATAGCTATAAATGTAAACTACTGGAAAGTATATGTTGCAAACTATACAAAGTGGTACTCGGTTAGCATATAGGCTTTTACTGGCTCTCTGCACAAAGGTCAATTTAGACTACGTGCTGTATAGTAGGGCTCCTGTGTCTAGATTTTTGCAGCTTTGTACTGCGTACTGAGTACTCTGGGTTTAGGAAGACATGTGACACCATTTGAGGAATACAGCATTAGAATGTTTTTTGTTCCTTCCCCTACTTGTTCTTTCTACTCTTATTATAAAACCCTCTTTGAGAAATGGCATAAACCATTTTGCTCACCAGAAGGGTGGATTCGATCCCTACTTCTGTGTCTGATTACAGACTTTTGGGGAGAAATGAGTACTGCACTGGTTGTGGTTGCATAGCTAATGTTTAATTATTCTCTTTGAGCAGCACACCTTTGTGTAACTCTCAGGAGCCACGATCACTTCTGTCAAGAACTCAGTAGAAAGAGATAAAACCATTATGCACTGGTAAAATAAGACAACTGGGCCTGGGCTCTTACCCCTGGTAGAAGCTCTGAGGTTTAGAAATGTATCATATATTTTCTACCTTCATTAGGATACAGAAGTCATTTAGAGGTCAGAAACTTTGGGCTTGATTCACACTCCAGAACCTAGGAGGCAGCTGCCTCGGGGAACAAAAGTGGCATTGTCACCATAGCATTTCCGTGAGCAGTCCTGCAGAGCACCGAACTCTAAACTTTGCCAGGGTGCCATTGTAGCCTCCCAGAAGAGGCAGTCCCAAGATATATCTGATCACTGCATATCCAAGTTACTTGGTCCATCTCTATCTACATTGTGGGCTGGGCCAGCTTGGCCCCTAAGAGGTTAAAGGCAGTTTTAACTGTTGCATACTCATTTCAGGTGAACATTCCACTGCTGCCAGATTACCACTGAATCTGGTCCACTGATGTCATAAGTGGGGCCTATTTATTTTTACTTTTAAAAATATTAAATTATCAATTTTAGGCAATGTAATGTACTGCGAAAGACATTTTGCTAACAACATGAATTCATGAACGGATTAGCAATCATTCCACATTTGTTCTTGGAAAAACATGAAAGTACATAACACGTAAATTAACATGTCCACTGAGGAATTCACATTACATTGCTTCACAACCTAAACAGAGTAAAGTAAATGTTAAGACGGTGTTTGCTTGCAGGTATTTCAAACAGCAGTGCAATACTTGATGGTTTCAGCTGGTAAGTTATTGCAAAATATTTTCTTTAGTTTAGAGCTCGGTGACTCTGCAACTGTTGAGTTTTGCTTAGATTTTGGAGTTTGATCAAACTCAAAATCTCAGCTTGAATATCAGTCTATACTTCAGAGTTTTGCTTGGCTTCATGATACAAACATGATGAACTGTAAATGGCTCATGATTTAGAATCATAGAATCAAGACCATGAATTGTCACATGAAAATGGATGATGGCTCACTCAATAAACCAGATCCTCAGCTGGTGTAAATTGGCATAGCTCAGCTAAAATCAGTAGGGGTATGACCACACTTGAAGAGTTTTTGCGTTGTACGTTTCACCGGTGATAGAAAAGCACTGGTTTGTGTACTTACTTAATTTTATATGGATATATACCTATCTCATAGAACTGGAAGGAACCCCAAAAGGTCATTGAGTCCAGCCCCCTGCCTTCACTAGCAGGACCAAGTACCAATTTTGCCCCAGACCCATAAGTGGCCCCCTTGAGGATTGAACTCACAACCCTGAGTTTAGCAGGCCAATGCTCAAACCACTAAGCTATCCCAAATTTTCAGGCATCAGTGCATTTACACTAGCACCACTTCCATCACTGATGAGAGCAGCACTGTAGGGCAGCTATCCCACAGTGCAGCTCTCAATAGGTCTTGTGGGAAGTGTGGGGTTAGCGGAAGGCATTCTGGGTCCCTGCTCAGTGTCCCAACAGCCCAATTACTTCCTTGTTTTTTTCGTGGCTTTTTTTTTAACATTCCCCACCCCCACTGTTTGGCTGCTTTCCCTGCCATATCTACAAGCAAAAGAAAGGAGAGTTTCAAGCTTCCTGGGGCTCACACAGGGTGGGGTGGACATCTGTTTACTTGGCATCAGAGCAGGGGAGATGCTGGCCACAGTGGTCACTTTTGGAACTGTGGGATATCCTTTGGAGGCCAAAAGGTGTTTACACTGGTATAACATGTCTTCACTTTCACAACAGCGCAAAAAGAACAGCGGTAAGAGCTATATGCCTTTAGTGAAGGTGGTTTTCTTTTTGCAGTGAAACTTCTGAGTTTCACCTCAAAAAGTCATTAACAAGTGTAGACGGTCCCGTGGTTTAGCACAAAAAAAGGGCTTTAAATGGTATTTGTAGACATAGCCTCAAGTTATATATTTACATCATCTGAGATGTTCATGAGCTTCAGCAACTTGGTTAGAACATTGAATCTGTATTGCAAAATGAAACCAGAGGAATTTCACATGGTTTCCAGTTTCTTTAAAAATTTCATACCACTATTTATTTACAAACATTTATATATAGCTGCATAAAAATTGCAACAGTTATAGTCAACCATTGGCTGAGATTTTCAAAGCAGTCTAAGAGATTTAGACACGTTTTCCTTAATGGAAGATGTGCGTCTGACTCACCCAGATGTCTTTGAAAATCTCAACCATCATTCTTTTTCCACCGTGTATATTAACTGCTATAGGCTGATTAGGTCAGTTAAAGATTTAAGTGTAAACTGATGAGCGTGGATCCCCCTCAAATCTTCTTATTGTGAGCAAGAGAACACAAGGTAGGTAACAAACCGTTCTAAGGTGGAGGCCAGGTTCCACATATTTAATATCAGTCCCACAGGTCCCCTCAAAAATCTGGTCTCTGGAAAGTGGGGTTTTGGCATGACAGTGACCTAATCAGGAATTAATGCTGTTTAATTAATGAAAGAACAGTGGCTAACTGTTAATCCATTACTTAAGCATGAATGAGGCCCCTGATCTGACTAATATAACTGAAAGCTGGCTGGATTAAACTGTAAAATGCTTATTAGCCCAGATGTCTGGAGTAATTTATCATGAGTCTTGAGATGGCCAGGGAGGTGATGTGGCTGACCTCAGATGTACTACTCGCAGGTCTTCCACTCCTAAAAGAGATCTGATGGTGTGTGGGTGTGTTGAGTATGAGCATCCCAGCACCTAGTTAGAACAGGACTGGGACCAAATTATAGGTTGCTCCATTGGGCCTCATATTCTGCAGCTGAGCTGATTGAGCATCTAACTCAATGAAGGACATTGACATCATCAACATTGACGTCACTCAGGAAAAGTCAGTGTCCATGTGGATGACAACTGTGCTGGATTGTTTGAAGATCTGATGCCTCACATTATAACCATGGGACTATCCCAGATGGTTGTCGGTTAACAATATTTAGTTGGACACAATCTTGCTTGTGTTTTCAGAATAGTACAGGATGGGGAGGGCTGGAGGTAATACCTTTGTCATGAACTGACCTTCATTTTGAGCCAGGCACACCTCTTTATTCGGACAAAACGACTTATTTCATTAGCTCACAGTTTTCCTTCACTTTCACACAGCTCTGAACAACAATACTGTGTAACCAATTAATGGGCAGGACATTGCTGTAATCTTTTATCCTTCACAGTGCCTCTTAATTTTTTTTCTCTCACAGTTCACCCTCACAGGTCCCCTTAACATACAAGCAGCCTACAAAAGATGTTGTCAGTCTGTCCAGTTGTGACACAAATTGTGTTTGAAACCTGGTGACATGGCAGCATGTGAAAGAAAAGAAGAGGGTTTTTTTCAACCATCGCTTTGATTAAATATTGAGTTGAGGAACTCTTCCAGGTTGTGGACAGTTTGGTGAATCATGACTCTCTCCAGTAAGTAAAGGTTGTTACAAGAAGGAGGGGGGAAACTGTTCTTCTTAACCTCTGAGGATAGGACAAGAGGCAATGGGTTTAAATTTTAGCAAGGGAGGTTTAGGTTGGATATTAGAAAAAGCTTCCTGTCAGGACAGTTAAGCATTGGAATAAATTTCCTAGGGAGGTTGTGGAACCCTCCATGATTGGAGATTTTAAAGAGCAGGTTAGACAAACACCTGTCAGGGATGGCCTAGATAATACTTAGTCCTGCCATGAGTGCAGGGGACTGGATTAGATGACCTCTCGAGGTCCCTTCCAGTTCTATGATTCTATGGTTCTAAGTAGCAGAATTGATCTTTATCTTTGTGAAGAGTTCTCATTCTACTTTATAGACACAATCCCTTGATGTGGCCCAAGCATTCACGTTTCCATGTTTGCTGAGCCATTTCCAGATGGGGTCAATCTAGGATCTTCTTAGCTTGAGTTTCAGCTGGTATCTCTCACTGAGATTTTGCAGGTGCTTTGGAGTTCCAAGTTATGATAAATGAACCGGTCTCATGTCCCTTTTACCTATTAAATATAGTGTGGAGATACTGGGTCCATTATTAGATGGGATTGTCAATGCCCCCTTAGAGGAGGCACGTGCTACCTTTCCTTAGAGAATTAATTGTTCAGCCCTTCTTAAGAAGCAAGCTTTGAAGATTGGTAATCTCACTAATCACTCAGGGCTAAATCGACCAGGTGCCAAACTGCCATTTTAGATGCCTAAATCCAAAATTTAGTTCCTCAAAACCCTTGCTCAGCTGCTGCCTAACCAGACAGATGCCTAAATTAACAGTAGAAACATAGGCACATAGGGAAAGTCCACTAGAGGCCTATAAATCTGTTGGTGGGCAAGCAAAAAGCCAGCTAAGTCAAGCTGCTTGGCGGCTAACTCATGCCTCAGCCACAGTAGGATTCACAAAGTAGGTGTTCCCCCGCCTATCTTGCCTACTGGATTGAGCCTCACAAAAAACACACTCAGAGGAGCAGGTAGTGCTGTAGCCCTTTACGCAGCATCCCAGTGCTCAGTGCATTCACCTGGGATGTAGGCGATGCAGGTTTAAATCGTTCTTCTCCCTGAGGTACCTTACTCACTGAGCTATAAGCTATTCTGTAGTGGATCTCTCTTCGTTGGGGCTGTTCCACTTTATATAAATAATTAAATATTGATTGGGTCTGGGACTAGACCCTGGGTCACGCCCCTCCCACAACTGAGTGCCCCAATCACCAGGTTAGAGAGTTATTCCCACTCATCCTTTGGCCTGGTGAATATTTATTTATACCAAGTGAAAAGCGTTGCTTTTTTAGGAGAAAGGACTGACCTAGCTTAGGTAACTAACTCTAGGAGAGGGTACACAGGTGTGAATCCTGAGTGGAGGGAGGCAATTCCCCCGGACCCACAGATAGGCGCCTAACTCCAAGATACAAGTGCAGATCTGGCCACACCTCTCTTTGCTGCTTTTCCTACTGTCTTGTTTAGACAACTCCCCACTCAGTTTGCTGGCATCTGTGAATCCTATTCTTAGGTGCCTAACTGTTGCCATGCATTGTATAGTGAATCTAAGCACCTTTCTCAGGACTGTGAATTTCATTAGACAGCAGCACACCTAAAGTTGGGCATTGTAATGCTGAACCCAAATTCCCTTTGTGTATCTAGCCCTCAGTCTCTAATCTTCCATTTGAGGGGAAAGTTATAAAAAAAGAAAGTGTCATAGCAATTCTGGTGTACATGAATTGAGGGTCAGGCCCACTGACTTTTTTCTTACTTATGCCAGGGACAGAATTTGTCACAACTTAATTTAAGGTTGTTTTTTTTTTTGCAGACCTTCAAAATCCATAACCCAGTACAAATTATCAGGGGGTAGTCGTGTTAGTCTGTATCCACAAAAATAACGAGTCCGGTGGCACCTCATTGTTTTAGTACAAAATATGTTACTTGGTCAATTCCGCATATCCTGCAATTTACACAACTACTTAGGTCTTCATTGAATTTGGCACGATGAAACAAATTCTGATCAAAGTTAATTGTTGTAAATCTGGAATCACTTTGCTGAAGTCCATAAAGTTATTCTTAACATACACTAGATTATATCTGATATGTTTTACACAGAATTTCAAAGTAGAATAAGTCATAGGTATGAGAATTCACCCCAAAAATATTTTTTTAAATAAACTCCTATAATTGAAGACCATTAAAATAGTACCTATAGGGTAGTATCTAAAAATATCTCTTCTGTGAGGCTATCAGCACTTGGTGATTTTTCCATTTTTTTAATATTTTAGAAAATATCAAATACCTCCTCCACCCCTCATTCACTTTCTTTATCTTTGATAGAAACCTTAGATAGTGAGTAAACCACATTATCAGTCTTAGTATATCTAAGGTTCACAATATAAACATGAGTTGTCAACTCTGAAAGAATATTGGCCAAACAAATGTTCATGAGCATAAATAGAGCGTTTCACTCCATTAGTTCTGGAGTGTTTGAAAAATGCTGTACGGTGCTCACAGTATTTGCTTTTTTCCCCATTAGTTTTTGGAAGACTGACTACATTTGCAACTCTTTAGGCAGAGATACAGCACAATCTGTTTTTATTGGTAATTTGTTTTTCTGAAAGCAACAGAAGGCACTGTGCCAAGGAATGCCAGTGTAAGACCTGCTGGTTCTCCTGGGGAAACACTGTTGGTGGAATACATGAGAAAATCCATACTGATGCTGGTGGAGTTCATTCAGAAACACTGTCAAATAATCCAACATATGGAAGTGGGGAAAATGTATATTGAGCACCTTGGCGACTAAATTTAGTAGTTCACATGATACTTGTGGAAGAACTCACAGAGAAATGGATGAGAATTTTAACGAGCAGCAGACACTACCAGGAAACATTCTATTGCCAGAAGAAATAGATTTGGTCAAGACAGTTATGCTAAAAATTATAAAAACTCAGGCATCATTTGGAAAGAATACCCTCAAATTGAAAGTTTAACCTATCCTCAGAATCTCACTTCTATACCTTGCATAAATTTGATTTTAGTTCATTTTACTTAGACAAGTGCCAAAGCATGTCTGTTGTTGAAAGTATACACATTGGGTCCAGTGTTGCACACTAAATTACACTGAGTGCAATTCTGTTGGTTTCAATGGTATTGCACTAGATGTAATTCGGTGTAGAATTTCTTTCATTGACAACCCTGTTCTTCCTAAATGTATACTTTTAATATATCATGCCCAGTGTGCAATATTTCAGCATTTCCATTTCTAGACCCAGTTGAAATCAGAAAGTGAAGAGAGGCATGAAACTGAAAATAATACGAGAAAAGTTTTTTTAAAAAGTTATGGCTCAGTTTTAGTTCAGATTTGAGGTCACTTCATATGTGAAATGAAACCATTTTTTCCAGCAGTAATAGCCAGTGTGTCAAATACCCATTTCCCTCAACTACAAACTTCCAGCATTTGACCATTTGTTATTTGTATTTACCTTCTTCTTAGTTTGTAATCTATTCTCAAAATTACATTAAATTTTGTTCAAAAACTTTATCCTTACAGGGCATGTAAACGTACTGATTTTGACAGATCATAGTTTTTGTTATCAATTTGATATCATAAGGGACTGCTACATGAAGCCCTTATTTTGATGTATATTTCTAGATCTAGATCCAGTCCCATTTCACTTCCATGCTCAATCTTCAAGTTCAGCAACAAAGGAGGATTCCCACCGTTGATAGAGATTATGTAATATCTCTGCAGTCATAAATGGCAGTTAGACTCCTAAGTCATTCAAATAGTGTTGAAAAATTTCACCTGTATTTGCAGCCAAATTCTGACCCCCAGATGTGAAAGTGCAAATCTCCTTGTCTCACTGGAAACTGGTGTTTCCATTTGTACCATGCAGCAAAATTTGATCCTTCACTTTACACCAGCAGTGAAAGTAACTTAAGGGACCTCACAATTTAAATGGCCCAGGGCTCCGGCTGCAGGAGCAGCAGTTTGCAGGCCCGGGGCCTTTAAATCACCACTGGAGCCCCATGGTAGCGGTAGCTGTGGCAGCGTTGGGGAGCCCTGGGCCCTTTAAATCACCGCCGGAGCTCTGGGGCTCCCGGCAGCTGTCACTACCCTGGGGCTTCGGTGGTGAATTAAGAGGACGGGGGGCTCCAGCTGCAGCGACCAGGAGTCCTGGGCCCTTTAAATTGCCACCAAAGCCCCAGGGCTCACGGCCACTACCCCAGGCTCCCGCAGCAGAGCTCTGGCAGCAATTTAAAGGGCCAGGTGCTCTGGCTGCTGCCAGGAGCCCAGGGCCCTTTTAAATTGCTGCCTGGGGAAGCTGCTTCCTGCTAGTATGATCGGCTTTGTACCGGCTCTTGCCAGTATGCTGGACCGGACTGGGCTGGCTTATCTTCACTTCTGCTTTACATCTACATTTAAGTCCCAATCCTGTGGTAGACTCTGCATTGGCTGACCTCTACCAAGCTCTATTTATTTAAATGGGGCTCTGCCTATGGGTGATAGCCTACCCGTACGGAGTTCATTGCAGCACTGGGGTCTTTGTTTGCGGTAGCTGTTCAATATTTCGTACTGAGAGTGGTGTGCCTAAATGGCATGTTAATCTCTATGTGTGTGTCAACATTTTTTCCTGTTTTTCTTTTTTCCTATATGTAAAATACTTGGGAGCCCTTGATTCAACTCCCTGTTCTAACACAGGCTTCCTATATGACCTCAAGCAAGTGACTAAGTCCTTCTGTGCCTCATTTCCCCATCTGTAAAATAGAGATAATAATACTTCCCTTTCTCCCAAGGTGGTATTAGGAGAAATACACTAAATATTGTGAGGCACACAGATACTGTGGTAATGGGGCCACATAAGTACGATCACTAGATAGGTAAATTGATTGATAGACATCTTGAAAACAACTCACAATGAGAATGTATTTGATTAGCTGACCTTCAGTCTTCATTTGGCCTTCACTCTAAAGATCTATTTTTTCTTTTCTTTTCTCGCTTTCGCTCTCTAATATTGTTCATTTCTATGGGGCATGATATGAGATGTTAACAGTGTCTATTCCAGATAAAATGGTAGAATTAGTGCTCATGATTTCAGCAGATAATTTAGTGTTGAAAGTGCTGTGCGTTCTGGAGATGATAGGAAACAATAATGGTTTTTGTCACTTGGAAACAATTTTAACTCGAATGACCAACATTTGGGGTCAGATGGCCTCTGACCTTAGTGTGAATGTGCAGTGTAGGAGAGAGAAGCAAAGAGTCTTTCATTCATCTTTTAGATCGTTGGAACAAGTTACAAGGACCATCTCAATCTCTGGAATTGCAAAATCACTACCAAAAGGGGCAAGGAGGAAGTAAGCCACCTGTGGTGGGATGCTTAAGACCACATGATCCTAAAGGCTTTGCACAGGCTTCCTGAATGCTGTAACTGGATTAGGGACTTGAATTTGGGTCTCCCATATCCCAAGTGAGTACCCTCACCACCAGGTTTTACAGTCATTCTTTTTAATCTGGCCCAATGACTATTTAATTTTTTAAATATATAAAGTGGAACAATTCTAACAGCAGCGATTGTCAGAGACACCACCTACCCTGAACAGCCAGCAGCCTGGTGGTTAAAGAACTCACCTGGGATAGGGGGTGACTCAAATTCAAATTCCTTTTCCACACCAGACAGGGGGGGTGCCTGAACTCAGCTCTACCACCTCCCAGGTGAGTACGCTAACCATGGAGCTAAAGGTCATCAGGGGGGCACCACCACAGCCACTTGAAAAAAAAACGTTTGAAACTATTTGGTAAATTTGTTTCAAATTCACAAATGGACTCAGGTTGACTGACATATTTTTTCAGCAAATAAACTACTTATCCAAAAAAATTCATCCAGCTCTATTCCTGAATGCTAAGCTTGGACAAATCACCCTGACCTCCAGTTTTAAGAGTCCACTGATTTTAGATGCTTCAGCTTCTGATTCCTCAAACTGGTCACCTAAAAATGGAAGCACTCAAAATGAGTGGGTACTGTTGGATATTGTGTACTTAACCTCTCTCTGTCACTTTCCTCATACTTAAACTAGAATAAATCTTACTTAACTACCTCACAGTGGTGTTATGGGATTTAACAGGGCCAAGGATCTGGCTGTTAACTAAGTCCCCGTTGGACTCCTGAGGCATAAAAGAATTTGAAGCCATCCTACGTGAGCAACAGGGGATCTCCCTGGCATGTGGCTGGTGCTATATCACCACTTCCCAGCCCCTGGCATAGGGATGTGTTGAGACATGCCAGGAGTGGGAGAGGGTGTGCCCAGAGAGCACTGCCCTCCCAGCAATCACAGCCAGTGAACAGTTCTTGTGATGCTGTGGGAGGAAATTAAGGCAATCCTGGTAACATTCTATGTTGCACCAGGGGTCAAGTCAGTTTGTGGCTGCCCAGAGGTCATGGGAGAGGGGTGGAAAGACAGTGGAAAGCCACTTCTGCCCTCCCCTCTCCAGCCTTCAGGTGCATTTAGCAGTGCTCTAGAGCATACGTGAGGATCTGGTCCAGTATTTATACTGTGCTTTAAATATCTAATGTGTTAAATTTTCAGTCTTGATTATTTTGTTTAAAAGTATGATTTTATTAAGTGGTCTAAGGATAATTTAATGCTACGAGCTGGCAGTGAAAGTTGATTCCCAGCTTGCATAGAAATACTCACACTAGCTGGATGAGAGCTAGCAGGAGTATAAATAGTAGTGTAGTTGCAGTAGCATGGGCAGAGACAGTGGAGGCATGGTTTAGCTGGACAGAGTATGAATCCCTTGAAAATGTACTCTGCTGCCGCTGCCTGTGCTACCACATTTATACGTCTGTTTATACTCACACTAGCTCTCATAGAAATAGTGCCAATATGACTACATGAGCTGGGACTCACACACCTTACCTCGTAGTGTAGACGTAGCTTAAGTCTCACTGAAGGACAATGAGACTTAGACTTCAAAGTGCCTAAATCACTTTTGAAAATGGGACTTAGGCTCCTACAATCTGGTCTGCACACAGATTTTGTACTGGTAAATTATATTGGTTAGGGTGGTGATTATTTTTACTGGTATTTCCATGGTGTGAGTGCAGGCATAGCAGGATACAAATGCACTTCATGTATGTGAATAAGCTATTCTGGTATAAACACTTTTATACTAGTATAACTGCATCCATACTGAGTGGGTATATTGCTTGAACTATGCCAGTCCAGTTAAAGTTGTAAACTTTTATGTATCGACAAGCCATTTAGGTACTTTTGAAAATTTTACCCATCATCACCATTTTGTTTCAGAATATCCTTTATGGAAGAACAGAGCAATATGAAAACTGCTTAAAATATGATGCTACAGATATTGGTCAAGTAAATTGTATTACCAAGGAATGGAGAGAGGGATGCAAAAAAAACCCAACATTTTTTAATTTGACCTCAACTTAATTGTCACTTTATTATCTCCTGACCTTAACATTCCTGGTGTTTGTTTTTAATCCTGCCCCAGTATCAGCATATTGTTATTTTAACCCTTAACTTTTTCCATTATTTGTTATTTTTATATTTATTTGACCTACGCCTAGCTGCCATGTTTTCCTTTTCTAATTTATCCTTTTTGTTGTGCTATTTTTAACCCATGCCTAGTTTCTCTCTCAGGCTTTTCTGTTTTACAGTGTATATATGGGCATTTGTATATATCTAAGTACCTTTTGCTCTTGATGCAGGCTGAATGAGGATTCAAAAAGTAACCTATAATAGTAGGAAAATATTAAGATAGCAATTTTGGCAAGATTGTTTACAGTATTTTCAGATATCACCATATGAACTGTACTTAGGTGCTTCGTCCCCACACTGGCAGATGTCAAAAGTGCAGAATTCAAGTTGTATCTGGAGAGTAGGAAAAATACTACATTCTGCAATGTTAACAATTGGTTATGAATTTATAATATATTTCCCTTCCTCTCGTTTGTGTAGGGACCATAGGAAAAACTGGCAGCAGCCCATTTCATCTCGGAATAATGGTCCAACTCCAAACGAATTTAAGAACATCTAGGCATAAGAGGCTAGACTGAGACATTTAGGTACCAACCTACTGTAAGCGCTGCTGAGCTGCACTCACCTAGGGGAGCAACTTTCTGGGGTGCAACTCCCTCCACTGGCCAATAGTTGGAGCGTTGGAGCCACAGACCTGCCTCCTTCCTAACTATCAGGCACCCCCAGGGGATTTGGGGCAGAGAAGACCTGTTCTCTGCAAAATGCAGAGTCTTCAATTCTCATTGGCCTTTATGTGGGCTACACAAGGGAAAGAAAGGCTTCTTACCTTCTGTGCCACCATACACAGCCATGTTAAGGCCAAGGAGAATATAGGAGCTGGATTTAGCAAAGGATCAGAGGGACTTGCGGGCTTTCAGTACCTCAAACACCAAAAGAACATGGGTAAGATTTTTAAAAATGAGCATCTGAAGTTATTCTCTGCAGTTCCTATTTAGGCACCTAAATAAGTGGCCTGATATGCAGAGGTGCTGAGCATGCAGAAGTCACTGCTGTTGACTTCAATGGGAACTGCTGGGTGCTCGGCACTATTGATAATCAAGTCACTTATTTAGGTACCTAAATATGGACTTGGGTCCTACACTTGCACATTACTTATGCATGTACATAGACCCATTGAAGCCAGTGGGACCACTTACATGAGGAAAGTTAAGTATCTGCATAAGTGTTTGTAGAATAACACTTTACAACCTAACTTTAGGGGCACCTGTTTTTTAAAAGCTTGGCCTAAAATTATTCCCACATATTTTAGGAGATCAATTGAAGTTCTTCTGAAAGTCTTTTATTGTTAAGAAAACAAAAACTCTTATGGTAATATTTATAATAGTAATAATTCAAAATAATACAACAACAAAGGCTGCTCAAAATTTTCAAGTTTAAATCTGTAGTAAGAAAGTTGACTGCAGGGAAGTTCACTATGGCTTGGTGTAAGTTACTTAACTGAAAGCTAAAGGGTTCTTCCAAAGGTAATAATGATACTATGCCCTAAATAAACTGAGGCTGAAAGCCAAGGCATTTATTATAATTTATAATAAAAGCCAAGGCGTTTATTATAATGTCCGGTGATAGTTTTTGAGATATAGTTGGCTTAAAAAAAAAAAAAGATGTTGGTTGATTGAGAGCATATGGATGGTGAGGGCGTAGTGGATCAGGGACTTACATAATGTTTGTTTAAAACTATTCTAATGCTTGAGAGTCAATAACTGTGCAACATCTCTGCTCTTTGGCTGAGATGATTCCATTTCGGCATCATATAAATTAACAGGAAACTATTTTCACAATAGCTGGGGAAGTAGTTTCTTCTGCTGGCAGAGAGCATCATGCAACTTTGTCCCGTCATCAGGACTTATGTAGGCATGAAGATAGGAGAATAGATCTCTAAATATTTAGACATCAAATATTTTCAGCAATATTTTGAATTTTATATCCCAGGCTTTCAAGGGAGCCTGTTTGGATATGTTAGGATGGAATGTCTGGTGTAGGCCATGGAATGCACAGGTTAGATCAGGAACACAACTACTGTCACTCAGTTTGAGGATAATCAAGACTGAAGTCTCACCTCTTGGTTCAGCATGGGCTTGCAGCCTGAGTTTTTGTTGGTGAGCTGCAAGGGTGCTATCTAGCTTGTCATGTCTAATAACTTTCTCTTCTGAAGTCTGATATGCTGAAAGATCTGTGCTGCTGATGTTAAAAGCTGGATTTTCAATGCCTTCTGTTGCTGCTCTCTCTTCTTTTACTATAGAAAACAAAGAGGTCAGAAGAGCACATTATACCAAAGTGTATTTCAATGACAAGCAGAAAATTCCTTTTAGTAATTCCTTTGCTGAAAGACTCAAGTGTATCGTCCTCAAATGTCGCCAAAACAGAATTAGGTTAAAATTAACTCTAAAAAAAAAGAATAAATGATTAAAATAATTACAAATTGCACCCTGACAAGCAAGAGCAAAATTTCGCCCACAGCCATTTGTCTGTAATTAGTTAATTAATCCTTACACAAATTATGAGCAATAACTCATCAAGCAAGGCTCACCCATCAGAAATTCAGCCGACTTGGATTTCTTCTGCTTAGTTTGCTTCAGAGCCTTCTGCTGGAACTTCTGGAGGGAAATTGTTAAATGAATAAATTAGCTAAAGAACGAAGATCATCCTTTATGATCCACAACTAACACAGTATTTTAAATAAGGGATGGCATTGAAATGTCATTTAATTTACATCTCTGCTAACGGGGTCAAACATTAATTGAACAACAGAAGTGGAAGAATTAAATAAAATTGGAGAAGAAAAGATAAAACAAATGCCAAATGAAGGTCACATTAAAATACTTTGTTTTTTGCCATTTTTAATTAATGCAAAGAAACCTCAGTAAAGGAAGAGCTAGAAAACTCATCTTTAGAGTATGCATTCAGCACAACGGCTGTGCTTCACTTTCAGAAACTAGAGGTTGCATTTAGAAAAGTTTGGTTATGCGGTGTGTTTTAAGGTAACCCTCCTCTTGTCCTTCTCAGGGTTTGTTTGTTTGTTTCCAGGTCCTCTTATATAAAAATATGCATTTGTTTAGAACAAAGAAACTAATAATGAGATCGTCCTGTTCGTATGAAACAACAGAATGATAAAACAAAATCGCTACTTTCCCAAAAATAATTAAAACCACCAAAATTTCAGGTGTTGCCACCAGAGATATTCCATGATTATGAGGGGTAGGTGGGAAGTAGAATTCACTACATTGCTGAAAGTTCATTTAATATTAAAAGCATGCAAAAAATGGTTACGATGTACATGAATAGCAACAAATCTTATTAGAGGCCCCAGGTTCTTACATGTTGTAAATTAAATACTCAGGGAATGTGAGACTCTAAGAAGATTCAGTAGCAACACCGTGAGCAAGGCCCAAGTTTTAAACTTGATCTTTGCACAAGAGTCTGCTTGATGGCAATGAGAGTTTCACACAGGGGACCAGGGTTGAATATAGTCCTGTATAATTAACACTTCTAATAAAAATAGCAATCAGCTGAAAGCAATGTAAAAAGTTGCAAACTGGGGGGTAGGCTGAATACTAAGAAAAAACAATCTTAATATACTTGTTTTCAAATTTTGTGGAATATTTTGTAAATTGTTTGTTAATCTCTGAAAATAGTGTTAATTTTTTGATGCCAGTTGTTTAATTGTTCTGACATAAAGACCACTCCTATCAATGGAGCTTCTGGAAACAGCCAATATGATTTTTTACATAATTATAAAATAGGGGATTTTCAGTTAATATTGTAAACACTTTTCACATTTTCTGCTTTTTCCCTGTGATAGTGTGTATCAATTTCCAGTGTCACAGGACGTGTGCAATAGACACAATCAATAAATCTGTCAAAAATAATTGAACTTCAATACTGACAGACTACAAATACAGGTACTCATTACTGATAAGTAAATATTTTTATAGTTTATAGGCAATTTGGAATAATCTGAAACTGCTGACACTTCTCTGAATTAAGAAAGCCACTGTCTTACTAATAGACAGTTATTTATAAAAATCAATTTGATATTTAAACTTATTTTTAGAATAGAAGCATAAGTTCATTTGCATTAACTAAAATTTTGGGGTGAAACCATGCCCCCATTAAAGTTAATGGTAGTTTTGCCATTGATGTCAATGGTCCCAAGAATTCACCCTTAATGTTTAATGTTTTTTTTCCAATTAAGGTCTTATTATTATTATTATTATTTAAAAAGTAATAATAATAATAATAATTCAGCTAATGACTTTAGAATAACATAATTTTTGAAATTCTATTTAAAGATTTTGCCTCATTCCTATGTATCAGAAAACATTACCCTTACATATTTAAAAGATGCAAATATCATTTAGAATATGGCTGTTGAATGCATGTTCTTAGATTCATACTCCACAGCTGCACTGGATCACAACATGAAATTTTTAATGTATATTGATGATGGAAAGAGATTCTGGGCCAGCTCCTCATCTGATATAAACAAGTGTAGCTCTATTGACTTCAATGGAGTTGTACTGACTTACATCAGCTAAGGAGTTAGCCGTCTAAGCATGAATACATTCCATCTGGATTTTCAAGACAAAACTGAACTGCAGGCTATAAGAGCTACTATTTTTAAACTTTCAAATACAGGAGTTCACAAAATATATAGATTCCTTCCACATTTAAAAAAAAAAAGGTAAAGATGTTATTCTTTTTTCACAGTTTCCAACAAAGTTAACACCAGACATCATTTTTCCTGCCACAATAATCTACATACCTTGGCACTTCACTTGCTTTTATTCAAAGTAACAGTTTAAAATCAGGTGATGCAACGTATCAGTAGCTCCTGTTTACTTACAAAGAACTTCAGAAGAAATTATGCACTTGTACCTTGATATGATTAGGATTTCAAAGGTGCGGGGTTTTTTGGTTTTTTTGTTTGTTTTTACAAGTTCACATATTTGCAATGAAAGCAATATCTGATTTTCTACAGCAGAGATAAATTCTTCCAGAGTTACTTTTCAATGTAAGTGAGTAATGGTGTATTTCTGTAGCCTTGGTATAACTAACACATGTTCTTGTCACTTTGCGCTTCAGAGGAAATTAGTAGACATTTTTCTTTCCTATCCTTTGCCAGTCAATTTCCTTACCTTTCTCTCCTTTACACATGGGCACCTTTAAACAGTGTAAATTACATCTTTTCTTTTTCCTTTTAAGATTCCCCCCTCCTCTTCCCCCCTCCCCCCATGATGCTTTGTTTTCTCATCAGAGAACAGGCAGGAAATTACCCAGTCACATTTTATATTCATTTTATCATTAGTCACTACTAGTTAATTTATGTATTTATGCAAATTTATGTCTAAAGTAATTGTTCTTTAATCAATTCACATGTAGCTACAATATTTATATTTCAAACAGCAAATTAAAGCAAACTCTTCCAATGACCACTTGCCATATTTGCAGCCAGCTTTGTGTGTGTGTGTGTAAATATAAACACACACACATATCTATACACAAATACATCCCCTTACTTTTAGCATGCTACCTGGAAAAAGCTACAATAGATCATATACTTTTAAAGAAAGTAATAAAGTACCACATCTTGGGCCAGATCCTCAGCTGATGTAAATCAGTATGGCTCTGTTAGTTTAAATGAGCTACACTAAGTTACAACAGCTAAGGATCTGGCCCAACTTATATCCATAATCAATATAAATCAGGCCTTTCTGTTCATGAATGATACACACAAAGCTGATGTCATGTATTCAAGTCAATTTAAAATTTAAAATATGACGCATCTGCTAATGATGATTTCCAATTTTTAGATTTACACAAGAGATACTAAAAAATAAATGTTATTGAACTATAACATAGCATGAATGTTATTGTACTGTGTAACAGACAGGTGATAACTAGTGATTCCAGCAGGGTAAAACAAATCTGCATGTAATTTAAAGAATGAACTAAACCGCTAAGTGTCTTCTTTTTTTGGGAATGTTGTGGCCATTAAAATACATGGAGTGCTTTTTGATAACTAATTTTTTAACAAAGCAACAGTATAGAAATAAAATGTATGTGAGAACAGCAAGCACTGCAACAAAAAAACCTCATTTATAACCAGTGACAACTAAAACCTATGAAGTTTTTAAAAGAATGTGATTGTTGTCAAAAGGAATTGGGTACAACAACGCTGTGTTCAGTTCTGGTTCCACTCAAAGCCATGGCTGAGGGGCTCTGGGAAAGCTGCTGCAAGGCTGGTGGGCACAGACCAGCAAGAAAGTGAATTTTGCATACTGTACGGATCATCGCTCAGTTCAGGGCAGTCAGATTGAATCTGTGATCAACCAATTGTGCTTCATGAAACCGTCAGCCCTCATTTATGTCTAGCTGTTTTCTGCTGTCCTGCTGTAAACAAGCTCTGCTCTGAGCTGTCTCCCTACCCTTATCTGCTTAGGAAGATCACACAGACAGACCTCATCAGCAGCCTTAGAGTTAAAGTTAAAGTTACTGCTTCCAGACAGCAGTCCCCATGCAAGCTGGAAGTCAAAAAGAAGAGCAACTTTGGAATGACAGAGTTTTAGTTCCTTTTAGGAAATGCATACCTTAGATTCATACACATACTGGCATGTTATGTCTCTTTCATGAAATTAAATTAGGTGTTCCTAATATGAACAACTGTTTCTAACATCAGCAAACTAACTCAGCAGATTCATCCATGGTTTTGTTTATTTTTTTTTTCCTTTGGGGCCTTGTTTGAATACAGCCAAAAGAGAAGTAGCTGGAAATATTGTCAATCTGGTAGGGCTCCAAGAACCTAATAATGCCTGAAATGCTCTAAGGAGTGTAATGATGGTAAACAGGAACAGGTATGTTGGCTTCTGTTCTCATTCACTTCAGCGAAAGCATTAGCCTTTAAACATAAAGCAGAAGAGAGTTTTCAAAGAAGGGTCCTCTTGCATAAAAATGGATGGAGCCTTACTAAAAGTATAGTCCTCTGTGACCCCATTCAAATATATTATTTGGTATTTACAGCATTTAATTCTCATAAGCAGCTGGTACCTCCCTGTTAAGGCTTTCATTTATGCAGCTGGAGCTGGAACCTTTTCCCTTCTCCCAGTCTATTACTTTATCTGTTTAAGGGATAATAGCCAAACAGCTTGTAATTTGCACCTGTCTGCTTTTAAGCATTCCATGTTAGATTTTGTGGAGAGCAAACTCTTCACTGCTAATAAGAATGACACTGGGTAGGGTCAGTGCATTTTTCTTTAGCTGACTCTGTGGCAATTTTTAAAAACTGAAAAAATAAAATAAATACATATTTATTTTGAACATGCTCTATCTGAAATTCCAAATGAAAACTACTATGACTCCTTATGTAGGCGGAATATGTAAGTGTGTGCATATCATATTGCCTATATTGTGTACACCAGGCACAGTGGCAATGTAAATTCCAGCTACAGTGCAGTAGAAGGAATCTCCATTTACACTGTGAAGTGCAATACATATTCCAAACTGTTTCAATGTGCAAAACTGCTAATATGGTTACACTGAACTTCTACATACAGGGCTTTCAATAGGTATTGAGTGTGCGCAGCTCCTCACAGCATCAGGCCCATGTTCAATTTGTTTTCAGAAAAAAATCATCCTGGGTTTTATTCTATCCCTCCATTTCAAAGAACTGCAGTGTTAGCCCACAAAGACACATTAGCTCTAAAACAGGGAAATTTAAAAAAAAATAAATTAAAAAATAGTTCACTGGAATTTTACTGTTTTACAAAAGCTGCCTTCACGTGTTTGACATAATAAATTAATTATCCGGTTATAAAGGAAGTACTGTGCCTTAAATGAACTGTGACAACATTGAAAGTTGCCTTCAAAAGGAATATCAACAATTAATTGACAAATTATTTTAGTGTTTAAGGTTTGTAATTTTTTGTTGTCTTTTTTTCTTCTTGCTAGCTCTAAAAATAATTTTAAAAAAGCTGCACAACTGGTGACAAGGACAGAAAACTAGCACTGCAGAAATAAAAGGGAAATGAAATGAACTAAAAAGTGCAATTTATTTAATAAAGGACTGGTGTTGCATTTTGATTCTATAAATTGTCCCCATTTGTACTTCTTGTTTAAACAATAACCAACATGATGATGGGTTAAATGAAGTTGATATTGTCACAAACATAGCCTCACTAGTAATTAATGTAGTTTAATATGGCTGTTGGCACACATCTCACATGACAGATAATGTTCCAACATGTCACTGATAGGACCTTTCAGCACAGCTTTAGGAGATCTACCAGGCATTGCCGAGGTTGGTTAGGTCAAAGGGTTGAACCATGTGTAATTCAGAACAGAAGAGGTCCCACGGTCACTCCACAAAAACAATTACACTACTTATTTCACTCTATCCCTTGCCCGAAATTCACAAGCCTCACAGTTTTAGTGCAGTCAATCTCATTCTGCCCTTGGGCTATAAGCCACATGAAAATATGTGGTGCTGTGTTTATAAATCTAATCAAAAATAGAAACAGTAGACAAGCACAATGAGGTCCTACTATGGACCATGGGAATTCTCTAAATTCTGAAGGCACTTTTGTTTAACTTCTACAGGCCCTTTCTTACTACTACATTGTCTACCACACTCGTTAATCATCCCCTTTACTTGTCAATGATACAAAGGAGACTACATGTCTCCTAATTTCCCTCCAATCACCCTACAAATAATATTATGAAATATAAATGTTAGGAATATCCTCATTTATATGTAAGTAAATATTAATCTTCACTTACCTCTCTATCCATGGATGTCTGCCCTTTTTCAGATGTGTAACAGAATGAAGAAAACGATTATGCCTACAATCAAAAATAGAGAACACACAAAAATAAACAACACTTCAACCTACACACAGTTAATCTGATTCCTATTTATGTTTGGCACATATGTTTGCAGAGAACAATTCTAAAAGATGCTGCTAGAGGAGAAGAAGGTGTTTCATCTTTGCAGACCTAACAAAGCCTAGCCTGAGAGCAAAGTGAGGACAGTGCAGTTCCTTCACTTCCTTCCAGCAAAGAGAAGTCCTCACCAACGTGAAAACACAGTTAAAAGTAAAGTTAAATTTGGCACCCTCAGGAGAGATGCAGCTGTGTTTGGGGGCAGAGTGAGTTAACTTGTAACTCTAGAGAATGTGGGCATTCTAGGTCACCCTGCGGTAATTGTAAAGGCTGTGTGCAGTTTGTACAGGCATAGCCACACTTAACCTGGAGGTAGTTAAGTGACTTGAGTTTCCAGCATGGAAACATGCTGGAACTAGGAGTGCTGCTGCACCCCTTGGCCTGAAGTGGTTTCCATTATATGCAGGGTTTACAGTTTGGTTCAATGGCTCTCAGTACTCCCACTACACACCCCTGGTTTCCAGTGTTGTGACTGTTTGTATGCTAATAATTCTATCATTATTTAAATACACAGGGCTAGATACACAGAAGGACAAAGGCAGTGTGTCGATAAGTGTTGCGGTGCCTAACCTTTAGGCGCCTGAAAAAAAAAATCACACTACCGAGATTCACAAAGCCTGAGTCGGGCACCTAGGCCCCCTGTACAATGCATGGGGAGAGAGAGATGTGTTAGATTGTGATCCACAAAGCCAGAACACTAGGTGGAATATCGTTTAAGCTAGCCAGTGGGAGATGCTGACAACTGGGATGTATCCTAAGCCCCAGCCCTCTCTCAGAGATGTGGATCTCTAGCAGAGAGAGGCACTTAAGTGGAAACCGCTCTCCTGGAGTCAGATGACTTAGGTGACTGAGGAGTTTCTTGGGAGAATGGAGTGAGGCACCTGTCTAACTCAAACAGGGGAGAAATGGCATGAGTAGTAGTGCCTACCTTCTTTTAGCCCAGTGATTAGAGCTCTCACCTGGGATGTGGAAAATGCAGGTTCAGTTCCCCCTCTGCCATGAAGGGAGAAAGGATTTGAACAAGGGGTCTCCCCCTTCTGAGAAGAGGGCTCTAATTACAGAGTTATGGGACAGTCTGATATGGGGCTCCCTCAATCTCTTCCATTTAATTTGTTCCACTGTAGATACACAGTTAAAGAATCATTGGTGTAGGGGGACTGGACCCAGAGTCTCCTACTTCCCAGATAAGTGCCCTAACCACTGGACTATATAGTTCTGTCGCTTGCTCTCTGCCCCAATGACTCTACAGACTTAGGTGCCTTAATCTGGGGCTTAGGCATCTAAGTACCCTGGTGAATCTCTGTAACTACATTTGCAAAACTCCTATTAGTTTCTCTAGTGAAGGATCAGACCCATAAGGAATAGCAAATTGTACAGTCATTTCATTATGTATTTATACAGACACACATTCAGATTGTTTGGCACAAGATAAAGACAACAAACCAAACCTTCAAAAATTAAAAATGTCCCTTCTAATTCCCTCAGAGCTTTAGTTGATCTTCCAGGCTAGAAGAATTCATTATACAAAGAGTTTTTCTGACTTCAGTTGCAGAAAAAAAAATTCTGTGGTTAATTTTAAGCATGTGCTTAAGTCCCACAGAAATTAAGTACATACGTAAATCTCCTTAAAGTTATCCATATGCTTAAGTGCTATCCTAACCAGGGATGGATTTAAATACAGACCTGAATGTTCTCTAGAATAGAGGTCTCCTTTTTGTTGTTGGGATTACGCGCAGGGTACGGTACCAGCTCAGTGCGAGTAAGACTGGCATAGGGAACATGCTATCTGAATTTTCAGTACATCAATCACAGCAAATGACAAGGGGTTTGCTGTTTGGCTTTAGCAGAAACTTTACTTTGTTTCTTTGTTTATCTGTACGTAAAACCTTAAAACCAAAGTTACTTTGTTTGGGACAAGTGAGGAAGGCTTTTTGGATTTGTCAGTATTAATCGAAATCAACATGAAGATCTCAGCTAGCAACTCTACCAATTTAACTAAAGGTGGTGCCTGGTCAGCCTGCTGGTCCCCCCCTCCCAGCTGCTGCCATCACCACAACCCATCAGCCACTCAGACATCACCCCAGCCCCCAGCTTCTGACCAGGTTTCTCATACCCTTCCTTTAGGGGCAACACCCTACCCCTCATGTTACAATGACAGTCCCCACCACTCTTCCCAGCTCAGAATTCTCCCATTTTCTACTGCCATCCCTAACCCAGAAGAATACATCCCTTTAGCATTTAGCTTCTGCTCTGCTAGCAGCATTTCAGCACAGATAGAAGTTCTGTGAAGAGCAGAATGGAGAGGGAAAATCTGCATCTCCAGAAGTCTTGCTCCCCCATTATTCCTCCCCCCCCCAATATCTGCTCTCCCATCAGTAAAGAATCCCTAAAACTAGACAGGACTACATGAAGTATGGCTGCAAAATCAGGGCTGTATCCAATGTCCATTGAAGTCAATGGAAGTCTTTTCTGAATCTTCATTTTCTTTGTTCCGCAAGGAGTGAAAGGTTGAACTCTTTCTAATCACTGCTGGTGCTGAATCTCCTGACTTTTGTCATCTTCACTGGATACCAGTGCCCTCCTGTGGGAGGTGCCAATGTCATCACAGGTATTAGTTTTCTGAAGGCTCCAGCAAATTCTGCAGTTTCTGCTGCTGCGGCCTGGACAGCTACTGTATAATCTCCTGCATTGTCTGCAGAGTTGATACAGAAATTCCTCTGCCCTCCATAATGTGTAAAACAGAGGTGCATAGAGGTCACACAACTTGCCTCAACTCACACATCAAGTCAGTAGCAAATTCAGAAAACATTACCCAGGAACTATGACTCTCAGAGCCAGTATTGGGGCCCTAGATAAAGATCATATCTGATTCCCTTTTGCTTGCCTTCCACTTTGCTCAATGACCCACCTATGTCCTGCTCCCATTGAATTCAACAGCTAAACTCCCATTGATTTCAATGGTGCAGCATCAGAAAGGTGTTCTGGTTACTGCTTAGTTGTGTGCAGCTATAAGAAACAAAGGGGGCAAGAATTCCACCAATAGAGAAGACTGATTCAGAACAGGCCTGTTAATAAATGACTGTGTCAATCCCAAAGTCACTGTGGTGACTCCTTTTGTGTAGAATTGTGGGAAGCTGCTATTAGAAAGGGGTAGGTCTGGGAATGAAAGGGGGATAAAAAGTGTCACCTTACATAATGCAAACAAGTATTGTGATATGTGGTGATGTGAATATGCACAGGCCTGGTACACAGAATGTATCACATGCTAAGAACTATAGAGGGAACTCCATCCTAAAATATTGGCAGAAAACCAGTAAGTGACTAATAGCCCTAACAGACTATTGAAGATTCCCTTTGGACTCTCTCAAACATCGAGCAGCTGGCCCTGGTCTTCACAAGGTGCATCTTGATGGAATGTTGTATCTCTGGTGGAAAAAGCCCATCAGTCAGTTAAATTCAGTAGAGGAGCCTCTCCCTCTCTAACTCTTGATTTTGGAAGCCTATTTTCAAGTCTAATCTCAATTGTTTTTTCTTAAAGAAAGGCCCTGACTCACAGAGTTTAAGATCAGAAGGGACCATTATGATCTTCTGGTCTGACCTCCTGCACAAGACAGGCCACAGAATCTCACCCATCCTCCTATAACAAACCCCTGACCTATGTCTGAGCTATTGAAGTTCTCAACTTGTGTTTTAAAGACATCAAGGTGCAGAGAATCCTACAGCAAGTGACCCATGCCCCATGCTGCAGAGGAAGGCAAAACCCCCCCCCAGGGCCTCTGCCAATCTGCCCTGAAGGAAAATTCCTTCACAGCCCCAAATATGGCGATCAGCTAAACCCTGAGCATGTGGGCAAGTCTAACCAGCCAGACACCCAGGAAAAAATTCTCTATAGTAACTCAGATCCCACCCCTTCTAACATACCATCACAGACCATTGGCCATATTTACCGCTAATAGTCAAAGGTCAATTGATTGCCAAAATTAGGTTCTCTCGTCACACCATCCCTTCCATAAACTTATCAAGCTTAGTCTTGAAGCCAGATATGTCTTTTGTCTCCACTGCTCCCCTTAGAAGGCTATTCCAGAACTTCACTCCTCTGATGGTTAGAAACCTGCTTCTAATTTCAAGCCTAAACTTCCTGATGGGCAGTTCATATCCATTTGTTTTTGTGTCCACATTGGTACTGAGCTTAAATCATCCCTCTTCCTCCTTGGTATTTATCCCTCCAGCAGAGCTCTTAAGTTTCAGTTTAACTTCCTGTGTTTGTCAGAGAGTGCCACATGCTCAAGTGCTTTGTTGAATGAAAGCTTTTAACCCTTTTTCTATGGAGATGGCCTTGAAATATATAAATAGATAGAGAAGCTTGTCACTGATTTGTTCTAGACCTTGTGTTTCATGGTTCCCCCTTTGAAGATACTAAGGTTGGGCTTTGAGACCTCCGAAACCTACAGCCACTGGAGATTCAATTGTGGGGGGAGCCCAGACCAATTTCAGCATGGTCGGGTGCTAGCTAGACTGTAAGAAGCTCCTTTCCAGCAAATTTAGCTTATCTGCTGTCGCTTCTCAGCAGCCTCTCACTTCAAGGATTGGTGGGGTTCAGCTTAATAGCATAACAGGCAGTGGGGTGTACTGGGCTGTGCACAGGACCTAAGGTGAGGGATTCTTGCATTCTAATCCTAATTCTGGCACTTGTTTCCTTTAAGGTCTTGGTCAAAAATCTCAGTTTTCCTATTTGCAAAATGTGCACAATTATCATCACATCTCTGGGCACTGTAATAATCAATTAAGTAACCAGCAAAACTGATCATTATTGTTGAGTATAGAGCATATAGCATGCATGGAGAGGTGCGTGTTCTGATGTTTCCTTTCTGTTCTAGGCTTCACAGTGAGTACGCCCAGCAGATAGAACGCCAGTGAAATGTTCTCTCACTTTGGGGTTTTCAGAATTTATTCTATTCACATTTATGTTTTAACTCCCAGACTGTGGCTGAGGGCCCACCCTGCTCACTGCCCTGGACTGTGTCTGTCACTTTTTTTTACCCCATAAGGATACACCAACAATAATAAAAAAAAGAAAGAAAAAACATCTGTCCTTCCCTCCTTTTCTCGTCTCCTGTCGCTATGATGCTGCTTCCCTGTTGTCTGTCTGCTATACAGGCACTGACCAAATGCCACTGTAAGCTCACCCATCTGAAGGCTCCAGTGCTTTGGTCCACGTGTCCTACTTCTAAGGCCCTCTGTCTGGGTTCATGCAGGTGAGCTTTTGTCTCTCTCTCAGTCTGCACTGCTCCACTGTTAGTTTGTAACTCTCCTATCTGGGCAGTGGCTGTGGTGTACATATTGAACTCTTGTAACCAACATCACACCATGATCTTACCATTGCTGCTGTCCTCTATTGCTGGGACATATCATCATGCTGCTTATTGCCTGTGCTGGGTGCCATACTCCTTTGGCGGAGGAAGAAACCCCGTGGGTTTTTTAAATCATGATGTACACTGGGCTTTGCTGAATTTGGGCAATCCTCCATGTCATTTCTCTGATGCCAGTGGACCCTATTGGATGCTCTTAATGTATTAGGGACCTCAAAAGCATTAACTTTCTGCAGACTCTGTGCTCCTGCTGCTACCCTCACTCCCATTTCTTTAACAGTCCACACTTAACTCATCATTTCTTCTATAGGGCCCCTGAATTCCAGTAATGAGTGAATAGAAGTATCAGCCTATTCATCAGTCTCTACAATGTATTAATTCACTAGGGATACTTAAGTCACTGAATGACTTTGCTCCCATACAGGACTATACGGTAGAATATGAAACGTTAACAATGTGCTAAGGTAAACAGTAGGCCAGTCAGGTGGGGCATAGTCAATAGATATACAAGGGATAAGCACTGTAGAAAATGTATTGTAGCCTAGCCCTTCACTGATTTAGAGGCCAACAGAGCTGACTTTTTCCTCAGAGGATATGTCAGAGCTTCCACCATGATATCTTATTTTCAGGTATTAACTAACTTATTTTGGTTACTGTCTCAGTGGTCCATGGATTTTAGAAGTCCCTTGCAAACTTCTATTTCTTTTCTCAGTTTTCAGCTATCATTAAAACAAATACACCAGGAAAACGAGTCCACAAAATGACACAAATGTGTGGTAGTTTTTTGAGTCTAAACCACTGACTGTAGGAGCCCCAGTTTCCCAGACATATTCTATTGTAAGTAACACACATGACCTATGTTATGAAGAGGGTGATGTTGTTATTTATCAATGCAGCCATAGATAAGGAGAGTAGACAACCTTTTTAAAAAAAAAATCTCCGCTATCAGAATTAAAACAACTACTATTATTGAGTATGCATTGCAAAATACTTCTGAAGATGCATTTTCTTGCAATGTATCCAACATATCTACCACTGCATATATTGATACTGTTGTTAATAGATCAGCGAAGTCTGACTGAAAGCAATGAGACAGAAATTATACCATATGAGCAGTCCCAGAAGGGATACCTCTAGTGGTTCAAAACATACTTCACTTGCCTCTGGCATAAGTTTCTGGATTAGTGTCATATATGTGTCAACATGGAACAACATAGGCTATTTGTTTACACATTCTCATTACTTCCCTTTATTTTACTCTATATTCCAGTTGACATTGACTGTATATATCAATATACTCTTCTCAGTAAGTTTGCATTTCTTTGTCACATATCTGTGAATAAAACAACAGCTGAATGGCAAGTGAAGGGAAACTGAGGCAATCAAGTATGCGATGGGGAAAGATATACAGAATAAATAGGGATAGTTACGGCAACTTTCAATATTAATTAGCACCAAAATATCTGGGAATGCCATATCAAAGTGACTATTTAGCAAGAAGATTTTCACTTGCTATAGCATTCAGTTAACTGAAAAAGTCTGAATACACACAACTGAAATGTTCTAGAATTATTTCCATTTGTTTTTATCTGATAGACTAATAAAATAATAAATAATAATCACACAAAAATAATTTTACCAAGCTCTTATATAGCACCTTTCATCAATAGATCTCAATGTTACTGTTATTCGGCACATGCTCTAAATTATTTGAGTCTCTCCTGCTGGTAACATCTATTTGCTGGTTTTGATTACTGCAGCCTGATAAATAAAAACTAAAATGTCTAACTTTGGCGATTGAACCTTTGAACTAAGGCTCCCTTTAAAATGAATGCTAAATATGTTTCCCTCATCACAATGCAGGACATAAACTGAGTAACCTTGACACCTCAATAGACAAAGAATGAACAAACAATGGCTTCTAATCTTGATGTAGTTCCTAGACAAAAAGAAACATATTTGAGTTGATCTTGTTTATACTAGGCTTGAAGTCAGCTCATAACCTGTAAGCAGCTGCAAAAATGAGGTTCCATATTTTCCTCCTCTCATCTTTCATATCTCAGTCTAAGAGTCAAAAGATGTCTTAGCTAACTGCCAGACCTGTAAACTCAAGTAGAGATCTGAAAACCTAGCTGTGCTCTTTCATCATCAGAATGCAGCAGAAAATTGAACTGATGATCTACAGAGCAGGAAGGAATCCATCTAGCTCTTCCGTACAGGACTTGTATTGGCTCTGCAGTGGTAACAGCAATAAAAACTGTTTTTCATCATTGAAGCAAGCATCTATGATTTGAAAATAAAGAGCGAAAGACTCCAGCACCAACTATGATTATTTAGCCACACTGCCCCGTGGGGGTGCCCATAGCGATGGTGCCACTCAATGCACCCACCTCCCCTAAGCACAGCATGAATGTGCACTTTGCACCATTCCTTACAGTGCTGGTCAGCTCTGCAGTTCAGTGAGAGTGAGGGGTCATATGGCCTCTTTTCCTTCTCAGCAACTTTGGAGCAATTTGTGCTCTGAGGGCACAGGGAAGAAGCAGTCCAGGTTCCCCTTTATCCTTGTACAGAGTGAACAAGGAGAGGAGAAAGGCAAGCTCCCCAAGCCCTCTCCCTACAATTTGTGTACTCACGCTACAGCCTGGGGCAGTCTGGCTAATTAGGAGTGAAATTCATCCCTGTGCAGAAGGTAAGCAGAAGGGCTATACATCCTTTAAGTCTAACAGCGTTTAAACGGTGCATAGGCATTGTGCTGGCCCTCCACACAGGCATGAATTTCACCCAGGGAGGAGATACGCCAAATCAGACAAAGCTATTTTTCCAGAATCCCTTTGCTGAAAGTAAGTGTATCTTGGCTTCTAGCTTATGTCACACCCATAATTTTAACTAAAAATAGGTTTCACTGCTACGCTGCTCACTATTACAGATGACGTTTATTAAAAAAAAGTCATTGAACTTTCTAAACACAGAGCATGTTATTTTCTCATTTAAGACATTGAACTCTACAGGATGGCTGTTTACTTAGGATTTGGATTAGTTTCTTTAAAATATATAAAGAATGTTGCATCCCTCCTCCCCTCCCCTCAAAAAACGATTAATTTTGATGACTACATAATTATTCACTGTTTTGAAAAATATTACCTAGCAAATGGAACAGAATGGCTGAAAGGGAAGAAAAATATTACCTAGCAAATGGAACAGAATGGCTGAAAGGGAAGTTGTCTAGCCTACTGTGTGATTGCACAGACCCCAATCCTGCAAACACTTCTCTGTACTCACATGAGTAGTTAAACTGAAATCAGTGAAAAGACTTACATATAAACGTATCCCTGGGTGCAAGTGTTTACAGGATATGGGCCATATTAAGGATGCGCACTCTTCATATTTTTAAAAATCTTTACTAAAATATGTAGGTATATTTTAAATTAGATTTCTGATTCCCCCCTTTGGGACACTAAACTGAGGACTTAAGACTCAATTCTCATTTCATTTGCATCAGTTTTACATTGGTGTAATCTCACTGATTTTAATGGAGTTACTTCTCATATATACTGCAGAAAGTCATTTTTGAAATTAGGAGGATCAAAATCTACATAAAAATAAAATTTCATATAGTGATACCTTCTATGCTTCAACTGTCAGCCCAATGCATATTTTTCATCATTTGAGTTGTATACTCTAGAAGGGGAATGGAATCAGACAAGGCACTGTTATAATATAACTTTCTGGTTATTATCATCAATTAGTCCAAGTGAAAAGGGGCTCAGTCCTACAGCTGGATCCAGGATTTGTGATTTAGAAAGTGATTAACTGATAGAAAGGCAGTCAGCTGTCTTAGGTGTTGATGTTGTGTTTGGTGCCGTGCAAGACACAAAAGAACCTGATCCTAAACCCAGTGAATATAATGGTAGACTGTCCATTGACTTCAATGAGCTTTATGCTCAAAGTAAGACAACCTTCCTGTCTCAAAGAGCTTACATTTAGAAAAAAGACACATAGAAGATAGGACACAGATGGAAACCCAGAGGAGAGAGCCAGCTGGTAAGCTTTAAAAAAAGTCAATAGCTTTCTTCTTGGGGCAACTTGAACAAAGTGAGTCTTTTGGAAGTGCTACGATGGACTAGGGAGGTGGCTTAGTAAAATGGGATTGGAAGGAAATTTTTAATATACTGTTGATAGAGTAAGGACAAAATGATTTACCTGAGTCAACCTTTTACTGACCCTGGTTGAAAGTTGGTGCTATAATCTTGGTCTCCAGTGTCTCTAGGTTTGATTCAGTGTGACCGGAAAGATCAAGCAAAACCATTCCCACTTTAATTTAGAGTCATAGAGTTTAAGGCCAGAAGGGACCACCAGCCCATCTAACCTGACCTCTTGTATATCATGGACTGCCAACATCACCCACACACTAAACTCAATAACTGAAATTAGACCAAGGTATTACAACTGTGAGGAGACTAAACTGCTGTGTGACACAGGCAGCGAAAAGAAGGGACTGAGGTGCACCAATATCCAAGCCCCCTGCAATAGCAGGGAATGGATTCAGTGAGATATACCCAGGTGACCTGTGCCCCCTAGTGCAGAAGAAGCTGTAAAAAGCCATAGGGTCACTGCCAATCTGCCGTGGGGGAAAATTCCTTCCCAACTTAGTTTTTCAGCAAATATCCAGAATTACAATATAAGCAGCTAACATCAAGAATTGCAAATAAGAACGTGCATCAGGTCATGTTAAGCCCTGATAAACCCGCTCTCAGAGTTCAAAAAGTCTCCCCTTTGGTGCACCTTGGGGCTAATGTAGCATATTAAAATTCCACCCCAGGAGAACATAAATAGAACAGAGAAACATGAGACAAAAGAAGAATTTCACTCCTCAATTACAAGCTGGCAAGCCTCCCAGTATCTCCACATAGATCCCCTAAGCTGCCCAGCTGGTAGGAGTTGGTGGCTCCTCACTCACTGGAGGAATCTCATAATCGACAGGTCTGCCACCATAATCTCTGCTCATTTAATTGGAAAATGCACACCGTTCACAGGGATAAGACAAGACTGTGAGCTGGGTTATTTTTCTTTGAGGTTTTTTTTTTGGACTACAGCATATATTTCACATATCAATCACTTCGCCTATTCTACAGGGGTATAAATATGCTGTGAGAAACAGGACAACATACAAGTAAATTAAATAAGATTAATATCAGTAATGCCCTGGCTGGTCCATTCTGGTTTTTACAAGTGAAAGAACTCCATACAGGCAGATTTCCTCTATGCCTGGACATGGGGAAGTTGCATGTATCTCCTCTAATGGCATTGGGCCCCCCATCCTGTGGAAGCCTCTCTTGGATGCTGTAATGGTTGTGCTCGCCACTGTGGTGACTCCTGCTGATTGCTCCACGATTAAGCTCTGTCCATCAGCAGGGCACCCTCCCCTTGTGGTGTCTTAGTCTCCGGCATTGCTTCTCAGGGCCGGCTTTATGAAGGGCGGGGCCCATTTGAATACCCAGCAGCGGTCCCGGGCTTCGGCAGCGCTTCGGCGGTGGGGGGGTCTGTTCTGGATCTTCTGAGGCACCGAAGGGCCCCCTGCTGCCAAAATGCCACCGAACACCTGAACTGCCCCCCACCACCGGGTGAGTAAAAAATATATATATATATTTTAAAAAGACTCCTAAGGCGCGGGCGCAGGGCCTGATTCCGGGGAATTGGCTTACATCCGGCCCTGCTGCTTCTCTACTGTTACCGCTGTCTGTGAGGACCCACGTCGCTCCCGGACCATGGCATCCTCTTCAGGGCAAGGCGCTATGGCTGTGCCCCAACTCCATTGTCTCCCATCTTCCAGGGGAACCATCAGTCCTTCACCCAGCCTTTCACTGCAGTGGCAAACTGCAGCCCCTGGTCCAGCCCCTCAATCAGGGGCAAACTGCAGTCCTTTGGCTGGCCACTTCCCTCGGCAGCCAGTGGGTCAAAGGGGGTGAGGGGCAGGTCTGCTTGCTACTCTGGGCCCTGACCCAGGGATCCTTTACCTGGCAGCCACTCCCTGCCTCTTCTTCCCCTCTGCCACTACCTGCTTTCCCTAGGCCACTTCCCCATAGCCCCAGCACCTACTCGGCCCCTATATCAAGGCCACAGTCTGGGAGCCAGCAAGGATGGAGCTCCACTTGCTCCCCCGACCCTGCTCAGCACTGCTCTGTCCCAGGTACTTCTCGAGGGAGAGACTGCTCCTCTTTGTCCTGCAGCCCTTCTTATAGGGCCCAGCCTGGTCCTGATTGGCTGCTTCTAAGCCTTCCTCTGATTGGCTGGGTTCTGCACAGCTGCTCCAATGGCTGCTATTAACCCTTTGCCAGCCAGCGAGGACAGCTGCCTGGTCACAAGTGTTCTATGTGGTCTTCCCCTCTGTAAGGTTTTGGAGGTGAGTGTTGGAAGAGGGGACCAGTCACACTCCACAGCACCTGTAGATTTCTACATGGAAATCTGGGTTCAAAGCAACTTTAATTCCTGCTGGGTCCCGTCAGTATCTTGTACCAAGTATCAGAAGGCGGAACCAGACAATTAAGAATAGGGTGGCAAGACAGCCAGTGCAGCCTGACCGGACTACAGCCATCCCACTGAATAGCTACTCCCTCCACAGATCTAGCATTACCTTTTCTTTATGGATCTATCATCTAGGGAATTTGGGGGGCTTGGCCTTTGCTCACAGATCATTATCCCAAATGTCTCACACTAAAGGGGATGATTTCCTGAAAATTCTGAGGTGACCTTCAGTGAATCTTCAATCTCCTCTGGCACATTTCCATGGGTTTCTCTATGGTTTAGCCCTAAAAGAGCAAAGGTGGTAATGTGCTGCAAAATACTATACGTGCAGCTTAGAATGCCCTTTCAGGCCCTGGCTCACTGATGTGTTCTTCCTAACTAAATCTTAACATATAGCAAATGAAAACAGTATTCCAGATGGCTGCTTCTCTCAGGTTGGGCAGATTAATTCTTCCCTATTGTTCAGTCCATTCTCTTGAACACAAAAAGGAATGACATTTCAATGTAAAGTTGCTGATTTGCCTGTAGGTTAAGCATAAGCCTTTGGTTAGTCACTCTGAACATTTTTGTTGTGTCTTAAAGATGACCTACAAACAATGGGTTTATACCCTTTTCTGCTTCTTTATGATGCATAAGGAATGCCTGAAAGGTTTCATTCCTCTTTTTTCTTTTTTAAACAAGTTTCTTGTTTTAACTGAAGAAATATCAAGAGTATCAACTCTTCTCTTACCAGTTTTTTGCTGAAGGACCAGAGGCGGTAGTAGGGACTATTACAACCTTCAGTTGAAGGAGTGAGGTTGTTGAATCTTTCACAGACAGCTTTTCTCCCAAATGATTGCCAGATATTTGAGCTAAGTAGGTATAAAAAAACAAAGAAATTTGAGCTGGGTGGGAAATGGTTTTCCGATCCCCCAAAATTTTGGAGATATCAAAAAATATTGCCATCCTGTATCAGGACAAAAAGTTGAAATAAAAAAAAATTAACCAATTTTTTTTTCAAAGCGGGTTTGGATAATCTAAATGTGTCACTTTGATCATTCTGGAATGTTTTATGTAAATTTCAACCCCTTTTATTTATTTTAACTTAATTAGCTTACCTTTCAAAACACAAAAGTCATTTTGAACCGGACACCAGAATGTTTTATTTAAGAAATGTTTAAATAAAAAGTGTTGACATGTTCAAAAAATAATTTTCAAAAAAAAAATTTTGGAGTCTAAACATTCATTGAAACAGACCTTTTACTCTGATATGTTCTGGTTTTCACAAATCAACATTTGTGAATGAAAAAACCATAGAATCAGAGAAATCGGAAAACTCTAGGGCTAGAATGGATTTTTGGAGGAGATTATTTAGTCCTGCCCTCCCCATTAAGGCAGGACCATAGATACCTAGGCCAGCCCTGACAGGTATTTGCCTAACCTATTCTTACAAACCTGACAGGGACTCCACAACCTCCCTTGGAAGCTTATTCCAGTATGTAACTATGCTTATAGTTAGAAAGTTTTCCCTAATATCTAACCTAAATCTCTCTTGCTACAGATTAAGCCAATTACTTCTTGTCTTCACTTCAGTAGACATGGAGAACAATTGATCGCTGTCCTCTTTATAACAGCCCTTAACATATTTGAAGACTTATCAGTCTTCTTTTCTCAAGACTAAACATGCCTGTTTTTGCCAACCTTTCCTCACAGGTCAGATTTTCTAAAGCTTTTATCATTTTTATTGCTCTCCTCTAGATTCTCTCCAGTTTATCCACATCTTTCTAAACATGTGGTGCCCAAAACTGGACACAATACTCTTCCTGAGGCCTCACCAGTGCCAAGTAAACCAGGGCAATTACCTCCTGTGCTTTACATACAACATTCCTGTTAATGTACCACAGAATTATATTACCCTTTTTTGCAACTGCATCACGTTATTGACTCATATTCAATTTAAGATTCAATATAACCCCCAGATCCTCGTCAGTAGTATTACCACTTAGCCAAGTCTTGCATCCGACGTAGTGGGTATTCACCTACAAAAGCTCATGCTCCAAAATGTCTGTTAGTCTATAAGGTGCCACAGGACTCTTTGCTGCTACCACTTAGCCAGTTATTCCCCATTTTGTAGTTGTGCCTTTGATTTTTCCTTCATAGGTGAAGTACTTTGCACTCGGTATTTATTGAATTTCATCTTGTTGATTTCAGAAAAATTCTCCAATTTGTCAAGGTTATTTTGAATTTTAAACCTGTCCTGCAAACTTCTAGCAACCCCTCCCACATTGGTATTATCTGCAAATTTTATAAACATAGTCTAAACTCTATTATCCAAGTCATTAATGAAAATATTGACTAGAACCAGACTTGGAACAGACCCTTGCAGGACCCTACTAGATATGTCTTCCCAGTCTGTCAGCGAACCATTGATCAGTATTATTCGAGTATAGTCCTTCAACCAGTCACGAACCCAACTTATAATAGTAGCATCTGTTTCATCAAAAAAATTCCAAACACAATGAGAAGTTATAGGCCCCAATCCTGCAATGAGCTTTGTGTGGGTGGACCCCTGAGTACATAGCTTCATTGAAGTCAACGGGACTCCATGCGGGTGCAAGAGTCCACCCCCATGAGATCGTTGCAGGGCTAGACAAACTGACTAAAAATCCATCCCTCACCCACTCAATTGCTCACAATTTGTCCTCTTGGTACTTAGGGTATCATAATCTTTCCAACTCTCCAGTCACCCATAGAGTCTTCCAGGAAAACAGGATAAACATAACCTGAATTTTAAATATTAAAAAACCAAGATTAAACAAAAAACAAAAAATCTTGCCCTGACTGTGCTTAAAAGTTCTACTCTTTTGAAAGAGTTTTCTGTTATCAGCCATGTGTCCTATCTGTATAATGAGGAACTGGACTAGAAACCACTTAAATTTTAAGGGCAAAAAACAGAACAAATATATATTTACCTCCTTCATAATTTACCTTTAAGAAAAGCAGTGCGACTTTAATGTCACTTAATTAAGCCAATTGACTGCAGAGATGCTGCAATCCAATTTAGGTGATCAAGTATGAAAACTGGACCCTATGGTCTTGTCTACTCTGAGAAATTAATTCAGATTAAGGTAGGATTAATTTAAAACAGTATATCTAATGTGAAATAACTACCTGTTGACACTCTTATTCCAGAGTAATAGTGCCTTATTCTGCATTAGTTTAATCTGCTTTCAAATTCAGAATAAAGCAATTTTATCCTGGAATAAGAGTCTCCACACATGGAGTTAATCAGGAGTAGCTATCCCAAAATAGCTCCCCATGTAGGCAATCCCTAAATCTGAATCCTATTCAACATTTTCATTAATGACTTGGATAATGGAGTGGAGAGTATGCTTATACAATTTGCAGATAACACCAAAGGGGGATGGGTTGCTAGCACTTTGCAGGACAGGATTAAAAGTGGAACACCATAAACCAATGCCCGGGTAAGGCAATGTGTATTACATACTCTCTTTAACATCCTATTTTTGCCTTCAATACATTGCATATTGCCATTTTTGCCAACAAACTGGCACTAATCATGGTATTAAAATCACAGATTTGGAATTCACTATATCATCACCCATGCCACTGGATGAAAGAAAAGCATGTCTTTAAAGCGGTCACACCACAATCTAAACAAGCTGATATGAAGGGTCTGATTGCCACTGTATTATTTTCCACTTTTCCAGCAATGTATGTAGTTACATCAACATCAAACCGGAGTATCACGGTGGTGAATGAGGAATCAAAGAGTGTAAACCCTCTTAATTAAGGAGCTAGTAAAAATAATAAGCATAATATTTTGTGCAGAATAGTTCTTTCCACTCCTGTTCCAAACCATAATTTAAAACCACCAAGTACAGTGTGTAGTCCCTGCTGTTGAGTTCAAATCAGGGATGGGCCCAACCCATCAAAATTGGGATCCAGATTTTGAATATTCCAAACTGCATGAAAAAAATATGCTGTTGGTTTCCATATAATCTAGGGTCTCAGAAATAGCACTTTTCATTAAAGAGGACAAATTTATAGGAAGGAGGATGGTCTAGTGCATTAAGGCCCTGGATAGAGAATCAGGCACTGTGGGTTTAACTCCTGACTCAGCTGCAAACTTCTAGTGTAACCTTGCACAAGTCATTTTATTTTCCTTTTGCCTCAGTTCCCCATCTCTGAAAATGGGGATAATACTTCACTCCCAGGGGAAGGTAAAAACCTTTAATAACTGCGTGTCATTCAGATACCAGAGTGATGAGAGTTATATAAGATTTGTAGAGAAACATGAAATTCAAACTGATCCCTGTTAGTATTAAGGACCCGATTCTCAGCTGTACCCAAAGAATGCTGGCTGCAGCTGAGTCATTTGCGGGCTCTGACATTCTAGAACCAGTTTTGTGCCAGTCTGGTCCCTGGAGTAGTTTAGAACAGTCCAGAGGCTGTTCCAGGAGTCATGAAATTGCCAAAGTGTAGGAACAACTGGCCACAATGCTCTCCACCTGCCAGGTGCCAAAAGCAGCATAGGAGCCTCCATGTAGAGCAAGTATCCCCTGGGATAAAGAACTCTCTGAGCTGTGGAAAAAACATAATTGGACACTCAAAACAGGCCCCACATTTTACTTTGGGTGGTTTGGTTCAAAATATTTGAAAATAGGGATTTTTTTCCCTTAACAATGGTTCAACCTATTTTTAAGTGAAAAACATGGCATTTGTTCATTTTCATGAACTTGGTGCAAAATGCAAACAATCTCGCTTTGAAGTTTTTGAATGAGTTACAAAGATTACACAGCTCTAGTAAATTGTGACCACATGGCACGTTCAAGAAGAAATCTCAAACTCCATAGGGATATCTAGGTGCAGGCTGGCTAAAAACACACAGTTCCCTGCTTAGGAAGAGACGTAAGGTAACTGCGTAAGTCTCAGCATGAAGTTTACACTTCATACTTTGTTCATAAACTAAGAAACAGCTTCTGTTAGCACACAGATGACAGAAACAGGCTGGTTTTTTACCATAGTGCGGAAGAATTGCCTCAGTTCGGATGGCTAGTGCTCAGAATCTGGAGGCTGACAAGCTGGGTGGCCTTAGAGCTGCTGCCTTCACACTGTCTGCAATTACTGCTTCTTATAGGCAGTCAGCAGCCTATAGTGAGGAAAACCTATTCCAGTGTCCTAAAATGACAGATCTACAGGTGCAGTAAGTTACTAAACATTAGCAATCGCTCTACATAGCGCAAGGAGACTTGACAAGGAGGTGTGGGGGAATCGAAAAGTCAGGGATGGGCATGAAGCATAACCTTGGATATTGAAGGAGAGAGAGAATACAAACCCCAACAGGAGAGAGCTTCTTTGCATCTATGGCAAACTTGTCTGTGCACAAAAAACAAGACTAGATGAAGGGAGAAAACCTATATTGCCTTAGGCTAAAAAGAACCATAAACCAGATTCTCAGCTGTTGTAAATTGTCACGCTCCATTGACTTTATTGGAGCTACACCATTTTATGCCAGCGGGGGATCCTGTTTTATATTTGGGAAAATTATTTCTTAAAGTATGGTTTCTCCTAGCAACACTATTACGTAGAAATGAGCCCAATCCAGATCCCCAGATATGAAACACCTGAATTCTGAGAAGCTTTATTCCAGATCAGAAACTTAGAGCCTGCCATACACTGTGCTGAACCAAAACCCTATATCTAAATCTGGAGAAGCATGAATAAGATCTGGATCTAAAACTCTTGGCTTCGACTCATTTTAAATCTCAGGTATATACCATGACTAGCACAATATAAAAAAAACAACAAGTTAAGTTATTCTGATAAAGATCTCTCCTTTTGCTTTTGTGTTACTGTCACTGACAACATCAGCTGCTTAAACACTAGTCAAATAATTTAGACTGGTCTGAGAACTGGTCTAACTTGCACACCTGGCTTTCCAATAAAATATGTATTCACAAGTCAAAGTGTCTTTGCTACTTTCTGCCACTGCTGGTCCATTACTCCTGATGAATCTCTCTCTCTCTCCTTTGTTCTGCTTGCTCTTGCTGACAGTGCCACAGAGAAATATCTTGTTGTACTACATGTTGAGCAATCTATTCCAATGAACATCAGTCTCATGTAAATTACATGTTGTGGAGTTTTCTCCCAATCATTTGTGCAATGTCAGGTAATGCAGGAAATGACTCGCCCGTGAATGTGCTATTAAGTCTGTGAAACTGGCTGGTTTCAGTTCACAGGAGTTTTTGCAAACTTCATCAGTGGGTTCAGTTTTCCCAGATATAGAACACTTGGGTTTCCTTTTGAGTTTATGCAAATGTGAAACTCAGACACAACAAAGTGAACCATGGTGAGTTTCACAAAACCCCAATAACTTTTCCTTGATGTTGCTTCACTAGAGTTTCCACCATGCCCCCTAAAGACCTGGAATCCTATTTTCATGTTTAGCTATATTCTGAGAGAGGGAGAAGAATGCTCCAGTGGCCTTGTCCCTGTGTCCATTCCCTGCCCTCTCCTGGCTCCTCATGGACAGCTAGTGGATCCACCGCCCTTCCTGCCTATTCCTACTGGCTCGCTGATAGGCCTGTTCCCTCACATTTCCCATCAGCATCTCTGAGAAGGAAGGCAGACAGCACTTTTTGGTGAGAAGAAAGTGATCCCTCCCCCGATTCTGCAGCAGCTGGATTGGAAACAATAATAGTCTCACTCCTGGTGCTCCAATACTTGGCCTTTGCTTTTACTTTGGGTCTGAGACTCACCCCAGACTACATTTGAGCTAAGGACATTCCTAATCTAATCTTTTATTCAAATTTGATGACCGTTGAGGCCTAAAACTTTCAAAAGTGATTAGTACTTTTGGGGGGCCCAACTTGAAAAATGTTAAAGGTGTCGGATTTTCAGAAAGTTCAGAGCGCCTATCTTTGGACAGTCAGACACCTTTAAGGTGGCTCAAATTGGGAGCCCAAAATCACTGGTTGCTTTTGAAACTGTGGGCCTGTTTGGTTTTTTTCCTAACACAATCAAGACTGTTGGACATAAATATTGCCCAACTTCAACAAAAAGGACATGCTTCTTGCCATGCACTGAGGAATAGTACATAATTTTATATGGTGATCTCAGGTGTGATTTTTCTTTTTAAAAGAGATGATAAAGATAGGAGATGTCAATCAGTTTTGTTAGCATAGGTTTCTCAGTCAGGAGATTTAAAACAGCCACATATTTTAAGCCAAAGAAAACTATCAGTTATACAAAATACAACTAAAGAAAATAAAAATTCAAGGGGATAATCATCAAACGAGCAAGACGAATTGCTTAAAGCACAGCACAAGGACTGTAATTAGAAGTTTTGAAGTAAAATTACAGACTGGTTACCTTACGCTGATTATCAGAAAAATAAATAAATTCCAGGCCATGAGATTTATTAGACTCTTGAATCATCTAAGCGAAGTTCTGGAGCCCTTAACAGATATATTGAAAACTAGAGTGAATGAAGCACTAGGAAATACAATGGATATATATAATGGATTGTACATGTGCCAATACCATGAACATTTGAAGACAAGGACATAGGATATTCTCCAAAGGATTTCACTCCTTTGGGGTGAAATTTGCCTCGGGCAGGGGGACAGGACAAGACCTATTCACCACTTATGTTCCACATAAGCCCTCCTTTGAGGTCTTAAGAGGAACAATAGGCCTTATGCTGGTCCAGTGACAAGAGTCAATTTCACTGTTAGAGACCAATCCTGGCATTCTGTCTATAATGAGCAGCATTTTCTTTGCACACATTCACATCCCATCGCCTTATTTTGTGGGGGACTTATTTTCCTAAAACATGAACATAGTTCTCATTTTCTTTTACCCCATGACTAGTCACATGATCTGTTGTTGGGTGGGTTTTGTAGGAAACAATTAAATTGATCCTGGTGTCACTTCTACAAAGTAGTTCTTTGCATAAAAGATTTCTCAGTCTCAAAAATTCTGTCCAAAATGAGCAAGAAAGTCTATTCCTATTCCTCAATTATTTTGATTAAATAGGGGCCTCCCACTAGTGTTCCTCGGGCTTTCATGACCTGAGATATACCTCTCAAATAGAATTCTCCAAGAGGTAAATGCATAATACAATCCTTTAAAAAATAGGGCTCAGGCTCAAAATAAGGGACACAACAAAAATGGTAGAGAAGAAAGTTTGATAATGTGTGGGAATGAATCCTTCAGTATCTACATCCTTGATTTTGGCTGGTAAATATTTCTGATATGAACAATTTACATCACAAAGAAAAAGAGATGGACGACATATGTGTGTGGTCCAGATACACAACTGGGTGTGAAATGTGTGGTATGTGCCTCTGAGATGGATACAGTTGATAGGTCTGACACAGCACCAGCAAGCTGAGTATTATTTCCAAAGCTAAACGCTCCTAATCACTGCTTTATGGTATGGAAAATCATGGCTGGTGTGGCTGCAGAGTCACTTTAGCACATCGAGGTATTGTGTGGGGGAAAAGGGCAGCTATGAAGCACACTATCCCACTGCCACCAACCCATCTACCTAAATTCTGTTGCGAAGTTGAGTCACGCAGAAGGTGGGGGGGTAGCTGACAACAGCCAGAAGCCAGGGAACAGCTGTTGTATGTAGCATATTCACCCACCAATGCAGTGAATTTATCTGAAAATAAATGGGTTTCTAGCAGAAGGGACATAAGAGAGCAGCTAGTGGTTGAAATAAAAGAAAACTAGCACCTAAGCTGGCTATGCTGCCAGATTTTGTTTGTGCCTGTCTGTCTATCCTGCAGATCCTTGGCTAGCAGGAAAATGTGAGGCCAATGCCCACTGTCACTTTTGCAATTCGGTTGGCCCTGCCTCTTCATCATAAATATACAATGCATTTGCATAACAACCAAAGCAATGGCATTTTGCAGACAGCGTTCCTTTACCATGGATTTTTTATACAGAAAATGAATACATAGCGCTAAATTAACAGAATGAATTTACATCTAAAGAAAATGCTATCGATATTAAAGAAATACCTCAGAACAACATTCTACCAGACAGAACGAACATAGTTAAAGATGCTTTAACATTTGCACCATTTGGTAAAGCAGGGGTGGCCAACCTGAGCCTGAGGAGGAGCCAGAATTTATCAATGTACATTGCCAAAGAGCAACAGTAATACGTTAGCAGAGCCCCACCCCCTTATCTCTTGCCCTGCTCCTAGCACCTCCCATCCACCAGCAGCACCGCCAATCAGCGCCTCTCCCTTCCCCACACCTCCTGATCATCTGTTTCATGGCCTGCAGGAGGCTCAGGAGTGGAGGGGGGAAGGAGAAGGAGCGAGGGCATGGCAGGCTTAGGGAAGGGCACGGGAAGGGGTGGAGTGGGAGCAGGCATGTGGCAGAGCCAGGGGTTGAGCAGTGAGCACCATCCAGCACATTGGAAAGCTGAAGCCTGTAGCTCTAGCCCCAGAGTAGATGCCAATACAAGGAGCCACATATTAGCTTCTGAAGAGCCACATGTGGCTCCGGAGCCACAGGCTGGCCACCCCTGTGGTAAAGCAAGGCAAAAATTGGCCATACATTTGTGCCACACTGGCCTGATCAGTTCAGTGTCAAACCCACCAAATACCTATAATTCTAGATGCGGATCTGCCTATTACACATCTAAGCAGTAAATAACATGTGCAGTTAGGGGTCTCTCTCTCTAGCAGAATGTTAGCAAACGTGTTAATAAAGAACAAACAATGTTAGTTGACAGAACAAACATTGACCCCAGTAAGTTGAATATTGTATACTTTGGAGTATATGGCATAACCTGCCTTTTCCAGCGAAACCCCCTCTGCTTTTTAAACTCTTTCCAATACTCCCAATTCTGGATTTTTTCAGAAACGTATCACTTCACAAGTAAGACGTTTCATCCTTGTCCTGCCATAGCAATTTGTGTATCTCATTTGTAGCAATGAGAATGACTAGGGGCATGGAAAACCTCATATACGAAGAGAATTTGAAATGACGGGGTTGTTTACCTTTGTTTTAAAATAATGTACGATAAAGAGAAAATGGGATCAGCAGCTTCCGTTCTCTCTGCCTCAGAACACAAAACAAAGGGACAGTCAAGAAAATTGAAAGGTGGCAAATTCAAAAATTAAAAGGAAATACTTCTTCGCACAATGAAAAATTAGACTGTGGAACTTATTGGCACAGGGTGCCAATAAGGCCAAAAACTTAGCAAGATTCTAGAAAAAGTTAGACAATTATATGGATATCTAAAATAGCTACAGTTATAATAGTAAATACTAAAAAAGAGAATTTTAGGAGGTACATAAAATCCTATATTTCAAAGTTTAAGTCAATCTCTAACTATTAGGGGCTAGGGAGAGAAGCAGATTATTCCATCTCTGCTGCAGGGTTTCTTGCACTTTCCTCTGAAGCAGTTGATGCTGGCCACTGTCAGAAACAAGGTACCTCAGATCTGATCCATCTGACAGTTTCCTAAATGTTTAAATGAATATTTAACACAGGAGAAGGCACCATAGCTCAGATACAGACTGATACCAGAAACTGAGTCATTTCTGAAAAATAACCAGCCTAGATTTTCATACTCAGGGTGAGGAACATAGTGGTAACAAAGTTCACAGAAGACTAAGATGATGACTAAAATCTGGGTGGATGAGTTCTTGCAACAGTCACCACTTACAATCAGATAAAACACAGTTTGTTAAGCAAGTCAGCACATTAAATCATCCCTTATTGAAACATACCACTGGTATGATAAAAAAAAATCCCCACCAAAACAGCACCAACTTAGAAGGGTGTTAAGTCTAGGGAACCGTTAACAATAGTTCCTACAGTGATGTGCACTTTAGAAATGTATGAAATAACAATATCGTAAAATTATGCCTTTTTTAAATAGGGGGTTGTGACTGGCTGAGGCTGGTGTACTATTTTCTGCCTGCCAGTATAGTTATATCAGATGGCACTATTGTTGAGTCTCAGTGGAAAGACCAGGGACTGATGGGCTTGGAGACTGAACTACTATCTCATACCTTCATGTGGGTTTCTCCAAGCCAGGAATGAGCCACACTGGTGGTGAATCTTGTCCTGCAACTGTTCTTGCTGTACCTGCTGTGGGTGTAAATAGAGAATTTTATCCAGCAGTATTATCAAACTAGCACCATTTATAAGCACTAAATTATATATATTGCCATGGTGCCTACAAAAAAATTGACAATGGTTTGGCAGTTAGTGTGCTGAGACCCCTGCCCCTAATACTGACCAATATTGTCTCATTGTTTCCTTGCGCTCTGCATCCCTGTGTTGTCTCTGGTTATACACTTAGACTCTACGGAACCATCTTTTCATTCTGTATTTGTACAACATCTAGCATAATGGGTTCCTGGTCCAAGGCAGCACAGCTAATGACTAATAAATAATAATAATGATAATATATAAACTTAGGAAAAGAAATAAAGAAAATTCAACTTTTGGTGTACATCTTGTAATTTTGCTTTTCATTTCATTAGAAGGTGAATTTTTGCCCAAAAGCCCCAAAATGTTATAGTCAAACACTGTCGAGAGCTCTTCATGAAAGCATGTTAGAGTTTAGAGCTAGGGGCTCAGTCCTGAGCTCTGCTCCAGACCCTTTGTAGAAAAACAGATGGCTCTCCCCAGTTGGGGATTTCCCTAGTGCAGAGGAGTCGCTAGCTGACTTTTATGCCAAACCTCCTTCAGTTCTGAATGCAGGGGATGTGTCAGGGAAGGAGCCCGGTTGAGAGCATGCTACACTCTGCCAATCCCAGGCTGAAGAATGTCCTATTAGGACCACAGCCAGTTGGTCATAGATAAGAGAAGTTCTCCTTCTGTTATACACTATTCTGACCCTAGGATCAGGAAACTGCAAATACCCCCCATCTCAGTTGCATCCAGCAACTATTGAAGATTAAAGCCTCAGTCTTTATCAAGCTCTATGATTCCACTACCACCTGGACAATACTTCACAAGAAGTGAGTCACAATTAATAATTCGTTTATCCAATTTTTCCCTGGAAAAAAGCCATAAAGCAACCATTTATGTTAGGATTTGAGACTGGAAAAATATCAGTTTGGGGTCAGAACTTTATTGGGTATCAGTACTATGCAAATCGAATCGCACCATCTGAACTGCAGAACAATTTGCTGTGGCACTGAAAAGCAGTGAAATAGGTGAGAATTAGACAGAGCAAACATTCCGATTAAATCCCGGAGGGTCAGTTCTATTGGCCTATGTAACAACGGTTGGCTTATTTTTGCTGCCTGTTCTTGATTTAAAAGTTCTGCATGTTTAAATGACGACACAACTGATCCTTACTTGAGCTGTCAACAATCATTTGTGATTCACATCCTTACCTTTGCTAAATTATAAGAAAAATATTCAAGTGGTAAAAGAAAAGGCAACATTAATTTAATAGCACATAAAATTTGCTCATCTTTTCAGCAAAACAGGTAGACGCATGGGATAGGGAACTATTTATCTTTGTGACTTTTTAAAATAAGACTCCAATACTCGGTTTTGTACTGTCTGTAAGTGACATATTAATTAAATTAATAGGCTAGTGGACTAACCAGAAAGGAAAGTGAAGATCTTTGGAGGAGGGGAAACAGTTCAGTTCTTCTATATAAAAGCCCATTTAAAAATGTTCTTAAAATGTTAAACAATTATAGTGTTGATGTTTAATACCCTGATATGAGTTCATAGAAAACCCTACCTTAGCGTCTCTGTTCTTGCCTTCTGCGTTCCTTTTGAAACTGTATCCCTGTTCTAGTCTCTATGAGAATGGTGACGTGTAGTTTCCATTGATGAGAGGATTCTTGGCACATTCAACCTGTGTGAGAGTGGCACTGTCATCATGAGAAGACTCTTCAGTCTCAGGTTTCTCTGTGAGCTCAAGGGGATGTGCTCGCCCTCCTCAGAGAATGACTTGGCCACAAACAAATGCGTAAAGAAAACCATGCTAAATCACAATCTAATGCCTGAGGAAGAAAGGGGGGAAATATGGGCTCTAAAGGTTTCTTTCTTTCTTTCTTTGTTGTTGTTGTAATCTTTCTTATAAAAAAAGAAGTGAGCATGGAATTCTTGGGGAGTCATTTCCTGGGAAAGAAAGGTGATGCCAATGCTATCAAAGAACATATTCCAGATGTAAATGGGCAACATAGGATGTACCTCGACGTGCTAAGGTGACTCTGCAGCTAATGTCTTCTGGGTATTTTTAACTCTGGGAAGACACTTGCACAATATGATAAAGGCAGCTGATAACTAGCAGCTAAACAACATGATGCAAATTCCTTGAGCATCCAATTGGTGTGAGAAACAAGCAGTGACAGAAAGATGTTTCTTCACTCCACTTCAGTGAAGAGAAGAATATCAGGGAGATTTTACCAAGGGTTAACTGAAGACTAGCAGCTGTGCAATGCAGAGGTGTACCTTTTCAGGCAGAGAAGCAATGGGAGGTGCCTCTGATGACATTTTTTCATTAGGAAAGGCTTCTGTGAGTCACAAAGTGATTACAAAACACTGGTAATGAAATTCACTAATGAATCTCACTGTGGAATAATGCTCAAGCATATACACAATGTATTACACTTCCCTGTAGCAGTTAACATCCACAGCGAAGGATATACAGTTTCCATTACTGCCTTCCATCAGGGTTTCCCAAAGAAATGAGGGGGACGTGTTTTAACTCCTGGCAGAGACCCATCAGCAGAAGCTGCTGAGTCGTCATACTCACTAGATGCCCTAGCTATGCTTGCTTTCTGACCAGTGCTGTCCATTCTTCATGCTTTACTGGGCCATCATAATTCTTATGCTAAGGGACAGTTGTGAGCATTTTATGTCCCTGCAGACTCAATCTCTACACGAGGCTGATGAAGAACTCCACCAAGGCCTACCTGTAATTGCCCTGTTCTATATACTTCCTCTGAAGCTCTGGCACAGGCCACTGGCAGAGATAGGATACTGGGACCATGGTCTGACCCAGTACAGTAGCTCTTATGTTCTGGCCTTTGAACTTAGAGGAGGTGTGTGGTGCACTGCTGTAACAGCTCATTTCTGATTTCATTCAGATAAAGCAGACCACTAAAATTCAAAGGTCAGATTCATTCCACAGTAAGCCATTGTCAGTGTTTTGTACAGTATCTGGACCATGATTATGAGAAAAATATATGAGTTATTTGCATATTTAATTTTTAACCTTCCCTGTTGTTCCTCAATGGTGCCCTTTTTAACCAGCCAACCAACAGTTACATCTCATTGCCTTAGAGACTAATGAGGGCTGAAATAGCAACAGGCAATTTGATATTAAACACAGCACACAGGGAAAGTGAAACTACGAGAGCAGAGGTCAGTATTATTTATTGTGATTGGTTTGGGGAGAAATATAATGGGCTATGCAGAAATGTGAAGAAGTAGACACATACCTGTTAAGGCTGGAGGTGCCAGAATTTGGAGACATTATGTAAATGATGCAAAGCCTCTTTTTTCTTTTTTAATATGATCATTTGATTCATTTGCTACTAAACACTTGTGCAAAGTTGAACGGAAAAAGGAAAGAGGAAGAGATCCTTTATCTAGGTTTATATTCTAGATAGAGCTGGACTAACCAAGGCATCAAGACTGAAAAATGAGCCATATAGGCAGACTTTTGTATCTGTGCAAAGTCCCATCCACTCCATGGAGGTTGGATTGCAACGTAAGATTGGAAGGCTTAAAATTGTCTTGACCTTGGCTGCTGTGATTTTTTTTCCCACTTTTAGGATTCTTTCCATTTAAATACCTAACTGCCACTTTTCCATCAGTGAACCAAACCAAGCTAAATGTTTACAGTTAGTCCTCATGTTGGTGTTTTGCTGTTTTCGTGCTTTGACTCTATTAATGACCACTGCTTAACATAGTCCTATTAAGTATAATAATTAAAATACTGTGCCATGACTTTTTACTAAACCATAATTATGACTTTTTGTTGTGCTTTACCATGACAAAGCCATAATTTCTACCAAAGCACATGAACAGCCGTAGGGATGACTATTCATAGCAAACAGTGTATACTATTTGTAATTTATCCATGACGAGATCATGAGCTTCTAAAATGTGTATATTAATTGAAGCTGTTCAACAAGCAGCTTATGGGAATATATTTCAGCCTAACACTAGCAAACTTTACACTGTGACTATTGCTTCATGTATTTGCTAACTGCTCTCTGTGAGTCCATCAGTTTACACTGTTTTTATTCCCTGATTGGAAGACTCTCCAAACCCCCAAAGAGCTTCATGATGACAACACAAAACCTTGTGTTTGGAAGGTGTTTCACAATCTAAACGTCTACATTTTGTAGATACCAGATACCTTGCAAACATAAGTGTGTCTCAGCACAAATCATGGGTGCTCCAAGAGCATATGGTTTATTACATCTCCAGTGCAAATAGCCCTCTGATTGTGTATGCACAGGAACCTTTACCTGCAATGGTAAATTTGCATGAACATTCACATTTTCCCATTCCACAAATAAAATTTATTTAGTTTTATTTTACTCATTATGAACAACATTTCACTTGCACAAATATGTGCAGGGGTTATGAATACTTTCTGAACAAGGTCATGTCTTTTATTTACCAAATGTCTGATTGCTTTTTAATCGGCGTTTACCAAAAGGCAATCCTGACATCGATGACAGCAAGCAAACATGTCATAATTCTTTATTAACAGAATTTTAGAAGAAAAACCCGCATCTTTCCTAGAGCGCCTTGTTGTAGTCTAAAGCCCTGATCTCACAAAGACTTACACAAAGGCTTAACCTTCAGGACTCTAAATAATCCCAGTACAGTTAATGGGACTTACCCAGTGTGTAAAGCTAAGCACAGGTACATTTCTTTCGGGCCTAACAAAGTACATCCTCAGAATTGAGATAAGGGGCCAGTGATCTCCCCGAGAGCATACATCTGCCCTGAAGTCAATGGAGTGTTGATTTATATCAGCTGAGGATCTATACCATAAAACTTCACCTGATGAATCTTAAACCTTTGGTTTAATTCTTAATACAGTATCCAGATGGTTAAACTGTTACTATCATAAAAGATTCTTTCATTATTTATGTGGATTGAAATATAGCTAAGTAGTTTTCAACAATTGCATTTACACAAAGTCACTTGATGGAAAAAAAGTAGGGGGGAAGGGGTTGTTTACAAAACAAGTTATAATAATGAAGCCAAAGCTGCTAGACTGAGCCAAGAGACCTCTTAGTAAATCATTTATTCTGCAGTTTGACAATATTTACAAAGGTTTTTACATGAATTATTTACTCGAGCTTTTATAATATGTAACATCCTGTACACAAAACAGCAACAACACATTGAAGTTACAAACCTGGGAAAAAACAGTTATTCAATGACAGATGGTGGAAGGGCTCTGGAAAAAAAGGAAGTTTACAACTAACACAAGCAACTATCTCTTCTATCTGTTATCAATAAAGAGAAAAGGAATGGCAGGAAAATGTGATTCAAGGAAACAAGACAATTTTTCAAAAGCTACATTAGTTGGGATTGCTGGGGTGGTTGGCTTGTTTGTTTAAGTATTTTGTTTTAGTTTCGAGCTCCAAAAAATGCCATTTGAAAGAGTTTCCACCACCAATGACAGGCTCTAAGGTGCACAATGCAGCATAAATGAGGGAATCACAAAACACTGCTGATGGCCATATTGTTATTGTGACCCATTATTATTTTTTCTTTGTTCTACAGTAGTGCCCAGAGTTCCCTATGAGTGTGGATGGTCTGTTATATGTGCTGTACGTGCACACAGGAAGACACTCCTTGCTCTAAGGGTTTATAATCTAAATACGCAAGACAGATAGACAGAAGTATCGTTATCTCCATTGTACAGATGGGGATCAGAGAGATTACATGAATTGTCCAAGGTCACAAAAGAAATCTGTGCCAGGTCTAAGTATGGGACCTGGCTCTCAGTCAAGTCCATAAATATCAAAGGAGAAAAGCTTGTTAGCCACATTTGACATATACATACATAAACTGCTTCTTTAACCTCCATGTCCCATTCTCTGGTGTCAGTGCCTGCTACATTGCTGGCATTATTGACCACACACCACCACAGCCCCATAGCCTCTGCCAGAACTCAAAAAGGAAGGTGAAAAGAAGCAAGAGGACCTGAGAAAGGGTCTGTGTCACTGATACTCTGTAAAGGCAATGGGCTTTCCTGGCGCAGGTGTCCAAAGCTGAATCAGCCACTCCTCCCACAACTCCCCAGAAGGGAAAGAGGTGTTAGGAGATTCCGTGCATTAACGCGTATTCAACAGAGAATGCAGAAGGGATAGAATGGAATCCCAGAGCTGCGGTTTGGCCAGGACACCAGGATGAACTGTCAACTCCTGCGAACAGAGTGACGGGAGCTTTGTTAACAACAAACGGGCTGGACTCTCCATCCTAAGGGTCATTTATGTTCCCAAACATGCAAATGATTCAACATCAGGGTTCAAGGATGAAGTTGAAGAGGAACCATTAGAAATAACACCTTGTAGGAGATGAAGATAACCCATGAGGGACCCCTCCAATGAACTGGATTGAAAGGAGCCCAGAGAGCACACACTGAGGAGAAGGAAGATGAGGAGCTGCAAGGTATCCTGCCAAGGATGACATTGCGGAGGAGCTGTGTAGGTTCTAACCTTGCGGGAGGTGGAAAAGGACCCAAGAGGGATTCTGCTTAGGAGATAGACAAAGAGGATGGATTTTTTTTTCAAAAGTTGGGTCAATTCCACATCAAAATGAAGCCAAATTTGCCAAAACTTCTTGGTGAATCAAAAAACTGGTTTATGAAACACCAAAAGACAGTGTCCGAAACAAAATGTGAAACTGACATTCACCAAGTAGCAGCACCGAGGAGCAGAGAGAGCAGACAAAAGAGTTAGTGGGTAGAAGATCAGAGAGGTAGAATTAGAGTGGAACAGCTTCATGCAGAACCAGACAGCCTACTTAAAATTGGATTCAGAATTATGTAATATGTCAGTGGAGGTGACAGAATATGAAGGTGTTTCCTGGAGTGAGAATACTCTGGCCACAACTTCCAGAACCCCTGAACACTAGAGAATAGAGATATAGCACGACCAAAGAGAATTGTCCTTATTGAGACAGAAAGTGAATAAACCACTATATGGATTGCAGTTGGGGCGGAGGTCAAGGTAAGAAAAAATGCCAGCAATATTTGGTGGCAGTACTGTGACAAGCATAAAGCAGACTTACTTTTTACATTGTCACAATTAGAGTAGCACAATGCCCAGGAGTAGCCAAGATATTTCTTAGGGAGTTACATCCAGGTAAAGAGTCAATATAAAGTGGTGGGGCTTGTAAATTTGTTTCCTCCGCCCCTAATTTAATTAGTTTTACACAGAAAAAAAGTTTTACAACTGCAGCCACATTGCTACATTGCTATTTTTATGCACTAGCTCGAGCAGAGCTAGTGAATGAACATGGAATCATAGGACTGGAAGGGACCCTGAGAGGTCATCTAATCCAGTCCCCTGCACCCAAGGCAGGACTAAGTATTAGACCATCCTTGACAGGTGTTTGTCTAACCTGCTCTTAAAAATCTCCAGTGATGGAGATTCCACAACTTTCCTAGGCAATTTATTCCAGTGCTTAACCACGCTAACAGTTAGGAGCTTTTTCCTAATGTCCAACCTAAACTTCCTTTTATGCAATTTAAGCCCATTGCTTCTTGTCCTATCCTCAGAGGTTAAGAAGAAGAATTCTTCTCCCTCCTCCTTGTAACAACCTTTTATGTACTTGAAAACTATTATGTCCCCTTTAGTCTTCTCTTTTCCAGCCTAAACAAACCCAGTTTTTTCAATCTTCCCTCATAGGTCATATTTTCTAGACCTTTAATCATTTTTAAATGCTGCAAAGAGTCCTGTGGCACCTTATAGATTAACAGACATATTGAAGCATGAGCTTTTGTGGATGAATACCCACTTTGTCAGATGCATGTTCACCTACAAAAGCTCATGCTCCAATAAGTCTGTTAGTCTTTAAGGTGCCATAGGACTCTTTGCTGCTTTTACTTACTCCACTTAGGAAGGAATAATCAGCTGCACACATAGTAAATAAATGGGAAATGACTGCATAGGAAGGAGTAACAAAAATGATTACGTTTCAGAGGGGTAGCTGTGTTAATCTGGATGCAGTCATTTCCCATTTATTTACTATGTGTGCAGCTGATTATTCCTTCCTAAGTGGAGTACTTGGCATTTGTCCTTTTGAATTTCATCCTATTTACTTCAAAACATTTCTTCAGTTTGTCCAAATCATTTTGAATTTTAATCCTATCCTCCAAAGCACTTGCAACCCCTCCCAGCTTGAACCCCATTCATTATGCCCTTCCAGGATGACTGTGAACCACTGATAACTACTCTCTGGGAATGGTTTTACAACCAGTTATGCACCAACTGTATAGTAGCTCCATCTAGGTTGCATTTCCCTAGTTTGTTTATGAGAAGGTCATGTGAGACAGTATCAAAAGCTTTACTGAAGTCAAAATATACCATGTCTACCACTTCCCCCCTAGCCACAAGACTTGTTACCCTGGCAAGGAAAGCTATCAGGCTCATTTCATATGATTTGTTCTTGACAAATCCATGCTGTTACTTATCACCTTATTATCTTCTAGATGTTTGCAAATTGATTACTTAATTATTTGCTCCATTATCTTTCCTGGTACAGAAGTTAAGATGACCCAAATTGGGAATTACACCTCTAAGCCTCATCTTGCATCATTTCCAGCCAGTCCTTTTGCCTTTTCAGCACTTTTGTTTGGTTTTGCAAAGTGAGAGAAGTGCCAATCAGAGTTGGCTAGTGAGTCATTTTGGCCTTTTTTTTTCTTTTTTTTTAATTGTGACTATCTTGTGAAGGTCACAAATACCTGCAGGTCAAGGTCCAAGAAGAGTTCAGAAAGGTCCAAAACAGAGTAACTGATATATACATGTACAGTTGGCCACCTAAGTCAGGAAGACTCAAAGAAGCTGAAGGGATTGAGAGAGTCATGCCTGGGTTTGGAGAGAGACTAGAAGACAGGGAACAACTGAAATAACCAGAATAGTTGGGAAAGGGACTGAGATGGTCAGAAGTTGTGCAGGAGAGTTGTCTGTTATCTACTCATCCATTTTTATCATGGGATGAGTTTTATCTGGTGACAGCCCATCAGGTAAGTGACAGAAAGCTCAAGTCACCAGCTAAAGCTTGTGAACTTCAGCTTTCCTACAGGACTTTCACTGTGCTGCCACTCTAACAGCCACTGATTTATTTATTTTTTTTTGACACTTCCAATTAGGATTTCTTCCTCTGGTTTCTGAGGCTGATTCCCTGAAGGCAGATGTGTGCTCGTGCCCTTGTTAACTGCTTTCAAAATATTGCTACTATTGTCAGTAACTGTACTATTTACAGAACTGCTCCTGGAGTTCATTCAAAATGTTTGGTGGATTTGTGCTTCTTAGCGAAGCTACTAATTCTGAAGACTGCTCACCTTCTCTGGTGGTGAGTTGCCTTAGTAAATACGAACCGGTTAAAGTGGGTGAAGGGTCTTACCCTAATAAGTGAGGAGCACCTGCAGATCTAACGATTTCAGTTGAAGTTGCAGGTGCTCTTAACTCTGAGGATTTGCTCCTAAAGAGTCTGTGAGAGGTAGTCCCATTTATGCCCACATGCTGACTTGGTATGGAATGAATTATACAATCATACTAGAGTGCACACTGGATACAAGTTTCAAATAGATGCATGGATGGAAACTTCAGCCCACTGCTTTTAATTCAGGCTGGATGTTTCAGAAAATTGAAAATGGGAAAAATATATTTGGGTGCAAGGGAGATGGGGAACCCAAGACCAATCAACATGTGATTAGTCATACTTGTGCTATAGTCTCGCACAATGAGACATGCTGCAGCTAATCACCACCTCCTCTCGTGGAACCCCTTGAGAGACTCATATCTGCGCAGGGTGTCCGTATAACATTGGGGGCAAGAGACTCAGGTGGCCTAAGCAAGACTAGTTTCCTTTTCACTGGGTAAGAATTTCATTTGAAGGATACTACAGCTGAGCATCTGCTCTTGTAGATGTTCTGAAAACACTGCTAACACGCCAAGTGGAACAGCCTGTCGATCTTATAGAATTTGTTGGACTAGACTCTCTTCATGGCAGGGACAGTCTCTGTCTATAGAAGTGTACTGTGCCTAGCATAATGGGGCCTCAATCTTGGCTGAGGCCCCTATGTGGTGCCGTAGTTCAAATAAGTTATTAACTTATTATTATTACGTGGGGGAGGGGCAGCACCTAGCCCATGGTGTGGGCTGTACTGTAATAGGAATACTACTAAAACTAATCCTGTTAGAGGCTATTCTAATGATACAGATTAGATCATTGGTTAAATCTACCAGAATAAAAGGTTGATACATTATATTTGTGTTTTTCATTCCTGACATTTTAAAGTTCAGTTATGCAAACTGTCAGTAAATGTTGTACAGTATATAAAGCTGCTCTTTATTCTTCCAAATTAGGCTGTGGGTGTGTGTTAATTTCAGTACAGAGGCAGAAAGATAGGAATTTGAGGAGAGATTTTAATCCTGTAAATAATGGTTTCATTAAGAACCATACATGACTCCGCAGGGAACTCTAAATATTAAGATTGGTAATAAAATCATTAATTGTTCCAAGTTATTCAGCATATCCCAGAAGCCTAAAAAGTTAATGACCATTAGTTAAGAGCCAAATACAGAAGGAGCAATATGCTGACTGGTTCATTTCAAATTGGACTGGAAATAGCACATCAATGTAGCAAACAGTCCTACAATGGCAGAGCAACAGGCTACATTACTTACATTGGCTTTTCAATCGCTGATTTCTAGGTCACAGACAAAAAACACTAAGACAGAATTAAGGTAACAAATCCATAGAAGTTATTTCTAGACCCTTATTAGAACATTGTGATAATTAAAAAACAAATCTAGTGCCTCCCAGATTTCAGTCTCATAGTTTCATAGAACATCTGAAACTTTACAAAAATAATTCTCTTCTGACAAATATGAGATGATTTTTAAAAAAAAAAAAGTTAAGGTCCCTATGAAGCTTTATGACATCAAAATAACACTTATGATAGCAAGTGACTAAGTACATGCTTAAGTGTATTGCTGAATGGGGACTGTACTGATGGAATTGCTACCATTGCTCTGCAATGACTGCAACAGAACCTCAGCTGTGCTTGACCTGCATTCAACATAGCCTGGGGGGCCAATATAGGTAGCTTCTTGACACCTTTATGCTTAGTTCCGGGGCCAGCTCCTAACACAATTTACAGTAGAGTCTAAATTACACTATGCGCAATGGCCACCAAGGGCCTGGTCCAGCAGCCTGGGATTACCAAAGCTCCAACGTTCCAGTCACACCTCCTTCCCCTAGCCATGTCCCTGGCACACGGTATATACACTGGTGCTAGCAAGGGGGATAGGAACAGAGCCATCACAACTCGCTGTTCACCACCTAGGAATTCCCCTTGGCTGGGACAATCCCCAACTGCGCAGTTAAACTGTGTTGGCTGTGGGGCTATGCAAAGCAAGTGGAGCAGGAACCAGGAACATGTAAATAAAGGAGCCAGTAGGTCCTCCTCTCTCACAATGTACTGGCAGAGTGTTAGTCTAGATGACCCTTGTGGTCTCTTCCAACCCTATGGGTCTATGATTCTATGAATGCACTCAATTCCTGGGCTCAACTGTGCCCTAAGTGAATGAGAGATGGCAGAAGTGTGTGTGTGTGGTGGTGGGAGGGGTGTCATATCAGTAGCAGAACACTAGAGTTTATTGGAATATCTATGCTGTTTCGTCAAGGGCAAAAATTTCAGGGGGGGGTCTTTCTGGGGCAGGAGGGAAATACAGAGAAAGACCCTATAGCTGGGTGGTTATGATCGTGACCTGGGATGACAGGAGACAAGTTCCTGCTCTTCCTGATTTGAAGTGAGCTACGATGAGAAAAACTTAGTTCTGAATCAGAGAGAGCAGGGATTTGAACCAGGGTCTTCTCAGGCCAGTACTCTAATCAACAGGCTATACAGTTAGTCAGCATCATACATCATTTTTGGAAATTTTTGGTTTTCTTTCAATACAGAAGAAATCTGAAAACCTCCAAAGTTGCTGCAAAAATGAAATTGTCATTGGTCAGCTGTAAGAAACACCTCACTGCAATGTTGATGTGCCTAATACCAATCATGACGAAGATACTGCATCAAATTCTGTGAGAAACTGACATGACAACACAGGCGGTGCCACTTACATAGCAAAAACACATTTTCAGACTGTGTCACACTTCTAATCTGGATTTTGTATGCTTTTTGATGGTTTCATGAGAAAAATAAGCAACATTCACTTGTCTGCTGCACTTCTGCACATTTTTACAAGGAACTTCCTTTGTAGAAGTAGACAATAGGTCTCACCGGTTAAGTGGGAAAAGTGGAATTCTTAGCTAATTCTATACTGGTCTTCTTCATCAACATTTCTGAATTTTCCTCACCAACATCCCAGATTTTCATTTGGCTTTGTGTGATGTGTTTTAGTGATGTGTATGTAAATTCTGAGGGTGAAATCCTGACCCCATTGACTACAATGGAACCAGGATTTTACCCTAATTTATTTTTGACTGCATGTACTAACAAAAGCGCATTGATCAATTAAAATGCCACAATATTTTCAAAAAGTTTACAACTCTTCAGAATTGAAATCATTCATAAAAACACTCAACTAGAAGCCATATTCTGAAATCATACATACAATATCTTATAATTTCTACATTTATAGTTATCCATCTATTCAGTTAGCCTGTCCTAGTAATTATTCCGTGAAAGGATCTCATTTACCTTCCTTCCTCATGTTAAAAAGCTTCATAAAGCAGTGACAGTGCTGCTAAATTAAGTGTACTTCAGGCTAATTTTATGTTTTTATCACAATACTAGGGAAGTATTAGGAAGTTATTATTTTGTCAGCTCTCTCATTTAGCAAAGCAGCTTCAATTTATTAACAGTGTGGAGTGTGAATGAATCAATATGTTTCATTGGGCAATGTGTCATTTGTTAATCGGATATTGATGAGATTATTGACGCACAGCTAATTAATCTCAAACCCTGCGCTAGCCTTCATATGTCTCCTTAATTATGTTCTTCATCTTAGTCTTCTGACTTTGGCAAATAGATGCTGGCTTGTAGACAGTGAGTGAAGTAAGCTGTCAGAGGGTCTTTTCACACGTTTACAATCCCTTGGCAGCAAAATTATCTTCCTAGTTGTAAATAGGTATCAAACAGATATTTAATAATATTTGCCAGAAGACTGATATTGATTTGGCAGGAAGTTGCTCTAAATTAGGTTAGCAGGAGAGTCTTGCATCAGAAGAGGAACACTGTGAAAGAAATATCTAATGAGCATTAAACAACTATAAACCTATTGGTACCTGAAGTATTGAAACTGGGTTTCTATGGTCATTATCTTTGGACTTTCAGCTAAAGAGAACTCAAATAGAGGTCTGACTTTTTTCAACCCCAAATTCCATTATTTTGTTAATTAGCCAGGCATGGCAACAAACCAGTAGCTTTTGCTAAGAGATGGCAGCACAGCAATGATTTCAGACCTGTCTGAGAGTGTCACAGAGGAAATGGAATTCAGACTTCACTTTTTGAGCACCCCCTGCTGGTTGACTGCACAGAGTGTGACATGCTGCTAATAGTTGCCAGGGGATGATTTGTTTATTTCTGCTGGAGTCAAATGAACATATTGAGAGTACAGTGGTAATTAGCAAAAAGAATTGGGATAAGAGAGAAAATGAGGCGGTACAGATTTGGGGACTGTTTGTTGTATCTACCCCGGCCCTGATTGTCTTGGATAATTTATACCCTGCTTCAGGATAACAGGGACTTTTTTAAAAAGTCCATAAATTAATACAAATTAATACATAAAATATATAAAGTGGTGTGATTAACTAGTGGAAATTCCATTGGGGTCTCAGCTTAATGAAACTCATACACTTGCTCTGTAGGACTGAGGGTCTTGTTTGAAGGCGAGGAAATAGGTGCTGATAGCATTTGTTTTATATATAAAAAAAGCCATTTGATATCATCTTCTTAATGCCTATCCCAAACTTAATCAGACTTTTTTTTTTAATTAAGAGATCTTGAGCACTCTAGGATCATATTGTGGGCTGCCCTGTGCAAGGGAGCGAGAGGATGTAAGATGACCCTTTACTCCCCCATGCTGGCTTTCCATCACATGTGGTGCAGAGGGGTAGTGCAGCTACCACAGGATGGCTATGTCCTCTCCCATGCATGTGAGTTGGGACTGGGTGGGAAGGATGCAGAAAGTAGTGACTAGAATAGCTTTGCCAGTGTTTGAAGGGAAGTAATCTGGGCACAGTACAGGGCTGGTACAAAGAATTTCTCTCCTGGACCAGAGGGAACCTGGAAAGACTGTGCCTTTCCTGGTCTGTTCATGGGTTGTACATAGTGCTCCACATGCAGGACTTGTGGCAAAGCCAAACTGACACCTTAATGGAATACTTACACCAAAAGCAATAAAAGCCAGATCCCTTTAAAAATAACATCTAAAAAGACCTATTTATTATTATTATTATTATTATTATTATAACCACCATCATAGCACTCAAGAGCATAGTCATGGACCAGGACCCCACTGTGCCAGGCAGTGTACAAACCCAGAACAAAAGATGCCCTCCACCCCTCCGAAGAGCTTACAGTCTAAGTTTTTTGTGTCTCATTCCATCAAACTGGCTTCTCTTAAAATGCCTGAAAAAAGGTGGGATTTGCAGCCTGTCATTAAGTATGTAACATAATTTACCATCAACTTGTTGGGCTGTTATTAAGTGTGTCCATGTCTGATGTTAAATAGAAATGTACATTTTAATTTGCACAGTTTTGTACGTGAATATGCATTGGGGGTAGGTGCCAGCATGACAAACCCCTGGGGCCTGAAATGACTTTTCTATGTGCAAAGCAGGGACAGAAGCCGAACTCACTTTCTTGCACGGCCCATGCAATGTGCCCAGTCAACCCCTAGATAGTTACTCACATCTATTTGAGGACAGTTGTTCATTCCTCAGGCCCATTCAATACTTGGCCTTTCTGATGTGAAAGCCAACTAGCATCAGTTGTATGATGAGGAAATGGTCTACAAAGATATGAATAAAGAATATATCTTAAAAATTCCAAGCAGCGCAATTATAATTGTACTCAACTTTAAAAACATATGATACCACTTATTTACAGCACAGATAATGAACTTCATTTGACACTTGCATATACTACAAATGAGAATTTAAAAATATGTCCCTTGGCTAAGCAAGTCAGGTTTCATTGAGCAATATTTCAGTCTATTAAAAAACTTGCCTTTAAAAACATTACCATAAGTATCCTTTTTTCTACCATAAAAAAAGAAGCCAGTACTACAATGGCAACAGTTATAGACCTAACTGTTCACTGCCAGCCAAACAAACACACCCAGATGTGACCCTTATCTTAAAGACTGTAGCTTGCAAAAAAAGGAAATCAGTGTCCATTTTATTTCATAATTTATAGAAATGTTTGTTTAAAAGGATCAATGGCTTCTAAATCCGAAGATAACCAACACTCACTTTGTCAATGACCTTCAGCATGACATTGGAATATGCAGCTGTTCATCAGAGTTTATTATTTCACAGATATTGACCAACAGGTTACATTGAGGGTGTTTACTAATACTACCATTTTTTAAAAATAGACTTCACTTGATATGACAATAGGGAGTAGCAACCATCTGAACTTCCTTTGTTTCAGTTTGTCATATATAATTAATATTTACATAAAGTACTAAATGTCTGACCACAGCCTTTATGATTAATCAATAATCAGTTATTTAGAGTAACATTAACAACCTTTACTAAAAGCATTACTGCAATACACTTACACAGTAAACCAAAAATCTGTATCTGAAAGTGACAAGAAAAAAATACCACATTTTTTAAAATAGAAGGAAAGTAGTTCCATGTAAGTGTAAGCTCCCTATTTACTATAGACAACCGTTTCCTTTTAAAAATTTTATAATTTTATATGGACAATCAAAAAGCATGATATGTCCGAGTAACATATCATGAATCATGGTACCTATAATCCATACAAAATCTTACTGGCTACTGATTTTTGCTTCTCGCTTATTTTGCTTCTGGCTGAAATAAAGCACATAATAAATCATCAAAATTTGAAAATGCTAGAGAGACGCTTTCCAGTTTTTGGTCTGAGCACAAGACTGGGTACTAATCCCACCTGTGACAGTGACTCCTTCCTTTGTGGTCTTCTACAAGTCACTTAGCCTATGACAACCCAGTTTCTACATTTCTAAAGTGGAGATACTTGCCTCACTCAAACAGTATGATAAAGGTTAATCAGATAATGGGCCTGATTCATCTAAACTGTAAATGGTAGGTATAAATTGTACCTGCTGGCACCAGTGATTTCCCCTCACCTTTATGGAGGGCAAGTGCTTTTGCTGTTGTCATCCTTCCTCAGCATTTATAGAGAAGGAGCAGCTTAAATTTCTGGTGAGGTTCTTGGGAGCCCTAAGAATGCATAAGAACAGCCTCCAGCCACCTTTCTGAAACAGCAGATCTGGCTGAAAAACAACATGACATTTTCATCTTTTCCTCTCCCACATCCATCCCACCCTGTCACGTCAAAATTCTGACACAAGTTTTCATCAAGATTTCAAATTTTGAAATATTTCAGTCAACAGTACTGGACACTCTGGGTAGGTCTGGTCTTCTACAGGCCATCTACCACCTCACAGTACAGTATCCTCCCTGAACTCCTTGGACTCCCCCCATCAGGGCTTTGGACCTGGCTTTACACCAGAAAAAGCTAGTGTAAGCATGAATCTGACCCCATGCTTAAAAAGCCCTTTGAAGAGGCAATATAGGATAATTGTACACTCTATACGCAAAACGCTACATACAGTAATTCAGCAGGAAGTCTGAGGGATGGGTCCTGAGCCTAAGCCACCGTTAACAGCAATTTATTTCAGGACTGCAGAAAGGAGAAAAACAGACGCTCAACATTTGGATGCTACAGTTTTCATATACTGAAATATAAAGCCACATATTCCTCATGTTACCTTTAGATAAATACTGCTTTACATACATTTGATTTTAGCACTTAAAATAGGGAGTTGGCATCCACGGGCCTGATTCTGCTCTTACGTCATTTTCAGAGCAATATAAATAGGTTTTCAGTGGCGTTCCTCCCAGCTTACACTGATGTAAATGAGAGAAGAATCAGGGCCTAAGTGCACAGTTTTATACAGACAAAGCTCTGTAATACGAACGCACCAAATGTTCCTACATGCTGCAGAATCTACCCTGCAAATCCTACATTTTCAAATTCTATTCTACATTTTCTTAATTCTAATTAAACAAATCTTAATCTTGACTTTAATGGCTACAATTATGATACTTCATTATGTTAAATGTTAGTTGCAACATAAGAATAAATTGTATAAACAGTTTAGCTGCAATTGCATGGAGTCTAACTGTACATTACTCATTAACAAGATGTGGGTAGCAGCAATTATAACATTTCCTCCTAATGTCCCCATTTATTGAGTCACAGCAGCAAGCCCCCTTTTCACAACACACACTGATTGACGATAGCAGCTTTTGTACTTGTGAAGAACAGGCACAGTAACCTGCTGTGTGCCTCTAACTCAGATCGATGAAAGTACACATTAGCTCTTAGCCTCACAGGCCGGAGTTCCTGAAGGTCAAAATAGCCATCAGCATCACTGCAGGGTAGAGAAATCGTTTCACAAAATGTGAACAAAAACAACGCAACTTGCTTTGCAGTTTGATTATTGTTTATAGATACAGCAAGCCAAGAATTAAAGCATAGCCTTGAGGCAGCGTAATTATTTACAGCTGAAGACTCATATCATTATTACCATGCTCCTAATTGCTTGAAGTTATATCAATGTTAGTTGATTTAACACATTTTTGATAACATACATGGAAACTGCTTTTCTGCACATGGAGTGTCAGTTTAACTGTTAGATGGTTTCTTTATTTTTAAGGATTTTTATTTTCCTTTCAAACTGCCCTGTGCTTGCCATCGAAAAAAGCCCCTCACCTATAATTTTTTCCTTTATTCTTGTTGTCTTTAAATATCACTGCAGTATTTATAATGTTTCTATGGTAAGGTATATTTAAATTTAGCTTGACTAAAATTGTAGTTTTGGTTTTGATTCAATTTCACAGCAATATCACTAACTAGAGAATAAATAAAATTTTGCTCCAGGTCTTGAGTCCTAATCTTTTTTCCCCATGGTACCTGAATTGAAAGCCTGCTCAACAATAAGGACCGAATCTGTTTCTATTTGAAGACTATGGGGAAACCCCCAGTGATTTGAATGATATCCGGATACGGTCTTAAATATGTCAGAAAGATGATCTTTTCTAATACCAACACATCCATCCCCAAAAGTGATGGCAAACTAAAACAATAACAACATAATAAATAATAATAATGGAAGATCTAGGAACTTTCCCTTCACCTGGCTTGCCACATACCATTTGTAAACTGGAAGCTCTTCCATTTAGGAATCATAACCTCATATGTGTTTGTGCAGCATCTACTGCAATACGAGCTGATCCCATTTGGGGCCTCTGGGCACTACTGCAATATCAATATTGAATTATACACACAAAAAAAACTACAATAAAACAACGCTGTTTAGATTGTAAAGTCAAAGATTAGGATATTTCAGATTTACAGTTGCCCACAGAACCTTAATTTGGCCCCCTTGTGCATTTAACTGGGCACTTAACGGGACAGAGATTCTGCTAAATAAATAGTATTTGATAATGTAATAAAAGATTAGAATGCATAAATACAAGGGGGCTGAATTAAGATTTCACTGGCAACCAGAAATCTGGCATTTCTGAACTTTTGAGTGCTTGGCTTTGCAATCTTAATCCTGTTCTTTTTAACATAATTGGGTTTTGTTTGTTTAAATGAAATTCATAGGATTTTTAAAGGGAAAAAAGGAACAAATCTAGAGTGTACCACTGTAACAACTGCCTAGCATGCATCAGAGTTGGAAGCCTGAACACTCAGCATCCCAAGGGTGGCTGACAACTTTGCTCCTCAGGCACGATGGAACGCTCAACAGTAAGAGTAAAGCTCATCTGTGCAAGAGACAGAACCTTCTCCGGATGTGGTCAGAGAGTGTGGAATAAGCCCCTCCCCCGAACTAGGGACTATCACAAACCTCACCACTTACTTCTCCAAGAGCAAGGCACATTTCTTTGACCTTGCCTTCTCTAATATAAACACACAGCAACAGCTATACAAATTTTATTAAAGCTAATGTTAAAAAGTTATATAATATACAGGTTAAGAAAAGAGTGTCTGTGCATCTGGGTATACTGCTTAGATTATCCATAAATACAAACTTTGTTTTTGAAGTCATAAAATACATATAGTGCATAATCAGCCATAACCCAAATTAAGGTGAATAAATATAACAGTACAGTTTAGACATTAGAATCTGACTACTCAGGTACATCACTGATGAAGAGTTATACAGAGAGTTGGCTGTAGAAAGCAAATATAGGAATGAGTTTAGTAAATGAGCATTTAGGGTAGATTGTCCATTTGGAAAATACAATCCATGAGGAAAGTACTTCAGTTACTTTCCCCATTGCGCTTCTCATCGGCACTTCAGCTCATCCCTCCTGGCATTGCCGATATCTGGTGATGTGTCCTATTTAGATGTCCCTCGACCACCTGATGGCTCTATTAAACAAAAAAACAAACCAAACAAAAAAAAGATCCTCCACACCACATGCTTCTCCTCTAGGGAGAGGACTAGAGAACAAGCAACATGTGACAGATGTGTAGCCATGTTGCTTAATGCACTACTGGAAGGCACTCAGATACAGGCAGTCCTCGGACTTACAACACAATTGGTTCCTGAAAATTGCATCATAAGTCAAAATGTCGTAACTCGTAACTGCAATCCACTCCATTGTGGGACTGAGCTTCGTAAAGTCAAAACCAATTGCCATAAGTCAAATCAGGGTGTCAATTCTGAAGCGTCGTAAGTGCCGCTGGTCATAAGTCAAACGCTGTAATGTCAAGGACTTCCTGTATTATGGTGACTCATTTGATATAAAACCCTATCTAGAATATAATAGAGAAATTTTGTCCTGGCTCTCTCTCTCCCTTCCCTCTGGGAGGCTCCTGCCCAATGTGGCGCCTATGGGAGACAGCTTCTGGCAGAGCCATCCTTTGGGTATTGAAAATCAGGGTGACTACCCTGGGCCCCACACTTTGGGGGATCCCAGACTCCGGGGCTAGATCAGCCACCATCAGTCCCTCCCCCTTTCCTCAGCACCTTCTGGCCGCTGGTAGCCCCACCGATCAGCGCCTCCCCCTCCCTCTCAGCACCTACTGCAGATCAGATATTTCATCGTGTCAAGAGGCACTGTGAGGGAGAGGGTTGAGGAGCGAGGGTGCAGTGTGCTTGGGGTAAGGGTTGGAACTGGGTAGGGAAGAGGTGAAGTGCGGTGGGGCCTTGGGGGAAGGGGTGGAATGAGGTGGGGCCTGGGCAGAGACAGGGGGGAGTACCCCCCAGCAGATTAAAAACTTGGTGCCTATGTCCCAGGCCCGAAGCATGTATTGGATCTGGGAGTTTTTTTCTTAATCTAATGAAATATGTTTATATACTTGATTCTTGGTCCTCCAATTCTTGACCCTCATTCATGTGAGCATTTCCACTGAAGTCAACTCAAGTGAATAAGAATTTGCAGGATTAGGCCTTTAAAATCTCCACTTAATGGTCGCTAATCAGCAATCCATCTTTATTCAGCAAAGTATTAAGCACATGCTTAACTTTAGGCAGGAGATTAATTTCCAGTGACTTCAAAAAAGCTAAGCACATGCATAAATGTGCTGAACTGGGGTCAAAATTCTTGAAGAATTTGTTCTTTGTTCATCTTTTCTTTTAAGGAAAGCAAAGAAATAATGACTTATTTAAAAAAAATATCATGGATCTTTTAAAAAATGGGTTCGCTGTTGAAAATTGTAGTTTCTGGCTATGGACACTGGTGACGTTAGCTGGATTATGTATTACAAATTTCAAACGAGGAAAGTCTTCCATTTTTGTCTGTGACTGGGGAAATAAAAAATTGCAATAGTGTGTGAAAGTGTCATAACAGCTTTTCACAGTTCAGGCACATTAAATTACCAGCAATCAATACTCTTAGGAAAGCTTAAAAGATATTTATTAGGAAAGAATAAAAAGAGACTGGTCTAGTTTGTACTTGAACAGTTCGAATAGTTTACATAATACCACAGAACCCTTAAGAACTGCATAGGTTGCAGCTTAGGAGAAGAAAAAAGGCCTGAACTAACAGATTCCACTGACTTCACAAGGAATTTTGCCTAAGTAACAATGACACAATGTAGCCTGTAGAAAGTAGGTTACAACATGCCTGGGGTAGGATTTGTGGATATAAACAAATACAAGCATAGGGCACAGGTGAAGAATATTAAAGCCAATAAGAGGGACAAGCTCTTTAGCACGTAACAGACCAACTGTTGCTATTGCCCCCTCCATATCATTAAAAACGAAAGGCTGTGTTTTAGTCTGTACATGTTCTGCTGTGCTTGTATTTTACACACTGATGTTCTGGAGCCCAGCTTCACTTTCTAAGATGACAAATAATGGCACCTGTGGTGACATGAAGGTTGTCTGCTGTGTGATGGGGTGGTGACTTGTTTCTAGTACTTTTAACAGGTTTTGTTTTCTTATTCTAGCTGGAGATGCACAGCACTAAAGTCAACGAAAGCTAATACAGTAAATGGAAACTGCTGTCAGTATGAACCAAATTAGTCAATCCTTTCAGCACAAGTGAATTTCAGATAGCAGCTCAAGCATGACCATTATGATCACAGCCTAGTGTTTATGTATACACAGGAACAATGAAGTGGCCTGGCAATTACTGGAAATACATTCCTCAAGCTTTCAGGCTATGCCAAGCTTAAAATTGTGGTCAGCTCATGTGGGAGAAACTAGATCAACTTGGATTTCATTGCAGCAATTGTAATTAAATTGTATGTTTTGCTTTTCTATAAAACTCTCAGAACTAAATGTACAGCAGCTTAAACTACTGTGGCATATATTACACTGTATGAGTTGGAATCTCTCAGGTATATGGTTATACCTCTTTTCCTGTCTCAGTAACCTTTCATGCATCATAGACCTATTGCATCATTATCTCTACTCTGCTATTCTGAAACTATTATAGGGACTGATCCAAAACTCACTGAAGGCAATGGAAAGACTCCTGTAGACTTCAATGGGCTTAGGTTTATGCCTATAACTAGCAACAGGAAAAACTCAGAATGTTTAGGATGAAATCCTAGCCCTAGTGAAGTCAATGGAAGTTTTGCTTATTTACGTCAATGGGACCAGAATTTCACTCATGGAGTTTGAATTCAGCTCACACAGGCATCCAAAAGTTTATTACTTACACAATCTATCCACCACTCTGAAGTCTGCAGAATTAGGGTGGAAATCTGAAGACAATAGGTTCATTTCTGGTTTTGGAACTTCTACTCCCATTCCCTGCAAGAAATATCATTAGACCAGCCGCTCTCATTCTCATGGTATTTCAAATAATTCATCCAGGTTAAAAAATATATATAATAGTTTTAAATGTCCCTTACTTGTGTGTTATTAGCAGTATCTCACACGATAAAGAAGAGAGAACTTTCAAATATACTTACTGTTTCTTAATTAATGGAGATACAAAATTTGCCATAGCAATGGTGGAGGGAGCAAGCAATGGCCATGCAGTAGCTCTTGGAGGCTTCACATCTCCTGATGCACTCGTTAGCCTGCAGAGCAATAGGACTCAGTACAACTGAACAATCACCAGTGGAATCCAGACATTCCCCTCTCATGAGGTCACTAGCACTGATGGCCCCTTTTGTAAGACCCCATGTCCTCCTCAGTCACGATGGACTTGTGGTTAAGACCACTGGGGACTAGGCAGTTCTGGGTCCTATTCTCAACTCTGACATTGACTTCTAGGGCTAGTCACTTTACCAGAGATAGATGGAAAATGGGTTATTTTCCCACAGAAACATTTCAATGTCATCAACATTTTCCAATCCAGATTTCAACTTTTCACTTCATAACAAAGTATGGTTTTGGTTTTCAGATTTTTTTTCATTGATACCTTTTTCTTTTTTTAAAGAAAACTTGGAAAATTCTGTGGAAAGCAGACTTTTTAAAAAAAGAAACAAATCATTTGGTTGAAAATCTAATTTTCTGTAAAAAACAAATTTTCCACAGAAAATTTTCAACCAACACTTAACTGTTCTGTGCCGCAGTTTTCCCATCTGTAAAATGGAGATAATTAGACTTCCTTACAATTCAATGGCATAGTGAGGATAAAAATACATTAATGTTTGTGGGATGCATACCATAGTGATGAGCACCACAGAAAGACTTATATAAAATTATGCTGCCCCTGTACAGATGTGATGGAGGTAAAGAACCCCTCACACAATCTCAATCCCCATCTTCCAACTCATCCTTGCTGAAATGGCCACTCACATTTTGCACTTTACTCAGTTCGGACAATGCAAATTGACCAGTCAATGTCATTTTTGTTTAGAGTTCATTTCACTTTCTAGTTCTCATGCATTATCGCAATGCTATGGTATTTAGGGTGGAAACACTGAAGGGGATGTGTAAATCTACATAAAAGGTATTTTCATTGAGAACTTTTATTTTAAAAATGTATTAAAACATTTCTATTATTCTACAGGGTTTTGTAAAATACATATGTAATTTTGCAAATATTTCATATAATAGGTGAAAAATTATACACAAACCCTACATTTTGAATCTAAAGCATGGACAGTGTTGTTCTATGCACACCCAACTTTTGTGCGTATGCAAAAAAATGGGGCAAAAATTATTTGGCAATTTCAGAACTTCATTTCCCTTCAGCTTGAGTAGCTTTGGGGTGTGTGAAAGACTGAGGTTGTGATGTTTTCTGAACCAGTTTATATATTCCTATTAACAAAATAACCTAATCTATCAAATAGTATTCATATTGTTTTCAAAAAGTTTGGGGGATTTTTAGTAGGAGGAAGGAAATTATATTTCAGAAATGGACTCCGGTGTTCTACAATTTTTCTCCTAGATCAGAACAGATAAAATATATTTTCACTGAAGCTGCTTCCCGCAGCAGCCTTTTCTTGCAGAAATTTGTTCTTAGGCACTTCCTGTCAGTGCTCCCCATCATTTCTCCAAAGTTTGCATTTTTTAATGTATATAAATTTTTCTGTCCATGGCAATAAATATCACGTCTGTCATCCCCGGCTATCAATATGTCGCAGAGACTGCTTTTCCATCTCATCCGGTTGTGATGAGCTTTCAAATTTGGCTCCAAGCATTCAACCCTTCTTGGCTCAAGAGTGAAGTAAATCTGCAATAGCCATTAACTCTTACTTTAACCATATTTGAGATCCTGAGTATTGTACTGTAGCCTCTTAGCTCACTAGTGTTCAAAGAGCTGCAAATGCCATTATGTTAATATTAAATCAAAATGGTATATACTGAATATTCCAGGTGTAATTATGAAAACCCTTTCCATGAGTCTATACAATAATTTCATAGATGTAACAATGCTGATGAAATTACAGTAAGCAACCATGAGATAGGACCATATATGATACTATTAGAAACTACTGCTGGTTCTAAATCCTTGAGATTGATGCTGGGGTCCAAATTCTTCTTTTGTGCCAGAACATAGTTCCTCTCCCCATGTTGCTTCCCTTCTTCCATTGGTTTTCTATGCTATTATTGCATATCATTTTTCTCATTTTAATCTTTTTAATCCTCCCAGAACCTGCATTCCTTTATAATGTAATACAGACATTGTTATATATAGTCATTTCTTTGCATACAACCACTATAAAGAGAAACTTGGGTTTCAGAAAATAAAGTTAAGGTTGTGTGGACAAAGAGACAGAGAAAGACTATAATCGCATGCTATTTCTCAAATATTATAATATTTATAAAAAATTTCTACACCTTAGATACACGTGCAGCATTTTATTATTCTGTTTATTCTAGAGCCTATTAAAATAATTTTATGGAAACATACAGCAAAACATTCTCGCACAACATACAACAGATGAAGTATAGCAGCAAAGAAATAGTGAAAAGTTGCCTGCATAACTGCCTGCAGCTCAACAAATTGTTTGCAACAAATAATTTATTCATCACATTCAACCTTCCTCTGCTTGCGGATGTTCATAAACAAGATAGCAAAAGCATTCAGTATGTGAAATTATTGGCGGATTTCTTCATAAAGAATGATAAAGTTTGTGAACAGTATGAAGAGTCCATTGCAAGTATTCTATATTCAGAATTCACACTGATGGTTATTTACATCAGGCACATGGTACTGCTTCTCCTCCTTGTTTGGATGACTTATTGTATGTAACTACAAAGGGTGGATCGTGCACACACTTCTACTATGGGGCACAGTTATTACCACCACTAGTAGTCCCTTTAAAGTTCCATTAATATGCCTGATAGTAGGTTTGGAGCCTAACTCTTTAAGAATTAAGAATATTACAACTGAGCATTTAATCTTAAAATTCACTTTTCATAAATATACAGTGGAATTTTTTTCCACTCTTTACTCCAAGCCAGGTCACATCCTCCACAATAATATGGTTGAAAAAATATTGATCTGGAAATGTAAAAAAAATCCTTTTGTATGTCATACAATAAATATGCCCGCAAATAGGAGAGATCGTTAACTGTTTTCAAACCTTTGTATTCTGCACTTAGTGACACTCAAATCTTGGCCAGAAAAATAGCTTTTTAATCCACACAAGGTAACTTCTGCCATTTTATTAAATGTTATTGAATGCTGTCTCTGGTAAATGTAGTACAAAAGCTAATATTTATACTGTATTGGAACAACAATAGTAATAAAAGAAATTAAGTTCATGTTGTGGCAAATATTTCCATTAAGATAAGGAAAGATCTTTCTTAGGAAGAGTTGCAGCTGACGGATGTCACACAGATACCTGCTGCTGGCTAGCTGCATGTACTGTTAATGAGTACACATATGACCTTGAAAATCCTAGCGAGAAAGCAGAGGGCCAATCCCACTGGGTTGCTATGGTTCTCATCAGCTGTTTTTTTGTTTCCTATCTGAATAATTCAGCATAAAGTGCAAGTACAGTATCGCAGCAATTCTTTAGCCCAGCTGGCGTGTCTGGAAAAACATTTGTAACTTGAAACCTTCTAGACACTAATATTAGGGAGACTTATTCGTCTGTCTGTTTAATTCAAGAGTCGGACACATGGGACTGAACACTGCAAGGTGCTCAGTACCCTCAACTCTCATTTACTTCACTGGGGAGTTGAGCATATGAGAACTTTGGGGGATCATGTCCATAAAGTCAAATTCATCCCTGCTATATTGAAGAACAGCTGATCACTCTTCTTCTTTACTTATCAGGAGAAGCTGTTTTCAGAGGTCTGCCCTATATTCACTAGGTCACTTTGGAATTAAATAGAGTCAAATTGCTCTAAGTACAAGAGGCTCCCCAAAATAATGTCATTCTGTTCTTTGCAGAGAATCTTGTAGGTCTTTGAATTCCACTATATATGTAGCCTGTAACTCAGACAGAACTTTAGGCTTAAGTCTCCAGGCAAGCTTTAGTCAACACCACTTCAAATCAAGACAGAGTGAAATCACGAATACAAGTCTCCATCATGCGTATCTCTGCTGAACAGTTTGGTACAGCCCAATTCCCTGTGATAATGGAGTTAAAGGAATGAAACATGTTGTTTGGAAACAGCAAAAAGCTGTCAGCAGTAACCACTGTCAATACTCATGCTGGGCTAAGCTCAGTGCTGTTGCTTGTCATTTATTATTTATTTACTTTACAAAAAAATGTATTTGGGATAAAGTGCTTCCAAATACAAGCAACAATGGCACTCCAATAAGCCAGCGATGAATCCAATCCTAGTTCTAGGTTTGTTTTCTTTTTCATCATCTACATAAACACATTAGAGAAAACATTCATCTGTCTATACTTTATATGGTGTGAAGGTGACCTAGAAGCATTTTGCAAAAGCAGTCCCAGAAAAATTGGCTGGGGAGGAGAAAAGGAAAGCCATTAAAGATATTGAAAAGTCTGCATGCAAGCAGCAACAGTGAAAGACTGTAGGAGAAGAAACAAAACAAAATCTTCCTGAGCATTTTTAAAGGCACTGCCATTCCAGCAGCAAGCACAACATATTTATCAGCGACTGCAACACACAGCAAAGTAGCAAGAATAGCGGCAGCAAAATGTGAGAAAACAATCATAAGAACAGATGGAGATGACAAATTCATAGATGATAAAGGTCCTTAACTCAAATATTCAGTGCATTGGTTTGCCCGGGAAAGTTGGGTTTGGGGATTTTATTTATTTATTTTAATTGTAGGCTGCCTGTTTAGCGGCAGGAAAAGGTCAGCCTGTCCAGACTGGTCTGCTAGTGTTTATCAGTGGCTGTTTGTCACTAATATTTTGCTTTCATTTCTGTCCATTATGAGTTTATGTCATTTGTGGCTGGCAAATCTTCCTAAGGTGTTTTTGATATCATCAATCCTCTTCTTTTGACACATTAAGTACATTTCTCAGCAAGTCTGCTGGGATGGATACTGTCACAGAACAAAATAAATATGCTCCTGTTTTTGTCTGATGCACAGACTAGCCATGGCACTCCAAAGCTCAGAATGCTGTGCTCAAGTTCTCATAGTCACTATTGATAATGATTCAACAAACTAGGGATGACAACTCATTTGCCCAAGTTTAGATCCCATTCAGAAAAGTTTAATGAAACCCCCACTTTTTTTCCCCTCTCTCTTCAATTTACTAAAAACTCTGACAAACACACAACATTATCACAGAACATCATCAGGTTCTCCCAATCCTCATGTTGATAGTCATTTGTGGCCTACTCGTGCATTCCTCGCAGACCTCAAATTCCTACCAGCATCAATGGAAATTTGGCTGATGCAAAGAATATGGGTGTAAAAAGAGAAAATGTATGAGAGAGTGATTATATTCAGAATACATGCAAAGGGCCCAGATGCATGAATTTGGGGTGGCAATATCGGGGACAAAGCCACAAAGAGTTGGGCAGGTCATCCCAAAGAAGTGTCAATACAATCTTTATACCATGTTACACTATTGTGCTATTCTGTATATACCTCATATCTTACAGAAAAACTATTTTAGAAATGCTTTAAAGAATGTTTTAAAATGTTACTGGTATTACTTTCATGGGTTCAACTTAGCAGGCCTCAGAGAAAGAAAATAACTAAAAAATTACAGATGCTTCTAAAGAAAATGTCTTAAAGCAGCTTTTCTGAATGTAATTTATCCAATCTACCAAATACTTCTGTGCTCCCCCATGACTACAGTATCTGAGCGCCTAAAAACAGATGCAGCAATATTAATGTATTTTTATTTTGTTGGATAAATTGTGTGATTAATGAGAGTGCAGAATGTATATTTTATTTTAATTGTGCATTTGGAGTGAGTTGGAAAGTCTTTATTAAAGGAAAGTCAGGTCAAGGAAATGAGCTTTGCAGTTAGTTGTGATTAAATGCATGGTGATTTTTATCTCTGTAAGGAGTAAGTTCCACAGCATAGGACCAGCTCCTGTAAAGACTGGTCCCTTGTGTTCTCGAACTTCCCTCTACTGACCCAGAGTTCCTTGGTTCCAGTGGAATGGACGTGTCATGGTACATTCTGATTGCAGAAGTGACCACAGATAGCTTAGTCCAACCTCTGGAGGACTCTGAATATTAGGACAGAGACCTTAAAATTGACTCTCTATTCAATGGAGAACCAAAGAGCAGAGTGTCAAGGTGACATACTCAAGGATGCCTCTTGCCATGTAGATACTTAGCTGCTGCATTTTGTACCAAATGAAGCTTTTCAGGGCATGTGTCTTCATTACTAAATATGAGATGCAATCATGAAGCCTTGACATCAAAAGTACAACGGTGTGAGATAAAACCAGTCTGATTTTAAGGTCTGCTATTTCAGGCTGCTCCAATACTAAAATCAAGTGCCAGGTATCCCACTGAAAAGCTAGGACTCTCCCCTTTTCCACGAGATAACGGCCTAAAGCTTCAGTGGTGTAAAGATTTCAGCTCTGAGTGGCTGAGAGTCATCATACTTCAGACTTGTCACTGATGCAGATTGACTGTTGTCAACCTTAGGCCTCAGGCCTTGTGTAATTTGAATGGGAAAATTCCATATTGGGGAGTGAGTAGAGGGTAAGGGAAGAGGTAAACTTCTCCATAGCAGGTTGTTTGCTTTGTTTTTAGATACTCTGAGGCTTGGAGTGTTATAAGAAATCCCCGTGGAAATGGATTAATGGGCAGAATGCAGGTGAGGTGGCCAAAGGTACGTGATAAATAAAATTTAACACTTGGATAACTACACCACATGTGTGTCTGTGCATATTACCCACGGGGACTGCTTCTAACATGCCAAACTACTCTGCTGCTTCAAACAAATCAATGGGAGCTGAGGACTCTCAGCCTCTCCCAGAAGGCAACCACAGTTAGGCCCAACATTCTTTCCTGTCAAGTTCAAAGAGCGCAAATAAGAACAAATCTAAAATGGTTATTCAGCAGGTGGTCAAGAAAATGAGAGCATCTCTAGCTATATGCAAAAGAAACAGGGACTCCCCCCACACAGGAGCAAATCTCACAAAGCATTCCAAAGAAGTATACTTAATTTAACCCTCCCATAGTCTGTTTTGCCCAAAATCTTTATTGTTATGGAGGCATCTGAAGGCAAGCGGCCATTTTAACGTCAGAGAGAAGGGCAAGAGGCTGTGTTCTGACCTTTTACAATCTCACAGAATAGTGGATGACTACTTTAATAGGTGGGTATTCTGTTATTTCACAGTTATTCTGGCTTCCTAAGCAAAGGAAACGTTGTGGTCAATACTGGAAGTATAGGCCAAAGATAAATTGGGCACCAGTAAAAATCTTCATTTCCTTCTAAGACATAAGCTACGTTTGCAAATAAATACCAAACTTTGTGACAAAAACAGTCTTCTTAGAACGAATATAGATTGGATTTGGTTTTGGACAGATGGATGGATTCATATCCAAATAAATATCCCAGAAGATATATTACAGAAGATTGCAAACTGCTAGGTAGAGCGAGAAGTTGACTTTTGTTTTCCCTGATCAGAGAAGCACAGATCAATTCCCTCACACTGCCTGTTTTCTGTAAACCCCAAATGACTTTGAACCAATTGGCTCTCTCCACTTTCCCCTGAAAGGAAGGAGAAACAAGAGACTTCTCAGTTGCCTTCATAGATGATCTTCCAAAGCCAGCTTTTCAGTCATGGTGCCACAGGGGAGTTCATTTTGGAATGGCGTACTATAAGCAAACTGCAAACCATAACTAATTCCTTGTGCTAACCTGTTCTTCTTATTGCAAGTCTAAAAGTCTCAGGACTTAGATTTTGCATATACACAATTCTAAAGTGTTTTTTAATAGTCCTGTTCTTCATTCCTCATAAAGGCAGAATTCCTATTGGCTTCAATGGGAGCTTTGTTTGAGTCAGGACAGCGGGGCTGGACCAGAAAAAGTGAGAAGCAGAGACTTGCACTCCCTCACAAATGCAGGTCTTTTCATGGATTCCATTAGCTGACAATTGATTGATGGCTTTCCTGCATTTAAATATAACAATTTATGCAATATCTTAAAACTGGGAATCTATCATATGCTATTTTGCCATAAAATTTAAATACAGGAGACATGACTGTTAATTTCACTAAGGCCCCTTTACATCAGCACCCTGAAAAAAATCCTCTGCAGCTACAGAGGGTTTCCTGAGCTAGTTTAAAACTGACTCTAGGCTGCCCTGCTCCGAGCCCTGGTGTTAGGGAAGGGAGGAAGCAAGCTAAAGGGTAGATGACCAGAGCAAACTGTACTACAGCTATTCCTGGCTTCCCAGGCCACAAAGAGAATCATGGGAAGAAGGGCATAAATTAGAACTGCCCTGAAGCTGCTTTAATTGGTAGCCATAGAATATGCAGAACACAAAAGGTGGCTTAAAATCAGCATTGCCTACTGACTGTGCTCCTGCCCCAAGCACAGTAACTGTGTAACTAAGAACTGGGCACAGGTTGGCTAGATTATGGCTAGTTCAATCAAGTGCTCTAGACATATACAACATAGCATAAAAAGCCCTGCAATCTAAGCAGGATTAAATAGAGTTAGTGAAAGTCAGAACGGCAAACCCATTTCCAGGGTAACGTCTCTCCCTGTTTTAGCTGAGCCGATTTCTACAGTTATTTGTGTAAGTAAACAAAGCCAAGCTATACAGTAGTAAATAAATAGGTTCCATGAATTAATTTTTACTGGAATACCGACCAACCCCCATGAAACCTGCCAGAACCTATAAATAAAAATAAAATTTTAAATCTATTCCTGGTGTTTTTTCATCATAAGTTATGATCTCTGCAGTTTGTACTAAATAATCAATATTAGTTAAAATTTTCTATTCTCTCCAGAGGATAGTGTGCTCAGGGTTTTATAATGAAATATCATAATGTTCACTAGGTTTATATATCATACATACATTGTAAAATAAACATCTGACGGCAGTCATGATTGAATCTCAACTCCATAAAAAGTCAAGGATTTTCCATTTGCTCTTTAGAAAGCTCAGGCAATATTTATTCTTCCCTAAAGTTTAGGGCCTTTTGAATACATCTCTTCCTTGAGATTACACTGCAATCTCTGCTAGTCCTCCACGTTTCCTTATCTCACTTTGCATGAAACACAATAATTTAAAATAGCAAACTTAAGTTAATTGCCATAGACAAGTGTTAATAGATTTTAATAATGCTTTATTAGAATTTATGCAAATTGGGCTGCACTGAGAATCTGAATAAAATCCTCGCTGTTACAGCCATTTTTCTCCTTGTCTTTATATACAGTACGAGAAGAAGTAGTTTTAATGAGTACTTTCTCTGGTGATCTGGTGATAGAAATGCTGTTCTTATGAGCAGAAATAGATGTCAAATATCTTTGAAACTGTGAATTTCATAATTTATTAATTAGCACTGTTGTCTTTTCTCAGGTTTTTTTTTTTTAAACTAACCTCCAGATCTGCTTTACATTAGAGGTTTTTTGCCTGATTATTTTTTATCTGGATAAAAGTGTGTGCGCGGTGTCACAGAGCATTATTCTGTTGACTCTGCTGTAGAATCTTCCATGAATATACATTTTAGGATGTAAAACAATTAAAGTTACCCCAAGCATTAAATGTACACAGGGAAGGAAAGGTAACGAGTGAGGCTAGGTTTATGAATTAGTGTGCTATTGATACAGCATGAATACAAACAAGTCAAACTAAAGATAGCAAAAAATGAGATTGCAAATTGATGAACCCACCATTCTCACTTTTTTCTGCTAACCCACAGAATGTGTCTCAGAATGAAACAATCTCATTTAGCATGAAAGCTTTCAGCTATAACAGGGGTTCTCAACCTTTTCCTTGCTGAGGCCCACCCCAATATGCTATGAAAACTCCACAGCCCACCTTTTCCACAACAACTTGTTTTCTGCATATAAAAGCCAGGGCTGGCGTTGAGGGGTAGCAAGCAAGGCAATTGCCTGGGGCCCTATGCCACAGGGACTCCCATGAAGCTACGTTGCTCAGGCTTTAGCTTCAGACCTGTGTGGCCAGGCTCAGGGCCCTGGGCTTCAGCCCTATGTGATGAGACTTTGGCTTTCTGCCCTGGGCACCAGCGAGTCTAATGCTGGCCCTGCTTGGCGGACCCCCCCCCCCCCGAAACCTGCTTGCGGCCCCCAAGGTGGTTGAGAACCACTGAGCTACAACATAACTCCTCACTGATGTCAATGGATGATACACATATGAATTGAGAAAGGCAAATGGCTCTATATGTAAATCATAAAAGTTAGAGAAGGGAAAGACCCTTTAGATTATCTAATCCATATCTCACATACTGTTATATCTAGGAAACAGGGAGGTGGTCAAGGATAGAACAACTTTGAACTTTAACTATGCTTAACTTTGCTTTTGTCATTTAACTAAGAGGCAAATATTCCAAACCAGGGCTCACTTTGGCTACACACACATCTTCAGGCTCACCATCATTTAAATACACAAACAATTGTGGTCACACGCCCCAGAGCTGTGTGTGTGTTGATAGGATTGAGGCCATTTTGTAAATTTACCCCTTAAACTTATTCATGTGCTTTTGTATCTCATTCCTTTTACATATAAATCATATTAACAGAGATTTGTTATGTTACCATGATCTAGAAAGATAACATTACCTTAGCTCTTGGAAACAACTAACCAAAATATTTTTTGTTTATGGCAGGTTGCATTTTGGGGCCCAAATCAGTATCAGTGGAACCATCCTATCATATATACTACCAGAGCCGGCTCTAGCCATTTCGCTGCCCTAAGCACAGCGGCATGCCGCGGGGGGCGCTCTGCCACTCTCCGGTCCCACAGCTCCGGTGGACCTCCCACAGGCGTGCCTGCGGATGCTCCACCAGAGCCACGGGACCAGCGGACCCTCCACAGGGACACCTGCGGGAAGTCCACCGGAGCCGCCTGCCACCCTCCCGGCAACCGGCAGAGCGCCCCCCGCGGCATGCCGCCCCAAGCGCGTGCTTTGCTTGCTGGAGCCTGGAGCCGGCCCTGTATACTACCTAAAATATTTCATGTTGTGTTCTATTGGGTCACTAAGCCCTGTCAAAGGAATAAGGCATTAAATGATTTCCCCATTTAAAAATGCAGAAACCAAGAAACAGAAAGTTTAAGATGACTTACTCAATGTCACAAAACTCCCATTGACTTCAGTGCGGGACAGAATTTCACCCAAAGTCTTTTCCAGAGCCAGGAATAGATCTCTCATCCCCTGATTCCCGCTCCTGACCTATAGTCACAAAACTACCCCTCCTATATCACCACAATACAAGTCAATGGGACTTTTCAGATTCATCAATAACATGAAATGGACATCATGGGCAGTGGGCATAAAAGAATGTGAAGCAGCTACACTTCATAAAGTGGGTCACCTTTTTTCAAAAGTTAACTACTGTACTCTGTCTTGGACAATTTATTAGACAAAAACAACAGAATCCTAGCACATGTACCCATATATAACATGAAGCGGCACTTTTGATTTTACATTGCAATGGGCAGAACAAATCTTAAGCCAACAGAATATTGGTTTCAACCACTAAGAGACTGGTTTTCAGAAGTACAAAGGGACATTAAGTACCCAGTTAATAGAAGTTGGATGCCTATTATCTCTCTGCGCCTTTGAAAATCTCCTATGTGTTTTAAACTAGATTTAGGATCTATTTAAGAATCTAGCCAACACTGCCATTGACTTCAGGGTGTATTGGATCAGGCCCTTAATGTTCATAATTAATTCCTAGTGTAACTTCATTGAAGGCAGTAGAGATGTAAGCCTTACAAAAATGGTGTGTGGGTTGACAACATGGAACCCTTAAAAAAATAAATAAATGGAAATCGTGACTAACCCTTACTTATAATTAATCCCAGATATTCTCAAAGACCTTCCTTTACCTTCAAATGAAACTAATTACTAGTGTTTCTCGCCTGTAGTTTTTCACTGTGCTGCAGAACAGCAGCAGCTGTCCTGTCTTTTTGTATTTACTTGTAAAGGGCTTTCAGTAAATCTGTTTTGAATTCTGTTAGCCCCACCCTCTCCCCCCACAAAAAATTCATTCAAGAATTACAGGCTAGTAAAGTGATTTATAACAGCACACAGCATGGTGCAGAACACACTCTGGCAGGTGAGTGAATTGCTCCAGCCTTCCTCAGATGTGATCAGGTGTGAACAAGTAGCAAATCTTGTTTTACCCAGAGTGCTGAGTGGGAGAAGTGTCCAGTGACTGCTTTACCTCACAAACATTGCCTGCCAGAGCAGGATTGCTTTGGACATACCAAGGAATTGCATACACTCCATATTGCCCATGTTGCAGATAACAGTTGGAGAACTAACCATGTGCCCTTGTTATGGCCATCACATGCCCAGCCAGCATGGGAGCAGGTCTGCCATCCTAATGCTTCTTTGAGTGTTGAGTGGAAATCTAATACATGCTAGTACATGATGGGGGGTGGGGAAATAGGGACAGAAGGTCCTTACCCTAAAGAGTCAAACCCCACTGATGCACCCAGGCAGTATTGCACAGGAGCTAGTCCATAGTGTTCTCTGATTCTAACAATATATGTACTGGAACTTGTGAGTTATGGGAGCCTCTAACTAGCTAACTTGGTGTTTCTTATTTGTGATATAAATGCTGTATTGTGATGCAGTAACTTCCTGGATTAGTGTAGAGCAGTCATAAATGTGACAGAAAACACAGGTTACCAATGTTGCCAGCTCTCACAATTTTATCCTGAGTCTTATGATATGTGGTATTTTTCCAGCTGCCCTAGCTACGTGATGACGTCTGAATCTCATCTTTCATTTCAAAAACAAAACAAAAACAAAAAACTGTTTCTAGTCCAAATGGTTATGAAGCAAAGCTTCAAAACATGAAGCTTAAAGGCAAGGCCTCCTAATAATTTAAACAGCACTGGAGGCAAAAGTTATGGCAGCCTCCCTAGGCTGCTTTTGGTCACAGTGCTGGCCAGCATCTCCCCAGTACTGTGTGCTGCAGCACTGCCCCAATGTGTCCCCATTCCAAACCACTTCTGACATATTTCTTCCTCCCCTATCATGTCCTTATGTTAGGGCTTGTGAGGGAGGTGCAGGGGTCCTTGGAAGGCAGTCTAATAGCGGTCTCCCATAGTTCCTATGCTAAGTGAATTCTCATCCAGTCAAAACCACATTTAGGCCAGGTATAGAAGTTAGAGCAGGAGTTTTATCATTATTATTAAATGATAGAGATTTTGGTTACTGATAGAGAAAATAGGGGAGGAGGCAGAAACCTGCTTCTGCCAGCATATTCTACGTCATAAATATTCCTTCTAACTTGTGCTGTAGCTTAGCAGATTCTTCCTTTCATTGGAAAACAGTAGTTTGTGTATTTTCTTTTCTGTTTTGTTTGTAAAATAAAGAAGACATTTATATAACCCTTGCCTGGGTTTTTGATGGGATATTTCAACAGCTCACAGAGCAAGGTTTATGGGAGAAACTGAAGACAGTTTTACATTGGCAACTCAGGAGTTGTCTTAAAATACCTAAATAACTGAGCTGGTTGGAACATTTGGACAAGTGCAACATTTTGATAATAAATAGAAAATCAAATTAACATTTTTTCTTTAATATATCTCCTCGTTGTTGGCCAGCTCTTTTAAATAAGTTCTTGTTGTTGAATATTGACAGTAATCAAGGGATTTCAATTATAATGAAGTATAATGGAAACACAGGAGAATCTCTGTTTCTTAGACATAAAACTGGTAAGTTTTGAAGGTCCATCACTGTATGTTAGGAAATAGAGCTATTGGGCCAGATTTTCAATGGAGTTCTGCACCCATAATTGTTTGAGTGCTGAGCCCTTCTGAAAACTCTGACCTAAAATGTTTTTTTCATTCACCTATACCTGCAATTTGCGCTTTCTCAGGGGCTAGTGGAGCCCTTTCTTGATGAAAGTTTTTTACAGTTCAATCAGCTGAGTTAGCATGCAAGAAAAAAACAAAATCTTTGCAAAATGGATCTTGCAAAATGCTGTAGTATGCGAATGATCTTGCATTTATGGCATGCTTTTCATTGCAAATGCTCCCCATGGACTTTATAAACGTAGGCCCTGATCCTACAAACTGGTCTGTGAAGGACCTCTGTCTCTCTGCAAAGCCCTGCTGAAGCCATTCGAAGTCCAAAACAAGTGTAAGTCTCTCTATGTGCAGCGGCTTGCAGGATCAAAATCTTAAATTGGTTTACAACAGGTTACCCAGATCACTTACATATCAATAAAATACATTGAAAGGAAGTTCAGCAACACAACCCAACAGGCTCTACAGAGATTAATTTTAAGGAGAGTAAAGTTCTCTGAAAAATGACTCTGGAAAAATAACTTCTTATGCAGCAGATTTGTGTTCTGAGTACTAACTTACGACTTCAAGAATTAAAAGAAGTGTTTGCAGCTTTTTGCTCCAGTTTGCCCTGCACAGCCAACACAGCTAAAAGAGAATGAGCTGGATTCCATTCCAGATTATGAATTGTCAATAGAATTGTTCACTAACTTCCAGCCAGTCATACCTGTGCAAACCCATTGAAGGGAAGAGGGCTGCACAAGTGCTACTGAAGATGTGATCTGAAAATAATGGGTGTCTGCTGGTGTAACATGGAGTTATATAATAAGTATGCTGGTGTAAATGGACATTTATTAATGGCCAGTATATGCAAAATGGAAAGAAATCAGTCTGACTCTCAGAGCCCATCCCAATTTTACATGGTTGGCGATTAGAAACAGTGGGCTTAATTCTGCTCTCACACCAGTTTTAAACCAATGTAACTCCATCTATTAGGTTACTCCTGATTGGACTAACCAGACAGCTAATGTAAAAAATTGTGACACATGGGGGAGGGGTATAGTTGCTTATATAAGACAAAGCCCATAATATTGAGACATTCCCAATAATATTGGGACATCTCACCACCCTACTCCTGCTTTATCCTGGTGTAGACCCAATTATCTATTTACTAGCAAACTTGATCACAGTTTGTCTGGAAATCAGAGACACACAGTAATCAGGAGTTTCCATAGTGTCGTTTTTACAGTTGCTTTTCTGAGCAGGACCATGCTTTTATGCACACAAAATCTATATTCAGAAAAAGAAAAAACTAGAAAAGATTGATTATTGAGAGAGAAATGGTCAGTGCAGAATATGATTGTGGGAAAGAAATGCCTATCTCAATAAAATGCTAGTGTAACAATCTGGGAAAGACAGTTCTAAATGATTGTATCTTCCTTTGTGAGACAAACTTTGAAATGCTCTGTGATCCATGGCTGTGTGAAAGAACCCATTTCTTTTTGGTTCCTGCTTCCTTTTTCAGAATGTGATAACCATCAACAAAAATAGCAAAAATTAGAATTGTAAAATAGCCACGCTACACTCTCTCAGTTCCTAAAGCCAACTTGAAAAAAAAAGTGTTACTCTACTAAAAGGATTGGCTGAAATAATTAACATTCACATTTTCTGTGCTAGTTTATAAAATTCTTGCTGATCATTTCACTCCATTTTGTGATGAAGGCTTCATAATTAAAAGCACATAGAATACTGCATTGTGAAATTTGATTTGATTATTTTGTTCTCTCATTATCTTTGACCAAAGGGTACAGCTCTCTCAGAGCCACTGCTCCCTTCTCCTTGCACACCATGTCGGCCTTATTCTCAAACCACAGACACCAAATTACAGACTGGGGATCAAATGTCTTTACTTCATTAGAACTTTGATCTCTAATTGCAACTAGCCTAGTAGGGTAATAGTTACATTTGAGGTCATTATAAGGTCTCAAAGAAATGTCCATTTTAATCACTGACAACCAGATAACTGATAAGTAATAGGCATAAATTGTACTCTGGATCTGAATGGAGGATAGTAGTAGGTGTAGAACATGAGCTGATGTAAAATCAATTTTTTTTTATTATTATTATTATTTTGCTGATCTAGTAAACATTTACTTCCAATTTATTTATAGTAATAAAATAATAAACAAAATAATAATCAAAGATAATGTCCACATTTCCACACCAGCCACAATTCCCGGTGCATGTTTTTTAAGAAGTGGGGAAATTACAGTTCAGATAGATTTGTATTTATCAAAGTAAACATCCTTCTTACTTGTTATATACACCCTCCTTGTTATCTTAGGATATTAAAAGCACCCCTCTTCCACTCTCTACCCCATGCTCTTTTCCATTCCCATCCCAAAATGCAGAGGCTGAAGACTGAAAGGTTTCAGAAAGAAATGGTGAGACTTGGCACATGTAAATTTTACTGCCTGACTTCACTGTCACCGATTACAGCTGACGGAGAGTTAATAAAAGAGCAAAGCTAGCTGTCAGAGCAGATTAGCGTGTGAAAAGGACAAGACAAAGGAATAATGCCATCATTATTATTTATGGTCATTAACTGGGTTGAATTCACTCCTACACCATCCTACCTGGGCACTAAAAATGATCATCTAATCACAAAATCTTGCGTTTATATTCAAAACAGTATAATTGTGTCTGTGTTGGCTTGCAGCCTGCTATGAAGAATTTGTTTCAGGAACTAACCAGGGCGGATACCACATACCTAGCTAACATGCATATGAAGGCTGTCACTGGAATTTTGACTTTATGAAGAATATCTGTTCCCCTTACAAATCTCATCTTGCATACCAGCTTGTAATTTATCTTCTCTTTTTTGTACTTTTCGTGATGAAATTGCACCCTTCCTCTGGGCACATGATTACTGAATCCAGTTGCCACCCATGCTGAAGATACAGATTTGGAGGGAGGAAAGGTCCTTGGGAATCACAGACAATTTAGTGGTCTCCTCCTATACACTAGTGTTCACTAATAAGGGTAGCAGCTGTAGGTCCTGCTCTCCCAGGTAATTGTGGGGTTTGGTTTATTTTTTTAAAGAAACATGATCTATTGACTCATTAAATTACTACAATTTGTTTACATTGGGCTACATCTGAAATCTAACCAAAAATTGAAGCTGGTGTCACCACATCTGTAGTCGTCTTACTTAGTGGGGCACCTTGCCAGGAGTATATGACCCTGGTGCTCTGGGATCTGCTTACTGGTTTCTGGGAGGAGTTTAAGAGTTTGACTTTTGACCTATAACATCCTAACTGGCTTTGGACCTGTCAGTAGTGTTAAATTTGTGCCAGGACCTGCCAGGGCTGAGCCCCAGCACCTCTAGGCTTGGCAGTTCATAGCCCCACCACCTCTGGGCTTTCAGATTCAGTTATGAATGTAAAAAAATTGCTTGAGCCCTGGCACTTCTTTCTTTACAAATTAAGCACTGCCTGAGAAACTTGTTACCTGCCAATGTGAGAAGCTGCCTATCCTTTCCTTGCATCCTACTGCAGATGCTGTAGTCAGAAAAGGCAGTCAAACTCAGGTTCCCCAAATGTGAAGGAGGGAGTTTCTGGCTTGTCGTCTTCAGTGATGGGCCCTTGACTTTGGCATTCTTTCCTTGCCCATAGATCTTCCACGTATATTACAAAGCCCATCATCTTCTCAGCCCTTTGGGGAACAGGGGAGTGTGGTAAGTACATGTATTGGTGGGTGTGATGGAGTACATCTTACATATTGTACAATGTGGTTGATCTCTCTGGTTGATTTTTTTCCTGATTTTAGAGAAGTGGCTGGTTTTTTAATGTCAATGTATATTTTGTATTTATAGCAAAGGGATCTACAGCATCAAATCAGCACTTTTATTCTGTTATATATCTAAATAAATGAGCCCATATAAGCCTAGACCTATCCATCATCACGCAGGCTGCCATGCAGAAGAGTTATAACAGCCCCCTCATGTGCTCAAAGCACAGAGTGAAGAATCAGGAGCAGGTACATGAATGAATGTATGTTCCTCTACATGAATTCCCTTCAACACCAGCTGCGGTAGTCTGCAACTTGCTCCTGAGAAGATAGTTTGAGTGGCTTCTTTTGTTGGTTTGTTTTGCTTTCTGGGGCACATCTCCTCAATATTATAAATAAATCAGCCTGCTGAAAAACCATCTTGAGTAGTGTGCTGAGTGGTTGTGAGGGAGGAACCACACAGAGAACATCTGGAGGGTTTGTAAAAAAAGTCTCTAATTAACCCCTACTGTTTGTCTCCTCACTAAAACCCATAACTATGTATCTGAGACAGGTATGAGACAGTCACAAGGAAAGGCTGAGGAATTAGCTCTATACAGCTAGAGCATTTCGGAGAACTACACCACAAGTCGCTCAAAAGATATTTTACCACATTGTGCCAAAATTTGAAGCTAAACAATGACACTCCCTCCCTACAAATTTCTATGAGGTCCAGGCTCAGAGTCAAATCTCTTCATCTTAAATCACTCCTACAGCTTTAGTTCAGAACTGGATCCAAAACCAGAAGGGATCTATCACACAGAAACAACTGAGCTCTGGAGATTTCAGCTTTTTGGAGTCAAAATGATGCAAGAATAACTCATAAGACTTTGCTGCTGTCAAATGTTAATTCTAGCCCTGGTTCAGTCTTCTCTTTCAAAACTAAACAAACCTAATACCTTCACTAAGCCTAACTGGATCCAAAAACAGTTTCCTCAAATCATTTCTACTGTACATAAAGTATTATTATTCAAAGGTCATATATTCAAAGACTGCACCTGAATCTCTGCATCCAAACAATAGACTTTGCAGTTATAAATAGCTCCTATCCATGCAAATTGGGTGGGTAAAGCCTTCATTTTTTTAAAGGGCCCAATGACTCCAGGCATCTCCTTTTTTAGACTGTGAGGCCTCAGCACCACTGAAAATCAGATTCTAGATATCTAAATTGGGCACCCAAAGTTAGTGGAGAGTTTAAAAAATTTTAGAATAGTGACCAGATTTAAAAATGTTTTTAGGCATTAAGAACACTGATAGGCAACTACTGGGATATACAGAAGCACCTGAGTGAGTTAGGCACCTTGATCCCATTGAAATCAATGGGATTTAGGTACCTACCCTGCTCCTGTACACCTGTAAATCTTAGTAAATGCCTCTCTGCATGTTGAGGTGCCTTCTTTGTAAATCCAGTCCTAAGCGACTATCTGATTTGCGCATGAAAATTCTGCTATTTGAAAATATAATTCTATAATGATCTATGAATGTCTAACCAGTTTTGCAAGTTTCTTAAACTTGTGAAAACAAAAGTAAGGAATGAATGAATTAAAAAAAGAACAACTTTCATGGCCCTGTTGCAATTTTTGATTTTTGTTTTTGGGGGTGGGGGCTTGAGATATTTACTTACAGAAGGAAATGGTTGAATTCATGGAGGCAAACTTCAAGAGCCTAGACATTTCGCTTATTTACTTATATATAAAAGTTTGTCCTTATATTGTATGAGTGCACACTGTAGAAGCTAGGCAACACATTATTCCAAGGCAGTTAAAGGCCACTGAACAAGATTTGGGATGACTTGTGATAGCATTCTCAGATCTTTATAAGAGTAGTTGGATGCCCAGGGGACTTAAATATTCTTATGACCAAGCACATATCATAGGACACCTCAGACGACATATCAGGCAGTGATTGGTGCATTTCGTGCATGTGTATATGTATGTATAATATAATACACAGACACCAAATTCTCTCATCCAGTGTGACTCCAAATGAATCCAACGTGCTTTCATTTCAGTGAACTGTCATTGCACTGCTTTTCCAAAGCAAAATCTTAGCATCTGAAGAGTTTTGCAATTGGAGAAACACCAGATTAGCCATAACAGTTCTCCTTTTTGCTACAGCTCACTTATTTTCTTCATCAATATTTCTTTTAAATACACACGAGAGTTCAAACTATTTTGTGAAATTATGAAATCAGGGCACTTAATCAATACACAGTTTTTAAAATCTCAATAAACATTAGTAAAATTCAGCATCTGTACAAACTTTCAAATGGCTAGATGGAGGAGGGTTGTTTTTTTTTTTTTTTAATTCTCCCAGGCAAAGACCCAGTAAGTTAAAAATTTGCTCCAGGCTAAAATGTAACAAGTAAGTTATAAACCCCTCAAATTGGAGTTCATAATGGAAACAGCTGCTCAACTCTAACTATAGAGGGTGCAACTATAATAAAAACCACAGGAGTTCACATTAACAATGGCATCCCCTTATGCTCTTTCCTGTTACCTATCCATTAACTGAACCATACTACTTAATGGAAGCAAAAGCTACAGGCCTCTCCCCCATAACAAGGCAGGCAAAATATAGGTGCTAAATAACATATCCCCAAAGGTCAGCATACAGATATCCATCCCCCAGAGGACTGAAGCTCCAAAGTAGATAGACCATTCCACTCCAATCATTTACAGTTAGGGTAACATTTCAGTCCATTCAGGCAAAAGAGTACGGGTGGCTATACTTCATACAGTATATTGAATGAATATTGGGCGTACTCCTATAGCCACTCTGCACATGGAGCTCTCATTGGACTCCTACACAAACAGCAGCTGTAAATAAATACTAGAGAGAGAGAAATGGATAGCACACCAATCACTGTAGTATCTAGCTGCTGAAGAATCATCCTGTAGAGAAGTGCATGATGAGCTATAAAATATATTGCAGAAAGGGACAATTTTCATGTAAAATTTAGCCATATATGAAAAAGAGATTGTAAAGATATCCATGCAGAGGGAGGTATTGTGGCATTTACCCCAGACTCACACTATGAGTGGTGCTCCTGCATATCCAGGTGTTAGCGTCTTGTAGACCAAGTGGAGAAGATACTACCTGAAGACAGTGTGCAGTGTTTATACTCACCAAGCTTTGCACTCACAGATAAAGACCAGATAAGACCTATTTGGAATTCTGGCCCACTCCATCTGCTCCCTTCCTCTATAGCTTGCAATCTATATTAAATGGATTAGATAACAAGTAGAAATGAATCATAAGAGGAAAAGGAAAAACATAAAACTGAAGACAAGGCAAAGCTCTTTGAAGAGGATTATTTACAAAGAATTTGGATCCCTTTGTTCCATTTTGGTACCTTCTGATTGGTGCTTTTATGTTTATTTTTAATGAGACCAGGTATAGGACCAAGTTATCAACTCAACAGATCACACTTGTGACAGAGAGCTAGCTAAAAAGTGAACCTGAAGGAGGAGCTTCAAAGTGGAAAAGAGATGGTGCATGACATATAGAAGAAAGGGGGAAAGAAAAATGGCACAAAGGAAAATAGAGAAAGGGAGGGTTAAGGAGAGAAGAGTGGGAAGAGCCTCCTCTAAAAGATTAAAGGAAAAAGTTGAGAGGTAGTGAGGGCCTTGAGATGGATGAACTTGTCATAGTTCATTTATGTGCTAGCAAGTAAGAGACTCTCCTTTATCTCAAGTGGTCAGGGCCTGAGCTCTGATGAAGGATCTGAATTATATCCCCACTGCCACAGTCAATTTCCAGGTGGCCACTTCATGCAGCATAGTTACAGGAAAGAAATAAGTGACTACCAATTTGTTACCAAACTCTGCTTCCTTCTTGTCTTTTGCAACTCTCAGGTGAGCCATGGCGTTATATTTGCTATCTATGAAAGGAGTTCTGAATGTAGGATCCGTTTGGGCAGAACAGAAATAAATGTGTCAAAACATTTCATTTTCTTTTAAATGAACCATGCCTTAGACACTTACAATCCTCTGTTTGTGACACTGAAATTATGCCCACATTTACATACCTCAGCATCACAAATAGAGGATTATGATCCCTACATATAAGCAAGCAAGAGAAAAAGTTACTCAATACTTTTAAAAATAGATCTAGCTCATGAATTATGACTGAATAGGGAAAAAAAATAGAGAGTGATTTTGGCATAATCTTATAGCATTTGTGCAACCAAGAGACTGTAAGGGTGTCTTAGACCTAGTAGGGAGAAGGTCACACAGGAAGAAATGCTTTGTTTAAGTCATCAAGCCAAGGATTCACCACCCCCAAATAGTGATACACTACTAGTTTTTATTAATATTTATATTACAGTGGAGTCAAGAGGTCACAACTGAGATCAGGCCCCATTTTGTGGGGTGCTGTACACTCACACAGTAGGAGACAGTTCTTGCCATGAGGAGGTGGCAAATTAAATAAACAATACACCTTTTTTATTATTTGATACTAGAATTCACTATTCATCATCAGCCCAAGTACTACTGTTATATTAAAGCAGATATAATTTTGTGGCTCATACTTATTCAGTACAAATCTTGACACAAAGTTCTGTGAAAACAGGGTCAGGCCCTCTGTTACCAGTGACATTAATACAGAACTGATATAAAGCGTTACTCTGATTCACACTGGTATAAATAAGAGCAGATTTTGGCTTCTAGGCACTACTACTCTGACACTGAGGTTACCTTGCTGACTTCTGATTGGGATGATGGAGGAGGAAGGAAGTAACCAACCACCTAAGCTGGACTGTGGTTCCCCCACCCCTTCAACAGCAGTCAGGAACTGAGATACAGTCACGAGTCTTCTCTTCCTCCCACCTCCTGGCTCTACCATATCGGTTATATGGGTTGGGAGAAGACCCAAACACAAGGTTAATTTGTTTATTTGCTTAAATTGGCCTGGATCTGTCCTTTTCCTTCCTAATGAGGCCATGAAGCAGCTCACTAAGTCTGTGCATGTGGGCTGAACAATGAGCTGACCTGTGCAAAGGAAGGTTGCCTCATTGCAGAAAGCCAGGCTGTTACAGCGGAGAGGAGAGAGACAGACACCATCAGCTCCCTTCTGAACATCTTCACAATTCTCCTGAGATGAAGGACTGTGCCCTCTCCCCTTCCTTCCCCACCCCCATACTGGCCTTGCGTAATGTGCTAGCCTTTCCCTTGGACAGGTCAGTGCACTGTGTAGCCAGCATGCACAGAAGGCAATGTACACAATATAAGCTGGATGGAGTCCTATGACCATGTCATCTGTATTCTAGGCCGGTAGTTCTGGCTGTGGGATTTAAAAAGACAGACTAAACATGTGTGGCTAAATAAGCAGCAGCTCTGGAGAGAAGTCACTTCTGATTTGGTTTATCATGTTGAAGTTAATGCTTTTTTAATTTTTAAGCACATTTGAAGAATCAACAGAAACAATGATCATAACAAAGTTACATTCATTACAGTTTTCAGAGTGGTAGTCATGTTAGTCTGTATCAGCAAAAACAAGGTTGCCTTGAGGCATCTTAGAGACTAACAATTTATTTGGGCATAAGTTTTGTGCACTAGAATCCACTTCATCAGATACATGAAGTGAAAAATACAGGAGCAGTTATAAATACATGAAAGGATGGGGGTTGCTTTATCAAGTGTGAGGTCAGTCTAATGAGAAAAATCAGTTAACAGCAGGATACCAAAAGGAGGAAAAATAACTTATGAAGTGGTAAGAGTGTGGCCCATTACAGACAGTTGACAAGAAGGTTTGAGTAACAGTAGGGAGAAATTAGTACTGGGGAAATTAAGTTAAGTTTTGTAATGACCCAACCACTCCCAGTCTTTATTTAGACCTAATCTGATGATATCCAGTTTGCAAATTAATTTCAGTTCTGCAGCTTCCCGTTGGAGTCTGTTTTTGATGTTTTTTGTTGAAGAATCGCCACTTTTAGGTCTGTTATTGAGTGACCAGGGAGATTGAAGTGTTCTTCTACTTGTTTTTGAATGTTACGATTCCTGATAGACTAACAGACATTTTGGAGCATGAGCTTTCGTGGGTGAATACCCACTTCATCAGATGCATGTAGTGGGTCCACTACATGCATCTGACGAAGTGGGTATTCACCCACGAAAGCTCATGCTCCAAAACGTCTGTTAGTCTATAAGGTGCCACAGGACTCTTTGCTGCTTTTACAGATCCAAACTAACACGGCTACCACTCTGATACATGATTCCTGATGTCAGATTTGTGACCATTTATTCTTTTGTGTAGAGACTGTCTGGTTTGGCCAGTGTACATGACAGAGGGACATTGCTGGCACATGATGGCATTTATCACATTGGTAGATGTGCAGGTGAAAGAGCCCCAGATGGTGTGGCTGATATGGTTAGGTCCTATGATGGTGCCCCTTGAATAGATATGTGGACAGAGCTGGCAGCGGGGTTTGTAGCAGGGTTTGGTTCCTGGGCTGTTGTTTTTGCTGTGTGGTGTGTAGTTGCTGGTGAGTATTTGCTTCAGGTTGGGGAGCTGTCTCTAGGCGAGGATAGACCTGTCTCCCAGCGTCTGTGAGAGTGAGGGATCGTCCTTCAGGAAAGGTTGTAGATCCCTGATGATGCGCTGGAGTGCAAATTAACGGGTAAATACAATATTTTTTCTACCTTTTAAGTGGATCATCTTAACAATAACAAACATTTTTATATTCTAGTTAGCATACACAATGCTAGTCCTCTGTATATGGTTTATTTATCACTCTGTACACTGAACCAAGATCTGCTCAAGAGAATTAGGGACTATCATCACTGCTAGTACAGTACTCATCAGCAACAGTCTTTATCCCCTTGAATAAATGCAATCAATCAATTTTTTTTAAATGTACTATATTTTAGAGTGGTGTTTTAGCCATGATGGTCTCAGGATATTAGGGAGACATGGTGGGTGAGTTCATATCTTTTACTGGACCAACTTCTATTAGTGAGAGAGACAAGCCGTGGAGCTACACAAGTCAGGACCTGAAGAAGAGCTCTGTGTAGCTTGAAAGCTTGTCTGTCTCACCAACAGAAGTTGGTCTAACAAAAGATTCCTCATCCACCTTGCCTCTCTATATTTTAGATACAGATGTGGTGATTTTCATTACACATACAAAATTATGGAAAAGTAGAAGCCTCGCCATAGCTAAAAAGCAGATTCCATCATGTTAAAATATTACTTTTAAGCCCTGACCCTAGCCAGTAAACCTTACAGTGGTCTTATTTTGATAGGAATGTTGACTTAAGCCGTAATACTATTACAGATTTCTGACAGCATAGCTATGTCATCAGGGGTCTGAAGAGTTATGATTCCCTGACTAACATAGCTGGGTCAGCAGAAATCCCAAGTGTCATGCAGCTATACCAGCAATGCTGTGCTTTTACTGATAGAGCTTGATTTGCTCATGGGGCTGGTTTTACAATACCAGTAACAAACTGTAACTTTGCTGGTATAGCTGGACCCAGGCTGGGAGCACTTTGCTGGTATAGATTACTGGTATTCCTACAACAGTAAACACTCTTAGTGCAGATCTGACTTTAAGCCCACATGGCCCAGAAAGCAAAAGGCTGAAATTATCTGAAGTCAAGATTTTTAAAGACATGAGTGTGAATTAGTCACCTGACTCTCAGAGAGAATGGGGTGTCTAACTGCCCCTTCTGTCTTGGAAATTTCCCTCCCTATAATTGCATTATTTTTCTTTAGATTTAAGCCATACAAATGCCATACAAAAAGCTCTGGTTGCCCTAAAAATTAATTAGACTTGCAATCAATTAATTAGAATGATCATCACAATGTACGATGGCCATCCAGAAGAAAACAAAAACAAAACAAAAAAAGCACACCTAAGCCAACCAGTCAAAGCAGCAAAACAGCCCCTTAAAACCCTGTAGGAATAAAACCAGAACATTTTCCAAAAAACCCCGCCAAATAAACAGCGTTTTCAGCCTTCCCTAAAGGTCATCAGCTTTGGGTTATTCCCTAATCTTGTTTATTTTCTCTTTCTTCCCGAGAGACTGAAAGCCCCAATGTCTCCTCCCAATTATAAGTTACTCTCATCCAGTAAAGAGCAGGAAAACCACGCAATTTACGTACCCCATCATAACTCAGCAACACAGTTCCAATTTCAGAGACTGAACACTAAATACTTGCTGCAGCAAGTTGTGGATGAATTAGCCCACAGTGTAAAAACAAAACAAAACATACAAAAATCCCCCAAACCTGTATTGTACATTTGAAAAAATCACAACCTGGCTGTAGATATTCTACCAGTGGGGAAAGACTACGCTTACCCAAGTGTATTATGCACTCAGCTCTACTATTATTCTATTTTCTATTGTAACGTAACAAATCAGAGGGCTTGATTAGCAGAGTTGCTGAGCACCTGGATTTCTTTGGATTGGTCCTATAATGTTCACCTATTAAGACATAAATTATAAGGCAAGATAAAAAAAGATTCCCTGTTTATCTAAGACATACTATGGAATGATGAAGAGGTTGCAAGGAGCATTTCTGGAGGTAGCTGGCTGGTAGAACTCCAGTCTATATGGTTATGTTTTATGCTGCTGGCATTTTGCTGCAATACTAATTGTGCATTAAGGTGCCTACATCCACATATATCCATCTTTATTACTATTATTTAAATTGAAATAAACAAATATTCATGTGTATGTACAATTCATGAACCCAGACATATATTGCAGGGGCAGTAACACCTGTAAGTCAAGGTTACACAAGCTTCCCCATTCTCAAGAATCATTTCAGCCACTTGAATTTTTTTCCACCTGGGGCTGAAATTCAGCAGGTTCATTCTCTGTCCAGGAATAAATTGATTTTGAAAGTCTGAGCAAATGGCACATCTCTTATGCCAAAACCAGCTGGTCAAAAAAATTGTCAAATAATGGAAATACAGGAAATATTGAAATTTTCCAGTTTTTCAACAGAATGGAAATTTCAGGGGGTAAGAGGGGAAGAGGATAATTCTCCAAAAATGAAAAACAAAACAAAACTTTTTGGCTTACAAAACAGGAAATGAATTTTTTCAATTAAAAATGAAATAGCTGAACTGGTAGAATTTTTTTGGTTCTTCATTTTTGTTCTAACAGACCTGTAGGTCATTCCATGCAAAAAAAGGTTACATTGAAAGAACGTGAAAGTTGTCAGGTGAGTTACTTTACAATCACAAAATTATACAGTTAAATTGTGCCTGTGCAACCTTAATTCTGACCCCCTTGTGCAAATGTGTGTTAAAGTATAGGGTAAAATTTTCAAAAGCACCAAACTCCCATTTTCAAAAGTGACTGTGGTAATCAGTGGCCAAAATCTCACTGAAAATCAATAGCATTTAAGCTCAAGTGCCTGAGTGCCTTTTTAAAATGGGGCTTAGGCACTTTTGAAAATTTTATCCATAGTCTTTTATTACATACCATTTCATCTGAAAAATTCTATAACAATATTGCTCCAGCCACCTCTTATTCACCTTACTAATTTGACTAGTTAGTCAGAGGGCTTCTCACATGAGTAAGGCAAGCAGATTTGGCCCTTAGTAACAATTTTGTTAATATCTAAGAATTCTTAATACATGTAAATGGTGTATTATTGGAGCTTAACTTAATGCATTACTTAGAAAACTCATAATGCTATTTTTTCTTGGCAGCCTACTCTTTGGAGCAAAACCTTCTGAATTTTTCCTTACCAATCACATCGTTATCTTAATGAGTTCATGTCCTAAAGACATCACATTAAACTAGAAGCTCTAGCTGAGTTCACAGATTTTACACATTACTAATCCACACATAAGTCTTAGCCTTATGTTCCAAATATTCATTTTAAATGAAGCCAGAAGGATAGGTGTTATTTCATGGAATCAAACCATAATTCTGCCTTTCTCCCTTCCTCCCTCTTAGGGCATGGCTTTGAGAGGTCCTGGATTTCAAACTTTCATTCTCTACTATAATGCCATTTCTACAGACTTCTCTTGAATCAATTTCATCATATTGCAGGTTGCTGTCCCTTAAGCAATTCATTTTGGGAATGTTTTCACCCTCCAGTAAATCTAAAGTCTTAAAATTTGAGTGCAATTAATATTCGCTTGTAAGAAATTCTTTACAGGACATTTTAATGCCCAGTCCCCCAACAGCAAACACCACTTTGCAGGATCAGGTCTGAGGACGGATGCTGATTAGAGTTGTTCAAATGATAGGCCCTATCTATATTAACAAAATTTGCGTCAGTATAACTAAATCTCTTGAGTTACAGTGGTGCAAACCTCTAATATAGATGTGCTGCACTGGTGCAAAGTGGGGCACGTACCAGTTTGCATAATTCAGTAAATTACCTGCACTGAGGCTGTGGGGGGTCTCATCAGGCCAATAAAAAGCTGAGGAAGGAGGTGAATATGCCTTCCATGGTTGTTGTGCTTCTGCTTTGAAACTGGTCAAGTGATATTACTGCTGCTTTCCAGTTGAATGACTGAAACTCTTATAAACAGAGTGGTATGGGATAAACATTCATGCAGAGACATTCAGACAAATAGCCATGACTTTTCCATACATATTTGCAAGGATATTCATAATATTTTTGCTTCCCATGAACATGTTATCAAACATAAAAAACACCTGGATTAAAATTTGTAGAAATGCAAAAAGGGATTGTGGTCACTCTCTGATAGCCTGATCTAGCCAAACACTTAAGCATATGTGTAACTTTAAGCCCATATAGAGTCCCATTAACTTCAATGAGACTGCTCAGAGATGGCATTTACAAAAGCATTTAGCAATGGCCTAACTTTGCTCCTACTGAATTAAAGACCACTGATTTCAGTGAGAGTAGAGTTAGGCCAACGCAGTACATTTTTGAAAATCCCACTCCATGTGTTTATTTACTTGTGCTTAAGTGTTTTGCTGGTTTGGGGCTTAAGAAAAATGATGGGATTCATGTAAATGAATACTCAACCCAGAAAAATCTTTTGCTGTTACCTTATGTCTAATTACTACAATCATCTTTAAATATGTATCATATTTCTGTTGGTAATATATCATTTAGAAACCTTTCAGTCAAGTCCTGAGATACTCACTCATTTTAAGTTAATGGAAGTTTGTCAAAACAAAGAGGAAACACTAAGGACTTCCTAGTCTGTGTATCTGATAGTTGGTATTGGCTGTCATGGATCAAATGTGGTCAGTAGATTGTTTATAGGAATTTGACTAATTGTGTTGCTGAAGATAATTATTTGCACCCAGGGGCCACTGTCATGTATTAAGGCCGGGTTGATGATGAAGTCTTATTATGATGATGATAACACTCTCTTTATTCCAGGATGATGTTAAACAGCAGCTACTAAAGTCAGACATTTTTAAATCAGTAGATCCAGATAACTTGCATCCAAGAATTTTAAAAGAGCTGGCAGAGGAGCTCACTGCACCTTTAATGTTGGTTTTGATGAAGTCTTGGAACATTGGGGAAGCTCCATGACTGGAAGACAACCAGTGTTGTGCCAGTATTTTAAAAAGGTAAATGTGATAAGCCAAGTAATTACAGGCCTCTCAGACTAACATCAATTCTAGGAAATATAATGGAGTGGCAAATATAGAATTTAATGAATAAAGGACTAAGGGGGGCTAGAATAATTAATGCTAGTCAACATGAGTTTATGAACAATAGAGCGCGTCAAACTAACTTGATATCTTTTTTTGATGAGATTACAAGTTCAGTTGATAAAGGTAACAGTGTTTATATAATATACTTAGACTTCTGTAAGGCGTTTGACTTGGTATCCCAAGATGTTTGGGTCAAAAAACTAAAACAATATAAAATTGACCTGGCATCAATTAATGGATTAAAAACTGGTTAACTGATAGGTCTCAAAATGTATTTGTAAATGGGTAATTATCATCAAGTAGCCATGTTCCTTGTGGAGTCCCACAGAGATCTGTCCTTAGCCCTATGCTAATTAACATTTTTATCAATGAGTTGGAAGCAAACATAAAATCATCACTAATGAAGTTTGCAGATGATATAAAAATTGGGGGAGTGTTAAATAATGAAGAGGACAGGTCACTAATAAAGAGCAATCTGGATTGCTGGGTAAGCTGGGAGCAAGCAAACAATATGCCTTTTAACATGGCTAAATGTCAATACATACAAAAATGTAGGCCATACTGACAGGATGGGGACTCTATCCTGGGAAGCAGCAGAGACTGAAAAAGATTTAGGAGTCAAGGCAGATGATCTACTGAACATGAGCTCCCAGTGCAATGCTGTGGCTTAGATGCATAAACAAGGGAATTGAGTATAAATGGAAAGGTTATTTATTTGGCACTGGTGGGACCATTGCTGGAATACACTGTCCAATTCCGGTGTCCACAATTCAAGAAGGATGTTGAAAAATTGAAGAGGTTTAGAGAAAAGCCACAAGAATGCTTAAAGGATTAGAAAACATGACTTACAGTGATAGACTCAAGGAGCTCAAACCATTTAGCTTAACAGAGAGATGGTTAAGGGGTGACATGATTACAGTCTACAATACCTACACGGGGAACAAATATTTGATAATGGGCTTTCCAATCTAGCAGAGAAAGGTATAATGCGATCCAATGGCTGAAAGTTGAAGCTAGACAAATTCAGACTAGAAATAAGGCTTTTTTTTTTTTTTAAACAGTGACAGCAATAAACCATTGGAACAATTTACACCAAGAATTGTGGTGGATTCTCCATCACAGGCAATTTTAAAATCAAGATTTGCTGTTTTTCCTAAGAGAAATGCTGTTGGAATTATTTTGGGGAAGTTCCATGATCTGTATTATACAGGAGGTCAGATGATCACAGTGGGCCCTTTGGCCTTGGAATCTGTGCTGTGCCAGGCACTGTATCACATGCCCCAAAGAACTTACAGTCTCAGTAGCTTCCCTGGAAATCCATGAAGAGGCATTCCAACTGAAATCATGTGTATCATACAGATGTGGCCTGATTTTCCGAAGTGCTGAGCACTGTGACGTTACTGACAACCTGTGACCGTATATATATATATATATATATATATATAGTTGCAACCTGTTATATATTTGAGCAAATATTATACAAAGGTTGTCAGGAAAGGTGTCTACGGAAAGGTTATGTTTAGCTGATTATTATTATGCTAGCTGGGTGCATGTATCATTTTTGTATTTAAAGTTGTAAGTATTGGCTCTGTACTGTCTGTATTTCAAACTTGTGCTATGCTTCTGGGTGACATACCAGACAGTTTGGCATCAGCACTGCCTATCCTGCTTGATGGTCCATTAACGACCATCAGCTATACAACTGACCAATTAAAAGAAGGCAGATACACCTTGTGACATGCCTATGGACAGAACTCTAAGGTTTTTCTATTTCTCCTGCTGAATAGCTTGTCTTTGGAACAAAGAAGGCAAGAGACTATAAAAGGCTGCTGCAGCTCCTCCATTAGGTCTTCAATCCTGCTTCATACCTCTGGAGGGACTTTGCTACAAACTGAAGCTCTGAACAAAGAACTGAATGACCCATCTCAGCTGTGGATGTACTCCAGAGACTTGATTTGAACCTGAAGTTTACTCTATCACTGCTACAAGTCTGAACCAAGAACTTTGCCATTACTGCATGTAATTGATTCCATTTAACCAATTCTAGCACTCATCTATATTTCTTTCTTTTATGAATAAACCCCTAGATTATAGATTTTTAAGGATTGGCAACAGCGTGATTTGTGGGTAAAATCTGATTTGTTATATTGACCTGGGTCTGGGGCTTGGTCCTTTGGGATTGAGAGAACCTTTTTTCTTTTATGGGGTATTGGTTTTCATAACCATTCATCCCCATAACAAGTGGCACTGCTGGTGATATTGGGAAACTGGAATGTCTAAGGGAATTGCTTGTGTGACTTATGGTTAGCCAGAGGGGTAAAACCAAAGTCGTCTCTGTTTAACTGGTTTGGTTTGCCTTGGTGTGCAAAGGAATCCCAGCCTTGGTCTGTACCTGCCTTGCTTTAAGCAATTTGTCCTGAATTGACACTCTCAGAAGTGTCCCACCAAAGCCAGCATCATTACAAGCACCCACATCTCTGTGAGAAGCTATAGGGGATGAGCACCTTTGAAAAGTGAACCACTGTCCTTTTGGGTCTCGTAGTATGAAGAACAATAATGTTAATGATTATGTGGAAGTGTGGGGAAAAATTTAGCCATAGCCATATTTACAGACAAGTAAAAGTATTTTTTTTAAAAAGAAATAACTGGGTAGTATGAGATTTATAAACTAATGATAGTAAATATCCATAGACTATTGGGGAAGATTTCCAAATGTGGGGATTTTCCAAGTTGTAAAGTTTTACAGCTATTGATGGGTGATTGCTTGTCCTCAATGGTTCTCAGCTGTAGGTTTCCCACGGGGATCAATCCTATCATCTCTTCTGTTAAACATCTATGTGAGGCTACAAGAGGAGTACATGAAATGCAGTATCATCATCAGTCTGCTGACATCACCTAGCTTGATGTCTCCTTCCCCCCAACCCAGGCACTGCTGTTGCCAAGCTCAAAAAACGCCTGGCAGAAATTGGGAGCTGGATGAGGGCCAGCTGGCTGCAACTCAACCTGGACAAGACAGAAGTGATGCTAATCAGCAGGGGGGAACGTTTAGACGACCTGGTGAAATTTGTAACTGCTCCGTCAATTGAGGGCATATGTCTGACTATTGTCTAAGTGGTATGCACTCTGGGCATCTTACTAGACTCCTTATACTCTTTACATATGCCACCAGTACAAAATTCTTTCACCAACCACTGTCAAAGAGGCTCTGATCCTTTTTGTTAAATGTCTATGTAGTCTCAGTTGTCCGTGCCTTTGTAACCATTCCTCTGAATTATTCTAATGGGATTATCTGGGAAAGCTGCCCAGAAAGTCCAGAATGCAACTACCCACTTCCTGAGTGTGGTGGGCCAATGGGAACACAAGTCAGTTCTCTGGGCTGACTATCAACAGACTGTCACCTCACTTCTGACCCCATCATATGATATAGGCATACTTGAAAAGCTAAATCTCAATTTAGTTGGGCTTTCTTGCTACATGGTCTACAAGAAAGTATTTTACTCCCTGTGAGTAAAGTTGGAACTCGGCCACTTTTAAAATGAGCTGCAAGACACATCTTTTTCACAGGCCTTCCCAGAACTGATTAAATCCTCTTCCCCTAGCTGAACGGTCAAGTTACATGCACCAAGGCACATGCTATTTGATCTCCCCTACTGACATCTCCATTGTCTCAACTGTATCTTTGTAAGGTACCCAGACAGCATGGTGCTGAGTGTCAAATAAATACTTATAATAATATATATTTGTAAGTAATACTTTTTGCAAGTGGAGAATAATTCAATGACATTAACTGTTTAAATAGGACCAGATGAAAACCTCAGAATCCAAGAAAAGGACATATGATTAGATTACTTGAGGGGAAAAAAATAGAACTGAGGTTTTTGTGTTACTTATTTATTTGTTTGTTGAGGGGTGTTGTTTGTTTGTTTGCATTTCCTCAGCAGATGTTAGAATTAGGGTTTTTCTTGATGGTTTTCCAGGCCAGGCTGGTCACTAGAGAGTGCTTTTAAAGTAATCTTGCCCCATGGCCGTAACCAGAGTAGAGCGAGCAGGGCACCCACCGAAGGTGCAATGCCGGAGGGGCGGGGAATGCGGAAAAATGGGGCCAGAGGTGACAGGGAGGAGTGCATGTGGGGTTACATGCCCCCACAGATTTTTTGGTTGTGGCTGAGTGGCCCTCCGAGATAAGTCAGGGGGTGGAGGTGGCACTCCCTTCCGGAGTCCCACCTTGCAGGGCTGGCCCTACCAACCCTCCTGGTGTGGCTGGCCCAAGCCACCTGGCATTGCCGCTTGCCCCCCAAAATGTTTCTCTGCTGCCCCCCTCAGGGGGAGTGCACCCCAAAGTTTGAAAACCTCTGCGGGGTAGTCACGTGCCTTCCCAGAATCTTTACATTTTGGAACGGAAAAATGATTTAAAAAACAATTTGTAGCACACATATGCTTACTCGCCCCGGGTACTAAAATGCCTATTTAGGGGTCTCTCTTCCCCTCTCAGCAATGAGCATGCCCTTTGGGTCTGTATAACTTTAAAGGCTAGCTACATTGGAGAAATTTTCTAACTAGTTCTATTCAGGTAAGACCTTGCTGTGGCCTTGAAACCAGTTCAGTATAAATAGGTCAGGCCACTTTCAGCTGACTAAAGTCATGTCTATCATATGGCTTTAAGTGATTTTAAAGTCAGTGTAGCTGACATGTTTTTAAAACAGTTAGAAACCTGCCACTCCTGTTAACATAACGTAAAGTATGGAACAAGCAGCCAAAAGGATATCAGTCTACCTGATATCTGCAGTAAGGCTGGGGTTCTTTTTGCAAAGCAAGGTGAATCATGCTAGTGTTTCTAGAGAGCTGAGTAGGAACCAGAATTTCCATTTAGCCAGAAACTCCACAATTTCAAAATCTATTTCTGCTCTCAATAGCAATTAAAACAAAGAATTTTGAAATATTCTGTGAAACAAAACTTTCAAAGAAATGTTGTTTCGGGTCAATCAAAATGTTGTGGTTTTAATTTTGACTTTTTTATACTAATCATATATTATATACATTTTGAAATGAAAAGGTGTTTCAAAATTCTTTATTTCAATTTTTTTCTAAAAGAAAGATTTTTTTTGTCAATTTCTGGGTCAGTGAGTTAGTGAGCAAACCTGCTTCATTTCAATTTTTTCAATTTAGATGAAATTCATTCATCCACTCAACTTGTTTCAATTTTGACAGATTGGCATTTTTGGATTGAAAAATGTTCCATTAGAATATTTTCAACCAGCTCTGTTTCCTGTAAATTAAAGCACTGCCACAGCAAAGGACCATCCTTAAAGAGCTGCCACAGAGCGCTTTAATGTTGCTGCCACTTCCCCTCCCCCTTCGTTGGCAGTAAAGATGTACAATATTTTCCGCTCTGCACTTCCTGTCGATCTCTATGTCAGTGAGTTAGTGAATAAATCTATAGCACGATATAGCAAATTCCTGTACCGCGTGTTAACGAGACTCAGTGTTAACAGGCAGCACTTGGAGGCATGGCGCTACCAATCGTTAAGCAGATTCATGTGTAAAGGGTCTGTACTGTGGTATTTATTTATTCATTCACTTTTGAACAAGGAAGGTGATAAGATATGGAGAATGAAAATAAAGAAGGGATATAACTTCCCCATATTTCATCAATGTTATTAAACCATCTTTTACATTAAAACGGTGTAGAAAAAAACTTCTGTTCCTCACACCCTTTCATTCATATCCATGATTTCATAGAATATTAGGGTTGGAAGAGACCTCAGGAGGTCATCTAGTCTAATTCCTTGCTCAAAGCAGAACCAACCCCAACTAACTCATCCCAGCCAGGGCTTTGTTAAGCTGGGCCTTAAAAACCTCTAAGGATGGAGATTCCACCACTCACTAGGTAACCCATTCCAGTGCTTCACCACCCTCCTAGTGAAATAGTGTTTCCTAATATCCAAGCTAGACCTTCCCCACTGCAACTTGAGACCATTACTCCTTGTTCTATCATCTGCCATACTGAGAATAGCCTAGCTCCATCCTCTTTGGAACCCCCTTCAGGTAGTTGAAGGTTACTATCAAATCCCCTCTCACTCATCTCTTCTGCAGACTAAATAACCCCAGTTCCCTCAGCCTCTCCTCATAAGTCATGTGCCCCAGCCCCCTAATCATTTTTGTTGCTCTCCGCTGGACTCTCTCCAATTTGTCCACATCCCTTCTGTAGTGGAGGGATCAAAACTGGAGGCAATACTCCAGATGTGGCCTCATCAGTGCCAAATGAAGGGGAATAATCACTTCCCTCGATCTGCTGGCAATGCTCCTACTAAAATAACCCAATATGTTCTTGGCCTTCTTGGCAACAAGGGCACACTGCTGACTCATATCCAGTTTCTTGCCCACTGTAATCCCCAGGTCCTTTTCTGCAGAACTGCTGTTTAGTCAGCCAGTTTCAAGCTGTAATGTAATTGATAAGAATCAGCCTCATGACAACTTGTTTCTTAATGATTATTGTTGCAGGAGATGTTAATTGTTGCACAGGTGTGGTGCTTGTGAGGAGGTTATCAGTTTAGCAGACATCGAATGAGCACAAAACTTAGAACTAAAAAGGGAGAGAAGCAAATGATTATTGCCTTTAAAAAGAAAAACATTTTTAATGCTCAATTCATCTTTCCGTTAGCTGAAAAGTTGCATCGGATGTTCACTTGTCAAATTGGAGAGCAGCAGCATGACATTGATAAATAAAAATCCCCGATAATGTAAAATCAAACTAAATCCCTGTTCAGCCAGTGATCTGACTGCACACAAAAAATGCATCTATTACCCAGGTGTCTACACACAGAAGTCACACCAGTTTAACTAAAAGTGTTGCACTGACTTGGTTAAACTGGTGCAACTTTGTGCGCGGGCATGCTTACATCATTTTAAACTTAGCTTACATCTATTTTTCTATTTGTAGATCAAGTCTGAGCCCTGGTTCACTGAGGCTTGGTGTGAAAATCCACACCCTTGAGCACTGTAGCTTTGCCAACTTAACCCCCAGGGAAGAGCAGCTAGGTCAACAGAACAATGCTTCTGTCAACCTAGCTACCATCGCTCGGAGAGGTCATGTTTCCACAGCGATGGAAAAAATCCCGTCCATCATTGTAGGTTGCATCTACACTATGTGGTTATGCCTGAATAACTATGGCACCGTAGCTATGCTGCTATAGTTCTCATAGTGTAGACATGGCCTTGGTGCCTTACAAATATTAATGAGTTCATCCCAATTCAGGCCTCATCTACATGAGAAAAGCTACACCAGCATAGCTATATGTTGGTTAGGAAGAGATATTTTTTCTACTAACATATGAGTATAAACTCTAATGTGGACACAGTTATACTAGTATAACTGTCTTATACAGGTATAGCTTATGCTACTCTCAAACCAGAATAAACTATGCCACTAAAATCACTTTATAGTGGTATAAGTGCATCCACACTAGAAGGGGTTCTGCTAGCTTAACCAGTACAGTTAACCCAACTAAACTCCCTAGTGTAGACAAGTCCTTATCTCCTGTGAGGTAGGAAAATATAGTTATCCCCATTTTACAGAAATCTTTTATTATTTAGGTTAGACAAGGGAAATAGGCTGATCTGTTTTACTTCTGTTTATGATCACTTCCAGGTCTTCATTAGCGAGCAAAGCACAGCACAGCAATGTTAAGATTACAAACACTGGAGGGGAATGTTCTTTGCTGTTACTTTAAAACTGCATCTACAGTACTGGAATTGTTACAGACTTTCATAGAAAATTCTATTCGTTTTCAGTTTTGTAAAATATTTTACTTTCACCCACCCCCGCCCACACACACATTTATGGCCCAATTTGACCTGACTGTAAGCCTTTAACACAAAGCAACTGAGGTGATTTTAGTGAAACCAGAAAGATGATGGGTGGCTGAGCAGATATCTTCAGTACAGCGTGTACAGGACTGCAATTGTTCAGCATAAACAGATAATAGCTTGATTTTTCTTTAACAAAGGAGAAAATCTGTGGAAGCAAATTAATTTGGAATACGTAAAGAGGATTATACAAGAAAGCACAAACTTTCCTCCTCTGCCAAAAGAAGCAATTTGGTGTGTGCGTCTTTTCCTTGCTATAGTTTATAATGGAGTTGGGTAGCTAAATAGGAAAGAATTTGAATAAGGAGAGGCTGAAAAAAGCTGGCTCATGCTGTGAAACACTAGGGTGGGGGAGAACACAGAATAATAAATGAAAAAAGGTAGTTCATCACAACAAAGTGACTTGTTAAGACTTCAAAGTCTGTTGCCACTTCTCCTCCAAGCAGTGTAACTGATTGCATAGCACATGGTGCAGGTTCAACTGAACACATTCCATGACCTGCTTTTCTAAAGACAAATGCTGTACAGCCTAAATATGACAGCCTTCTGCAAGGAGCTGCTATAAGCTGTGAACACCAAAGAGGAAGTCAAATTGCTGAGAGTGGTACATGGGAGTATAAATAGGAGTCACGAGATAAAAGTAAGAAAGGGAAAATTTAGGCTGAACATCAGGAAAAACTTCTGATAGACTGTGAAGTGAAGCAGGCCCACATTTAAAAGTAAGCAATAGAAATTGCATTGTATACACAATTCCGCACTGGCAGGGAGATGGACTAGAACTAATTAGTCTTTCCAAATCCCAACTTCTTATGATTTTACACAAAAATGTTCTACAGCAGTTCTTAGATTTAGCAAAGGCTTGCACAGTTAAAAGCAAAAAGGAATTGGCAAAGTGGTGTATCTCCCCCAAACCAATTGCAATCCATCACAGTAGCACAGAGTAGGAATGAAGTCTGTACTAAAACCAAGAGAATAATTTGCATTGAATCATTTAAGTTGATTAATTTAGCCTCTTTGTTTGATCACAGGGTGTTAGCATATCACAGTTTTGTAAAATAAAATAAAAAAACAAACATTCTTTGAAATTACTTCACACATTAATTTTGCCAGTTTTTTAAATTATTCTGTGGGTGAATTGTGATTAGCTCCCTGTAACACTCTGTATTGGACACTGGAACTGCACTGGTTCATTCTGATTGGTCATTGGTCACCAAATCACATGGTATTGTTACAGTTCCCTGACCAGATGAGCGCAACTCATAGCCAGGAGAAGGTACTGAAGAACTCACTGAGCTTTTTGAATTTCTCAGAAGAAGTATTAACAAACAAACAGGACTAGGACATTTTAGAGCCTTTTTCAGTCACGCAGACACCATCCCTATAAGCATTAGGCCACTGTAAGATTTACTATATAGGAACAGAGGTACATTTAGTTTACTCTTTCTGTCTGGGGGTCCTCTGTAGTGGACATCGCTGTAGTAACTAAGCACTAATTTACTCTATTTACAGTCTCACATACTAGTTGTCTATGGAGTCCCAGTTGTGAAGAGGTTGGCAAGGAACTTACCTAGCTCATGTACCTACTTCTGTGCTAGGGCTCTTAAAAGGATTTGTACCATGTAGTACAAATGCGCATGGCTGTCAAATTGAAATTCAATTTCCATGACCATTCACGTACCCAAACCTCAATCCGTCTAATGCTCACAGAAAGGGAACACAAATGGAGGTACAAGCTCTGGTGAGGCAAGTTCATTTTTACACATGAGCAGACACTCACAGAAAAAACATTTTGTAGTATTAGCCCAGCTCGGACACTACCTCCATTAGGAGACATTGTGGTGCTTGTCAAGCCCTAAAGAATAAGGGGTCTGGGCTGATGCAAATTGCAACTTTTTAAACTAACAATGACGACATCACTACAGACTCCATGCCTGATATTTCCAGGTGATAAAATAAGACATTCTACTGATGATATTTCAGCATCCTATCTTAAACCCCATCCCAGTAAAGCACTGAAGCATGAGGTTTACTTTAAGTGCTAGTACCTCCATTAAATTTAAGCATAGGTTTCAAGTATTTTTGCTGGATTGGCCCCTTAGCCAAATTGGTACTCTACTTCAATATTCAAAATGTTATGTACTGCCTAAACCTGTTTACATTTCTGCTTACTTCTTAGCCTCTAATTCATACAGTCTCCTTTCAGTGTCTTGTCCATATCATAAACCCACCTATAATAATTCAGTAGAAGCTGCAATCTTTGCACAGAAAACAAGTTAGTATACACCCACCCTGAAGATGTAGAGGATGTAATTTTTTCAATAAGTGCCATGGTATGTTAACTGGGTGAGTTATGCTATGAGCATCCAAAGATGCTTTGAAGCGAGAGCTTAGGCCAAGGATGCTTCGCCAACACAGCAGCTCCTTCCCGAACACAACTTACGTCGCTAAAGATAGTGATACAAACATGCAAAAATGTGTCCGTCAGTGTGCAGCACCATTGTGTGTGGTTTATTTTACTTATAACTATAAGCTGAAGCTTTACTGTTGTGCTATCACAATTTAATAGGTTACATATACAGTCTGCATTAAGGTAAAGGAATCCCTCACTGCCTATTCAGGCATTTATTACTTCACGTTGTATGTTATATTATACCTTGGGTAGTACATCCATCAGTGCTGATCCTTTTGCTCCTTACACCAAAGTAAAACATAAGTAACTGCAGCGATGTCAATGGGATTTAAGCAGTATAAAGCTAGAGTAAATGAGATAAGGAATCAGGCCTACTATATGTTGAACTTGCCTACTAGTAAAATGTGGCTCTGTGTTCCATGTCTGTAGGCCTCATTGTTTGGTGTTCCAGTAGCACCCTTAGTAAACTTGTTTTGACACAGCTAAAATATTCTGCCCTGTAGTTAGAGACATGCAATTAGAAAGCACGATTCTGAATAGATAACACTTTTTGTGGTTTGTTTTCTTCGTTTTCTTTTCAACTTTACTTTAAAGTTTGTGTATAAGTAGAGATTCTAGCCCAGCCTCTCTATAGGCCTGATCCCAAGCCTATTGAAGTCAATGGAAAGACTCCCATTACCTTCGGATCAGACATTATCCCCTTGCCTCTTCATTTTATAGGGCTTTACACCAAGTCAGTCCGGCTGCATGCTACTTCTCGTCAGGCATTTTGACACACGAGGTAAACCTCTTTATTAAATTATTCAATAGTTACATCTCACGATGCTGAGAGAAGACAGGACAGAGATCATTCCAGATTTTTGGGTGTAGAAAATGTTTATAGAACTACACCAGGGATGAAGTTGGCCCCTTATTTCTTTTAGTGGAGACAAGAAATGAAAGCTGGAGCAGTAATTCACTAATATCTATTCTCCAACTGTTGATCTTAAGACCCTTGAGGGTACATATGGCATATTCACTGCTTGCTGCTATACAGGGCCCTTCAAATTTTGTGAAGTATGATATCAAACTTTGACAACTCAGAAGGTGCTGACAAGCAGACGTCTTGACTTGTCAAAAATCAGCTTTACATACCTAAGATAAGAATCCTTTCTTCACGTCATTTAGAAGTTCTACTGAACATTAAAGGCCCCGAATTTTCAACACTGCTTTTTTCCTTTTCAACGCTGCCTTCCTTTCCATTTATTTATGTTTCTTAATAATGCTGTTTTTTTGTTTATAGTTGTGCTGACAAATTTGTCTTGATGGTGTAATAAGAAAAAAATCAGAGAAAGTTGATAGGATGATTATACTACAAGTAAACAATAATTATACAAAACATTTTTGTTGCTGCTATAAATATTGTACTGCCCATAGAGCTTACAATTAGTACCACTGATTTTAACTGACATTTCAAGCACAAAGCATTAGTAATTTGCACTCATGGGGCCAAAACCTCAGCTGGTATTTATCAGCATAGCTCCGCTGACGTCAGTGGAGCTACGTTAACTTACACCAGCTAAGGATATAGCCAGGGTTTTTAGTCCTAGCACTGCCAGCTGATCATAAGGAACATTGCGAATTGGTTAAGCCATTGAATTAAAGCTTCTGAATCACCATTTCTTTTATCTTGATATCTGTGTTTTAATTCACACTTTATATTCAATTATTTCAGTTCACAGATGTTTTTTATTATTAATTCATGTGTTTGAATCTGTCCTGCTACCTCTCCATGAATTTTTCTTTGTGTTTTGGGTTCAAATGTATCCAAATATTCAAAGTGAAACTTTTCACATACAACAGTAAACCTTTAGGAGGAGGAGATGGCTAAAGCTGAGACTCTTAGGTCAGGTTTCCACTACAGATTCTATTCTGGTGTAGGTATACTGACATAGCCCCATAATGTAGACACTGACAGAAGGAGTTCTTCTGATAACATCTCCCCAAAAGATGTTAGCTTTAGCCAACAGAAGCATTCTTCTGTTGCCTTAGGCTCTGCTATGTCACAGCACTGCTATGTCACTAGGGGATATGATTTTTGTTTTACATTTCTAGCAGATGTAACTGTTTCAGCAGAAATTTGTAGTATGGATCGGGCTTGGAGATGTGGGAAAACAACATGGAAACTTTCACTTACTTAAAACTAGCAAACATATCATATCTTACCTCATGTTAACAAAGGTAAAATAAAATCCTAGTGAACACAAGGCAGCTGTAGTATTAATATGTGTTAGCATGTCAGGTGTTTGCCTTGACCTTCTAACATGTCACAACTACAAATGGCCTTGTCTTCACTTTACATTAGTTATCACATTAAGTAACACAAGGTAAGAACAAACCTTTTTCCCTAGCCCCAAGCCATGTGACCTTCTTGTATGTCTCAAACAACTGAAGTTTTGGGTCTTCTCATACTTCCTTACATACTTTCTTATTTTTCCAATTGCTCACTCTCTCTGAGAAGTTTCTTGTCTTCCTCCACCCCTCTCCTGTGGAATCTTCAGAAATCTGCCTTATTTACAATATATTCTTAGATAATCTCATCCATTCACAGGGATTCAATTATTACCTCTGTGACATTCCCCTGGTGTTATCTGGACCAGTGATCTGCTAGGTCACTTCAATCCTTGACTTTGGGAACCAGCCTTACCCTGCTCTGCTGTGAGAATCCCCTCTCCTGGGCTGGTCACGCACAGCTTCTAGCATGTAAGTTGCTCCCAGCTACACAAGTGAGCACTTTTGGCCAGTTGCTGCTTGGATTGTGCAACCAAATGACACTAGCCAATATCTCCAGTCCCACACAACCCTAGGAACCTCCTTCTTGAAGTGTCCACTTATGCCCACTGGACGCTGCAAGTTTATATGCGTTCGTCAGTTTAACAAAGAAATTGATATGTACCAGGCTTGTTATCGCAAGAGGAGTCTCTGACACACTTCAAACCAAACACATTGCTTCAGGTAGAATAAACAAAGACATTTATTAACTACGAAAGATAGATTTAAAGTGATTATAAGTCAAAGCATAATGAGTCAGATTTGGTCAAATGAAATAAAAGCAAAACACATTCTAAGCTGCTCTTAACACTTTCAATACCCTTACAAACTTTGATGCTTCTCACCACAGGCTGGCTGTTTCCCCTTCAGCCAGGCTCTCCCCTTTGATCAGCAATTCAGTTGATTGGTGGTGGTGTCTGTAGATGGAGGTGGAAAAGAGAGAGTATGGCAAATGTCTCTCCTTTTTATCATGTTCTTTCTTCCCTCTTGGCTCTCCCACCCCCTTCAGAGTCAGGTGAATATTACTTCATCGCAGTCCCAAACTGACCAAGGGAATGGGGGTGACTCACTCAAGAGTCCAACAGATCCTTTGCTGCTAGCAGTATCCTTTGAGCTCGGTTGGTCTCATACATGCCCTGATGAGGTGTGAACTGCCCATCTGTTCCTGGAGAGTTTTGCCTGGGCTTGTTTTAAGCCATGAGGACACATTTTCAGGCTCAGAACTATATACATGAAATTACAGCCTATAACATTACTATAACAACAATGCTCAGTGCATCATGAGCCTTCTGAAGACACCAGACATGACAAACTTTGCACTGGATACCACACAATCATAAGGATGAACATGAGGGAGCAAGATGTTCCCCTGAGGTACAGAGCATCACAACCTCTATGTTGATAACTCACAAATCGACTTCTCCATCCATAACCAGTCTCCCTATCACCTTCTAGCCATCAGCACTTAGCTAATAATACTAATAATGTGTAAGTGTAGCCGGTCTGAATAAACAATGTACAACAAATAATTTATCCTCCTCTTCTGCTCATGGCATACATGCACTAAGAGTACATCTATCTACACAGTAAATTGTAGGGTAATTTCCAACTTGGCAGACATACATGGGCTAGCTGGGAGCAAACTAGAGTGCTAAGAACAGCAGTTTAGCCATGGTAGCACAGGTGGTGGCTCAGGCTAGGTGCCTGAGTTACATATGTAGGATCTCAGATGAGGTTGTACTTGAGCGACTAGCGTGAGTCACCAGCCATGATATCATGGCCTCACTGCTATTTTTAGCACACTAGCTCAATCAGAACTAGCATGTGTAAGTCTGCTCAAATTGGGAATTGCACTTCCCAGCTGCAATGTAGACACAGTCTAAAAGTTTGCAAGGTCTTTGAAGAAAATTCACAGATGACCCTAAACTGAGGAGAATTGAAAATAACTTGAAGACAGAGAAACAAAGGGCAGAAAAATTACAACATTACAAAATAAGATTCAATTTGGAAAAATTTAAGATAATATATTCTGGGGAAAAATAATCCAAGACACAGAGATCCAGAAAGCAGTAATGAGCAGAGAGACTGAGTGGCAATAGCCGACAGCAAATTAATCATGAGTTTGCAATGCAATATGACAGCACAATAGGGCAATGCAATTTTAGGTTGCATATGCAGAGACAGCAGGTAACAAAGAAGTAATGGTTTGTATCTATAGTTATCTGGTGTGAACATGCTGGAGAAAAGGTGTTCAACTCTGGGCTCCCCATAAATAGAAAATAATGACAAACTGGAGGGAGTTCATACAAAAGAGCAACAAAATAGTCTGGGGGACTGGGAGGACTGACTAACCAGGAAAGATTAAAAGTTTGGCTCTGTGATAACTAAGGACAGAGATAATCTACGAAGAGTGGAAAGATCAAATAGGAAGAATTATTTAGTATGGTAAAAGGGGATATAATTAGGATAAATGCAATGAAAATTAAGAAAAGGAAAATTTAGGCTGACTCAGAAGAGAGAGGTCTATAAGTCTATGGAATTGTCTCCTGGCCCTACCCCCGAAAGCTCATGTCTGTGACTAGTCCCATTGACTATTCAACTACCCACATGCTGGAAGTTACATACGTGTTTAAGACTCCGATTCAGCAGGGCTAGGGTGACCAGATGTCCCGATTTAACAGGGACACTCCCAATATTTGGGGCTTTTTTTTTTTTAAATGGGCTCCTATTACCCCCCCACTCCTTGTCCCAATTTTTCACACTTGCTATCTGGTCACCCTAAGTAGATCATTTAAGACAGTGGTTCTCAAAGTTTTGTACTGGTGACCCCTTTCAAATTAAAAACCCCTTATAAATTAAAAACACTTTTAAATATATTTAACACTATTATAAATGCTGGATTCAAAGCGGGGTTTGCGGTGGAGGCTAACAGCTCGCAAACTCCCCATGTAATAACCTTGTGACCCCCTGAGGGGTCCCAACCCCCAGTTTGAGAACCCCTGATTTAAGCTAATGTTTAAGTCTATCCCTCATCAGCAAAGCACTTCACACGTATTTAGTGTTAAGCATGTGTTTTGCTGAATAGAGATGCACCTCTCAATAGAGGCATATGTGCTTTGTTGGACTGAGTCCCAAGTGCACTAGCTCAAGCCCCTTTGCCCACCATATTTAGAAATAGATTGGTCAAAATCCTCATCCGTATGTAAAAGAAAATGCTCCTGGGAGTGGCAAGGAGATGCCTTATGCCTTTTCACCTCTAGATTTGAAAGTCCATGAGGAAAATAATAGGAAGCATGTCTGTGCCTGTGTGTGAGAAAGAGAGAGAGATAGAGAATGACAAAGGGATGGAGGATAGAGGGTTAGAAAAAACAATGTGAAATCACAAAGCAGTGCCAGAAGTTCTCAAAATATGATTCACAGACAGGCAGAGCTTGACATAATATGACAATATAACAGGAGGAAAGGGTTGTTCTGTTTAAGCATCCTTCCCTATGTACAATCCAGTAATGCTGTAGATATATTTCAATATTACCTTTAAATTTCAAACTAGAAGTGCTTAGCAATAGTTTAAAAACAACAACAAAAAATCCAAAAACCAAAACATTTGTCTTTCCACTGAGATATTTAGCTTTATTAATGTTGCTGTGAAATAAACAAGTGGCTTTGGACAGCTGGTTAAAAGTGGTTGTTAATTTAAAATAACCTGTTTGTTAATTGCTTTCAGCCCTGGTCAGTTGGTTTCTGCACTCTGAACCCTAAAGGTAGCTTGCAATGAATGCGTCTAGGGAGTGAGAGGTAATTAACGCAAGCAGGCAGCCATAGCTGCAAGACAGAGGTTATGATGAAGGAAAGAAAGGTCTGGAACTGGTGTGTGCACTCTTAGGAACTGATCTTACTGATTTGTAACCCCCCTCCCCTCTCCCTTCTGCTGTATAGTTGCAGGCTACAGCTGGAACCTTCTGCCCAAGCAAGGGTGTCCCATCAGCCCTCTGGCACACTATGTTGATCAGTAGATAAAACTTTCCAGGCAGCAGCAGTGGCAGCAGCAGCAGCAGCGATTGCAGAGGCAGCAAAGCAAACAAGCTTCCTACACAAGGCCCGGCAGCTACACTGAATTTACTAAATGCCTTTCCACCTGCCACCACCTCTTCCAGGTCCCCCAAGGTTCTTGTGGCTGATAGTTACGGTGGCTGCCTGACCCAGGGCCATATCGCTGGACCTGTTCCAAAAAGTTTCCCTAATGAAAAGGTGTGCTAGGCTGAACATTGTGTTCACTGGATTGCACACAACGTTTAAAAAAAAAATAACCATCCCAAACCATCGCTGCCATAGTAATACAGCTCCAGCTAGTTCCTCACAGGCAGAAATTGTCTATTTCCACTTCCATTTTCTCAGCTTCTGTACAGTGAGAAGCCTGGCCTGTGACCACCTTCAGGCTGGATGGCAGTCGGATGGAAAAAAATTAGAAATTAGTCATTTGCTTTACAAGCTGCCTCGGCTTGCTTTGCAGCATGCTCAAAATAGGAACAAAAATGACCTGTGAGTTATTTAAACATGAGTGTAACATTTAGAAACACACACACACACACACACAGCATGCACAGATTTTATTTGAGTGATGCATCTGTAACCCTTTGAAGTCTTTGGGCAATCCAGGTAGTTAGGTAATTTATTATTTTAGAATGCCTTTCTCCACCCCCTTCCCCTTCTCTCATGGTGCCAAATGAGGAACTGGCATCAGGGCTCTGGTTAATTCGGTACAAGGCAGACAATGAAAATTTCACTCAAAAGGACAAGCAGGGTTAAAACCAGACAGACCTGTTTCCTGGTTATGAAACACTGCACCTTCCTTGTAAGGTTTTATCTTGGCAATCAACTGTGTTTTATTTTACTGTGATGGTGAAGTAAGTGCCCAGCATTTCAGTAGGATTAAAAAGTGGAAGGAAGGTTGGAGGTCCTGATATCTATGATGGCCCCTGATATCTGAGGCAAACTTTCAAACATTTAGCATGTACTGGGATCTGCTGTGCTTAAAAATGGCCAAAGACTGAATTGTATTGCTATCCTCTACCTAAGCGACCTTCTCGCTGACCCCAACCCCCTTGATTAATCATTACCCTGTAACTATCCTGTTGCTTTTCGTATTCTGATTTTTATCTCTGAGCCACCTATTTTAATTACAACTTTTAAATATACACTCACACCTTGATTCTGTGACAGTTAAAAACGAAAAAAAACCACCATGTCTGGAAACACAAACCAATGAAAGCTCATTTAAGGATGATGCTATCTCTAGCTCAATATAAAAACAACACTGGGGTACCGAAGGGCTGTTTGTCCACTCAGAGTGAAACGTGCACCACTTAAGTCCCACTCAGACCCTGTTTTGAGGGCATAAGTGAGCCTTTAACTAGCATGTAGGCCTCTGAACAGGGGTGAATTTCATACACACACATTATTCCTTAATGTTCATATGAATTCAATATATGCACGTAGAGGAACATAGGCCCTTACTAGTATCTCAGCCTGCCGAATCATCAGAGATGTCTTGATTGTAGCTCTCATAAGCTGCCAATCCTAGATTACTGTTTTAGTGCCTCACTTGGAAGACCTCTGTATCAAACATACAGCTATGTCATATCAATACAAAATTACCAGTGCTGGAACAATATTAAGGTTGAGAAAGCAAGTGTGCAAAATACAAGAAATGCAGAGTTAAGATGAAAAACTCAATCTTAACTATGTTCCATTGGGCTGCTGACTTAAAACATGGTCTTTCTTTATAGAGTTATAAATTGCCAGTTTCAGCATTACAGCCAGGGCTGGCTCCAGGCACCAGCCCAGCAAGTAGGTGCTTGGGGTCGCTGAGGCGTCCAATGAAAAGGGGTGGCACGTCCAGGTCTTCGACGATGGGTCCCTCAGTCCCTCTCAGTGCTAAGGACCAGACACCAAATTGCCGCCGAAGACTGAAGCAGCAGTGGTAGAGCTGCAGATCAAGATCGCTTTTTTCTTTCTTTTTTTTTTTTTTTTTTTTTTTTCCTGCTTGGGGCAGCAAAAACCCTGGAGCCTGCCCTGATTACAGCTTGCAACTTGCTACAGTTCAGGAGATGTTCTGGATCCTGGCAGCAACAGGAGGGACCCGTCCCCATGCTTTGAGGAATAGACAGACTTCAATTACGTCCAGTTCCTTATGAGGTGACCCAAGCTGAGGAAGGCTTCCTGTGTCTTTTCCCTTCCCTTAATATCAATACATTGGCCAGGCACAATCTGGTTCCAACTTACTATATAACTATTATTTTTTGGACAGTTTTGTTCCCCTTCTCTTTCTCCTAAAACCAGTGAATTGCGGAGTATATTAGTCACATAAATAGACTCCGTGCATATCATATTCATCAGCACTATTTGTACTCTGTATTGGTTGAGATAGTGGTATCATCACATAGCAATGATTCTTTGAACTTGTGTATTAAGAATGGTTACTTATCTGTGCTGTTGAGCATATTCTTGGTTATGCAATACATACCATATGTGGCATGTGTGTTCTTCCATTTAAAAATGCAATAAAACATAGGAAAGAGAGGGCAAAAACAATAATAAAGGTGTAAGTGCGCAAAAGGTCTACCACATTTCCTCTAAATCATTTAGGTCAAAATATGGATTGATCTCCATGCAAGAGAGAATGATCATGGCCCTCCTACCTCTCTGCTGTCCCAATAACAATGGGGAAATCCCATCAGCATCACATCCACAGAGGGCCAATAAAAGTTCAAGGCCTACTTGTTACTCTCTAATCTCCTCACTCCCCATGGCAGCACAGCTCCCTTAGAGCCAACATCCCTCTCTTCTAAAAGTTAGACCTTTTTAAACAGCCAGTCAGGTCTTGTCCAATGCTCAGAACACCTTCCTGGAAATACTACTTCTGGAGAGACAAGTTGGGTGATATTACCTCACGCATCTTCTCTCTCTAATATCCTGGGAGCAACTCAGCTACAACAAGACTGCAAACAACACTTCTGGAGACATACTTCTGAGTTGCTTGCACAGGTATGGGAGCTTCCATTTTGTGTGGTGCTAAGGGTCTGATCCGAACCCTGCTGAAATCAATAAGAATATTGCCATTTATTTTAATGGTGTTGGGTCAGGCGCTTAGTTGGATAAAAGAAATACACTATGAGCTTCTGAACACATACCTGGTTGGAGCCACACAACTCAAATCCAATGTGATCAGTCCAGGCCTAGTAATATGCATCTATTATTTTAAAAACCCATGATTTCCCCCAATAGGAAACAGTAATCAAATATCTCTTTTTATAAGCAAAGTAAAGATGCACAGACATGGTCATCATGAGTCCTCAAAAATCAGTAAACAAACAGCATTTGTGGTTTTATTTCTTTGATTCAAAAAGCTAGGAAATAAATTCCAGAGTTTGAACCCCGATGAGTGCTTATTGCCACTATCTGCAATGAGAGATGCAGGTGCTTCGCACCTCTAAGGATTTGGTCCCTGCTGTTTGTCTAATGCTAGCAACAAAATAGTCATGCAAAGGTACACGATCTGTTAAAAATACAAGTCACATAGAATTGCAGTGTGATGTCACATCAGCAGATGAGAACTACCAAAAGTTAGCACAAGCCTCCAACTCGCAAGCTCCTAAGCTGAGAACTCATTTTAATGAATCTGCTTAAACCATCACTCTGATGGGCACTGAGCATGCATTGGCAGTCTGCTGTGGCCCCCATTCCTCCAAAGTCCATTCATGATAGTCATCTCTGAATGATGCATAATGTGTGTCTGCCTCCTATTAAAAAAATGGTATGAACTGTGGCTGGCAGGCAGGCCAGCAAGTAATGTTTCATCCTCTGGCAACCATGATGAATGCAGTAGGCCAAATTAGCCTTGGTGGAAGTGGGTGATGCTCCATTAACCTTCAAGAGAGTTGATTCTATTTACATCAGCTATAAATTTGTCCCTATATATATTTAAATACACTAGCGAATCTGCTTTCTGTTCTTTACTAACTACTTTTACAAACAGAAAACTCTACTCTGGGGAACAGCTTGTTAGTGCAACTGGAATGGGAGTACACTGTAGTAAGGTACTCGGGAGCTGGCAGGCAGAGAGTGAGATAGTAGGGATCAGGGCCGGCTCCAGGCACCAGCCCAGCAAGCAGCTGCTTGGGGCAGCCAACGGTGAGGGGCGGCACGTCCGGCTCTTCGACGGCGGGTCCCTCACTCCCTCTCGGACTGAAGGACCAGCCACGGAAGACTGAAGCAGAGGGGGTAGAGCTGCATCCGCAGATCGCAATCACAGCTGCCTTTTTTTTTTTTTTGCTGCTTGGGGTGGCAAAAACCCTGGAGCCAGCCCTGGTAGGGATAAGACCATCTTGTATAGTTAAAAAACCGCGCTATAAAGGAAAACGTAAGGAGCAGAGAAAATGGACTTCTGCCTAGTAGCTAGAAGTGAGGGAAATCTAAATATAGTACACTCCCCAGTACTCCTCTGGATAAATCTATATAGCATACGAAGCCTTTTGATCTGTAGTAGGAGAGCATGTGTGCATGTGTCTGTCTGCAAACAAACCTGTCTTCTTTTGTTTTTTTCCAGATCTGATAGGTAAATAATATTAAACAATTAACCTTGAATTTGTTATTGCAGCACATAGGATACCAAACAGTCTGTAGCTCCATGGATTTTCAAATAGCTCAGAATGAAGCAAATGAAAATAACTTTTTTTTACTGATATTACTCTGCTTTTTGATCTCTGCACTTCTTTGTTTGGGCTTCACAGGTACCAAGGGAAAATGGCTAGCAGTGAGTTCTTTAGCTTTTCCTGCTCTGCAGCCCTCTGGCTTAGCCAGCTGGGTCACACTGAATTAGTCAAGAACTTCATTATCTCCCTTCTCTGCACATTTTGCTCCAGGTAATAAATGCCCAAATAAGAGCGCCAATGCCTTCTGCTGCACTGTTTGTGAAGTTTTGTTGTTTTGGCCAATTCTGCATATCAGCATTGTGCTATGGGAGGGCATCACTTTTCATCCCTTGCCTGCAGTGCTTCCCAATCTCTATTTAGTCACAGCAGTTAGCTAACCATGTAGCTGTTGATAACATAGCATGGGTTTTTTTGGAGCCCCAAGCCCTCAGGAGGTCTGGGATTTCTTTTCACAGTGTGGGCCTACAGGAGGAACAGTGACTAGCTGGGAGAGCCAGACCAATTACATTATTGGGATAGATGTAGTGCTACGTGAAAATTGTTCTTGTTAACAGACAATGAGATAGAAGTTTTGCAGCAGGGCATTTTCTGCAGTGGAGAATCATTAAAGAGATATCTAGGTCAGGTATATAAAGCAATAGACTGAAATCAAAGAAACTGCTTTTCACCTAATGATAGTCTTTCACCAGCTATTTTTTCCTGAATGGATCATACTAGTGATATGATATCAGCTTCTCTTCTTTGTTTGCATTCATCAGGATGTGAACATTTAGTGACTACTTTCTAAAATCTTTAAAAAAGAAAAAACCCACACATTTCTCCCTTCCCTCTCTCCCTGGGATGATGTCTTTTCCAAAATGACCTTTAGTTAAAGCTGTAAGCCACCTTGAGGCAGTCCCTGCGAGCTCTCTCATGTGACTGTCAAAATGGGCTATATTTAAATCCCATGCAAGGGACTAAAATGAAAGAATCTAGTGCTGCTCTGCTTTTTGGTGTTGAAGAAAACCTTAGCCAGAGTGACCCAGGCTGAAAAATATATAAAAATTTAATATACTAGGGAGAAGAAAAATACATGCAGGAACTAAAACCTGTCTCAAGTTGAGACTGACATTGCAAGATATAAATTTTCCTGGTGGAAGCCCTGGTAAGAAACAAAGTATCTGTGCTAAGGAATTAAAAAAACAAAATAAAGAGTGTATGTCAGTTCACCACTTTTTTTTCTTTTCTTATTTCATCTAGTTTCACAAAAATTTAATCTAAAACATGATGTCTGGAACCCAACAAGAAAGGGGAGGAAATGCACATTGTAACCAAATCATACTATACAAAACATGGTGTTAATGAAATGCAAATGCCAAAGACTGTCAAAAAAATAAAAAAAAAAGACTCAGAGATAGGTAATATTTAAGGGCCTGATCCAAATTCTGCTGGAATAAATGGAATGACTCTCATTGCCTTTAGTGAGCTTTGGCTCAGGCCTCATATGACAGAGGGAAAGATTTCTTGATGAAGGTCCAGACTGCAGTATTTAGATAAAAATATTAACCACAAAATACTGCTAAATTAATCCAACTTCTTTTGATTATTGATGTCCTACTGTTTTCTGCCTGAAACAACATACACGATGCATCAGTCATTTATAAATTATTCATTCACAGTTATTTTGGCAGTAGAGTCTTTCCATTTATCAACTGATAAATGTATGGGAGATGAGAAGGGTAATTTTGCAGCCCCTTCACATTTACCTTTGACATGATTTCCATATTTAATAAGGTAAAATACTAATGAAATATTTTTGATATTCCAGAGTCAGCATTGCAGAGCAATGTAATAAAGTCTACAGTGAAAGGTGTGAATCTGATTAATAAATACACAAAACGCTGGCTTACAAGTCCCTCCAAGCTTACTTCCCAGTTAGACTTGCAGTGACTCAGAAATTTCCCTGTTGGATCACCAGAAATGTAGAAAATGTCAAGCTGCTGCAATGGAAAGACTTCAGGAGCTTTGATCAGGCTCCAGTCCTAGAGGCCCATGGAATTGCTGAAACCATGGCCACGTCCAGACTAGGTATTAAAATCGATTTTAGATACACAACTTCAGCTACGGGAATAACGTAGCTGAAGTCGAATTTCTAAAATCGAGGTACTCACCCATCTGGACGGCGCGGCATCGATGTCCGCGGCTCTCCGTGTCGATTCCGGAACTCCGTTCGGGTTGATGAAGTTCCGGAATCGATGTAAGCGCGCTCGGGGATCGATACATCGAGTCCAGACTAGACGCGATATATCGATCCCCGAGCAATCGATTTTAACCCGCCGATGCCGCGGGTTAGTCTGGACGTGCGCCATGATAAGGTACAGCCAGCACAAAATGTCACCACTGGCCAGACTAAGATTTCAGGGATTTAATTGCCTTCCTAATTCTCTCAGTTTTACACTTGTATAACTCCACTGATTGAGTTATTCCTGATATACACTGGTGTTAAGTAAGAGGAGAATCAGGCCAAAGTTCCCAAAGTATACATCTGGCTATTTATCATAGGTACTTATATGGTGCCCCATTGCTGTAGTATCTGAGCACATTGTGTGCACCTACAATGTACATACTTAACACTCTGGTTTACCGATCTCTCAAGCAAGCCATGTGTGTGAACAGAGACTTCAGTATTGGAGAGCACTGAGTCCCAAAAAAGCACTTAAAACTTAGTGTTATTCTTTCCCTGACCATTAAAAGATGTTGAGATGAAATAGAGAGAGTATGGACTAACAAAGACAAAAAATCAGAGAAAAAAACACATTATGTTAAAAGGTAAAGCAGAAATAACTTGCACCGTTTACCCAAACATCCATAGCTACTTCCAGAATACCCTATATACCAACATATATGCCAAGCACCAGGAGACCACTAAATACTCTCCTGAAAGTAATATTGTTGTATTAGGGTATACATCTAGAAGTAATAACAGAGCAGGCAATTAACAATTGACTTACTCTTACTTTGTAAGCATTAGAAAGCATTATTTGTGGAACTGTACTTTCAGAAGTGCCATTATTCAAAAGTATCAGACCCTCTGCCATGTACATTGGCCAAACCGGACAATCTCTAAGTAAAAGAATAAATGGACACAAATCAGACGTCAAGAATTATAACATTCAAAAACCAGTCGGAAAACACTTCAATCTCCCTGGTCACTGGATTACAGACCTAAAAGTCTCAATATTACAACAAAAAAACCTTCAAAAACAGACTCCAATGAAAGACTGCTGAATTGGAATTAATTTGCAAAATGGACACCATTAAATTAGGCTTGAATAAAGACTGGGAGTGGGTGGGTTATTAAACAAAGTAAAACTATTTCCCCATGTTTATTTCCCAACCCCCTACTGTTCCTCACAACTTCTTGTCAACTGCTGCAAATGGACCATTTTGATTACCACTACAAAGTTTCTTTCTCTGCTGGTAATAGCTCACCTTAACTGATCACTCTCGTTAGAGTATGTATGGTAACACTCATTGTTTCATGTGTGTATATATATATATATCTATCTATATATATATATAGATATAGATATAGATATAGATATATATATCCCTACTGTATTTTCCACTGAGTGCATCCGAGGAAGTGGGCTGTATCCGATGAAAGCTTATGCTCAAATAAATGTGTTAGTCTCTAAGGTTCCACAAGTACTCCTGTTCTTTTTGCAGACATTGGTTTGTTATCTATAGGGGAGTTAAAAAATCATACTACCAAACTCACTTGCAAGACACCAATCACCAAGACACCAAGACAGTGCTTGAAGGTAAAGTAAGTGACTTGAGCTGATTGGTCAACCCCAAATTTAAAGTGCCATTTATTCATATTTTTTCTATCATCAGAGGGTTTTATGAACATTAATGAATGTCTGTAATACCCCTGTGAGGTAGGAAAGTAGCTATTTTTCCAGATGGGGAAATTTAGGCAGATAAATTACATGACTTGGACATGGTCTCAGTGAGAATGTAACAACAAGAGAACAGAATTCAGGAGGTCTGGGCTCTCACTACTATGCCCAGACCGTATCTATCTCTGTTTCATTAAGTGTCAGACAGATTAATGTAGTTTGATCACTGTAGGTATGTGAAGTTTGGAGAGTTCGGGATTTTTAAAAGTGTGTTTTCTCACCAGGCAGTTTCCTACATGCTCGCACAGAACAGCTGAACTCAACTGTCTCGTGTTACTTGATGGATGTTTGAGCATGAAAGGTCAATTAGTAATTGAGTTATGGTATGATTTCTTTTGATAAATGCCAACAGGCTAATGTATTCCACACTTACAAAAACAAGGAACCAGAAGTGTCCTGTTCCTGAGTCACAGAAATGCACACAGCCTTCAAATTCACTGCAAAAATGGAGAAGATGGGAGTAAAGGGGATGAGTTACACTTTTGTCAAACAGTTTTTTATACCTATATACATTTTGATGTCAGTAACATTGTTACTTAATATTAACAAAAACTAATAATGATTAAATCTCAAAAAGTCTGGCAATGGAGTTGAGTTTGGATAAACAATTAACAATTTAGGAATTAAATTGGGGGAGGTGTGATTTATGACTGAAAGCCGCTAGAGACGAAGGCCCTCTCTTTTTCCACAGAATGGGAAAAACATGGATATCAGCGTAGGTTGCCTCATATTACTCCACTCAATTCGGATGTGGGCAAACCACCACTAGGAGTGAAAATATAGTTCAATGCCATTCATTCAGTCCTCAGCTTAATGGTCCCAGAAAGGGACGTGTGATGGATTTGGGGAATGTGAACACCCAGCCGTTAAGAACACAAGTGAGATCAACAAAATCTGTTCACTTTGACCTCTGACCAGCCAACAGAAACTAACAACATTTCGTTACTACTTCTGGCCCTGGATGGACTATTCTATAGCATCTCAACCACTGGTCTAAAATCAGGCTTCAAGTCTCATGTGATCAGACTCTCAAATATTCCCAGTCATTCCTGGTTTTCAACATGCCAGTCATCTGTATCCATATGAATACCTGTCGAGCCCATTGTTAAGTACCTACTGAAGATTTTAGTTTTGCAATTCAGCTCCTAATGCAGATTTTGGCTCCTGATTAGATCTGGGAAAATTTTTCTGGCAAATAATTTATTCCCCAGAAATGCAGTTTCAGTCAGGTCCCCCAAAAATTCGTGAATTGATGTTAAGTTTGCCAAATAGTTTCAACCAAACGTAAAACTGAAATAGTGCAGTAATATTTAAATGAAACAGTTTGTTTGGCATTACCAAACCACTTCACTTTTTTCAGGCTCCGGTTACAAAATGGCCAGAGAAGGACAAGGTGGGGCCACTGTCACCCTCCTTATCATTTTTATCTCAGTGTTTAGGGCACTCACCCGAGATGTGGCAGACCTAGGTTCAATTCTTCACTCTGCCTTTTGCATAAAAAAAAAAAGATTTCAACTTGGATCTCTCACATTGCAGGAGTGTACCCTCACCACTAAGCTATGAGATATTCTAGTGGGTAGTCTCTCAATCGCTGCTCTTGAATTTGTTACATAATTATTTGTATAAATAATTGAACAGCCATTCAAGCAGGGACTTGAACTTGGATCACCCATATTCAAAGTCAGATGAGCCTCACCACCAAGCTACAGAGTTGTTCTCAGTCTCTTTCCCAATTATGGGCTCAATTATGAATTGACATTATGCTTATCTCTTATTCTTTTCTTTCCTATTGCTACAGAAATTCATGCCCAGAGGTGTGTCTGTATGTTCGGATGCGAGGGGTGCACCTCTCTACATGAAGGTTGATCTGAAAATCTCCCATCATTGCATCAGTCCCATGAGAGCTCCATTGGCATCAGCAACAGAGAGAGCAGTAGCATAGTCCAACTGCCAATTTTTTTTAACCTCATGTCGACCAAACTTACTAACAGTAGGTCTAGATGATATAGTGACCAAAACACTATTAGCCAATCCCCTTCGGGTTTCCACCTCCAGTGGTGCCAACAGAGTATATCTGGCACTTCAGCAGTAGTGAGAAGTTTTCAGAAAAGCCTCAGTGTAGATGAGGCCACAGAGAGTGAGTGTGTAGGTGTGTTGGCCCAAATATAATTATCAAACAGCATGTCTGGGACCTTGGTGACAGCCTCTCTCTGTCCAAACAGCATTTTGTGTGGTTCACCTCACACTTCCATTTGGAGCCTCACTATAATAATTTATGAGAAGACATAGGCCAAAACTTAAAGTGCAAAGCATGTCAGGATGGTTTACACATTCGAGTAGAGGTGCTAATACAACAGAAGCACAGATGTAGGCACCATGGATTGGCAAGAAATTGTCTACCCTAAGCAGAAAACCAAGGGAAACACCATAATAAAGACATTTTAACCACCCTTTTCTTTATACACATATTTAAGACCCAGGATCCTATTGGGTCTATATCAAACAGTGAACAGAAAGTTTCGTTAGATTCTATGTTCAGTCAAGCAATTATTCAAAGCTAGCATGGTCGTAGCATGCTAAGACCCTGCGATCAAAAACTGCTGAGCATTCTATAAGGTACAATTAGAAAAGGAAGCCTTTTGAATGGAAAGTAGCTAAACCACAATTTCTCTCAGTCCACCTTCGTTCACCGTTATTCCTAAACGGGTGAAATTCACCCCAGTCCAAATGACTCAAGTATCGTCTTCTGAACAACCACTGATGTTAGAGAAACTCTGAACATCTAATGGTCCATAAGTATGGATTTGTTTGCCTGACTGAGCCCCCATCTCTTCATTTGTAGTTTAAGTAGCGCATAGAGCGTTGCCTGCACTGTGGTAGTTTTCACCGTTGATACATTGTGGCTGCTACTTTTGGAAAACTGAAGTGGTTCTTCCATATTTGTTGGCTTCTTAAGTAAGACTTAAGTTTTATTCCAATTACATGGCAAGCCCCAGGGCTCATTTCAGAAAAGTGTGCTTATGTTCCACTGCCAAAAATAAATCTGTTTTCATTTTGTTTTGTTTTTTGCAGTCGTCATAAACCAGTCACCCTAGAAAAAACAGCTCTTTGTTTTTGCAGGAACAACTATTGTCAGAATATTTCACATGTAAATCAAACATGGGAGCTCATCTCCTTTTATCTGTCATTGTGAATGTCCCCCATTTACCATTCTGCTCCAGTTTTCCCATTTAGTGGTGTGTGGAATTTGCAACAGTGCATATTGTAATATGCAAATTGTATACAGCATTTTGATGTCAGACACACTGAAATTAAATCAAATGGAAAAAAAAAGAAAGAGAATGTAATAAAGCTACCTTTATGGCCTCAAGCTGTAGATAAATTGTGGTCTGTGGTAGTTAAACAACAGCTGTTCAGATTTAAAACAAAATTATGATAAGGATCCCCAGAAGATAACACCTCTTGAGGTAACAGCATTTACCTAAATGCATCTGTTAGCAGCAAACACCGTGACTTAAGACTGTTTATGTGATAGATTATTCCCATTTGTTTTCCTTCCCTCCCTCCCCCACCCATCCATGTTTGTTACAGAAAACAAATCATCCATTGCAAAATGAACATCAGGGGTCCCCAGACAACCTTTCAAACTATGTCTGGTTACATCAAAAGGACAAAGTACCTGCTCCAGTTGTCCACAGGTGGAATCAGGTTGTGATCCCTCTGTGCTTGTAAGTACAAGCATTAAAGAACAGGAAGGAAGCAAATCGCTACAGTTAAAGAAAGAAAACAGCAGGACTAACACGCTGTAGTTGGGTGCGTACATTTAGAATCAGCGATCTTTATACTCTTTGTGAACAGCAGTTCTTTAAGAGCTTTACACCCAATAAAATTTAAACTTTTATATATTTTTCTTCTTTTATTGCATGGGGGTTGGGGTATATTGCAGACATGTAGCAAGCCACCCATATGGAATTTCACAAAGTGGCAATTGCTCCTGGCCTAAACACTTCAAACCTACCCAAGCTCAACTTCAGATCAATGACTTCTGAAAGAGATTCCTTTTTTCCTTTCCTTCTTGTAGTTCTATTATATTAATAATCATTTAAAACTGAGAACAACAAAAAGATTACCCTGCAATTTCAGGTTCCCAGTCCCATGCTGGGCAAACCCAAGCCTACCTGGTTACGGAATGCCTTTATACCACTCCCTCCCCTTCCTGCTTTGACTCCTACTTCTCCTTTTCATTAAAGGGACCAAAATGCAGTGCAGTGTGTGCTTCTGGTGACCTCCTTCTGAATCATGCGCAGCTTGTCAGTAGCTTGCCAGTGAAAGTAATCAGTCCTGCTGCTATAGTTCACATGCAGGTGTGAGCTGACTGGAACACCTGCATGCATCACTTTTTCTCGGGAAGTACTAGTTCAGCAACACTAATTCATCATCCAGAGAAACATTAATATTTTACCTTAGTTACCAAGTGCACCCGTTCAAACTTTTATCTAAAACATTCTTTATCATCTTTTCATTAAGTTCTCAAGAGCTAATGGTTTCTGAGTTCCCGGGGTAAGGATGATGTTCTGAATAATGAAAGCTCATTATTTCTCCACAGAATGCTTGTTAATTCAAATGATGATATTAAAACTATAGTAGCCTTTAGCGCTAGGGTGATTTCTAGCATACTTTATCATGTATCAATATATACTCTGTTTGTCAAAACTGCCCAGGGCTGGGGCTGACATTCTCTCTGGAGGAGTCTAGTGCTTCAAGAGGCACTGAATACACCAAGGTGACAACTTGCAGAGTTTGCGCCTCTAGGAAATATAAAGATGAAACTTGAAGTGCCATTGTCCCCCTTGATTTCCTTATTAGTATTCATAAAGAGACAGTATCCTCCTCTATTTCTTGTCCTCACAGGCCTGCTTTTTAAATGGTATAAAAGGCTGGAAAAAATATATACAGCAGTTCCACATATAAAAAAAAATCCCCCTTGTTTTCTTTTAAAACTGATCCAGGATAATATCCATAGTAAGAGGCGCTTGTTTAGGCGTTGCACAATAAAAACACATTTAAACAAAGTCAAAGACGTCGTTTTGCACTGTATTATTTTCTTTGTTTGGCTCTTTGTCTAGATCTCCACTTCCTTCCCCTTCTTTACATGGCCAACCTATATCTCCTAGAAGCAACTTAGCTCCAAGCTTCCTGACATTAGTGCCCTTCTTTCAGCTTTGATCACCAGGGTACTTCAAATGTTGGCAAGGCACCACTCTCCTGAGGGAAGTTTCTATCCCACCCTGAGAAAAATCTCCAAGAAATTCCTCATATAGCGAGCGTGCTAAAAATAGATCAACAATGAAGTGGCCAATTAACATGGTTACGAATAAGGAGCATGTTTCTCCAAATAGGACTGAGTTTCCTATGTCATTTTTCCCTCTCCCCCACACCATCTTCTGCACTCTGCATAAGTGAACATGTCCTTATTTGACTGCAGTTTATACCACCATCAGCTCTGCGATGGAGCTCAGTGGTGCAACATGACATTTTTAGTGCACTTGCGTGCAAAATGGTGTCCTCCCTGTGGCATGACCTCACTCATATTGTGCATGCGAGGTCACTCTACATTCGCGGGCCAGATGGAATCATCCAGCGGGCACAGCCGATCCTGAGGTATGCAATCCATAGCTTGTGTATACAGAGAGCACACCACTGGTGGTATTTGGGCGCTGGAAGGGGGGCAAAATCACAGATTCCAAGGTGATCACAAAATGCAATGCTACGTTCCCAGCTTTTATTATTCCCCCTTACCTTGCTGGTGTAAAATGTGAGTAACTTTAATTGAGCAAGGACCTTTCCTTTTCCAGATCCCCAGAAGGAAATGTAATTGTGAATACCAAGTCAACCCCAGTGCCACAAGAAGCAGCAAGGTCAACACACGAGAGCATTCACGTGTGCTACAATACACGTTTCTGCACCATTCTCTCATAATTATCTCTCGTGAAAGAGATTTTTCCCCACAGGCAGAATTATAAGAATACGGTAACTTTTTATTCCCTCCCATTCTGTATATCCTTAGAGTAATAATTATTAAATATTAATGTGCTCTAAAACATCTTTCGTAGGTTAACTGGCCAATATTTCTTCAGCTTCACAGAGATATTGGACAATACTTAGGCTTTATTTATGCAGCGTTTTTCCCCTCATTAGAAAGAAAGGAAAGCTTAATGTTCTTAGAGATTCAATTAATGGCAGAAAGCACAAAAACTTGTTGGGGAGGAAGGGTTCTACATTATAGGCTGCATCTCTTTCTACCCCAGGGTACAATGCCACCTCAACCCGCACATGTTATAATGCTGTTCAGAGTGTTACAGTTATACTTTAAAATGAAGTTTTATTTTTGGAAATGTGAGAGGAGCTAGAACTGCATACAGTAATGGAGGTGGGACTTCCGGGAATGCTACTGAACCGGTTCAGAGGTGAAAGAAGGGTATTTACAAGTCAATACTGATAATATTTTACCTGTGCGTTCTGTTTGCTCCTCAACTCAGCCCTGACATAAGGGGAAGAACACAAACCCAAACTGTGAGATGTTTATAAAGTTTCATTTTTTAAACAGTGAAGAAAGGGAATTACATTGAAAGAATTTTACAAAAGAGGGTAGATGACAGATTGTGAGCTGGCGTGTATTTGGGGTTTCGGGCTGTATTTTTGCTTAGTTTTGCATGGATTGAAGTGGATGAGTCATTCTTGCTGAAACATGTTTATCTGTGTAAGTGCTGCACACTATGGCCTCTTCTGTCTTTGAGACACAATGCATGTTCAACCAACACAGTAACTTGTAATGTGAAGTTTTCACAGTGCTTTAGGCCCTGTTTATGCTATAGTTCAAACCATGTTAGTGAGAATAGGATTTAAAAGTGGTTCTTGCTAGCAAGGTGCTAATACAGTTTCCTTGGCCAGTGGAGACAGTTGTGTTATACAGAGGAGTTTTTTTAAAAATATGCCCTAGGTCTCATCCACTCTGTGGAAACTATTGCATTAAGGGTACTGGTTACAACATGGTAGCCCCCGGACAGTTAAAGTACAGTTTGGTCATAGGGTGTTGATCAGATAGAACAGTGTTTAGTCACAATCTGAAGCTGCACTACTGCCCTGCTTAAGTCTGAGATCTGGACTTTGAGTTAAAGGCATTGTCCTGGAGCTGGGACAAGCTATCTTACCACCGAGGAGCTGTAAGAATTGTTGAGTCTCAAAGACCTTGTCTACATTAAGAAATGTTACAGAAATACTGACAGCAGTACACCTATGCCAATCTTAGCAATGTTGCAAGGCCTAGTGAGACCTTTGGGATGTACGGTCACTGGGACGCATTTACGGATAGACAACTGTTTGCTCACGATGGACTTCATCTCAGCAAGGAGGGAAATAGAATTCTAGGATGGAGGCTCGCCAACCTCATCAAGAGGGCTTTAAACTAGAAAGTTGAGGGAGATGGTTGGGAAATGTTCGGGAGATCTCCACGCCAGAACATAACCTGGAGAGGGAAGTAAACAAAGTGAGCGGGGATACCCTTGCGGCCCCAAGATTTGATCCAAGGAGGAATAGTGGAGTAGAAACCAGAGTAACGGGTGATGCTGGTGGTAGAAAGTTTGTGCACGACGGGGGAAAGAATGTCACTGACGCCAAACGCCGAAAATTAAAAGGTTTGTACACTAATGCGAGGAGCCTAGGTAACAAGATGGAGGAACTGGAGTTACTCGTGCAGGAAGTGAAGCCGGATATTATAGGGATTACCGAAACCTGGTGGAATAGTACTCATGACTGGAGCACGGGTATTGAAGGCTATGTGCTGTTCAGAAAAGACAGGAAGAAAGGCAAAGGTGGGGGAGTAGCCTTGTACGTCAATGATGAAATTAAATGTAGCGAAATAAGATGCGATGGAATGGATAAGACAGAGTCCGTCTGGGCAAAAATCACGCTGGGTAAAAAAGCAACTAGAGCTTCCCCTGAGATAGTGCTTGGGGTGTGCTACAGACCGCCGGGATCGGATTGGGATATGGATAGAGACCTCTTTAATGTCTTTAATGAAGTAAACACAAAGGGGAAATGTGTGATTATGGGGGACTTCAACTTCCCGGATATAGACTGGAGGACGAGTACTTGCACGAATAATAGGGGTCAGATTTTTCTGGATGTGATAGCGGATGGATTTCTTCATCAAGTAGTTGAAGCACCTACAAGAGGGGATGCCATTTTAGACTTGGTGTTGGTGAGCAGTGAGGACCTCGTAGAAGAAATGGTGGTAGGGGACAACCTTGGTTCGAGTGATCATGAGCTGATTCAGTTCAAACTAGATGGAAGGATAAACAAATGTAGATCTGCGATTAGGGTTTTTGACTTCTCCAGGGCTAATTTTAAAGAGTTAAGGAAATTAGTTAGGGAAGTGGACTGGATGGAGGAATTAGTGGATTTAAATGTGGAGGAGGCCTGGAATTTCTTTAAGTCACAGCTGCGGAGACTGTCGGAAGCCTGCATCCCGAGAAAGGGGAAAAGAACCATGGGCAGGAGTTGTAGGCCAAACTGGATGAGCAAGCAACTCAGAGAGGGGATTAGACAAAAGCAGAAAGCTTACGGGGAGTGGAAGGAAGGCAGGATCAGTAAAGAAAGCTACCTTGCTGAGGTCAGAACATGTAGGGATAAAGTGAGGAAGGCTAAAAGCCGCATTGAACTGGAACTTGCAAAGGGAATCAAAACCAATAGTAAAAGGTTCTACAGCCACATAAATAAGAAGAAAACAAAGAAAGAAGAAGTGGGGCCGCTATACACTGAGGATGGAATGGAGGTTAAGGATAACCTAGGCATGGCCCAACATCTAAACAAGTACTTTGCCTCGGTTTTTAATAAGACTAGTGAGGAACCTTGCGATGATGGAGGGATGATAAACGGGAATGTGGATATGGAAGTGGATATTACTGCAACTGAGGTAGAGGCCGTACTTGAACAGCTCGATGGGACAAAGTCGGAGGGCCCGGACAATCTCCACCCGAGGATATTAAAGGAACTGGCGCGTGAAATTGCGAGCCCGTTAGCGAGAATTTTTAAGCGATCGATAAACTCGGGGGTTGTGCCGTATGACTGGAGGATTGCTAATGTAGTTCCTATTTTTAAGAAAGGGAATAAGAGTGATCCGGGTAATTATAGGCCTGTTAGCTTGACGTCTGTAGTATGTAAGGTCTTCGAAAAAATTTTAAGGGAGAAAGTAGTTAAGGACATAGAGGTCAATGGGAATTGTGACGAATTGCAACACGGATTTACTAAAGGTAGATCGTGCCAAACCAATCTGATCTCCTTCTTTGAGAAGGTGACGGATTACTTAGATAAAGGAAATGCGGTAGATATAATTTACCTAGATTTCAGTAAGGCGTTCGACACGGTTCTGCACACGGAGCTGTTAGTTAAATTGGAAAAGCTGGGAGTGAATATGAAAGTTGTAAGGTGGATAAGGAACTGGTTAAAGGGGAGACTCCAGAGGGTCATATTGAAAGGTGAACTGTCGGACTGGAAGGAGGTCACCAGTGGAGTCCCTCAAGGATCGGTTTTGGGACCGATCTTATTTAACCTTTTTATTACTGACCTTGGCACAAAGAGCAGGAATGTGCTAATAAAGTTTGCGGATGACACGAAGCTGGGGGGTATTGCTAACACGGAGAAGGACAGGGATACTATTCAGGAAGATCTGAACCACCTTGTAAACTGGAGTAATAGAAATAGGATGAAATACAATAGTGAAAAGTGCAAGGTCATGCATTTAGGAATTAATAATAAGAATTTTGGATATACGTTGGGGGCGCATCAGTTGGAAGCGACGGAGGAGGAGAAGGACCTTGGGGTACTGGTTGATAGCAGGATGACTATGAGTCGCCAATGTGATACGGCTGTTAAAAAAGCAAATGCGATTTTGGGATGCATCAGGCGGGGTATTTCCTGCAAGGATAAGGATGTGTTAGTACCGTTGTATACGGCGTTGGTGAGACCCCATCTGGAATACTGTGTGCAGTTCTGGTGTCCCATGTTCAAGAAGGATGAATTCAAACTGGAACAGGTTCAGAGACGGGCTACGAGGATGATCCGAGGAATGGAAAAACTGCCTTATGAAAGGAGACTCAAAGAGCTTGGCTTGTTTAGCCTGGCCAAAAGAAGGCTGAGGGGGGATATGCTCGCCCTATATAAATATATCAAGGGGGTTAACGTTAGGGAGGGAGAGGAATTATTCAAGTTTAGTACTAATGTAGCCACGAGGACAAATGGGTATAAACTGGATATTAGGAAGTTTAGACTTGAAATTAGACGAAGGTTTCTGACCATTAGGGGAGTGAAGTTCTGGAATAGCCTTCTGAGGGAAGTAGTAGGGGCAAAAGACTTTCCTGGCTTTAAGACAAAGCTTGATAAGTATATGGAGGGGATGTTATGATAGGATCGTTAATTTGGGCAATTGATCTTGAATTACCACCAGACAGGTCTGCTCAATGGTCTGCGGGGAGATGTTGCATGCGATGGGTACTGAGTTGCTGCGGAGAATTCCTTCTTGGGTGCTAGCTGGTGACTCTTGCCCACATGCTCAGGGTTTAGCTGATCGCCATATTTGGGGTCGGGAAGGAATTTTCCTCCAGGGCGGATTGGCAGGTGCCCTGGAGGTTTTTCGCCTTCCCCTGCAGCGTGGGGCACGGGTCGCTTGCTGGTGGTGTCTTTGCAGCTTGAGGTCTTCAAACCATTTTTGAGGATTTCAATAACTCGGTCCCGGGATAGGGGTTGTTATAAAATTGGATGGGTGGGGTTCTGTGGCCTGCCTTGTGCAGGAGGTCAGACTAGATGATCAGATTGGTCCCTTCTGACCTATGAGTCTATGAGTCTATGAGACAATTTCATGTTTCTGGCAACCATTTTCACCACTGTGCCAGGTACCTTGCTCAGAGCAAGTCTAACAGACGCCACGGCTACCAGAGATGGAGAGCCACCTATACTGGAGCCCCCACTACTACAGCTGAAGCCACATTAGCACATATAGACGTGGCCTGAGGAAGCACCCTAGTGCACAAAGGGAGCACAGTGACTGCACAGCCATTTAAGAGGGAGCAGTGTGCACCTCTCTCCTTGGCAGGCCAGTATAGCCAGCCAATGTAAAGGCGACCCACAGCCTCTTTTCCTTCAAGATCGTTATCACCACTATCCTCTCACAGTCCTTGCATTCAGGGGACCACTTGCTCGCATTCATTACTATATGATCTGATAATATGGGGTAATATGGATGTACTATTTGGCTATTACAGCATAGAATAATGGAAATAGACTCCACCTCTTGTTGAACTGCTTCTCCAGTTCAGATCTACCAATGATAACATCACAGTATAATGTTATCTTTATGCTACCATAGTGGAGGTTGAAGGAAAATGCTAAACATTTGTTGTCCAACTTATAATCATTTCAGTTTTCTAGGATGACTGCTACCCTGCCAATCATCTGGGCTCTTGATTGCCCAAAGTATTCAGTTATATCACCAGAAATTATAACCAAGGACAATGGGACAAACCCCAGTCCCTTTAAAGTTCACGCAGAGCAGAAAGCTCTCTTCTGAAGGCCCCCAACACAGTAAACAGCATAGTACTTAATTGATCTGCTTTGGAGGTTTGAAGGGCTAAGTCAACCCTGCTGGGTTTTGAACTTAGTTTTCCAGAGAGTCGAGGAATTTTCAAACATGATACTTAGACAGCTAAGCTGTCCCCTCCAGCAGTTAATTCACTCATGGCTAAAATTTGGAGTGCAAGTTATCAGACTGGAGACATTGTGAAGGGATTGCAAACTGTTGTAAAATTTGTTTGGCTGCAAGAAATAAACTGTTGTTGAGAAACAAACTGTTTTTGGTGGGTTTTGATTTTTAAAGAAAACCACATTACAGGCATTTTAATAATTTTTCAATACAGCATGTGCATGTAAATAGAAGGCCGAGTGCTGAGGTCCTTATGCAGTTTTTCCTTTCTTTTTATGCTATCCTCATCCAGGCAAACTCCAATTAATTTCATAGAAGTGGAAGGGTGAAGAGACAGGGGGAAGGGGATAAACCTACATAAGACTTTCAGGATGTGGCCCATAGTATTCTTTTTCCTATTATATAGAATAAATTTAAAAATTGAATGAAAGCAATGACCTTCACAAGTGACGAAACTGTCAAGTGAAAATATTCATTGTTTCATAGATACTGATCCCACAAACATAAATGTGTGTCATTTTGAATAGGATTACTCACATAAGTAAGTTACACATATGCATAAACATTTGCAGGATCAGGTCACAAGACATTCCATTTTCTATTAAACATCCATGAAACAGCTATTTGAAAAACAGAGATTCAAAATGTTGAATGCAATCAAAGCAAATTTATTGTATTTAATAGAAGTTTCAAGTTTTGACCTTTCCAACTTTTCTGCTTGAAACTGGGAGCAGTTTGTGTTAACTCCACAAAAATTTCTTTCCCCACCCCACAAATAATGGGATCAAGTTTGTTTGTTTCTCCTCCACCCCTACACCCAATTTGTAGTCCCTAGACTCTACTAAGTGCTCCTTGCTAGCACCTGTGAGATGCAATCATTCCCAAAAGGGAAGAAGGAAGGACATGTAGAGTGGCACAGCAAGTGAACTCATACCAGCAAAAGTTCCATGTGTGGATAACTTACAACAGTGGTTCTCAACCAGGGGTTTAGACATTTTAAGGTTTATACTTTGAAGTGTTTCTCCACAGCCATGAGGGCTAGAACTTTTCTTTCATTTTTCTTTTAAGTAAGCTAAGATTCTCACATAATCACTCGACTCCAGGAGCTGGGGATTTAAAAACAAAAGCAAAAAACCCCACCAAACATCATGTACCTCACATTAAAAAAAAAAAAATCACCAGAGTTGGCAACAATGCAAAAGTGAAATTTACTAGAGAAATACAGGGGTTACAAGGCCTGCACCTCCCACTGTACATAAAACAAAATAAAAACAACCCTCAGTAAAGATTTCTCTTTAAAAACTGTGTCTGACTAGCAGCTCCATGCCCCTCTTTGGTACTGTGTTCAGCTAGCTACTCAGAAACCCTTAACACTTTCATGGTGGCTGAGCCCTTTGAAAAAATTAGCTGGTTCTGCAGCTGCAGATGGTTGAGACAGCACATTAAGATTGTAAGCTCTTTGTCCACACCCTTCTGTCAAATCAAAAGCATGAACATGCGGCTACATCACTGCACCTTTCATGATAGGCCTTGGCTTCATGGCATGAAGTACCAGTGAAACTGGTTCTACACGCCCTGGGAAAAAATGACAGCTTTTCATTGCAAGCTGTTCAGATCATAAACAGGAGAAGAAGCTTCAATGCACGCCCAAACCTGCCTTTCTAAATGCCTGTGCATAGCAAGGAGAATCACCCACTCTTTGCATAACTTTCTGGGAAGTAGCTCAATTATGCTTACAGCCCAAAGAGGTCACTTTCCATTCTACTTTTTAAAAGTTAATGGCCTGGTTGTTCCACAACTAACTGCTATGCCTTTTATCCTTTTCCCTTTTCCCCCTTTTTTATCTTGACCTCAGCTTTAAGAATGAAGTGTCCAGAAACATGGCAACAGGCCAATATTTAATGCCTTGAGGTAAAAGGAGCCAACTGTTTTTCCTGGAACATGCTCTAAATTTCACACTCCTTTCTGAAAACATGTGGGGGGGGGGGGAGAAAGAAAGAAAGAAAGAAAGAAATATGCATCATTGTGTACATAATTAAAGATGCACGTTACAGTGAAGCAAAAAACCTTCATTTAAATCACTTTGGGAATCAAACAAACAATCACAAAAAACAAGGTTAAAATTTCAGACTCCTTCCTAACACTTTATTATTTATTATTTGTATTGCCATGTCCAAGCACTGGAGAATCATTGAAAGACCACCTGCAATTTAGAAACTCCTGCAACGCATGAAGAAATCATCTGGATGAAGGTACATGAGGATCAGACCCAAAATCATGAAAATAAGGAAAATCCTGAAACCCTCTGCTAATAATGGTTTTATGATTAAGACACTGCAGTGGGATTGAGGAAGATTTGGCTTCAATTCCTAGTTCTTTTGCAAACTTCCTGTGTGACCTACTTCTCCATCTGTCAAATGGGGAAAAATTATTCTTCTTAATCTTACCAGGGTGTCCATATAAGTAGATAATGCATGTTATTTTGCTGAAGAACAATTGTCATGAAATGACTACATTTTTGACAGCTGAGTTAGCCTTTCCAGAAATACTAATTCCAAAGAGGAACTTTATTTGCAAGACTTATTTCAAATAAAATAAAGACAAACAAACAGCCCAATATGCAAGAAAACCTCTAAACCTATTAGACTTGGGGCCTTGAACTATTCCTCAAAATCCATCAGAAGTTCTAGGCATAGTGCCAGTCTTAGAATCCGCACAATGGTGTATCTTAATTTAACTTTGCTTCCATTCAAACCCATACATTTATAGTCCTATGGGAATTAGAATGCTCAGTTTGAACCTAAATGCAGACCTCATCCCTAGCTTTAGAATACAATATTTATTGTAGGATTAAACCTCCAGTTGTCTGTCTGTTTTATTTTATTTTTTTAATACAGAAAATGTGTTCATTTTATTAAGGATTTCCCTAAGAAAAAGTTTTAGAGGGCTGACAGAAAGGCAGACAACGATATCCAAGCAGGTATGCTAGGTCAGGAGATTTTAAATGACAATGAAAGGTGGCAAGTTGGGCCAGGGAGGAATAAAAGGGAAGTATTGCAAAAGGAAATATTTTTCACATTATGTACAATTAAGCAGCGGAACTCATTGCTGCAAGATATCACTGGCATCAAGATATCACTTAACCAAATTGAAAAAATTGATTAGACATGCATATAGATAACAGTCATATCCAGAGTTATAACTAGGGTGACCAGATAGCTACTGTGGAAAAACCAGGACAGGAGGTGAGGGGTAATAGGCGCCTATCTAAGAAAAAGTCCCCAAAAATGGGACTGTCCATTTAAAAATGGGACATCTGGTCACCCTAGTTATAACTGTAAATATTAAAAAGAATATTGTAAAAATGTAATAGATGTTCATGCTTCAGGGCATAAGCCTACATTTAAATCTTGGGGATAGGAGGAAACAGTCCCTTGGTGCAGATTATCCTGTAGTCTACAGGATTTCTTGTGCCCTTCTAGAAGCATTTGGTATTGGACACTCTTAGTGACAGACAACTGAAATAGGTGGACCCTGGGTCTGATCCAGAGTGGCAGTTCCCCTCTTACAATAAAATGTATGTCTGTCTTTGTCTATGGGAATACAGAAATGTAAGACTAGAAGGGCCCTTGAGAGCTGACCATTCAACATGTTTTTGGAATGTATTGGAGACAATTTTTTATTTCAGAAAGTGGAGAAAGCTACTAGAGGAGAAGCTGGTCTAGGTTTGATTTTAACAAATAGGGAGAAACTGGTTGATAACTTGAAAGCGGAAGGCAGCTTAGGTGAAAGTGATCATGAAATGGTAGAGTTCATGATTCCAAGGAATGGTAGGAGGGAAAACAGGCCAATAAAGATGATGGATTTCAAGAAGGCAGACTTTAGAAAACTTGGGGAGTTGGCAGGTAAGACCCCATGGGAAGCAGGTCTAAGGGGAAAACAGTTCAAGAGAGTTGGCAATTTTTCAAAGACACATTATTAAGGGCACACAAGCAAACTACCCCACTGCATAGGAAAGACAGGGAACAGGACAAGATACCACCTTGGCTTAGCCAGAAAATCTTCAATGATCTGAAACTCAAAAGAGAGTCCTACAAAAAATGGAAACTAGGTCAAATTACAAAGGATGAATATAAACAAATAACACAAGTATGTAGGGACAAAATTAGAAAGGCCAGGGCACAAAATGAGATTAAACTAGCTAGAGACATAAAGGGATAATAAGAAAACCTTCTACAAATACATTAGAAGCAAGAGGAAGACCAAGGACAGGGTAGGCCCATTACTCAATGAGGGGGGAAAAACCATAACAGAAAATGTGGAAATGGCAGAAGTGCTAAATGATGTTTTTGTTTCAGTTTTCACCAAAAAGGTTTGTTGCAATTGAACATCAAACATAGTGAATGCCAGTGAACATGAGGTAGCAGCAGCGGCTAAATAGAGAAAGAACAAGTTAAAAATTATTTAGGTAACTTAGATGTCTTCAAGACACCAAGGCCTGATGAAATACATCTTAGAATACTTAAGTATTGACTGAGGAGATATCTGAGCCATTAGCAATTATCTTTGAAAAGTCATGGAAGACGGGTGAGATTCCAGAGGACTTGAGAAAGGCAAATATAGGGCCAATCTATAAAAAGGGAAATAAGGACAACCCAGGGAATTACAGACCAGCCAACTTAACTTCAGTACCTAGAAAGATAATGGAGCAAATAATTAAGCAATCAATTTGCAAACACCTAGAAGATATTAAGGCGATAAGTAACAGTCAGGACGGATTCATCAAGAACAAATTGTGTCAAACCAACCTAATAACTTTCTTTGACAAGGTAACAAGCTTTGTGGATAGGGGAGGGGAGCAGTAGATGTAGTATATCTTGACTTTTAGTAATGCTTTTCCTACTATCTTGCAGGACCTTCTCATAAACAAACTAGGGAAATACAACCTAGATGGCGCTACTATAAGGGGGGTGCATAATTGGTTGTAAAACCATTCACAGAGAGTAATCATCAGTGGTTCACAGTCAAGCTGGAAGGGCATAACGAGTGGGGTCCCGCAGGGATCAGTTCTGGGACACCAAGAGCGGGTTCGGGCCCAGGTGAAAAAAAAATTTCGGGCCCCCCAGCAAGGGCAGACCAGCTAAACAGGGCCAACAAAGCCAGGGAAGCTGGGCCCCAGGCCCGCTTCCAGACCATCGGGCTCCAGTAATTTGTACTGCCTTCCTCCCCTCCTCCCACCTCATCGGCCCTGGTTCTGGGTCCAGTTCTGTCCAATATCTTCATCAGTGATTTAGACACTGACATAGAGAGTACACTTATAAAGTTTGTGGATGACACCAAGCTGGGAGGGGTTCAAAATTATCCTGACAAACTGGAAAAATGGTCTGAAGTAAAGAGAACGAAATTCAATAAGGACAAATGCAAAGTACTCCACTTAGGAAGGAACAATCAGTTTCACACATACAAAATGGAAAATTACTGCCTAGGAAGGAGTACTGCAGAAAGGGATCTTGGGAGTCAAAGGAGATCACAAGCTAAATATAAATCAACAGTGTAACTTCTTGTCTTACCCTTGGTGGAAATGGAGAACAATTGATCATCGTCCTCTTCCTTTTACATATTTGAAGACAGATATCAGGTGTCCCCCCTCAGCCTTCTCGTCTCTAGATTAAACATGCCCATTTCTTTCAGCCTTTCTGTGCAGATCATGTTTTCTAAAACTTTTTACCATTTTTGTTGCTCTCCTCTGGGAACTTTCCAATTTGTTTGCATACATGATGCCACACACACATACACATATGCTGATTTTTTCCATGAGAATTCCCCTTGTCTTATCTATGATCTCAAGGGAAAGAAGTCAATTTGTTACTGTTACTGTCTCCTTCAAATCACTTGTAGATTACCTATCTTCACTCCTGCAAGAGGTAAGAGTGACATTAACCTGATCCACTGGCCCTGTGTAACAGCTAGGACAGCAACTTATCTATCTACCTGTCATTTGAAGTGGAAACAGAGAAATGTACCAGGAATGGTGTCTACAGCAGGATTACAGAACTACAAATATACAATACTGTACTTATAGAAAACCTGTTGGTGAGACAAGAGTATGTGGGGCTGTCCATATGTGTTTCTTTGAAAGCTCTTGGTGGAGGTGATGGAGCTGAGATGAGCATGAGGAGCAAAGAAGATAACACTGATATTCCATGAGTAATTACAGAATAAATTACAGATACTGTACATGGATTTATCATAGACTGAAAATAAGGACTGATTAGTGAGAGGTGCTCGTGTGTGTGCATGCACGCCCCTTGGGCAGTGTTTCTCTGCTTGAAAGGTAAAGGCAGGGAAGACCGGGTGAACAGCAGGTTGATAATGAGAGGTGCATCGGAGCCAAGTAATCTGTGAGCAAGTGAACTCAGAGGAATATAAACAGAGATAAATAAGCAGAGAGTAAAAGTTACAGAAGCTTTGTGGGAATTCCTAGAAGAGCCTGAGAGATGCAGAAATGACTGGGCATTGACGGTTTCCAAACTGTAGAGCTGGTGGGACAATATTATTTTTCCTGCAGAAAATTTTGATGAAAACAAAAAGAGATCTTTTTAATTGACATTTTCTATGGGAATTTTTTACTTTTTGTTAAAAAACTGAAAATTTGGGTCTAAAAACCAAAAACTTTAGTTTTTAAGCTGAAAACTTTTTGACAAAAAAAAAATCAACATTTTCCATGGACATTCTTCATGAAAAATGTCAAGTAGCCAAAACCACAATTTTCTGTTGAATAAATCATTTTGACAGAATATTTTCAACCAGCCCTACTAAACAATGGAAAGGTATCTTTGAATAAATATCATCAAGTCGTCTACACAGAATAGCTTACAAAGGATACAAGTCTGTCCAATGTGGAGCCTGAGCAAAATTCATCTTAGTAAACAAAGATCAAGAGAGCTATGAATAGCAGTTAAGTCACCAGGAGAAACCAAATCAAACGGATCATGAAAGAGGTGTTATCTTTAGGAAGATGTTTATGGAAGAGAGAGAAAGAGGCAGGGGCGGCTCTAGACATTTCGCCGCCCCAAGCACTGGAGCCGCGGGACCAGCGGACCCTCCGCAGGCACGCCTGCGGGAGGTCCACTGGAGCCGCCTGCCGCCCTCTCGGTGACCGGTAGAGCACCCCAGTGCAGCATGCCGCCCCTAAGCACGCTCTTGGCGTGCTGGGGCCTGGATCCACCCCTGGAAAGAGGATGCAAGTGTAAGACAACTAGAAGAGTAGTAAGAAGAACAGAAGGAACACATTCACGGAGATTTTCCACCTGATTGCCAACAGAATACATAGAGGAGCAACAGTCCAAGGACTGGCAAAAAGACAAACAGTAGGCAAAGGTTATGGAAAAGAGCACAAAGAATTAAAAAGTAATACTAAATGGAAGCTATAACCTGGTGTACAGATCCCAGACCTGATGGGATTATTCTTATAACTGATTTTACCCATTTATGATGACAAGCTTTTACAGTAGATTAGAGAGACAGAAAGAGAAGAGACGATTGAGAGGGGCTCCCTAGTAAGAAAACATCCTGAGCCAATGACAGACAATAGAATGGTGGCATAGATATAAAAAATTTATGGATATAAAAAATGAAAAACCCAAGAGAAGTAGCAGTTCTCCAGAGCCAGAGTAGATCCAGAATGACACACTCCTGGAAAAGTACTTAGAAACTAAAGACAATGGGCTAGTACAAAGGTATTTAAGTGCCTAAAGAAGTAGAAAGAGCAGCTAGTGGGATTTTCAAAAGTGCCTAAGACAGTTAGGTGCCTAATTCCCCTTGAAAATCAAAGAGAGTAGAGTGCCTTACTCATTTAGGCATGTTTGAAAACCCCACAAGGTGCCTCTGAATCTTTAGGTACCTAAATACCTTTGAACATCTGGTTCCAAGTACTTAAGTTAGCAATGACAGAATGTTGTAGTGAGAGAGGACATCCACAACCTAGCCATAAATCAGGCAAAAAGAAGTCAAATGTGCATCATTAAAAGGGGATTTGAGTTACATAGAGAAAATTTTGTCAAGAGAATCCTCATTGCATCTACTTCTTACAGATAGGGAAGCTCTAACCACGTCAGAGGACACTTTGTCAGGCTCTCTCCTGACTAGTTAGTTTAAAATTACATCACTTGGTTAGGGTACTACATCTCTCGATGCCTTGTGCAGATGAAAGGTCATCAAGCAATTACATTAGACACATATCCCTTGCTTGTTGGGAATGAAACAACATTACTTGGTTTTAGGACTGCAAACATAACTTTCACTCCAATAGATGCCGGCTCAGAGAGATCTCCCTTGAATTCAGGTGGCAAACATACGATATGCTGAGCCAAGATTCCTTGGAATTGTTAGAGCCTGATTTTTCAGGAAGATTGTAATCTTGTCCCTGAGAGGCACCTACATAGCATGTCCACGTGCAAAGCCATCCCCCAAACGTCTGGCAGCACATATACAGAAACAAGGCTTCATTTAAAAGCAAAACTCAAACCCTTCAATTCAACTGTTTCACAAAATTTACTTCATATTAAGTTAAGAAAATTGCAGCTAAATGTACAGCAAAATAAACATGAACTTAGCCATATTTAGCATTATTTATTGCTTTTTCCTTGTTATATGTAAACTTTCATATTTTATTTTTATGTAATTAATATTGTATATATAAGTGGTGCAACATGGCTGCATTAACACTGCAGGAGAATCCTTAACTTTTGGCACTTCTTGACTTTTCTAGAGTTTGATTTCTCTTTTTAGGGCCTAGTTTCTGTAATCAGATCTGCACAATATTAACAGTCTCCCCCGAAGGACCCAGTTGCAGAACCAGGGCTTTAACATGCAGGGTTACTAAGACTAATATAGCAATTATGCATTATAATACATGAAACAATTTCGAATTTCCTTTGCTAGACTCTAAACATTATCACTAGATCAGAGTCTAAACAAGCAAGTTCCGTTGTAATATCTATACAGTCAGGGGCGGCTCTAGACATTTTGCCGCCCCAAGCATGGCGGCATGCCGCGGGGGGCGCTCTGCCGGCCGCCTGTCCCATGGACCTCCCGCAGGCGTGCCGCTGAAGGCAACCTGCCTGCCGCCCTCCCGGTGACCGGCAGAGTGCCCCCCGCGGCATGCCGCCCCAAACACGCACTTGGAGTGATGGGGCCTGGAGCCATCCCTGTATACAGTATTAGTGCAAATTGATTGATTCATTTTTTTCCCATTGCACTGCAAGACAGCTTGGATCGCAGCCTGATCCAAAGTTAAAGAAAAGATCTGATCTGATAAATTTGTTTGAAAAGAGAATTACCCCTTGTGTACATGAAGTAACTGGTTTTAAACATTAATTTCAGAGTCATTCTGAAAGGAAGCCAAAGGCATTCATTTGGAGTAATGTTATATATGACTCCTAAACGCTAAATTAATATAAAAAACTACTACTATTAATCTGCCAAAATTTTGAGTTTTTTTTTAAATCACCCTAAAAGAAAAAAAAACTGTTTTAAAATCACCTTCAATACAAAATCAACACCGCTGCTTTCCTTGAAATTTTGATTTTAAAAATGTAGCCTCTCTCTAAAGATCAAAAGTCTGCCAGCAGCTGCACTAGGTATAAACCCCTAAAATATAGTATTTATTTGAAGTTGAGGCAAAACCCAAACAATAAAATAAGAACAGTCCAGGAGTTGCAGAGATGAAGTTGAAATTTTCAATACAAATCCAACCAGCATTTCTAGTTTCTAAGCCTCCTTGCAAACATCATTCCTCACAGTGAGGGGGGAAAACTGCAAGCTGAAAAATAGCAAAATACAGCTTGTCAAATGCAAAGTAAAAACTTCCCCCAGCTGCTGTTTCTGTATGCTGGGAGCATAAAAATAATATATGGACAGGGAATGTGACAACTAGGGAGACTTGCTCTGGCCTCAATGATTGTTAGAGCTAAACAAACATTTACTTCTGCATTTTGTTCTGAAATGCTGCTGAGTTTACAATGTGTGCTGATGCAACCTGAGCCAAAGCATAACAGTGTTTTCTTAAAGAATCTAATTAATTTGTTTTTCAATCCAGTCCATTCACATGAAGTATTAGGAGCTGATTCAATAGCATTTTGCTCAAGCCAGCAAGCCAGTCTTCTAAAGCTCAGCAACTAATGTGCTAAACCAATTTTATATATATTTGTCACACTTGATAACTTACTCTGGTGTAAGGAAGAGCAGAAGTAGGCCCACTAATTGGAATTACTGATTCAATGTATATTTTTCTATGTATCTGACAATGCCTACACACGTCCCCACCACCACAACACACATTTTTCCACTTTTTATTATACCCTGTAAAATATCTAGGTTATAAAGATGTTTGTTTTTTTTCTTTTAAGGCCTCGATTCCTGTTGCTAGAATATGCAGCTCTCAGCCTTTATGTCCCCTTCTTCCCTCCCTCATTTCTGCTTCATCTATCCCTCCCCATTCCCTCCTCCACAGCTCTTTGCTATTTTTTTAAGAAGAGATGGACCTGACCCACTACGTTTAGATCTAAACTTCTCCAAAGTTCAGGGGTATTCGGATTCGTGGATTAGTTTTGGATTCTCTTCCCCAGCTAAACCCCTGACTTCTGAACCTCACCTCTGTTAATTATACTGACAATTGACTTAAGAGATATTGCCTCTGTCTACACCCCTCCACGATGCTCCAGTTATCACCATTAAGGTCCAGCGTACAGGGCACCACACTGGGACTCAAGAAACCAGAGATCTGTTTCTGAGTTGTTTCATGACATTGGACAAGTCACTGGGCTACCCTATGTGCCTCATTTTCCCTATGCATAAAATGGAGATAATAATGCTAACCTATCTTGTGAAAGCTCTTTGAGAGATCTAAGAATGACAAGCACTGTTACGATTATTCTGCTTCCTCCATTTCTCGTCATGCTACCACTAACATGCTCAAAACGTCACTCTCCTTCAGCCTTCTTCCACCAGTCTTGGCACAACATGTAGCTTTCAATATCAACAACCTCCTAAACAAAGAAACCTGAGAATAGGGCTGAGAACTGCCTGGGAATATGAATAAGGAGGAGAACTTCACCTTGGAAATATAATAGAATAGCAAGTAACACCACGAAGAAAACCTAAATGGAGCTGTGGAGTAAAGTAATTCAGTAAAAAACTCCACACAACCTACCGGACCACTACAGGACTTTAAAAGTGAATCTCCAAGGGGAAGACACATTGGAAATGGCAGTGGTGACAATGGTAAACTACAGAAAAGTTACTTTCTCCTAACATTAAAACAGGACCTTTGTTAGATTAAGGATAATTAGTAACCCTAAAGCTACTCTGTTTCTCTCTCTGCTTCCCCTAGAACACTCCCTTGCTCTTCCTGCCTGGTTTCTTGCTTAAAGAAATACATGTCCTCTCAGTATCTCACCCACATGCTTTGGGGATGGCTTAAACTTTTGCCGCACCAAAAGCAGCACTGGCAACTTGTCAAAAGCTTGAGTGTTTCACCTAATTTACATATTTATCTGCATACATTTATAAGTACGTATATTTATCGCCTCAACATTTTTCCCCTGGGACATATTTCCTAGGTTTCCTTTACTGGGCAGGAAGGGATTTCCCACTCAGATTTCCTTCCCACTCAAATTTCTACATGCTGGGTGGGAAGGGATTTCCCCCCTTTAAACCCTTTGCCCTTCTGGCATTTCCTTGGGAGGGAATCTTCAGGCCTGTTTGTCCCTTCATTTGAGTGGTGAAAATGCAGCAGCTCCTTCTCTCTCTCTCTCAGAAGGGTACTCAGGAAATCCCACAATGCTAGCCTGTTTGTTCAGCATGTGAGTAGTCTGTGCTCCTGTTGCTGAGTAGCAAGACATTCTACCACTAAAGCCAGGCAGTGCATGCCAAATACCAAACTGTACTCTATATATACACTGCTCTGAACCACGTGATGAGTAGTGTAGTCAAGAGTAAACTGAGTTTACCCACGTCTCATCTGGGGAATAGGAATTTTAGTTTAGGCCAGTTTACCCATTTCTGGTTTTACTGCTACACCTCTGCATGAGAATTATTGGTATTTTGATAAACCACAACCTATTCCCATATAGATCAGTGGTGCAACACTATGAGAATTTCTAACTTCTACAATGTTGCTTAGAGCCAGGCAAGCAAACCTTACATATGAGCACATTTGATAACTCTTTAATAAGATATATGTCCTTGAAAGCAACTGTCTTACAAAATAGTAACAATCACTTTTTATTCTGATGATCTATGTGTTTCATAATTATGCTTGTTTAAAATATAGGTGCAGGCAGGAATATGCCATAAATGTCACTGCATATTGCTTTACTCTTTTGCCAGGCTTTTTATTATCCCACTGGTACATCTCCATCTCAGATATCACATTGGGCAAGATTCTGATTTCACTTTCAGTGGTTTAAATAAGGGGTACGTTCACTGATGTCAATGGACTTAAAGGGATGCAAGTGAAGACAGAATAAGTCCCATTACACAAAAAGACAACACTTACCTTAAGTGATCAAATTCTCAACTCCACAAGACTGCATTGAAATGAACAGAATTGCACAGGATACATGTCCACACATAATTTGGCCCTTCCGGCTTAGGGATAGACTTTTAAAATTGCATGTGGAAAGGTGCATGCATATCTGCGTAACTGGCAATAAACCTGTGCAATAAAGGTGTGTCATGTGTAATCCCAAATTGGGTCAAGATCTCTCCCAGAGACAGGGATTGAAATCTGCCCAGCCCCATAACACCTACCAGAAGTATCCAGCCCGGAGCAAAGGCCCTAAAACTTCAGCTACTATCAGGAAGGTAATGGAATATATATAGGACAAGGTAAACAATCATAAGGATGCTGCTCTGCCAAAGGAGGACCACTTTTCCAGGATAAGAAACTGAATACACAAGATCTTAGGACCACTATTGTCAACTAACAAGACAAGGGGTTTCCCTATGAAAGGAAAACTTATTTTACAGGCTTGACCACTTGGTGAGTGGAAAGGGCCAGCTATGCCTCCCTGAGGTAGACACAGTGTATGGGAGTTCTTGTTTCTCCATGTCATTCTACTGACAGGCTGGCCAGCAGGTGATTGGGACAGGCTGACCATGGCTCCTTGTGCAACGGAAAGGCCTGGGCTTGGACTGCATAGTTTTGGGGACCACCCTTAGATCCCATGCCAATAGTCCTTGGTTACTGGTTAATTCTGTGGATTTAAATGAAGTCGTATTTATTTTTCCCAGCCTCGGCTTGGAGGTTTTCTGGCTCCTGCTGTGGCCTGCTAGCCCTATACATACGGTGCACCCACATACCCTAGTAAACAAACACCATACACAGGGAAATTGTATTTTTCCCCCTTCCTTTAAATTTTTGTCTCCTTCCCTTGTTTTTATAAGAATATAAGAATGGCCATACTGAGTCAAACCAAAGGTCCATGCAGCCCAGTATCCTGTCTACCAACAGTGGCCAATGCCAGGTGCCCTAGAGGGAGTGAACCAAACAGGCCATCCACCTCTACCCTCTGACCAGCAGAGACTAGGGACACCATTCCTTACCCATCCTGACTAATAGCCATTAATGGACTTATAAATCTCTTTCTTTCCTTCATGGGAAAAGGTCTGGTCACTTGCTCTAGTTTAGCTTTGCTTTCTCGCTTGGTTTTGTTTAATTAGATCTAGGACTTAATTCTTCCTCTCTTCAACACAAGGAGAGTGAAGGGGCCATCGGGGGCCTATAACATGATCTCTCTGATTCAGCGCCAGCCCAGCCTCATAATTAATTAGAGCAGCCACTTGGCTGCTCTAACTCATGCCAATCTCATAAGTTCCTAAATGGACCTTTCACCAGTGGATAATTGCCATGATGTAGCTCTTTTTGGCCATGCCTCCAACTGCTCCGGGCTTGGACTTGCCATGATCCTTAACAAGGGAAGGGCAGGGACAACTGGTGCAAGGGTCAGCTCCACTGCCTCTGCCACCTTTACACTAGTGGGAAGTTCTCCTCTATGTTGTGAATCCTGCACTGATCACAGAGCCAAAGGAGCTCAGAGTGAATGGCTCACCCTGGAGGATCTGAGCCCTTACATTCATTTATGTCACAATAAATTAGATACTTCACAATGATGATTTAATTGTGTTTGTAAACAATATTCTCCTGAAATACTTTAACAAGGGAGGAAATATCACTAACAAAATGGTACAGTGAGATGTTATAAGAGTCATATTTCTAAATAGTTAAGAGGTCATCAAAATGTATAAGACCTTTTGTCTACAAGCTAATGTTCTCATAAGTGTTGCCAAAATGTTTAGTCTTGATTAAATTCTGTACAGTGTGTGTGTAAAGAGTCTGTTTATGTTAATCCAAATTTATTTTAAAATACAGCTTGATCAAGTAAAGTACTTCAGTACACAAGTAACTAAGTTTGGGAGGAGTCCCATTAATGGAACTGCTCACATGATTAAAGTCTTCCATGTGCCTAGGTGCTTTACTAGACTGGGGCCACAGTGCATATCTGGAGCAAATGTGTCTTACAATACTTTGGGTTATTAAATATACTGGTAGAGTGGTACTGATACCAAGGTGCAAGGTGCAAGAAAAACTGACCCAATAGGTATAGCAATAGTACAAGAAAGGCCAATCCCCAAAGTTGGAAAAATTCAGTGCTTTTGATTTTCCTCCCACATAGCTGACATTAGAAAAAATGTAACATTCCTTTTGCACTCACAGCATCTAGAAAATTCCTCTTCAGGCAATGTTCTGTTAATTGATTGAGGCTGTCTTCACAAGCAAATCTGACAGCAAAGGCCCTTTTGTCTCTAGGTTTAATAAGAATGAAATTTTTTCTATCTCTTGCGTGCTAGGAGATGTACAAAGGCCTGATTCTGTCAGGTGCCAAACATCTTCAGTTGCCACCAAAGTCAAGATGATTACTCATGTGAGTAAGGGCTGCATGATTAGGCACTAAGAGAATAGGTAATTTATGTGAACAAACACACACTAACTAGTAGTCACTTAGTCTCTGGAAATTCTCTTTGAAAAAACATATTTTCTTTAGAGATCAGGCTGATAATACAGAGAGCGTAACATGTTAGCTTGCTGTCATGCTTTCAGCACCAGTGTATATGTACATGGAGAAATCCAAAGCTACACTTCAACATGTATCTATGAAGGATGCTTCATGCATCATCCAGGTATAAAGTCTAGATGACCCACTTTAGGTGCCTTCCAACCCAAATCATATTGTGATTTGGGTTTCTTTGGTTTTTTGTGGGGTTTTTTTTTTTTTTTTTTTTTGTTTTTTTTGTGTTTGTCGGTGGGGGTGGGGGAGGGGAATTGTAACAAAATAGCCAGGAAGTTCTCTTGAGCAAATATTGTAATTAATAGACAAGCCTCTAGTACAGTCCTCAAAGACCAAAGCTAGCTCTCATTGTCCCTTCATGAACTCACCTGTTATTGGCTGTCCAAGGATATTAAACAAACTATTAGCAGGAGAATCTCTACTCACTCACTAAAGTACAACTCATCTATTCCATTTACAGCTCCTTCTCCCTCCAGGCACATTCAAGATGCCCGTACTTTTTATGTTTATGCACCTATCCAAAAGAGAATCTAAATATAAATCAAACATGAAATCTGAACAGGATGAATACACACGAGAGCATCAACAGCAGGTTATATTTCCTATCATGCTTTTATTTGGTATTATGCAAATTAGAGTACATGAGACTCTTCTGCTCCAAACAAGAGAGGTTGCCTTCTCATTCTAAATTTGGTACATGTTGTTTGTGCATCTCTGAAATAACTCTTGCCATTCACACACACACACACCCCCCTCCAGTGATGGCAACCTTAATATCTGATTCTTCCCTGCCATTTCCTGCATGTGGAATACACTTCATGAGCTGGTCTATAACGCCACAACTTCTTCCTCCTTTAAGGCCCATTTGATCTGCAAACCCTACAGGAAATTAGCCTTTGTCTTCCTCACTCAAAACCCTACCTTCAGCCTCAATCTTGCAAGACACATTAAGCACTCTTGCTCCAATCCAGCAATACACTCAGCTTACTGCTTAACTTTAAACTCATGAGAAGTCCTACCGACGTCACATATGTAAAGATAAGCATGTGCCTAAGCGTGTTATTGGAAAGGAACCAGAGTGCTCAGAAAGATGCAAGATCAAGCTCTTATCTTATTGCCCTCCTCACTTCCACCTCTCACCCCGGCCATGTCATGTTTGATGTGAAGCACCCAGCACACTTCTCATGACTCTAAGAAATAATAAACGAATGGTAGTATTTTTTTTTCCATACACAGCTGTGGCAAACAATGTGTCTGTTGTATAATGTATTGACCTGTGAGTGCTCACAGCTGTGTCATGGTTAATTCTTCTTCAGTTTGGCAAGGTGGTATAAGGTTTAGTCAAGTGATGTTGGAAACTGAATTTATTTAATAAAAAAATATTATCAAACTCAGTGGGTCAACTTAAAAATAAAGTCCATTTGTGGGGCGTGGGAGAGTTCCAATGGTACTGTCTACCAGGTTTCCAATACACTCATTACAATAAAATATACTCCATGTCTCTGACCACTTCCCTGCTGATGATGGCAAAGACTATCATTTGAAATACTATCATGCTACCATCACTTGATCGCTGGAATAATAAAATAATTATAGTTAATAATACCATGCAGCACCTTTCATCTCAAAGAATCACAGAGCATTTAAGAAACTTAAACAATGTACAAACTATACATCTGTGATCAATTCCTCCCCCAATGAAATGCAGCCGCATCTATGGCTGAAATGCAGCAACAGTTTAATAAAGTGCCTTCTCCAACTGACCTTGCAATAGGAATATGGGTAGGCACCATATCATTGCCCTAGCTGGATTTTAGCTAGGCACCAAGATTAGCAGAGGTTTCGACCTCTGGTTTACAGTTCCTTCAGATAGGCCACTTTGCTGTAGGAGAGTGAGCTAAATTCTATACTAGTATGACATTTACATTTACTACCCTGTAAACACACATATTTCCAAATTAATCGTATATTGATAAATGCCACTCAAGCTCTGCTGACATTCTTAATGCACTCAAACCATGCTTTCAGAAGTTTATGAAGTTGGCAGAACCATTTGATTGAATTACTGCCTTCTATTAATTCTGAGGGCTATGTATTATTTCAGATTACTAGAATATATGAAAACATTTACTTTATTCTAAACTTCACTTAAATCACATTGATTGGTACAAGCTCCCTCTGGATAACATTTACTGTTTTATTTTCTGTTGCTGCTAAGAGGTGCTTCAAGGGGTACTGTGTTATTTATAATTTAAAAAGAACACAGAGGATGCAAAAGGATGTGGGAGGGGGATTTCTCTTTCAATTCCAAGGTCTATTAATACCAAACACATGCTTTCAGTTCCAGTATTTTGTTTTTAAAAAAATAAGTATTTCAAAACTTCTCCTTTGTAAATTTATGTTCCTCCCACAAAAAGCAGTAAAAGTCCATTAGAGATAGTGCCCCTTTTGAATGCCTAATAAGTGTTCTTTATATGAAACTATATAAAACAATTGTGCCCTAGCTTATCCAAAGAACAAGTGTTGACACCTATATATTATGCATGCTTTACTTAGACATAAATAACAGGTTTCAAGTTCTCACATGAAGCCAGTTGACAGGTAAGCCTTTCCACTGGAATACTGCGGCTACAACCTCCATTACACAGCTGTCTTACTCAGAACACAAGCATTTTAACATGTAAAGAGTATTACATTCTAAGAGAGCTAAGGCATGTTTTACAGAACAGACTAGGTTTTTTCTTTTCATTATCTTAGCACTTATACTAGAGATGGGCCCAAACAGAAAGACCAGAACCAAGCACTGCACGATTTGGGGAAGTCTGGATCTAGGATAAAATTTTCAAAAGCTCTTAAGTCACTGAAGAACCTAAGTCCCATTTCATTTTCAAAAGTGATTTAGTCACTGACAGGGGCGGTTCTAGGGATTTTGCCGCCCCAAGCATGGCAGGCAGGCTGCCTCTGACGGTTTGCCTGCGGGAGCTCCACCAAAGCCGCAGGACCAGCGGACCCTCCGCAGGCAAGCAGCAGAAGGCAGTCTGCCTGCCGCCCTCACTGCGCTGGCAGAGCACCCCCAGTGGCTTGCTGCCCCAAGCACACGCTTGGAATGCTGGGGTCTGGAGCCGCCCCTGGTCACTGAGGAGCCTAAATCCTACCGAAAGTCAGTGGGACTTAGGCTTTTATGTGCTTGAGTCGCTTTTGAAAATGGGATTTAGGCTTTTAAGTCATTTGGGTACTTTGCGGAAATTTTAACGTTAGATTATACATGATGCTGTTTGGTCTTTATAATGGGCCAAACCAAAATCCTGGGTCTCAGACATCCTAGAAATTTGAAGAAGTTTCAATCCAGATTGGATATTCATATCTCAAGCCTCTATATAGAGGCAGTGCTATCCCATTGGAGGGGGGGATATTCCCCTTTGCCCCCCACATAATAAAAAAGCAAATGGGTGGCCCCTTGAATTGCTTAGGTTGCTTATGTCTAGTGCCAGCTCTTCATAGAAGACAAGGGTTGGAAGGAACCTCAGAAGGTCATCTAGTCCAACCCCCTGCTCAAAGCAGGGCCAATGTCCAGACAGATTTTTACCCCAATTCCCTAAATGGCCCCCTCAAGGATTGAACTCATAACCCTGGGTTTAGCAGGCCAATGCTCAAACCACTGAGCTATCCCTCCCCTTTTCCTGTCTATATAAACGTTAATGCCACAGAATCTTAGGTATTTACTACAACTTATCTCTGACTCCTTATGCCTGATTCTGTTCTCACATTGGTGTAAGTAAGGCGGAACTTCACTGAAACCACTGTCTTTGCACTGGTGTATTACTGGGGTAAGTAGGATCAGAATTAGGCCCTCTCTCTGGAAATCTGTTACTGGCTGAGCTTTGCACTCCAAGAAGTCTATTTACTCCATTAAAACTCTCTCTTATGGAGTAATTTTACTTTTCTACTTGTAGGATTTCAAATCTGAAAAGCTGATGAGCAGACAGACATGGATAACATGAAATAAAGAACATACAGTAGCATGGTGGGCTCTGTGGCAGGTCTGAATCAAAAGATGCACACAGTATTCAGAACTACTCATGTATTAAATTGAATGTTGTTAGGCTTCAGTGGTTGAGTTGGACACAAAAAGGTCTCCTTAATATAGGTCTCCTTAATATAGCTGACCTATCTGAAGATGACAAACATGTCTTTCTCAATGCTTAGAAAATATTAATTTTATATCAGTTTTTATTAAATAAACCTAGAAAATCAAAAATAAAACACAATGCTGATATATAGATTACTAATGTAAGAGCCAGATGTCTGACAGGTACAATCAGTTCATATAGGAGTGTCATAATATTTCTATAACTGACTCTCCTTCTGCAGTGACAGCTAACCAACCAAACATAAATACTTACACAGGACATAAAACGTATCAAGCAAAGACAAATTATACAAGACATCAGTTATAAGACAGAGACAAATCACAGGCAAGACTTACATGCTATACAATGTAATCAAAAGGAAAAAGATGGGGCAGAGGGGAAATGAGGAAGACAGAGGTGGATGAGGAAGAGAGAACCACTGCGAAAAGTAATACCATCCCTAAAGTGTATCCAAGGAGAAAGCAGACAATTAACACTAGGTAAACATAAATTTGTATTGTATCTACAGAGTCAGAATTCTTCATCCTTAGTGTTTTGGCATTTCACCACATGCTTAGTCTGCTTAAAACATGAAGTCAACTGCCTTATAAATGATATTCTCCCAAGCTCTGATTTCTAAAAGTATCTTGTATCTTTGTGTTGTGTGTGTGATTGGTGCACTCTCTCAGATACAAGCTCCTCTATAGACTAAGAGGTTTTAAAGAAACGACTGCTTTTCATGATTATTTAAAACATTTGATTGACTGGATTAATCAAGCATTATTCACATGAAGTTATACTAAGAATCAGATTTAATGCCCAACAGGCATCTAGTTTATACAAGACTCTAATAGATGCTAATGAAAGTGTCTCATCTCACTTAATAAAACCTGCTTGGGAAATAATTTTAGCGAGGGGAAGAAGTAGAAGGATAAAGAGTATAAAATGCTGAGGAAGTTATAGTTTCGGTACAAAATGACCAAGGAGGCTAAATTTTTAAAGTTACATTATTTTTAAATTATGCATGAATTATAGTGGATAACATACAAAATATCAAATGTAGGTTTTAGATCACCAACTCTCTGCTGGAGAGCTCAAAATAACCTCAAAGGAATTAAAGTGATGAGCAAATTGTTAGCATTCTCAGCATATATGTATTGATTGTGACTGTTCTATGTATCGATGCCCGATTCTGATCTCTTTCACAGTGGATTCACAATGGCATAAGTCGACTGCTTTCACTGAAGTTATTCTTCACTACACATTTGTAAATCAGATCAGAATAAGGCCCCTGGGTTATAATCACTTGAAGGACAGTAAAATTATATAGACTGTATGGACATGCTTGTTTCAGATGAACAGTGCCTTATAAGAACATAAGAATAGCCCTAGTGGGTCAGACCAAAGGTCCATCTAGCCCAGTATCCTGTCTTCTGACAGTGGACAGTGCCAGGTGCCCCAGAGGAAATCAACAGAACAGGTAATCATCAAGTGATCCATCCCCTGTCACTCATTCCCAGCTTTTGGCAAACAGAGGCTAGGGACACCATTCCTGCCCATCCTGGCAAATAGCCATTGATGGACCAATCCTCCATGAATTTATCTAGTTCTTTTTTTAACCCTGTTATGGTCTTGGCCTTCACAACATCTTCTGGCAAGGAGTTCCACAGGTTGACTGTGCGTTGTGTGAAGAAATACTTCCTTCTATTTGTTCTAAACCTGCTGTCTATTAATTTCATTTGGTGACCTCAAGAGTTATCAATGTAGGTTAAGTCAGTAAGGAATTGACTTGAGTTAAATTGATATAAGGCTCTCTTAAACCAAAATAAGCATGTCCACACAAAAGGACTAAAACAATTTAGTTAAATTGATACAATGTTCTCATGTAAACAAGCAGTAAGGGAATATTTACACTGCATTGTAAACCCAGGGCTGTGGGACCTGGGCTTGTGGACTCAGTATTTCCAAGCCTGCACTTGAGTGTCCATACTGCATTGTAAACCTGGGCTTACACTTGTTAGACCCTGGTCTCACAGCCATGCTAACATGTCCATACTGCACTACACAGACCTTGGCTTGCACTGCAACATGACAAGACTTGGACCCGAGCCACAGAACTAGGGTTCTGACCGAGCATCCTAGCAGTGTCCTATGACCTGGGTCCTGAGTGCTCGCTGACCGGAGTCAGACTGATGTATGTGTGGATGGAACAGAGACTTGAGCTCAAACATGAGTCAGAGCATGAGCTTAGTGAGCACCGTAGACTTGCCCTGAGTGACTTATCCTGGGTCACCTAGCAAGTCAGTGTCAAAGTCAGGTAGAGAACCCATCACTCTAAGTCCTCTGCTTTAAACTCTTATTCCTCCCAGATCACCACTAACTAAAGATATAGTCATAATTATATCTTTATCTGTCTATGGCTATAGATACATATATATACACACTAGGGGATCACACACTTTATTGCTTCTGTAGGCTGAGCTGATTGAATACACTGGGGGCTCCCTGAATCTCTCCATTCCCCTCACAAGCTCCCATCTGCCTCTATTTCAGGAATTCACTGCAAACTTCCCACCCCATCTCTGCGTGTCCCCCATTCTCCACTATGCCAGGCGTTCTGTGTGCATCCCATTGCCAGATCCCCTGTTCTCCCTCCCCTACCAGGACTTCTGTGTGTCCCCCTTTTCCATCTTTGCAGGAACGTTGTCGTCCCCCGCCCCCGCCGCCATTTGCCTCTCCTTCCTTTCCCAGACTCCTTCATTTTCCCCTCATGCCAGGGGCTGTGTATGTGCACACCAATTTTCTCCCACCATTCTTATTCTTCCCTCTTTTCTTTCTCTTTCAGGATGTCAACATTTTAAGATCAATTGACACATGGGCAGAGCTAAAATTAAGGGTATTGTTATGCTGGAATCTGTTAATTTCTGCAGTCATCTGGTTCTTTGATGTATAGACAATTATAGAGGTGGCTGAAGGTGTGGCTCTACCCACCAGAAACCAGGGACTCTATGAGTCCATCATTGTCTGCTTTGGATTTTTCCAATTTTCACTGAAATCAATACAATTCTGCCCTTTAATGCCAAAAATACTCCCTGAAAATTTTGAATTGATCAGAGACACTATTCAAAAGTGATTGCATTCCACTCAAACATAGAAATGCCATCAAGTTGAGTGCAAGGGCTTCTCAAGCTCGGTCAATTCTATACTTCATATATTTGTCTATTACGGATGTATATTGCCTCTGAAAAGAATTAATTGGTTTAAGACCGTTCATTCATTTCTTTTAATGTATAAATTATACTTTACACAATTTTTTTCTTCTGCGGTCACCATTTTTTATTCTCCTTTTTTCTCTATAAAACAATACATGGGGGTGGGAGGTGGCGTGTTTTTTACAATAGGAAAAGGAGGATTAGAGGAGGACAGCTGTGAAAGCAGAGAGCAACCTAAATAAATGTAGCTGTTCTCTTTCTTGCCACCATTTTATCACTATTCAGGGAGACTCAAAAACAAACAATACCCACATAAATCTGTTCTTGACCACATGGCTAATCCTGGTAAAAACCAAAAGGGGTATTTCTTGTTGTTCCATGCTTAACTGTCATGTAGAGGGGGGGAAATAATCTCATTTATTTGAAGTTACTGTTAGTGTGAATATAACACTCAATGTATGGCAAATGTTAATAGAAACTGCAACCCAACTTGCCTGAATGAATGTAATCCAAGCAAAGGCATTTGAAATACTGAATAGGATACAAAATATGCAGTAAAACTAACCAGTGATAACTTCTATCCTTTAGTCACCAGTCTCAGCAGGTTGGATCATCAAAGGGAAAATGTTTTCGTCTCACAATTTAACTGGAAGGGGGCTAAAATGTAATCAGTGGGGGTGAAATTCTGGCCCCACTGGAAAAACTCCCATTGATTTAAGTGGGGCAAAGATTTCTCCCTATGTCTACAAAATCAAAGTATATAAAATACTTTGACCCAAATTCTGGCTGTCAGGTAGGGAAAGCCATGTATCCTCAAAAAAGCTATATAGATAGGTCAATATACCAACATACCCAACTGTATAGTATGCACAAATGTCTAGATGTGGAAGACCTACCAACAAAATTCACTGCTCCATTAAACAGACATGTCACCTCTGCTGCCCACCCATTGGCACTTTACGTGCTCCCCCTCTCATGTCTTCTCCCATAATCACGAGGGAAAAGAGTCAAAATCTCTATCAAGTACACTAGAACTAAATAATCAGGGAGGTGCTCAGAAACTGTGGCTACGGGCTCCTGTAGAAACACATACACAGGCTCTCATCCTGGAGGTTACAAACAGGTGTCAGGAGGTCACAAATACTCTGGCCTTCCCATATATAGGGGGACCAGACAGCCTAATTTTAAAGAAACAGTCCTGTATTTAAGCCTTCTGCGGGTGTCCCAACTTTTTCTTAAAAAAGGGCAAATTGTCCCATATTTCCTGTCTCTCCTCCCCACCCCCATCCATACTGGTGGGTTCTGCTTCTGGCCAGACCCCTGCTCCCCAGCCGCCCGCCCACCAACGATGAGTTGAGGGGGCGGTCCAGTGGCCAACGATGGGGCTGGGTGTGCAAGGCTGGTGGTGAGGCAAAGCTGCACCAGTGCGCGGGGCCGGCCATTCCCCCTGCTAGTCCGTCAGTGCAGCCCCCACTATGTGCCGGGTCTCAGTCAGCAGGGTCTCACCCCCGGGTTGTGTTTCCAGCCAGCACTGGCCGCACGCTGTGAGTTACATTGGTTGGTGAGCTCAGGTAGGAGCCAGGCAGCAGCCAATTACCCATCGCCTCTGCTGCCCACGCATTGGCACTTTACGTGCTCCCACTCTCCTGTCCTCTCCCTGCTTTGCCCCTTTGCCCACCAGACCCACTACTACGCCATATCCCCCTTGGCTGGGTGCATCCCACTCCCAGCGCTGTGCGGAGAACCAGCCCCCAGTCAGACCGCTCAGCTTACCAACAGCCTGGCCTGCAGGCTCCTTCCTTCCCCCACTGCCTCTGGTTGGGCTGGCGCCCCAGAAAAACACAAGACTGTCTAGCTAAGGGCACTGGCTAGGAGGAGCCAAGCCCCGTGTGCGCCAAAGCCCTGCACAGCGCTCAGGAAGACTCTGTATGAGGAAGACTCTCTGCCTCTCAGTTAAGCTCTCAAGTGGCAGGGTGGAGGGAAGTGATTTCTGGCCTGTTCACATCCCAGTCCTGCAGGCTCCACAGCAGTCCACCAGGCAGGGCCTATCACCCCCTTCCCTCCCCACCCCATACTAGGTCTTGCCCCCAGGGAGTGTGTGGCTGCTCCATCCCCTAAGCACCCTCCTCTGCTGAGCCATCTCTCTGGCGCTGTCATAAACAGATAGCTAAGGGTTAATGTCTCTTTCACCTGAAGCACCTGACCAGAGGACCAATCAGAAAACCGGATTTTTTCAACTTTGGGTGGAGGGAATTGAGTGTCTGAGTCTTTTGTCGTCTGCCTGCTTTCTCTGAGCTTTGGAGAAGCAGTTTCTACCTTCTAGTCTTCTGTTTCTAAGTGTAAGGACAAAGAGATCAGATAGTAAGTTATATGGTTTCTTTTCTTTGGTATTTGCATGAATATAAGTGCTGGAGTGCTTTGATTTGTATTCTTTTTGAATAAGGCTGTTTATTCAATATTCTTTTAAGCAATTGACCCTGTGTTGTATCATCTAATACAGAGAGAACATTTGTACTTATTTTTCTTTCTTTTTATATAAAGCTTTCTTTTAAGACCTGTTGGAGTTTTTCTTTACTTCAGGGAAATTGAGTCTGTACTCACCAGGGAATTGGTGGGAGGAAGGAATCGGGGAGATCTGTGTGTTGGATTGCTAGCCTGATGTTGCATTCCCTCTGGGGGAATAGGAAAGTACTTTTTGTTTCCAGGATTGGGAACAGAGAGGGAGATTCACTCTGTTTGGATTCACAGAGTTGGTGTCTGTGTATCTCTCCAGGAGCACCTGGAGGGGGGAAGGGAAAAAGGATTATTTCCCTTTGTTGTGAGACTCAAGGGATTTGGGTCTTGGGGTCCCCAGGGAAGGTTTTTTCAGAGGGACCAGAGTGCCCCAAAACACTCTAATTTTTTGGGTGGTGGCAGCAGGTACCAGGTCCAAGCTGGTAACTAAGCTTGGAGGTTTTCATGCTAACCCCCATATTTTGGACGCTAAGGTCCAAATCTGGGAATAAGGTTATTACAGGCGCCCTCACTGAAGCCCCTGGAGTCAGGTTCCCTGGGCCCTGGTGTACAATGCATCCTTAGAGCTTAACCCCTTGCTGCCCACGCTGTAGCCAGGGGACAGGAGGGGACTGGGTTATGTTGGTGGCCAGCAGCATCCCGGAGGTGTTGGCTGCCTTTTGACACTGTGTGGGCAGGAAGGGACAAGCTGCCATGGGCGGGGGGGCACGGCCACAGGAGAGCTCTGCAAAAGACATCCCAGGTCATCCCTCCTTCCTCTGCTGGAAGCAGTTTGCATCCTTTCCCTCCTGCATAGTGCTGAAAGGCTGCTGCTGGCCACATTCTGGTGTGAACCCTAGCAAAAATCTGGTGGGGGGAGGCATTCAACCCTGTGTGCCCCCTGGTTATGGGGTTTGGCAGCAAAGTTTTTGCTTTATTATACCCCAGGCAGGTTCTAGGGTGGCTGAGGAGGCACATACCGCCGCCTTGTGGGGCATATCAAAAGCATCATGGAACCTGCATGGGGCATATCAAAAGCATCTTCTAACAGATGCTTTTCCCCTGGGTGGGTTGGGTCAGGAGAGGGGAGGCACAACACGGCTAGCCTGGGGCTCCTCCAGGCAGGTGGGAGGGCACTCAGGACTTTTGGCAGCCTGGGGCTCTCTGGCTGATGTGGGGGATGCTCAGGGATTCAGCCTGCCAGGGGCTCCTGTTTCTGGGGGAGGCACTCTGCGTGCGGGGGGGTTGTGGCTCCGGGGCAGGGGTTCTTGGGGTTATGGCTGTGGGGAGGGCATGGGCAGAAGGGGCAGAGCCAGGGGCTAGCCTCCCCAAAGGGGGGCTTCACCCACTTCCCAGGGAGGGGAGGGTCAGTTGGCCTCACACACACCCGACTCCATGTGAGAGGGGTTTACAGGAGTGTGTGTGTGTCACCTCTCCCTGTGTGAATCCTAAAGCCTTAAAGATAACAAGGTAAATAAAAATAATCCAACTACGCAGTACTTCTTTTTAACAGGGGCTCAGTCAACTTGATGTCAATTTGAATGTTTGTACTGCATAGTTCTGACTGATTGCTGTTGAACTTGCTTGAATATGAGTAATTTTACTAGGTGTCCCACACTCAGCATAGGGAAATATGGTCACACTACTCATATTGCTAAATGGGAAGGGGTCTCCTGGCTAGATGTAAGCTAGTTTCAGGGGGAGTTGAGGGGGTCCTGATAGGAAAAAGGGGGTCATGACATGAAAAAAAAAATTAAGAGCCCTTGCCCTAAAATACCACTCATTGAAGAATCTGATTATCCAAAGGAGGCAATCATACACCATACGTGTTCCAAACTGCATGATATGAACTGTTCTTGGCATATAGAGGCACAATATTAACTAGTGCAGTAGTTATCCAGCTTTCCGGTTCTGTCATTCTGCAGATTGTTTGGAAGAACAAACAATTCCCCTCTCTCTCCCCTCAATGGACCATCTTGTGTCTCAGTCTCCTAAACCCTAAATTCATGGTTTCAAACTTCTTTAATCCTCTACTGCATGGTTAGGAAAGATTCCAGAGACCACTTCACTGATGGTCCATGGACCAGTTTCCCTACCTGAAACCACCAAATTCAGGATCTCACCTCTGTACATGTCAGGTATTGGCATTAGCCCAGATACAAGCCTTCAAACCATAGTACTGCTTTGGCTGGCCTTTTTAAGAGATCACAGCTAGAGGCAGCTCTTTTTCCCCCAACCACATATTCATCTCCCTAGTGGCTACACCTTTCTGCATGAGCTGATGCATCTAAATATGCCCATGTTTGTATTTTATTCCTGCATGGTATATGGATGAAAAGCAATAACCAGGTTTTATAGAATTCTGTGCCAAGTTTGGGCCCAATCATGTCCCTTTCTTACACATATTCACTGTCATTTCTGCAGACCCAGAGCAGTTAAATCTTTCCACATGACTTTGTTGTAATCAGTGTTGGGCCATTCTGCCTTCTTAGTGTGTGTACTGATTTCTGCAAGGCTGCTTACTGGTATTTATTCTTATTTCCCCACATAGCCTATGAGAAGATTAGGTGCAGAATAAAGGAACAAGGAGTTCAGAACTGGACTGTATGTCCTTATTTCTTGCTATTTTAAAGACAATTACTAATATTTTTCTGCTATCAAAATATCACAAGTAGCACTTGCCTGAGAGTACATTACTGCCATAGACTCTCATGGATCTCAAGAACCTGGTGCAATTTAGTATTAGTTCCAGGTTTTGCCACATTTTGGCTATGCATTTGCAACTCAGAAATTCACAAATAAAATTTACTGAGCATTTGGAGATTAAAAATAAAATGTGCTTAACACTGGATGCACTATATTGAAAATTTAGAACAGTCAGGGTTTAAATTAGCTCTAAAACCAATAAATACTTTAGTTGTTTTGTGTTATGGGTAACGTTCAGTGGCTTGCATGACTAATTAAACAATCTTGAGTTTGTTTTGAAGGCTGAGCCGTCCTAAATGGCTTTAAATTACCTTCTATCTAGCTAAGCTTAGAATTAAAACCCTCATTTGTAATAAAGAACTTTTACTGTGTATGAATGCCATTAGGAGAGTCTAGCTGTACTGAAAAGTTTAATAATCTAGATTGTTTCTGGCCCTCACAGAAACTGAAGAGAAGCACTAGTCTAGCCATAGTTTATGTCAAAGTGGAAGGCAGTGAAACACTTCACAGGAGACAGGTTCAAATGAAGCAAAAGAAAGTTCCATGGAGAAGGCTAGTTTGGACTGGATAGAAAGGACAATGTCATATTTGTCAGCAGTGCAGGCTGGTCTGAAGACAAGCAGGAGGGAGGCATCATGGGAAGGTGGGGACCAGTCTGACGTGAGAAAGCATCCATTCAGTACATGAAAGAGCACCACCAAAAAATATCTTCTTCACATGCCCACTGCTCAGTGTAGGCAATGCCCTGTATTGGGGAAGCACCATATCTCTGAACTATTTCACATTAATTAGCACCAGCTACCTTACAAATCAGCTACCAATGTATCCTACCCCAATTTTATTTTATCAAATTATAAACAAACCATTTGAGGCCACAGCTACCCTTCTGTGGAGTACCGAGTCAGCTCTGATTACCCCAAATGTTGAGAGGATATAAGTTAAATGGCTGATATGTCTGCTGGGTCCCAGTGTTTCTCTAACTAATTTCCCTGCTATGGAGAAAGGTAGGACACATGAATGTCTCACTTGTGCTGAAATGGAAAAATCAGACCCAACTCAGTGGGCCTAAATTTCATTTGTTGCACCGCCCCCACCTCACTTCCCCATTTCATCCATGCAAAAGTATGAGTATTCTGTGTGAGAGGAATGTTCCACAAATTTCAGTCTAATTCATAGCAGGGAGGAAACCCATTCAGCCCCTCCATGATTGGTTATCTCCTCTGTCCCCTTTATGAGGTAAAAAAGAATAAATAAAAAGTGAGCATGTACTGTGCACATTTTTTGAGCAGCATGGGCCTGATCCCAAGCCCACTGAAGTCAAAGGGAGGCATTTAGGGTGACCAGGGTACCTATTTTATAGGGACAATCCCAATATTCAGAGGTTTTTCCTAATATAGTTACCTATTACCCCTGTCTCCCACCCAGCCCCATCCCAATTTTTCACACTTGGTATCTGGTCACCCTAGAGTCATTCCAAATTCAAAGGGCTTTGGAGCAGGCCTTATTTCCCCTCCTTTGATAACAACTCTGGCAGGAACCTATGCCCTATATTCAGCCACAGCAGGACTTCAGGAGCAAGTCTCAGACTTTGGCCATCTAATATAATGGAAGCTTTGCTCTTTTGACTTGCAGTGCTGGCTTCTGGACCGTGATAAACTATCTAAATACTCTAGAATGTAAGTCATTACGCACTGGTCAATAACTTCTCCACTCTTTTCATTAAAGCCATCCTAGAAATGCTGCCATCATCAGCCAGTGAATAAGTAGATTTTTTTTTTTGGAGGCGGTATTCTTTCTTCTCTAGCTCTGTTTCCTTAATTACTTTGCCCCCTGACCTGATGTTTCTGAGAAATGCCACACATTTTCACTGTTCGTCTTTACTTTCTGCTCTTTCACAAAGCCAAATGTGAAGTGATCCATGCTTTCACTGGCACAGCTCTGTCTTGTTTTGTTTTGTTTTTCCCCTAACTGAACCATTCATGTGTAGGAGGCTTTTGATCCTGGGTTTAGATATTCAGCCCTATTTTTCATAACCATAAGTAATGTCAGGTAGTTATGTAAGGAATCAGACTAATACAATTTAGGTTAAAAAGACATTCCCAGCTTGCCTTCAGTTCCACTGTCCCAGATGCACAACCCACAAAAGAGCTGTGACAGACAAGCGCAAATGTGTGACAAATTTTCCCTAAGTGAAGACAAGGAATGATATCTGGTTCTTGTCATGTGAAGTTGCTATACAAATATGAAAACTGCCAACCAAATTTTTCTGACTAAAGATAAAATGTTCATGCTACATCCAGCATATTTTTCAGTCTGCTTTGGCTGGGTATATACCACAGCTTGGTCTACACAAAACTTTACACAAGTTTAACTAACGATGTGTTTTTTAATTGATTTAGTTAAAAGTGGTGCAAGTTTGTGAGTGCAGACACTCTTACTCTTGTTTATATGGATTTAGGTAGAGTTGCTCCCATACCATCTTAAGCTAAACAAAAAACCCTCCTAAACTGAAATACAGTCCAAACACACAGGCTTTCAATTAAAATCTATTTAAAAACTGTTTTAAGTTAAACCGGTACAATTTTCTCATGTATACAAGCAGTCACAAATGTTATAAAAAAATCCACACCAGTTGCTACCACTGGTTCAGCGGCAATGCTGGAAGACCTACTGCAGACAAGACTCTGCCAACTTCTCCAGTTTTTACCACCATGTCAAATGAACTTGTTCACGGTCTTCATTGAGAGAGCAGTAAAAATGCCGGGAGCTTTTGGAGCTTCATCAACATTAGAGGTCCCACCGGTAACTACCACCAGTGCATCTGTGCCAGTGGAAATTATGTACCAAAATTCCACATTCCCTGAGGGGGTTAAATCATTTTAACTGATCATCTTTTGTAGACAGATTAGTTCTTCTCCTTTCACTCCATCTCAGTTTACGGAAAATCATATAATCCCATTCATAATTTTATCAAGCTCCAACTTAAAATTAGTTACATTATTTGCCCCACTTCAATTATTGCAAGGCAGTTCCAGAACTTCACTCCTCTAACAGTTAGAAACCTTCTTCTAATTTCCAACCTAAACTTATTCATAGCCCATTTATAGCCATGTGTTCTTGTGCCAATATTGTCTTTTAGCTTAAATAGCTCTTCTCCCTCCCTGGTATTAACCTCCAATGTATTTAAAGAAGGCAAACGTATCGCCTCTTGTCCTTCATTTTGCTAGGCTAACCAAATCCCCTCACAAAATAGCCTCTCCAGTCCCCTGATTGTCCTAGTAGCCCTTCTTTGCACCTGTTTCAGTTTGATTTAATCTTTGAACTCCATCTTTCTAATGGTATAAAGATATGCAATAGCAGCCTTAAAACTTTTTTTACATTATTTTAACTTTTAGGGTTAGATTCACCAGTATGCTTTGGCTGCTCTCTTCATCTATCCTTACACACAAGTCTATTCTTTCATACCACCAACTCATTAGAATCAACTGAATTATAGCATGCAAATTACCTGTAGACGATGATTGGTTGAGTTACCTCAGAGGTCACAATAGCCCTGGTTAAGAGTGAGCTGAACTTTTGATTTGACCCTATACCATGCTTGGTAATAAATAAGTTTAATTACAACTTAATTTCAGCTAAACATAGCCTACGCATGAAATTTAAATGGGCTTTACATGGAAAGTTCAAAAAGACTCTGCGTTATTCTGCTAATGAGAATTTTTGGGATAAAAAAGGTCTAACGAAGGCTGCCAAGCTCTCAAAAGGACCCATTTTAAATTAATTTAAACAAACTAATTCATGGATTTACTTGTAAATTCTCAGAAAATTCATTCCATACTCAAAGAGTAAGTGCTATGTGTTTGGAGAGGACATACTGTATTCTTCATATATGACATAGCGGGTAAATCCCTGCTGTAAGAGCAAACACAACTCAACCTAAATTATGAAGTTGTGACCAGCATTTCCGTAATAAGATAAGAGGTCAAGGCTACTTACTGTATAGCGTGGAAACCTCATCAACCCTACAATTAACAGGGCTCTATTTCCACTGCACTGGAAGAGTTCTACAACATAGTGCTCTTTTAGTGCACAGACTAGGGGGAAACTGAGACTTTAAGGGGCAAAGGGGAGAATTTGCTGACCCTTCATGATAGTTTTAGATCTTCTTGACTGGAACCACAGTTCAGATTGATAACACTTGGCATTTCCACAACACTTTCCATCCAACAATGTCAAAGTACTATAGAAAGATGAATGCACTATGCCTCCCAGACAAACTCTGAGGCAGGGCCGCCCAAAGGATTCAGGGGGCCTGGGGCAAAGTAATTTCGGGGACCCCTTCCATAAAAGAGTGTTGCAATACTATATTTTTTACATTTCCAAATACATGATACTAACCAGTGAAATACATTCAAAAATTAATTTTTATTTCATGTATTTTCAAATTATTACATTATTTAAAAACACTAAATGCTTTAATAGTATGTATACATTTGCAATTATGCAGTGGGCTGTCACTGGGTGATGGTGATGGTTGGTGCCAATGGGCTGTCGCTGCCTGGGGGTGGCGCTGGTGTTCCCCAGGGCTGGGTGGAGAGCTGGGCTCTGGGTCGGGGGGGTGCCCAATTCACAGGGGCTGGACTTGGATCAGGGGGTGTCCAGCTCAGAGGGGCTGGGCTCAGAGCTGGGGGTCAGGGCTGTGGGGGGGGGTCAGGGAGGTGTCCAACTCAGAGGGGCTGGGCTTGAAGCCGGGGGTCAGGGGAGTGTCTGGCTCAGAGGGGCTTACCATGCTGCTTACTCGCGCCTCCCCCCTCTCCCGGAGCCTCAGTGTGCCACATCCAGAAGCGGCCCTGGACAGAGCTAAAGCTGCATGGCTCCACGGGACTTGAGCTCCCACCACTCAGCCACAGCCCTGGCCCCTTACCACGCGGCTTCGAGTGGGAGGAGCTCAGGCCCCATCCCCTTACCACGCAGCTCGGAGCGGGAGGAGCTCAGGGCCCAGTGGAGTTACACCGTTTTAGCTCTGTCCAGGGCCGCTCCTGGATGCGGCACACTGAGGCACCAGGGGATGGGGGAAGGCGGAGGCGAGGGGGAGCCTCCGACATTCGCGTGGGGGCCCCTGTGGGGCCTGGGACAAATTGCCCCACTTGCCCCCCCCCCACAAGCGGCCCTGCTCTGAGGTAAGGAAGTGCTACTATTCCCATTTTACAGACAAGGAAATTAGGCACAGCAAAGTTGTGATTTGCTCAGGGTTGCAAAGAAATTCTGTGGCAGTGCTGAGAATAGAACTCAGCACTCCAGACTCTCACTTCTGTGTTTTCATGAAAAGTTCAACCTTCCTGTGCTCTTTGACGTACCCCTGAACCTAACGTAGTGTCTCTCACCAGCTTACATTTGATATTTAGGGCTCTTCCTTATTCATTTCTGTAATTTTTATTTTGATATGCAATGACAGCATCCTTGATTACTTGTAAAGCCAATAGAAGAAAAAATGAAGTATGTTATCTTAAACTACAAGAAAAAAAGAGAGAGCTTTTATTTTCGCAGGTATGGATTTAGTTCAGGAAATCACTCAGAATCTGAACAATCCGCTACAGGTCTGTGCTGTGCATGGCACAATGATGAGATATATTATTGGATATAAAGGAAAGTTATAATGGTCAAAGGCAGAGGTTCTCAAACTGGGGGTTGGGACCCCTCAGGAAGTCACGAGGTCATTACATGGTGGGTTGCGAGCTGTCAGCCTCCACCCCAAACCCCGCTTGCCTCCAGCATTTATAATGGTGTTAAATATATTTAAAAGTGTGTTTAATTTATTAGGGTGGGGTTGCACTCAGAGGCTTGTGATGTAGAAGAGGGCTCCACTTAAAAGTTTGAGACCCACTGGTCTAATGTAATACAGACAGATGTGAGAAAACATATTAGTCATTATCAAGGATACACTGAGCTCCTGTGAATTAATTTTTCATTATTAATGTAATGCTTTTTCAGTTTTATAAGATAATAATGAAAGGAGGCCAATAGGAAGTGAGAAAACATGAATTGCAAATTTCAGAGATTTAGATAAGGGTTACTTAAAAAAAATGTCCAAGATCCCATGAGACTTTGAAACAGCCAGTGAAAGAGACATAAAAGGAACATGAGGGGGAAATTTAATAAACAAATTATGGAATATATTCCTCTACATACCTCAGCTTTGCTACAGTAAAATGGATCAGTGAAGACAAAGTCCAGCTTCCCTGAGAAAAGATGCTTTGCAAACTATTAGCTCAGTGATCACATTCCTGTGCAACAACATAAGCAATTTATTCTCATCTCTTAAGTGAACCTGTACTTAGCATGTAGGGACCTATGGTGCAGTGATGTAAATGAGGAATAACTCCCTTGAAGTAAGGGGAGTTATACCAGCATAAAACTGGCATGAGAGGAGAATCAGGTCCTTCATTCAGGGAACCATGTACAAGGTGGTATATAACTGCAAGCAGTTAAGGAGCAGGTTCAGAATGCATTATATGCAAGCCAAGGAAGAATCTATAGATTGGTGGCTAGGGGCATATCAAACAGGTTTGGAGACCAAACTGGAGTGAACTAGCGAAATGCCAGTCTATCCACAGGTCAACTATTAGCTGTACTTAGTAAAACAGTGTAGATGATAGATCTGGAAAGCCTGGTGAAAATAAGAACGGAAATATTCATATTCTGAATTTCAGATGTGCTGGTGTTCCAGCAGCTCCCTTTGACTTCAGTTGCAGCTTGCGAATGCTCACACTTTTGAAACTCAGAATTATGTAGGTGCATAAATATGGATTTAAGAACTTCTATCTTTGAAAAAATCTTCTCTCTAAATCCTGATGAAAATACATAAATCAGTACATAAGTGCCTGGGTATCTGAGTGCAAAATGTTTCTTTTGGCTCTCCTCAAAATCCCAGCCACAGGCACCCACATTTTAAAATTGGCTCCCCAATTTCTAAGAAACACCAGCAGGAAGGGATGAGTCTAGTAAGAATTTGCATAGACATATATTGGTCTAAAAAAAAGATAGAAGATATCGTGCTAATACAAACTAAGGGAAATTCAGTTTGGCCAGCTGAATTGTCCTCGCCAGCAATACTTCCTTCAAGAGGAAACTTTCCCACAGTTGTTTTGACCAATCTGAGGTGCATTGTTGTGTCTGTAAAATATAATTAAGGACTGCTTGCTCAGGGGAAAATTAAGGGATTTGATTAAGAGTTATAAAGGAGAATGTTAGGTTTATTTCCAGGTTTGAGGGTTATGGGTTGTTTTTGCTTTTGTTTTTGGGTTTGGGGTTTTTGTTTGTTTTGATCCAGCAGTATTTAAAATTGAAAAAAAATCCTCCTAAAATATATATATAACATTTTATAATGGAGTATGCTTTCATTTCTTCTACAGATAAATAAATATCAGTATGTGGGCCATTGTACAAAAGTACTAAAAAAAAAAGGCTACAATCTGCAAAAAGGAGCAAGGGGCTGCTTATGTTAATACTTATTCTGACATCCCCAGTCATAGTAACAAAATTCAATTTGCGTGATTAGAAACACTACTGGAAGGGTTTTGGGTTTTTTTAAACTATTTATATTTTATTGAGGAAAGATTAAGAATATTGCACTACTACATGTATGGAAGTCATCCCTGGCACATAGAAATGCACACTGACTTTTTCCAATGTCCTTGTAGCTGTGACAAAAACCCTGTTTTCTTGAACATCCACTAAAATATGTACAATTGACCACTCTGACTACCAATTTCTATGCTACTGCTCAGTACTTTGGAATATTGGATATCTGTGAGAGCAGGGACAAATCTTCTACCCACGGTATGAGAAGTCAGTCCATATTCTTCCCTCTCATCTTCCCTCTTCTCCTCACACAAACACACACCCTGTGCTGGACAATCTCCACAGCCTTAACTTTGGTCCTCGTGCTGGTTTGGGCCAATGTGTCATGAAATTGTCATTTAAGCCTCATCTACAATAGAGAAATTTTGCAGCAGTTTCCCACTGTTTCTCACACTCACTGAACTCATATTAGCAGTGTTGGGAGCCCTAGTGTAGTTGGATGTGGTTTCCAAGACATTTCAAGAACAGTGTGATCCAAGTATAAATACAGCAGGTCTACATGGTGTTTAAATAACCAGTGGTAAGTCGGCAGCTCATCTTTATTAAAGTTCCCAACACTGCTAGTACAGATAGCAGCAGTAAGAAATTTTCATGAAACTCACTAATACACCCGCAACACACACAAATGCACTAGTCCTTTCTCACGCACATAGTCCCTTTTTCATCAATTGGACCTGTACAACCAATTAGTCCCAGGCAAGATAATGGAGTAGCTGATATGGAATTTGATTACTAAAGAATTAAAGGAAGGTAATATAATTAATGCCAGTTAACATGGGTTTATGAAAAATAATATCTTGTCAGACTATTTGATGAGAGTACAAGTTTTGTTGATAAAGGTAATAATGTTGATATAATACTTAAACTTTTATAAGGCATTTCACTGGGTACTGCATGACATCTTGATTAAAAATCTAGAATAATACAAAACTAACATGTCACACATTAAATGGTTTAAAAACTGGCTAACTGATAGGTCTCAGAATGTAACTGCAAATGGGGAAACATCACTGAACAGCTGTGTTTCCAGTGGGGTCCATTAGGGATTTGGTTTGGGCCCTACACTATTTAAACATTTTTATCAATGAACTGAAAGAAAACATAAAACTATCACTGTTAAACTTTGTAAATGACAAAAATTTGGAGAGTAATAAATAATGAAGAGGACAGGTCATTGATACAGAGCAATCTGGATTGCTTGGTAAATTGGGTGCAAGCAAACAACCTGTGTTTTAATATGATCAAATGGAAATGCATACATCTAGGAACAAAGAATACATACAAGATGTGGGACTCTGTTCTGGGAAGCAGAGACTGAAAAAGATTTGAAGTTATGATGGATAACAAGTTGAATATAAGCTCCCAATGTAACGCTGTGGCTGAAATGGCTAAAGAGATCCATGGAGGAATAAACAAAGAAAACTTGAGGAGGAATGGAGAGGTTATTTTGCCTCTGTCTTTGGCACTGGTGTAGAACTTGTAAATTACACAAGCCAAATAGCTGTGGTTCAAAGAGCTTAAAAGTTCTGCTAGCATAAGATAATAGACCAAGGTTTTTCCTATGTCATTCCCTTATTTAAAAAAGGGAAATTAAATGCAAAAAATCTAAGAGTGAAATGTTAAGGCCATAAATCATGCATTGAAAAGTCGGGAGTTACCAAATTTTTCCCTATCACAACATTAACTCAGCTGAGTTGCACATATATAGGGTTTTTCTTTTCTTTATAAAATGTAAAATGTTGTGTTTTACTGTTTGTGTTAATAACACCTCTTATAAGACACATAGGATGTGTGGCATGGTTCAGAAACTTTAACTGACTGGAGTTTCCTGACTTTTGACTGCTGACAATGAGATTACATTAATGCTATGTTTTTTATGTTCAATTCTTTCAGATGAACATACAGGATCAGAGTTTCAGACCCATACTCATGTTAAGTAGCACCCCACTCTACAAAAATTCCCATCGACTTCAATAGGACTGCTCATGGAGTAAGATATATTTGATATGAGAGATGTTATCGGAACCTGGCCCTAAACAATAAGGACTTGATCCTCTGCTCAGTGTAGTCAATAGCAAAGTACCCATTGACTTTAACCATGTAGGATCAGGGCTCATGAGAGTAGCAGAGCTGATAACTCTTGGCTCAAGCAGCATATCAACAGTGCATCATTTCTATCCACATAACATACTTAAAATACACTTAAGCATATGCAAAACATAATGTAGAGATATAAAGTCAGCCAATTATAACAAGTTGCTTTGTCATTCAGATTGCTTCTTTGGATTTTTTTTTTGAGGCCGGGTCTCAGGGGGAAAGGGACAGGTGCCAGTGAAAGCAAAGCCACATTCAAACTGGATTGAATGTATATTCGATTTTTTTCCATGCAAATGATATCCAGCCCACTTGTGGGTGCATTCCCGCTGGCATGCCTGGAAACTGTTAAAAACAGATGTATTTACTGTGAATTTGGAACATCTGGGGGCCAAAAGCCTCTTACTGAGTCAGAACCATGTCTGTGTGTATACTAGCATCAGTTCCATACAGGTGTACGATTTGAAATCCCACAGTGTTTGTTTGTTTAATCAAAGGAAGAGTAATAATCCCTTAACGCTCATGTACTGATAACATATCTCTGCATGTATAACGTTACATTGTTTTATTAGACAGATCAGATTTATTTTAACTAATTTAGAAACATGTAACTCACTTGGAGCTGAAGTGACTTTTGTAAAGATAGCAGTTGGACCACATATTTACACGCTTAAACCAGATATTTATCTTGTGTATATTATCTGCTCTGTGCAAACTCCCACCTCAATGTTTCCTCCAGAGAATAGAAAAGGAGAGAGAGACCAGTATTTTAATACAAACCCTACTTTCTTTCATTGTAATCACAGACTTTTCTTAGTTATTTTCTTAGTTATATATAGAATTGTATTTAAACAACACTTCCTCCTTTAATTGTAGTCCAATCCTGGTGCAATCAAGTCACTATTGACTCTCTGGACATGGCAAAAGCTTTCACCATAAGCCAATACAGTGTTGTAAGTCAAGAACTGTAATCTCCTTGTATAGGCAAGTTTCTCAACCAGTGTAAATCAGATCTGGCCCGCAGAGGTCAATATGCTACAGGAATTTACTCCAACTGAGGACATTTTTAAGCATACGTGGAGGACTTTCGTGAATGTCAAAGGATAACTACTATTGTAGGGCAACTGCATTACATAAAGCTCTGTCTACATATCCCACATAGGCCCCAGAGAGGCAGAGGGACACAATCCCAATGGCAGCTCCCAGAAGAATTGTGGCAGGCACAACTCTCTCCACCCAACTCCACTTGGCAGATTGTGGGACAGAAGGGCTATGGTCACACATTCACTCCACATCCCTGATGAAGGTGATAGATTCTCCTCAGCCTTATGTACTGAAGCGGGGGGTGGGATTGTGCCTTGCAAAGAGACAAATTGGGGGAAGGGGTATAATCAACACACTATTTTCACAGCCTCTTAATGCACACAGACAGGCCAGGCACAATCTAACATGAAATGTTCATTCTTCAAAAGCTTTACTGTGTCAGGAATTTGCCCTCAGTCCATTTCTTGGCACAGCTGTGTGACTGTATGTATTTACTGAAAGGCTATCCTGTGGTACTTGTCAATGTACTTTCTGAGCAAGTCACATGCATTAATGAATGTATTCCTACGATAACCCAACAAGGTAGGGAACTAGCATCATTCCCAATTTACAGATGGGGAACCAAGGCAGAGCTAAATTAATATAGGGCCAAATTCTGATACCCTTACTCACATTTAACAATATCCTACTCCAGAAGTCATTTCATTGACTTCCGTGGGGCTTTTTGAGGTATAAGGTACTATAAAACATGAGTCGGGATCACAATCTGGCCCTCCATGAGTTACCCAAGGTGATGCAGGATATCTGTGGTAGAGACAGTGATAGAACCCGGGGATTTTGAATCACATGCCAGAGCCTTAATTATGGGTCCTTCATCAGTTTCTGGAGAGTGTTGGGGACAACTTCCTGGTGTAAGTGCTGGAGAAACCAACTAGGAGATGTGCTCCTCTTGACCTGCTGCTCACAAACAGGGAAGGTAGGGGAAGTAGAAGTGGGTGGCAACCTGGGCAGCAGTGACCATGAAATGGTCGCATTCAGGATCCTGAGAAAAGGAAGAAAGGAGTGCAGCAGAATACGGACCCTGGACTTCAGAATAGCAGACTTTGATTCCCTCAGGGAACTGATGGGCAGGATCTCCTAGGAGGCTAATATGATGGGGAAAGGAGTCCAGAAAAGCTGGATATATTTTAAAAGAGCCTTATTGAGGGCGCAGGAACAAACCATCCTGATGTGCAGAACGAACAGCAAATATGGCAGGAGACCAGCTTGGCTTACCAGAGAAATCTTCCATGAGTTTAAACACAAAAAGGAAGCTTACAAGAAGTGGAAACTTGGACAGATGACTAGAAAGAAGTATAAAAATATTGCTTGAGCATGCAGGGATGTAATCAGGAAGGCCAAAACACAACTGGAGTTTTACTAGCAAGGGATGTGAAGGGTAACAAGAAGGGTTTCTACAGGTAAGTTAGCAACAAGAAGGAGGTCAGGAAAAGTGTGGGACCCTTACTGAAGGGAGGAGGCAACCTAGTGACAGATGATGTAGAAAAAACTGAAGTACTCAATGCTTTTTTTGCCTCAGTCTTCACAGACAAGGTCAGCTCCCAGAGTGCTGCATTGGGCAGTACAGTATGGGGAGTAGGTGAGCAGCCCTCAGTGGTGAAATAGCAGGTTAAGGACTATTTAGAAAAGCTGGACATGCACAAGTCCATGGGGCCAGATGCAATGCATCAGAGGGTGCTGAGGAAGTTGGTTGATGTGATTGCAGAGCTATTGGCCATTATCTTTGAAAACTTGTGGTGATCAGGGGAGGTCCCAGACTATTGGAAAAAGCAGGGCCACCTGGGGGGGAGGGGGCGGCAAGTGGGGCAATTTGCCCCAGGCCCTGGGCCCCACAGGGGCCCCCATGAGAATATAGTATTTTATAGTATTGCAACTTTTTTTTTAATGGAAAGGGCCCCCAATCCTCTGGGTGGCCCTGGGAAAAAGACAAATATAGTACCCATCTTTTTAAAAGGGAAGAAGGAGAATCAGGGGAACTACACACCAGTCAGCCTCACCTCTGTCCCTGGAAAAATCATGGAGCAGGTCCTCCAGGAATCCATTTTGAAGCATTTGGAGGAGAGGAGGATGATCAGAAACAGTCAACATGGATTCACCAAGGTCAAGTCATGCCTGACCAACCTGATTGCCTTCTGTGATGAGATAACTGGTTTTGTGGATATGGAGAAAGTGGTGGATGTGATATATCTTGACTTTAGCAAAGCTTTTGATCCAGTCTCCCACAGTATTCTTGCCAGCAAGTTAAAAAAGTATGGATTAATGAACGAACTATAAGGTGGATAGGAAGCTAGCTAGATCATTGGTAGTGATCAACAGCTTGACGTCTATTTGGCAGCTGGTTTCAAGTGGAGTTCCCCAGGTGTCAGTCTTGGAGCCAGTTTTCTTCAACAGCTTCATTAATGACCTGGTTGATGGGATGGATTGCACCCTCAGCAAGTTTGAGGATGACACTAAACTTGGGGGAAAGGTAGATATGCTAGAGGGTAGGGATAGGGTCCAGAGTGACCTAGACAAATTGGAGGATTGGGCCAAAAGAAATCTGATGAGGTTCAACAAGGACAAGTGCAGAGATGGAAGAATCCCATGCATGGCTACAGGCTGGGGACCGACTGGCTAAGCAGCAGTTCTGCAGAAAAGGACCTGGGGATTACAGTGGCTTGTTTAGTCTGCAGAAGAGAGTGAGGGGGGATTTGATAGCAGCCTTTAACTACCTGAAGAGGGTTCCAAAAAGGGTGGAGCTAGGCTGTTCTCAGTGGTAGCAGATGACAGAACAAGGAGTAATGGTCTTAAGTTGCAGTGGGGGAGGTCTAGGTTGGATATTAGGAAAAACTATTTCACTAGGAGGGTGGGGAAGCACTGGAATGTGTTTCCTGAGGAGGTGGTGGAATCTCCATCCTTAGATGTTTTTAAGGCCCGGCTTGACAAAGCCCTGGCTGGGATGAGTTAGTTGGGGTTGGTCCTGCTTTGAGCAGGGGGTTGGACTAGATGACCTCCTGAGGTCTCTTCCAAACCTAATCTTTTATGACTGTATAAAGTCCTTATTCAACATGACACAGGGAAGCCAGCATTACCCTAACACTTGTTTAATAAAAATACTCAACATTTCTCAGGTTCAAATATTTCATTAACATTATTGAATTCTAATTAATCTTCACAACACCTCTGGGAGGTGGATTGGTAAGTATAATCATCCATTTTTGTACAACGGGAAATGGAGGCAGAAAACTGGGACTAATTCCAAACCACCTTCTACAGGAAGAACTTTCATTGACTTCAATGGGAGCTTTTTCAGTGTAAGGAATATTGAACTGGAATCATTCAAGAATGTGGGGGATTCTCATGAAACTTGGCTTGGACTTTCTGGACACCAAGGGTGAGACCCTGGTAAAAGAGCCAGAGCAGCAAAGGGGAAACTAAAAGCTGCAGGAGGATTCCCCAGTGCAGGAACACCTCGCCCACCCCAGCAAGCCCTGGCACAGGAGGCATGCTGACAACACAGCTGGGGGCTGGCAGAGGTGTGCCAGAGGCAGGGTTGCTGCAGCTCGGGGGTTGTGAAGATTTTGCACAGCGCTACAGCTCATATGACAGCCTAGAGAGGTAATTTATTCAGGCCCCCCCATCTAAATTATGTCACAGTCTTCTCTGACAGGATGAGGGGGCCTTCCCATTTGCAAACATTGGTGAATATTTCAAGGAGTTTAGGATGAGTTTTTGGTTTTTAGTGAATGAGTTTTACATGGTTTTGGGGGTTGTAATCAATGTTTCAGTCTCATCTGTAATACCTATGATTCTATGAATTTAAGAGTAGGCGTATTGAAACCCTGATTGCATGAACCGGGAACAAAGGTTAAGCAGCACATTAAGCTTTGTAAATCTTCTTGATAATTTCACACTGGGCAGAAGATGACGACTAAGAAAAGGCAAAATCTTTTCCTTCCAGACTTACAGAAATACGGTTTTCACATACCAGGCAGAATGAGCCTGATTCTGAATCTCACTTAAATCAGTGAAGTCAGTGCTGTAAAACAGGTGTTATGAGCTCAGAATCAGGAGCTTTTTTTTTTTTTTTCAAATTGTTTAAAGCTTTATCACACAGGTGAGTCAGATTTCAATACCCTGATTCCTAGATGCATGCCACGAGCACAAGATGCCATTGAACTGCCTATTGTTCCATGATACTAGCAGACAAGGAAAGGAAAATAATCAAATCACATTGCTAATTTCTTTATACTTCCAATGTTGTAGGAGAATCTGTTTGCACATTGATGCCCATTGTAGCCTTTATTTGAAATAAATAAGGTCTATAGTTGGTAGAAGTGATATACCTAAGAGAATAATATGCAGGATCCCTTGGCTGATTTGAAAAGTGCTGATGGCTTTCACTCTGCACCTGTGTCTTCTGACCGGATATTGGAGTAATATTGATCAGGTGCAGAGTGAAATCCTCTCTTAGCTATCCTTAGAGTTCAGGGACTCTCCAGGGTCATTTTGAACAAATACTTCTCCATGTCCAAGATAGAATTCTCTTCCAGCAGGTACAGAAGTGCCTGATGCAGATGGTCCCAAAAGGAAAATAATAAAAATAAAAATGAAATATTCACTAAATGGGTTTTATATTTTCTCCAACAGGTATAACTCTATAACATGAGATGACACAGTGGGCCAAATTCAGTCTTGCTGTACTGCAGTGAAACTGGGGAGTTAAGCAGCTAATTGGCCCTTTGGTTTTACTTATGAAACCTGAATATGAGGTCACTACAGCAGAGGAAATAAAGATGGGATATCTCGGACTCTTTTTGAAAAGATGTATTTCGGGGGAGATTTTCAATTACACAAAATTTCCAGTGGGAGCTGGACACCTTACTGTCCTTTGCAGTGTTGCCAGCTCTTGTGGTTTTTATCCTGGGTTTCCTGATATTTGGTTTTTTTCTTAAAGCTCCAGCTCTTGGAGTCATGGGATTATGAGAGAATCTCAGCTTTCATTTAAAGAAAAGTAAGTTTATAGTCCTCAGGGTTGTACAGAAAGGCTTAAAAACAAGAAACCTAAAGACTCAAAAATCAGTAGGCAAACCTAAAGAACTCTCATTTTTTGTTTGTTTGTTTTTTTAATCATCACACTTTTTTAATTTTTGGAGGTCTGACTCATGAGTTTTGAACACTTGAGGTTTGGCAATTCTACCTTTGAAAATCTTCCCGTTACTGCTCACAAATGTCTGAGATGATTGGACACTTAGGTCAGACAGAAGACAATGTCTGATGAGGAGGTAAGGCATTCTCAGCTGCATGTGACACAACTGCCCTTTCCCGGGACTTAGGAGCTCCAGGTAGCAGTTACTGTCCCTTCCTGTGCATAATTTAAGAGATGCACAAGAAGAGGAGACTGCCGTCATGCAGAGTTCCCCTCTTCCAGGGCTTGGGGGCAATTTCCTCCTGCAATCCTTAGTCAGACAAAAACTCCCATTGAAAATATATTAAAGGGGAGTTTTTGCTTGAGTAAGGGTTGCATAATTGAAGTCAACAGGGGTATTATTTTGGACGAATAATTTAGTTCTTATTCTAGTTCAGTTGCTGTTATCTCTACACATTTGTCTCATGTGCTACTTTTGTGTATGTTTGCATGTGGATGTTTTGATGTGAGTCAATGCCAGAAATGGGTGATATATAGTTCTATGCATTGCTTTTACTGTTTGAGATGACCCTCGATTTATAATTTACGTGATATAATGAATTCCACAAATGAAGTTAATTATGATTTTATCTATTGAAATATTTAGAAGGAAAACCAAATAGCAGCGCAAGACACAGCAAACATAGCTCTTTTCAGAGACAGGAGAAAAGGATATTTAAATGATGTCACAAAAGTGGGTCTTAAAAATGGGGAAATCATCTACATTACTACAATTTCTCTAATTCATCTCTGCAGATTGATACTAGTGTGTGTGTAGCTCAAAGCTGCTTGTCTGCTATTCACCCTTTAGATAGATAGATAAAAATTCCAATTCATTCCAACAGAAGGATTTCTAAGTCCTGTTGGGCATAATCAGTCTATTAAAACTGGGGGTGTTAATTTTCCAGTAATCACAGCACTTCCCCTTCCTATCTCTCAAATGAAAGGACAGCCCCTTGCTGCATGGTTAAAATGTAGTAAGGCATTTAATGCCAGGCCATGATTTTAGACCTCCAGCTGTTTTACTGGTTGTGTAAGTAAAAATAAGATAATGTTATGCTTGGTAACCATGGTTTTTGTAGGCATTCACATTTTACAAATCACTGCACAGTATGAAAACCATTATGTATTTTTAAATGTTTAAATTCAAGCCCAGAAGTCTATCACTTCCATTGCTTAAGGAGGGGGACCATTAGACTGTGAAAAGTGATATATTCTATCAAGGAACTATATGGAGTTACATTATCAGTGCAAATCATGGGAATGCATGTGCTTCAGCTAGGCAAGAAAGGAGTATTCTCTGCTATAATAAATATACTACAGGAAGCTAGAGAGAGAGAGTGTGTGTGTGCGTGTGCATGTATGAGAGAGAGAGAGAAAATTAAAATATTTGTTCAGACAATAGAACAGAAGAAAAATCAGTGCAAAAATAATGAAACCATGAAATAGTTTATTCTCTTCCCACCTCAAAAACCTGCCTCTACTGGACACAAAGAGATTGATTCTGATCTCAGACCAATTTTACCCTGATGTAACTCCTCTGACTTCAGTCGAGTTACTCCAGATTCATACTACCATGAGTGATCAGAAGGCAGTTCACAAAGAAGAATCTTATTGGCTCCCACAATATAAACATGCAAAGGTATGCAGCATTGCACTTCAGCAATGTAATCACAAGTATTTAATTGAACTGAAGTAAAACTTAACCTGAATATTTGTCTGTCTGAAAACTACTGATAAGTGGAGCTATTGTGAGCCACATTTTTTCAATAGCATCTGCTTTCAGAAACAGCAGCCATTCAAAACAAATGTTTTGAGAAGCAGATTGTGCTGTACTGATTAGGAGTACAAGCAAGGATAATGGATTGTATTCAGCAGCACCTGAAATTGCCTTTAGAGTTCAATATAATATTTGTAAAGGAGAAAAAAATGGCTTCTGTGTATTCTGTAATTTTTCAGAGAACATTCAAGTAGGACTCTGGATATTGAGTACACTCATATGTTACTTTTAAAATAGTTAATATCATATAGTGCAGTCAGATGGGTGGGGTTGGTTTACACATACGTCTAGAAATATAAATAATTTAGGTATTAATCAGTCTTATTTTATTTATACTCACAGTACTTTGCGAACCTCAAATGTTCAAAAACTGTCATTTAAGCCCTTAAAAATCATAAATGTGGCTTAACAGTCATTGGATTTTAAAAAAAATAATACAATCTTGTGTGGTGTTGGAGTATTTTTGTTGTTATTCTCTTTGTTTTTGGGGGGGGTTGTTTTGTTTTTTGTTTGTTTGTTCATTTATTTTATTTGTTTTGGTATTTTTGCCTTCTGGGTTTTGAGCTTTCGGGATGCACTCAGATCAACTTTTCAAGCTTTTCTCTGCAACCGTGAGCTAGAGACTAACTTCTTTTCTGCTAGAAACTACCTTTTTTTTAATGAAAGCTGAGATTCTCATATAACTACTTGTCTTCAGGAGCTTGGGCTTTAATTAAAACATTAAATATTGCAAGATTTGCAGTAAAAAATTATGAGAGATGCAACACAGGATTTTAATGGATGGCTACTGCAACATGCCCAGTTTGCCAAATTCAGGCTATTTCAGACCAAGCATTTAGAGCATATATTCTATGCACAGTATCCTACAGCATCAGTACAAATGTGGATTTAAATATAATAAGGCTAGGAGCCTATTTATTAACTAGTTTAAGGGCAGGTCTACACTACAGACCTATACCAGTATAACTACGTCATTCAGGGGTGTGAAAAATCCATACCCCTGAGCGACGTAGTTATACCAACCTAACCCCAGGTGTAGACAAGCCCTAAAATGAAATGAAATCCTTAATTGCTTCTGTGTGTAAGAAGAAGTCTCTTTCAGACTAGAATCCTGTTCATAAAAAGGGAACTATGCCCCCCAAAGTGGAAGGCTCACCATGTAGGAAAAGTTTTGCAGACAGTATCTCTCCTGGAGCAAACCTTTGTGTAGGATTTTTTTTTCCCCTCACCCTTTCCCCATGGTAAAAAAGAGACTGACCAAGTGCTATAAAAGCTTGATCCAAGTGAAGGAAGTAATCTCTGTAGCTGGGTCTAGCTAAGGCAAAACAACTCCCAAAGCCAAGCTGTACTACTTGCTGTCTCAGGCCAGCACTAGTGGCTTTATTTTTTGCCTTTTTTTTTTTTTTTAAAGTGCCTAGTACTTCTAAGTACTAAGACAATCTTTTGCAAATATTTCTGCCCACCCCAGAAGGCAACCCAGAAATCCCATTTGTCTATGAATTAAAAATGCAGAGTAAAACTGCATTAAAATTATTACTTTTTATGTTCTCTCCCAAAAACTAATAGTTTTACAAATCACCGATACAGTATTTATTCTACAGAGTATTAGAGAGGTGTTTGAAATGTTTAAACAACATCAATAGTAATAAGAATGCATGATTTCTGCTGAAACTTGCTCTACAAATCAGATATATGCCAAAAAGAAATATTACAATATTGATATTTTATCATCAAGATTAAGGCCTTCGTTCAGCGAAGTATTGAAACTCCTTTTCTGTAGGGGGACAGGGTAGACTGTGGTGGGAGAACAATTTTCATCACCTAAGGTGCAGACAGAGTGGGATTGGATTTGATATGCTTTCCACCTTTACTGAGAGTGAATTCCACAGAAAGGCTATTTAAAGTAGTATGTAACTCCTTATTTAAGCAAGACCTAAAGGTCTATTTTTTTCCAGGTTAGTTTCACTGGCATTAGATATAACTCAACATGGCTTCTGTGCACTTCTTTCCTTGGGAAAGAGATTTGCTGTGTGCAGGACATTAGTGTCTTCATTAAGTTTACACAGTGCCTTGAAAATGAGAATAGCTGAGAGTACTCTAATTTAAAAGAAAAGAAAAAAGTTATTCTCAATATCAAATGCTGTCTGTTAGAGGCTTCCCTACATTGTTTACAGCACCTGTTTCTGCACTTAAACATCATTGTAAAGCGCACACACACATTCACAAGCTAATGAAAATTTGGTGTCTTTTTTAATTTAAATCAGTCAGTCTTAGGCCTGGTTTACACTTAAAATGTAGGTTGACATAGCTATGGCACTCAGGGATGGGAAAAATCCACACCCCTAATCTCTGTTATTATACTGACCTAACCCCTCCCTTCATGTAGATGCAGCTAGGTTGACAGAAAGTGCTTTCCAGCCACCTAGCTACTGTGGCTTGGGGAACAAGTGTTCTTATAGCAGCAGAAAAACCCCTTCGGTCACTGAAGGCGCTATGTGATTATGCCAGCATCGCTACTGCACTGAGCTATGCCGCTACAGTACCCATAGTATATACATGGCCTTACTTAAGTTGCACCTTAGTTGCAAATTGATCAGGTGACATTGTCTCATCCCATTTTCTATGCTGTGTTCTACAATGAAATGCAAATTTGCCTCTGAACAATAGGACAAAAGTAAACGTACAGGAAATGTTTCAGAGGGCCAGAAATGTGTTAGCGCAGTGGATCTCAACCAGGTACACATGTACCCTAGGGATATACAGAGGATGTATCCAGGAGGTACATCAACTCATTTAGATAGTTGCCTAGTTTTACAACAGGCTACATAAAAAGCACTAGTGAAGTCAGTACAAACCAAAATGTCAAAATGAGAAAGTAAGCAATTTTTCAGTAATAGTGTGCTGTGACACTTTTAAAAGCAATTAATTTTTAAGTGAGGTGAAACTTAGGGGCACACAAGACAAATCAGACTCTTTAAAGGGGTACACTAGTCTGGAAAGGTTGAGAGCCACTGTGTTATAGAATGATTCTTCTGTAACCTGTACTGAAAAACAAAAACCTAGGCAGGCTGACCACAAGTTGTCAAGGCTGTTCGGTGCCCCCAATCCTCACACCCTCATTCAGACCTAAGGAACAATTCCCACCCAACTCCCAGAGGAATTTGGACCTGAATAATTAATCCAGGACTAGGCCTGATGAGTAACCTTTCTAAATTCCTTACGGTGCTAGGGTGTATCTCAGGTCTAAACGCCCACCTATTATTGAAAATCCTGCCCCTTTGAAAAGAAACTTGGATATGTGCTGCAATTGCCAATTTCCATGGGCCAATTCCTCAGAGCCTGAGTGAGCCATATAAACAATAGGATTGAGGTCCAGAAACTTAAATCAGTAGAGTTTCTGAAGTAAATAAGAGTTTTGCCTTGAGAAGAAAGCAACTAAAGAATGAGTATCAATCTCAGGATTTTGCTCTCCAATTCTTCTTTAAATGATTATGCAATTTGGAGAAGTATTATATTTATCAGATTTTACATTTAACATGGCAACACCGTTTCACTTAAAACTGACATCTTCCTTATTATGCAAGCCTCATCCACACTGGAGATTTGCCCCCATCCCAGCCAACAACCACTGGTGCAAACCCATGGCATAAACAGGCAAAACTACTATTTGCCACAATTTATGCCAGCAAAACTTTTAATTTCAAGCATGGGGAAACTTCACCAGCATAAATGGCAGATTTGCCTGTCTATGCTAAGGGCCTGTGTCTCTTCTCATTTGCAGCAGTGTAATTCAGAAATATAACCAGCAGGTGAAGGCTGCGCTCAAGAAGTGCCAGTACGGGAAGTGCCATAAGACTCATAGACTTTAAGGTCATAAAGGACCATCATGATCATCTAGTCACCACAGAATCTCATCCACCCACTTCTGTACTAGACCCCTAACCTCTGGCTGAGTTACTGAAGTCCTTGAATCTTGGTTTAAAGACTTCAAGTTACAGAGAATCCATCATTTATACTAGTTTAAACCTACAAATGACCCACACCCTATGCTGCAGAGAAAGGTGAAAAAAAACCCAGGGTCTCTGCCAACCTGACCTTGGGGAAACTTCCTTTTCTACCCCAAATATGGTGATCAGTTAGACCCGGCACATGTGCGCAAGACCCACCAGCTGGACACCTGGGAAAGAACTCTCTGTAGTAACTCAGAACCCTCCCCCATCTAGTTCTCCATCACCAGCTATTGGAGATATTTTGCTGCTAGCAGTCGCAGATCAGCTACGTGCTGTCGTAGGCAGTCTCATCACACCATTCCCTTCATAAAAGTATCAAGCTCAATCTTGAAGCCAGTTAGGTTTTTTGCCCCTACTGCTCCCCTTCAGAGACTGTTCTAGAACTTCTCTCCTCTGATGATTTAAAAACTTTGTCCAATTTCTAGCCTAAACTTGTTGATGGCCAATTTATATTCATCTGTTCTTGTGCCCATACTGGCGCTTAATTTAAATGATTCTTTGCCTTCCCTGGTATTTATCCCCCAGACTCCATTCCAGCTCCCAAAAAAAGTGCCAGAATGATGTCCTGGACCAAGCTAAATCTAACTCCACTAGAATATAAATGGAGTTGCACCAAAATAAGACAAGTGTGAGTTAGTGGACAATCAAGACCTAGTGATTTACACTGGTGCAACCACACTAATGATCAAAATCCTCCATGTTCACAAGGCCACAATTCTGTTAGACACAGGATTTCTTAGCAAGATACTAAAGTCAACTCAACTATTCTCTTGCAAATGTTCATTGTTATAAATGCCTCACAATGTCTGACTGTATTACTTGATGCACACAAATTCACCATGGTTGGATTCAACACATATCTTGCCATCAGTCTGGCTTGCAGTTTCTGAACTTAGAACTTGGCTGATTCATCTGCTGTCTGAAGCAGTCAGCTTTGCTTTGTTCATTGTGACTTAAGCATGGCTAACAACTGAATCCATTCAAGTAACAATACAATCCATCAGGGGAGGGGGAGTTTTAACTTTAAAATTGTACATATTTTATTTCATTACCAAGAGCTTAGGAAAGTATTTACCACTACACCTGTAGTCTATGAAAATACAGATAACTTATATCTGGCACATCCAACAACATAGTCATGAAATCCAGTGAGCTTCAGGGCCCTATTCTCCCATCCACTCTATTATAAAGAGGGAAGAAATGCTCTAAAACTTGAAAAAAAGGAAGGGTGCTCTTCTGCCCTTCCTGGGAGTGTAAAGAAACCTCTTCATTTGGCTACCCTAAAGCTGGTGCTTGGAAGACTGGATGTCTTAGAACTACCTTGTTCTTAGTGTGGTAAAATTTTGCTAATGGGTAGGGGGAACACTTGGAGGCAGTTATACAGAGCAATATAAATAAATAAAATAAATAAATATAGAGGCCAAATCCTAAGGCCTATATAGGCCTCCTCCACTGCACTAGCTAGACCTACCCACAAATGGTCAGGCCTGTGTTGGAATGGCATGCTCAGCTAAACCATGGTCCTGATCAATGCATGAGCTCCCAGGCCCTTCCACGGCTCTGATGTCTCCACCAGGCAGGCCCTGCAGAGGGTTTTAGTAGCACCTGATCCCAGAAAAGGAGAGAAAATGAGGTTGGACCTCAGCCATATTATGAGTATGCGAGTCACTATACTAATGCCAGAGCATGCCCAATGTGAACTACTACTAGATGTTTCTAGAAGGCTGAGCAGATTCAAACATGAGTCTTCCTGCAGTTAATAAAAAACACACATCATCTTCTCTCATGTCACCTTCCCTCCTGTGTGTTCAAGAAACATTCCGAAGAGACCCAACTACGTTCAAGGCCTCGCCTTGCCCTGAGATCACTTCCTGTTCCCTTTCCTCATCAGAATAGTCCCACTGACATGAACTGGGCTTGTGAGCAGTTTTTGGTCCCCAATCCTGATCTAACACTAGCTTCCTAGCAGAGGTTCAAACATGCCTTTGCCTGCCAAGTGACTGAGCCTTTGTTGTAGGGACCCTGGACATGAGTCTGAACACCTCCCTCCTTATCTTTAAACAAACAGTAAGAAACTATTCCCTTTTCAGTCCTTACTATAACCATTGTCATGTATTTTATGATTTTTCATTAAGGTTTTTCATCTATTTATTTTGATTTTCACTGATTTACAAAACTCTTTGGGTGCTGCAAATGTAGGGGAGTGCTTGTTAAATTAAATTATGATTTAACCTTTTAAACTGAGTCTTTAGTATTCTAAGTTACTTGTTATGGCTGAAAGAGACTCTTCTGTTGGGCATGCCAGGCAAATGAGAGGGCTTTGCGTTTCATCTGTGGGCAGCTGTACTCATAGCCTTGTAACTTACTGCCCGTCAGTAAGGTGCCACTTTGCTTTCTCAGCAGATAAATGGATTACTGCCTTGGGGTATGTCTTCACTACCGGTCTGATCGGCGGGCAGAGATTGATCCAGCAGGGATCGATATATCATATCTAGTCTCCTGTACTCCAGCTCGGTGAGAGGTGCAGGCAGAGTTGATAGGGGAGCAGCAGAAGTCAACTCATGGCAGTGAAGACACCACGGTAAGTCAATCTAAGTACATCGACTTCAGTTATATTATTCACGTAGCTGAAGTTGCAAAACTTAGATCAGTCCCCCCGGTGTAGACCAGGCCTTGGACTGCAGCTGCTTTGTAGACATAGTTCAACCTTAAAAGTAAAGTGTGCATGCCCTTATTTGGAATCAGAACCATCTAGGAGGAAAAGTGACTGTTAGCAGGATCTTTGCCATGGGAATACCAAACTCTTGAACAGTGGACTGCCTGTATACATGCTTTCCTGCTTTGTAAGTATCCTCAAAGGGTTGCATTCAATGTGTGCATGTGTGTGTTTGGTGGCTGCTGGTGGTGTTACATTTATTACACGTGTAATATATGTGAGATATTTACTGTGTTTATATATCCTGAAAATACATGTTTTATTGAATTCATTGGAGGTGCCAAACAAGCCAGCCATTTACCTTTAATTCCTGAGTTAGGATCAGATTATGTCTGGAAGTGCATGAATGTGCAAGGGAAAGAGAGTGCACAGAGCAGTCTCTCCTCCTCAGCTTCCTCTGCCCTTTACCTAGGGGCCCAGCACAATCCCAGTTCTTGTGCTCAGGGCATGCAGAGACTGCATGAGGCTAGCGTTAACAGTGGCACTAACCTCTCCAGTGTGTGTGGAGGGGAGACACAGATCATGCAGGAAGACTTTCCATCTCCCTCTTCCCTCCCCATCCGGCAAAGTTGACCCCACACCAGGGCTGCCCAGAGCATTCCGGGGGCCTGAGGTCTTCGGCGGCGGGAGGGCCCCACTTCGGCGGTAATTCAGCAGCGGGGGTCCCTTCCATTCCGGGATCCACCGCCAAAGTGCCCCAAAGACCTGCGGTGGGGGCCCCCAGCTGCCGAATTACCACCGAACACCTGGCTGCACTTTGGCGGTGGTCCCGCTTCGGCAGTAATTTGGCAGCGGGGGGTCCTTTCGCCCCAGAGCAGAAGGACCCTCTGCCGGCAAAGACTGGGAGAGAAAGAAGCTCTGGGGGCCCGGGCCCCACAAGCGTTTTCCGGGGACCCCAGAGCGAGTGAAGGACCCTGCTCCAGGGAACCCGAAAAACTCTTGTGGGGGCCCCTGTGGAGTCCAGGCCCTGGGGCAAATTGCCCCTCTTGCCCCCCCCTCTGGGCGGTCCTGCTCCACACTGGAGCAATTGCTTACTGTACCCTGGAAAAAGTTGTAGCAGGGGCTGCCTTGGCTCAGGCTCTTCACACCTTGTGCCTGCTTGAGTCGCATCACCTCTCAACGCCTCCATACCCTTCCTATCATATGAGTGTGCCTTAAAAGACTTTACTTGGAAAGAGCCTTACACCTCCAATTAAAGGCGGGCCTACAGTGGAATCCTGGATAAGAAACCTCTCTGAGTCTGGGGATGTTTAGAGTTGAATCTGTATTCGAATTTTACAATGTAGGTCTATTTCTAACATCAAGAAAAAAACAGCTAATACTGGAAAAGAAAAACCCAAATGATGAAAGAAAGAAAATGAAAATTGAGTTGGCTATAAAGAATTCCCTTCCTTCCCCCCTACATCTGGGCCTTACCTCGACCAATGAATCTAAGCTAAACACTTTGGGGGATTGGAAAAATCCAGATCATATTGATCATCATCTTTAATGCTAAGCCCTTTTCCCCTTCAGCATTGTGTCTGAAAGCACTGAAAACAGATCACGTACAAGCCTTTTCTCTCATTATTTCTGTCATGAATGCAAGCAGTGGAAATCGCACAGCAAACCCTGTTCTCATGAGATTTCCAGACCAAGAAATTAGGATAGTTTGGATAAGCTTTAGAACCCACACTCCCGAATCCTTATCAAAAAACTGTTCCTCTCAACCTACAACTCCCAGAACACAGTGTCATTTACATTGCTAGGGTCAGACATCAGCTGGTGTACACTGAAATGGCACCACTGACTTCAATGGAACTACACCAGTTTACACCAGCTGAGAATCTGGCCCTTAGTTTCTAACCACATGCATCTGATTTATTTCTTTTAAAAGAGACACTGTATGCACTACGTTTCTCAATGAAATGGCACAGTAAATGAATGTCAAGAAATGCATCTCTCTCTGTACATCACACAGCAGCAGGTTGAGAGGTTTTGTTGGTTGTTTTTTTTTAAGCTCTGTCACACAGATCTAAAAATTAATTTGCCTCTTAAAAATGGATGATTGGTGCTGACAAACCCTGTATTTTCCAGAGCAGCAAGGCAGATTTTGATTAGGCTTCATTGAGTCCTAGATTCCATGTTCCAGTAACCACATGCTGTGGAGTGTGGGAGACTCACAGGTGACTGACCCCAGAGTCTGCAGCAGAAATTCTCACTGAAAGGCTGACAGCTGAACAGAGCTTTGGCCCAGCTGGAACAGAGAGAGGAAGCTGCAAAAGCAGCAGAGGAAATGATGTCTGAATTCTGAGCACCGATGCCTGGTTTATAGAATGCAGAACAGGTTGCTTCCAATCAAAATGTTAAGCCACTGGATTGAAACAGCAGATGAATTAATCGTGCCATTTTCATGACATTATGCTGTAGCTTAAACGTATTAATAACTGTTCTTCCCAGAAACAACTTTTCCTCCCACATGAGGGGGAAAAATATCTATCTGAATGTTTTAGATTATGTGACAGGCTTGCAAACTGTTGTTAACTTCATCATTTGGAATATGGATTAGGCTGCAGTACATTAATTTATTGGGAGTGAGAGCTGCCTGCTCATCTCCTTTTTGTTATGACATCTACAGTGAAAGCACACTGGGGGCCAGCCAGTGAATAATGGCCTAGAATATGAAGTTTGATGGGGGGAGATGGCAAGGTTTGCAACAGATAGAACTGAATCCATTAAGCAAAAATTAAAAGGTCAGTGGTCCTTCAATAGACATGGCTCTTAATGAAATTACAGATCATGAAACCTGTCAGTTAAAAATGGCATTAATTGACATATAGTAAAAGGCTGTGCACATGTGCCCTTCCAGTCAAACAAAAATAAATACCGAGGTTAAACACCCTCTGTTCATTTAGCTAGAATCCATAACACTCAGCATCTGGCAATCTTACCCATTAGAGCAGTGTAAACCTTCATCCTGCTTCAGCATACAGGGCCTGCAGCTAGGAGGGGCTAAGCACCCTCAGCTCACAGTGGGCCAAATCCTGAGAGGTACTGAGCAAGTGCAACTCACACTGACCTCACTGGGAGCTGCAGGAGTTTGGCACCATTCAGAATTTGACCCATTGATTTCAGTACAACTTGGGTATGCTCACACCCTGGCAGGAGGAGCCCAGCATCTCCCAAGAGCAGGCCTCGAACAAGCAGATTTTTCATCTCTTTAGTGGCTATTTCTCTCTGTCATTTATTCATTCATGAGGGATCCGCCTGTAATGCCACATGGACAAAATGGTGGGGGAAAAGTTTAAGCGCTGCTATTTGTGGGCCAACAGAATTCATGAAACATTAAAGAGATCCTTATCCGTGTCCTGAATTGTTACTACCAAGTCTTCAGCTTTGCAGAAAACATATTCCTGTTGTCATTTTTATTCCTCATAGGCCTGTTCACCCTATGATTACGTTAACGGCCATCACCACATGTGAACAATTACTCAGCATAAAAAAGGTGTGATGCTTAGGTACTTAAGTCTGAACTCTGTAATTGCCTATGGAAAAATCTATTTACATCATCTATTCAATATTTAGGAGTCAGTGTCCATGAGCTTTTAGACTGAAATTGCCAAGCCATGATAGTATGGTAACACTACCACCTCACAGCAATTTATAATCTTATATTTTATTTTAACATCTAATACTAAAAGACAAATCAGCTACAGGGCATGTTGCTTTCTGCCAGTGTAGGTGCCACCACCCAGTCTTATATTCCAGTTCTCCAAGGACCAAACATATTATCCCAGAGAAGGGAGGGTGTGTGTGTGTGTGTGAGAGAGAGAGAGAGCTGAGCAACGGCTACCGAAAAGCATTCAAACATTTGTCAGATAAAATCCACTAATTCATTTTGAAGGTATTCCCAACCCCTTTTGTTTTATTCATTTTATGCAAACATTCTAGTAAGTCATTTTTTTTCTTATGTTCACATAAAGTGAAAGCCCAATAAATACTCATGTGTGTGGATGAGCACAAAGGTTTATGCCAGAAATATTTTCACAACCTTCTTGTAATCTCTGAGTTCCCTCATCCTACTTATAACACTATCCGTCATCCAATCAGGAAGCAGAAAACACCATATAGGAACACGAGAATTGCCAGATTGGATCAGACCCGAGATCCATCTGGTTCTGTAGCCTGTCTCTGACAGTGGCCAATACCAACTACTTCAGTGGAAGGTGCAAGAAATCCCATTAGGGACAATTATGGAATAATCTACTCATAGAGAAGTTTCTTCCTCATTCTCATCAAAGTTTGCTATTGGTTTATTCCAGGAAGCGTGAGAGTTTGTATCCCTTACATTTTTTATCTGGGCTAATGCAGTTTTCATTATCCATATAATTACCTAATCCATTTTGAATCCTGTTAAGCTCTTGGACACCATAATATTTTGTGGCAATGAGTCTCCAAATTACATGTTATGTAAAAAAGCATTTCCTTATGTCATTGTAAATGTGTTGCCTTTCCTCATTGGATGGTCCTTGTTCATTAATTATGAGGGAACACTTTCTCCATTCCATTCGTTATTTTGCATCTCTCTCGCATGCCCCCTTCTTTTATTTATGTCTTCTCTGAACAAAACACTCCCAATTTTTCCAGTCTCTCCTCACAAGGAAATCTCGCCATGCCCCAATCATTTTGGTGGCCCACCTCTGGGCCTATGCATTACTTTTATGATGCACATGACCAGTTCTGCACCAATAGGGCCTGATCCAAAGCCATGTGAAGTCAATGGATAGATTCCTGTTGTCTTTGGAGCTGGCCCGTCACACAAATAGCTAGAGACAGAGTTGACATAGCTGAACAGTTCATGAAGCCACAGGTCTAACTGTGTCCACAGTAAGTAATGCATCCAACCATTGTGATTAATAAAGACGTTTGAAAAAAATCAAAATCTACTTGTAGAGAACTCACAAACAAACAAAGAAGCCTAAATTTGTCAAATAAATTAAAGTGACTAGTTCATCTAGCTTTAGTATGCATGGCCACCCTGTGCTATGTGCATACAGCCTTCTCAGAGATATACAAGCCTGCCCATGTAACAGATGCCAGTTTCCTGTACTCTGGTTCAGCTGGGAATGCACGCTATAAAGCAGAAATAAATCACATGGAACTTGCTGTCATTTCTCTACCTTCCCTCAAAATCTTCTGATGCTGCTGCCTGACTGGTTCGAGTTGGCATAGTTTTTAAATGAAATCTGGAAGACTGGCATCAACAGCATTGCCTAATTTTTAGCTAATACCTCTGTGGGTTCTGCGTTCGCATCTGGCCAGTGCCATCATGCTGAGTATGATTATAATAGGCTGCTGCTCTTTCCCAAGCAGGAAGCTGGGGTACTACTACTGACAGACTAAACAGAGACTCGTTCCAAGCACAACAGCACATCACAGCCAGCGAAGGGTCTGCGGCGTGGGACTTCTCCCAAGGCATAAAAAAAGAGAGAGAGAGAGAGAGAAATGTGTTAACTGTGCTAACAGTGCCAAGTAATATGCTTCGTTAAAAATTTAATCACCTGCAAGTGCAAAACAAGTGCAAAGCAATCATGTTGTAATTAGCACAGCAATTAACACCTCCCTTTTCAATAGCACATGCATCGTAGGAAGTGCATGATTGCAAGTGTTTATGCTGCTGACAGACTAAGTTCCTATAGAGAGGAAAAAATTGCTTAAATAGATTTTTTCCTTGTCTTTTTGGCATTTCAGCTGCTAGGTGTCCATGAAAACCCAGCACCAGCTGCCATATTGGTCTTGTATGAACATTGTTCCATTGCATAGTGTAACTAACAAATACAACTTCATTTGGGTACTTTTCAAAGAGAAACATTAACATCTTTTGTAAAATTAAAATGTGAATATTGTTTCTGTGACCAAATGTGACACACACATTATAAATATAGGCGTATTGGAAACCATTGCTTACTGTAAACTACATATCATAGCTGCACTGAGACCTGGGTACTCAGAAACCATGGCAAAGGGGTTGATATAAAAGCCAGAATAGGAGAGAATCTAGTGGACTCAGATGAGTCTGTGCTTGTACAGCACCTAGCACAAAGGGGTGCTGGTGTGTGAGTGCAGCTCCTGGGTACTAGTAATAACAAATAATAACAACAGCAACATGAGACTGAGTTTGTCTAGAGTAGTCTAGGGTAAGTCACTTAGGCCCAAATTTTCAAAAAATGGTCCCTAATTTTTGGTGCCTCAATTTTTAGATGTTCAACTTGAAACACATAAAGCCATGTTTTCAGAGGTGCTTTGTATCCATAACTCTGACTGAAGTCAATGGAAGTTTCAAGTGCTCAATACACCTGAAAAATCAGACTCTGAAGTTGGGCACCCAAAAAGTGAGGCATCAGAAACCAGAGGCCACTTTTGAAAATGTTGCCCTCAACCACTCAGGGCCGGCACTTCCATTTAGGCGACCTAGGCGGTAGCCTAGGGCGCTAGGATTTGGGGAGGGCGGCATTTTGCCACCCTCAGCGGCAATTCGGCGGCGGGGGGTCCTTCCGTGCTCCGGATCTTCGGCAGCAATTCTGCGGCGGGTCCTTCACTCGCTCCGGGACCCGCCGCCAAAGTGCCCCGAAGACCAGGAGCACAGAAGGACCCCCTCACCACAGAATTGCCGCCAACGACCGGGAGTGCGGAAGGACCCCAGCCTAGGGCGCCAAAAACCCTGGCGCCGCTCCTGCAACCACTCTGGCTTTCCCCTCCATACTATGGAGACAACAACATTTAGCTACATGCCAGGAGAATTGGCAAGATTAATTAGTTAGCATTTTCCATTTTCAAAGTGCATTGCAAAAGTTAAGTGATGGTGTTATTATTTAGGTCTGAATCAAAATTGCCACTGTTTGCCAGAACCATGACTGCTAAAATATATTTCTCCATGCATATGGGGGAACTCTCTAGCTTGCCACTGACATCCAGAAATTTACTTCTTATATTTGCCACCCAAATAATTCTCTGAACTAAGATTGTGCTGGTGCAACTATTGTATTATAAATAGAATTCCACACAATTACCATGGAGGAGAGTTGGAGGGGCAAGCAAAAGAAACAGTAACTGTCGATCGTTCGGTCTTCTTGTAAATTTCTTGGGCCTGCTTTACTCTGAGATGGTAGCCATGTTGGAACTGGTAGCTGTTGAATTATATTTTTTAATACAGTTTCTCATGTATTTTGGCACCATGCGCTGCATGTGAAACCGTGTTTAAATCCAGTTTAGTAGATGTTGTGTTTGAGCTTTTGTTTTATCATAGTTTTCAAAAACAGTTCTAGTCTCAGCATCAACAGGGCCCTACCACCCTCTCTCTTACCTCACTCTGATTTCAGTGACTGTTGTGTGATGCCTTCTACAGATGGATCAGCAATGATGAGCCCAAGGGCTACTCAGATCTAGAACACAGATGTTTGATTTTTTTATTCGCCAGTCCCCAATATGATCTGGGCTACAGAGAGCTACTGTATGCCCACACCATAGTTTTGCCTGTATCTGTATCAGTGGTGTGCTGCAGGAGGCTCTCAGGACCTTTGTTAAAATTCTGCTGCCACATTTATGGGAGGTGTGTGATTTCTCTGCCTCTGATGGAACTCACCATCTCAATGTGTACTGCTAAATCATCCCTGCCAAACATGACTTACCCCCGAGGCTCATAAATGTTCTTCAAAAGAGCAATAGTGTTGTACTTGGCATGCACTAGAATAAGCCATGCGTCAGGATTTTTAAAAGTAAAAATAATTTCTAGGGGAGAATACACCTGAAACCCTTGCCCCAGATCTTCATCTCAGCTGACATCACGTTTGAAATATCACACCGACAACACTGTGCTATACTATAAATACACATAGTATATGTTTCAGGAATAAAATACTGTGGAGTGCACAGTTAGCACTTAAATAAAACGTGAATAGATTTCACAGTGCTGAGCCCTCCTCTCTGCAATTATCTGCACCTCTTGTACACTAAAGTTTATCACAGGCTAAGGGGCAAAAGTTACATGAGAGTCCCTTGTTAAAGCATTGGCAGCACAGCCACGGTGTGTATGAATGAGAGAGAGGCTGAATGTCTCTATCGCTCCACTCCCAGTTCCCTCCAACCCAAGAACTGATAATTGTACTGTATCAAGGACTAGCAAAACCACGCCTGCTGGGGTTCTAACCCTGAACAGAAAATTGTGTGTTGGGGGGCGGGGGGGGAAGATTCTCTCATGAGTACGTGCAAAGGACATCTTGCAAAGTGCATCACAACATCCCCCTGGAACCAAGTCCAGCAGTGAAATCTAGCAAAGTGCTCTGTGACCATTTGAGGCCACAGATTGGGGCAAAGGACTGCCACAAAATAAGAGCACCACCAAAAAGAATAACTAGCAGAACAGGGACACAAGGTTATTGGATGAGGCAGTGGTCAGTAGGGAGAAGTTAGAAGAACTGCAAGGCAGCCATGACATATACAGCCCCTGATGGGGACCACAATGAAGCTGTAAGGGGTATAGATTAAGATCTGTGGTCCTGATGCATGGGAAATCAGAAAGTCACACATCCAAGCAAGCGTTTTACTGGAGTATAGAATCTAAACTGAAGTGTTGGCTTTCAGGGTACTCGATAGCTAACTATGAATTTAAAAAGCACACAGCAAGGAGAAAAGTATTTATTAGAAAAACACATCAGAGCTCACTGGCCAGGACTAATCTCCCAAACCGAATCTTGACAAATGACCAGGAGTCTTCAGAGAAAGTAACAGCAGTCAAGCACTGATATCAGTATTTGACTGCTGTTGCCTGTGGTGTCCATTTCCAAGCGACACACAAGGGAACGGTTGGGCTCCTTGAGTATCACCTACTATCCTCAGCGCAGTGTTGCAGCAATTACATTGAAGGTTTTAAAAGGTTCTGAAAACACTAATGTGGATGGTAAAGGGTCTCTGAGATTTTAGCTCTTTGGATTAGTCAGGTATGGATGTTATTTAGCAAAAAGGAAGTAATGGAGATGCATGTGGTACCAGTAAAATGTAAGAGATGAAACCAAGAAGGTGAAAGGTCCAAGACGACCTGAACTTAAGGCACAAACAGCCATGACAGCATTGAGGGAGGTTAGCAGCACAGGTAATTAATGTGTGGAGCAGACTATACAGCAGCAATGAATGCTAGAATTGTGCGTAGGATCTAAATGTCCAGGGCCCTGTTCTCTCATTGTAGGATTCAAGTAACTCCCATTGATTTCAGGATGACAGGAGAGCCTGCAGCCCATTTGGATCCACTCCCCAACCTAGAGTCCGTAGGTTCTAGTCTCCTCCCATAGGGCACAAGTAACCTCTACTGACTTTCCATGGTGTGTTGGGGCCCAGAAAGGAAGAAAAATGCAGCTAGAAAAAGCCTGAAAACCCACTCGCTTTACACACTCATGCTCCCAACCACCCATCCCTTTTTTCCTAAGGGAAAAAAAATTAGATAAGGCAGGGGTATGATGAAATAATGAGTAGGACGAGACCACGTTACATAAATTGGTATCACTCCAGGCTGTGAATGATTAAACGAAAAGAGGAGTTTCTATGCACGCTAATGTGAAAAGCATTTTATAATAAAAAGGGCTGAAACTCTGGGGGCTGGTGGGAACATCTAGCAGAACAAGTCTGTTCTGACATTTCCAGATGAGAATGGTGCACCCAGCAGTGCAATGTAATCAGCTTGAAACCAAAGGGGGAGGGGGAGACAGAGGAGAAAGGTAGTCTTGTGGCTGGAACACAGGAGTAGGAGCCAGATGATCCGGGTTTTCTCTCTGACCACCACAGACTTCCCATATGATCTGGGACAACTCAAGAGGTTCTTCAAACATGTCAGACAGAAAAAAAAAATCAAAGATGGTGTGGGTCTGCTGCAAAATTGAGGTGGTAAGCTGGTAACTGAAGAGGGTAGAAATGTGGAGCTGCTCAATGCCTACACATCAGAGAACTTCTGATCAGTTTGAATCATTTCAAATGAGCAGGGCCTGATGCTATTTGAGGGTACTGAAGGAATTAGCTGAAGAAATCTCAGAGCCACTGACAGACAATAATATTCGCAAACTCATGAATGACAGGAGAGGACCCGAAAGACTGGAGAAGGGCTAATATAGTGCCCATCTTTAAAAGGGGGAAAAGGAGGAGTTGAAGAACTATAGACCAGTCAGCCTGTCCTTGCTACCTTGGAAGCTACTAGAGCAATGTATAAAATATTCAATTTGTGAATACCTGAAGGATGGAGGGGTGATCAGTAGCAGCCATCATGGATTTTACCAAGAACAAATTGTGCCAAACCAGCTTGATTTCCTTCTTTGACAGGATAACTGGTTTGGTGGATACGCAGTATACCTGGATTTTGACACAGTCCCACATAACATTCTGATAAGTAAGCTGGTGAAATGAGGGCTTGGCGGAACTACCATTAGGTGGTTATATAATTGGTTAAACAACCACAAACAAAGAGTAGCTGTTAATGAAATGATGTCAGATTGGAGTGAGGACTCAAGTGGAGTTCCGCAGGGATCTGTTCTGGGTCCAGTGTTGTTTAACATCTTTATTAATGACCTGGATATAGGAGTAGAGAGCATACTGATCAAATTTGTAGATGACACAAAGGTAGGGGGCTGCCAACACCTGGGAGGATAGACCTAAGGTTAAGAGGGATCTTGATAAATTGGAGAACTGGGCTATAGACAACAAAATGAAATCGAACAAACACAAATATAAGGTGCTACACTTATGGAAGAAAAGCCAAATGCACAAATACAGAAGGGTGAGCCACAGCCACTGGGAGCTGCGGGCGGCCATGCCTGCAGACGGCCTATGTAAACAAACTGTCTTGCGGGCCACCAGCGGATTACCCTGACAGGCTGCGTGTGGCCCGCAGGTTGCTCACCATTTGTTTAGACACAAGAAATTTTGCATCTTGGCAGGGTTAGACTAGATGATCTTTGCGGTCCTTTCTAACCCTATAATCACTTTATTATCAAGAGTTTGTGCATAATAGTGCACCTTATTTATATGTACAAATTTGCACATGCTAATTGTATATTTTCACACAGAAGTGGCCAGTTACTTCCTTAATAGGTTATTTTATTGTGCAAATATCACAATGAAGACTGCAACTGCTGTCAAATAGGCCCTTAATCTTTCTGTGCATCAGTTCCTCACCTGTAAAATCTAGGTAACACATATACCTCACAGATATGTTCTCTGGATAAACTAATGCATAAGGTTCTTGGAGATTTGAGATGGAAAGTATTACAAAAGTAAAAGTATTCTTATTTATTGGTAATGTATTTTAAAACTAGAACTATTAAAAAAACAAAAATATGTAGTGATGTTTGTCCATTGGGTGAAACATCAAAGGCAACAGCTAAAAAGTTGTTCTATTTTCTTTCATGGTCACAGTAAATATGTCCCTTAAGAATTCACCTGTGCCTGCTGAAATCATAATCTTCTGTGACATAATTAGGGCCCTATCAAATTCACGGCCATGAAAAATGCATCACAGATTGTGAAATCTGGTCTCTCCCCATGAAATCTGGTCTTTTGTGTGGTTTTACCCTATACTATACAGATTTTACGGGGGGAGACCAGCTTTTCTCAAATTGGGGTCCTGACCCAAAAGAGAGCTGTGGGAGGGGGGTCACAAGGTTATTTTAGGAGGGTTCTGGTATTGTCACTCTTACTACTGTGCTACCTTCAGAACCGGGCAGCCAGAGAGCAGTGGCTATTGGCCGGGCGCCCAGCTCTGAAGGCAGTGCTCTGCCACCAGCAGCACAGAAGTAAGAGTGGCAATACCATACCATGCCACCCTTACTTTTGCACTGGTGCTGGCGGTGGCTCTGCCTTCAGAGCTGGGCTCCCAGCAGCCACTCTCCAGCTGCTCAGTTCTGAAGACTGCACAGAAGTAAGGGTAGCAGTATCGCAACCCTCCCTCCAATAACCTTGCTACCACCCCCACAACTCTTCTTTGAGTCACGACCTCTACAATTACAACACCGTGACATTTCAGATTTAAATAGCTGAAATCATGACATTTACGATATTTAAAATCCTATGGCCATGAAATTGACCAAAATGGACCATGAATTTAGTAGGGCCCTAGACATAATACAATGATCATACCCTCTGCAGCTCACGGTGATAAAAATATAAATATAAACATAATATAATAAATATATTTTTTATTATTATTATATTATATGGAGAGAGGGAGAAATCAATAGAATTAGAACTGCTTCTAAAAAAAGTATTTTTCAGAATTTCCAATGATGCGTCAAGCAAGCCTTTAAGGTGTGCTAGTCTGTCATCTCTTATTTTAAGCAAAATTACCACTCGGGTAACTTAGGTGAGGGACTGGCCACCAAACTCAGAATTTAACTGAGAGGGACAAAGGATGAATAAACAGGGTGAAAGTCCCAGGGTCAAAACAAGGGACAAAGGCCTGACAGCTCTGGACAATGGAGTCCTCTGCTTAACCACACAATAGTATGGGCCTCATCCTGAGCCAGTGTGTGGACCAACTGCTGTTTAAGGAGATAGAGGGGTGAATGTAGAGGTCAAAGGGTCACCAACCTCCATATTGGACAGCCATGGCCATGAATGGCAGAGACAGATAGCAAGCTGCAGTGAACAGCAGGCTCAGGTTTCTGTGATGTTGGAGTTAATAGAAATAGCAGTTCAATACAAGCTCTCCTCGCTTTAGTGTGAAGACCACCACGGGCAGAAGGAGTAGACCTCTAGGAGCAAGAGGTCAGGTTCTCCATGCCCATTCAGTCCTTGTCTCTCCACAGAGACTGTCAGCAAGGATGGCAATTAGTGCTAAATGCTCTGGTCACTTTGCAGTTTTGGACATCTTCAACCTGTCCACTATAAACTGCACTGAGACCACCAAAAATATTAGCAGGTTCTACAGAAATGTTTAGAATGCTGACATTTTCCAGGCTGTCAACCAAATGAGTGCTTATCAGCCAAAGGGGACCAAGCCCAGAACTCCTGGATCCCCGTCCTATGCCTTAAATTAGCATTTCACAAACTGTGAGTCCGGACCCCAAAGTGGGTCGAGACCCCATTTTAATGGGGTCGCCAGGGCTAACGTTAGACTTTCTGGAGCCCTGTCATCTGGGGCTGAAGCTGAAGTCCGAGCCCCACAACCTGGGGCTGAAGCTGAAGTCTGGGGGCATCAGTCCTGGGTGGTGGGGCTCAGGCTACAGGCCCCACTGCCTGGGGCTAAAACCCTTTGGATTTACTCCCCTGCAATCTGGGCAGCAGGGCTTGAGCGGGCTCAGGCCTCTGTCCCCCCGTCCTGGGTTTGTGTAATAATTTTTGTTGTCAGAAGGGTGTCATGGTGCAATGAACTTTGAGAAACTCTGCTTTAAATAATAGGCTGTCCTTCCACTTAAGGTGAAATCTGTGCTGTTCCCTGCACAAAGTCTGAATAACTGAGCTCTGTGGGGGTGACATGGCAAGGGAGATGAAGGATAAAAGCCAAGGTCCAGTCCATAGGCAGGGGACTAGGCTATGGCACAGCTGCTCTTCCAGCCGCATGCACCAGAATAGCTGTTCCAGCACCCTCAATACAGGAGTTCCAATGTACCTTATTAGCACATTCCCAGCCCCAATGGTGCAGATCTCCCTTCTCCCCCACAGCAGTGCAACCCACACTCCTTCCATATGCACATTTCACCCCGCATCTCTTCCTGCATCGCCCTCCATGGAGCTGAAGCAGTGGAGATAAATTGTATGTACTCTCTATGCATGGATAAAAAGTTGTGTTTTTATTTGTCTCACATTTTTATTGCACTGAGTCTAAAAAACCTAATAGAGCGGTGTAGTTGTACATATTTATTGGATGAAATTGTGAATGCTGTTAAAGTGTTAACTTATGTGATGTTTTGTTATAGATTGCAGTGCCTGTCATTATTTAAGTTAGATTGGTTAGCTCATTTTGTTGTTTCACACTATTTGCTTTACTTCCTCTTTATTGGTTGACTTATCTAATGAGTATGATTAGATTAATAGATTTCAGAATGTAAATTAGTTCCCTTTAACATTTATTAGCTACATTAGTAGATGTGGTTAAAATAAAAGCACAGCCTGAAATCAGAATTACAGTGTACTTCAATTTTAATGGACCAAATGGGCCAAATTTGTTCTTGATTTCACAGTTGGCTATCTGAAACAACTCCACTGAAGTCAAATGCCCTTATTCCAGCTGCACTCCAGTGTGAGTAAGGGCAGGATTTGGCAGAAGGTACTAGTTTAATGTGACCATTTATACAGGGGCCTTAATTCTGCCCTGCAGCAGGCATGTATCTCCCAATGAATGAAACACAGTGTAATCCATGTGCAGGAGCATGGTAAAAGACTAGTCTTCATTTCTTGGCCCCCGTGACCTTACATGGGTCAGAGAAACCAATGGTTAACAACACAAGCTAAATCAGAAGGCACTTTTTTCCCCCTTCACGTGTCTCCCACTAATGTTTATTTGGTGAACATGTTTACTGCTTCTTACATAAAGGAGGTTATTGTCCACTGATTCCAGTTAGTTTGTTATTACACACACAATTTGGTCCTAGGTTTTTGTGGGGAGGAGAAAAAAAAAGAAGATTAGTAACATTAAAAAGGGTGGTATTATTTACCACTGCTGGTGTGTGTAGTCCCTCACTGTTAGTAACTACAGCATTTGGTATTTTGCTAACTTCACAAAGAAGTGGAGAGATTTGTGCCTGTTCTCTTCCAACTTTTTTCATATTAAGGAAATGATAGAACTAGCCCTCCCAAATATTTTATGCCCTTGGGTTTGCACAGGACCATTTTTTCCTATTGCTAATTGTGCACCAATTCTTTAAGGGTTTCTGTCAGCCAGTTAAACTCTCCAGACCATAATACAAATCTGGACACTGGTGTCTCTCACAAAATTAGCTGTATTCTTTATTGGCCTATCATGGCATACTTCAGACACAATTCTACTAACATCCAACTCTGACTAATAAATAAAAAGTCAGCACTTGTGCTGTACCATCCGCAGGAACAACAAAAACATCAATATGAGACGCAACCAGTCACTACAGATTTCATTAGCATATATCACCCGTGTCCTTTCCTATGGAAACTTTTCACTTGATTGTTTCATTTTACAAAATGTGCAATTCCTTTAAATACGACTAAAGGGGAACGCTCTGTATGCAAACCTGTATAAACCTGTGTGTGCAGTTAAGTCAGCTTCATAATTAGTTACCTCATCCCCTCTGTCCTACCTAAGGAATGCTGCACTGCTGGTTCAAAGAGAAATATACAAGGCCAGATGCTCAACACAGCTCCAGTGAAGTAAATGAAGCTACAGTGATTTACAGCAGCTGGGCATCTGACCCATAGCTGATTAAGAATGGGTTGCAATCACAGCTCCTGCTCTCCTAACATCACCTTAGAGTATTAGCCATTCCCAAGCAGCCAGGGTTCGCTGGTGAGGAGACAGGGACATAGCTAGTGGAGCTGATCAACTACAAAGAGGGGACTCCACTGCTTCCCCAAAGGAGGTACAGCATGAGCTTCTGGCTGTATATTTTGCGAAGGAACTGTGCTTCCCTGAGGCACAATCCCTTCCAGAGATCCTCCACCGGTGGTATATCTCTACATCGCCTCTTTACTCAGTACTGTCTCTCTACTGGCATGACTGATCTCTGTATTGTTAAAATCCATAGCACAGAAAGGAGAGAATTTATACAAAATGTCTAAGCCAATAATGATACACTGGAACCATTCTAACAATGAAAATAGTGTAAGCATGCAAGAATAAAACACATATTACAAGGCACTACATGTAGCAAATTATATTGTTTTATTTGTGATTCTCTATCTGTAAAATAAATCAGGGTAGCAGTACTTACCCTACTTCACAGGTGTGGGGTGAGAATTCATTACTGAAAGCAGTATGAGGCTACAAAATGCTGATTACCAGGTTTTTCTGAATTTTCGCTTGCTGCTATAAACTGGCTCTGCGCATACTTTCAGATGGTAGCTTTGCCTGCACGCTTTCTGTTGGCACTGGCTACTGCCACAAATAGGAACGAGACAAAGAATGAGAGAAAAGGAGATCCTGCTTTTCAAAGAAAGAAGAGGGAGGTCATGGAGGAAAAGAAAGAAAAACAAAAAACAGAAATGGGAAGATGGAGAATTATATGGATGGGATGCATTGGACCTGATAGGAAAGAAAACGTAGGGAAATAATGGAAAAGGAAACCAAACCAAAGAGACAGACCACTTCTAGGTCAGTTAATTGCATTTATTTGTGCTCCTCTCTCTCAGATATTTCTGCAGACATCTTATATCATTGCACATTTGGGAGAAAGGCAGGAGATGGTTATTTTAAAAACAGATATTAATATTGCTGGCTAACCTTTGTTAAATAAATAATTGGAGAAAAAGACCAGGGACTAAATTTAGTTCAAGGGGGTCTATACATGCTTCTGCTGGCAAAGATCCTCTCTGACAAGGACCCTCTGCAGGAAACGTTGTTGTGGAGTAAAGAGCAACTTCATCCTTCCTTCTACCAGAGGTCAGCACAGCCCCCAAATTCACTGATACCAGCTGAAAATGAGCACTGTTGCATCTCACTACTGGGTAGACTTTCTACCACTAGGAAAAATATTTAATTTTTGCCCATCAATTAATAATTAACTAATTGTGAAATTTAGCTTCACAATACCCCTGTGGTGCAGCTAAGTCGTGTTCCAAAAATGGTTTGAGATACGCAGATGGAAGGCTAGAAACACAACATATCATTGTTTCATTATTACACAAATTTTAAATACCCAAATAGAGAAATTGGCCAATAAAGTTAAGAACTTCTCAAGTTCTATTCTCAGTTATATCCAGGGCAGTCAGTGAATATTGTGCACAGATATGGGAAGAGAGTGCTAGAATAAAGACTTTCAAAGAGCAATTTCTGGTGACAAAATATAGTACAGAAAAGCACTATAATTTTTCATATAAAGCTGCTGATGACCTAATAGGATTTTTTTTCATCTTTAATTTCCATGATTCTATGATCCCATTATTTATATTGTATCTTCAGGGTGTCTTAAAGAGTAAATGATGTAATTATACACTGTATCATAACATTTCAAGACCCACTGTAATGGGGCTAACTATGTAATTATATGGTTAGTAAATGTAACAGTACAACACTCACAATCTGTATCCATGTACTGTAGCTTCATAAGAAGAATTAGTTTCCTGTTATGTACACACCAGATGTAATGTAATTATTGCTAACTGAAAACTATCACCAGACTTTCATATGATATCAACCAAAAATGCCCCTCCAGCCAATATTTCATTCAATATTACTTATGAAAATGAAAAAATTATCTTATTTCTATTTTATCCATCCAGCCTAGGCAGATGTGCTGGGTCTTTTGCATATCAAATCAGTACTTCCCATGCTCATGTACATAAGGAACCCACAAAAAACATACACAGAACAGCACTGCAGTAAATTCACCCCTGGCATCACTCAATGGACTTCAGATGAATTACAGCACATCGGAATTAGGACTATTATCCAAGTCTGCATAAATTATACTTGGCAGAAAAAAATTGACCTCTAACTTTGATACAAAACAGAGTGATTTAAAAGTAACATGAGAGGAAATGTGGTCTTGTGACTAAGGCACTAGACTGGACCTCAGGAGATCTGGATTAAGTTCCAAGTTCAGCCACAAGCTTCCTGTGCGATGCTTCAAAAATCACACTGCAAACCACTACGAGATCTACTAAGGAAAAGCACAGTAAAAGATCTAGGTATTGTGATCATCTTAGGCCTTGCCTAACTGAGAAAGTTGTACTGGTTTAACTAAAAGCGTGATTTTAAACCGAGTTAATTAAACTGGAGCGAAAGGCTGTGTAGGCACTCTTATTTCTATTTAAACCAGCCTTATGTCAGTTTAACTTACACTGGACAAGAATTAGCCTAAACTAAACCAAACTAAGGGGCATCCACACTTTTGACCCACCTTAACTAAACAAGTTTAAAAATGAATTAAAACGGAAGAATTTTCTTGTGTAAACAAGGCCTTCCTGTACCTCAGTTCACGTATTTGTAAAAACAGGAATAATACTTCAAATGGTTATTTTGAAGTTAAACTAATGTCTGTGCAGTGCTCAGATCCTACAGAGATGGAGCCAAACACATAACTAGATAGATACACACATATAGACATGCAAAACCTGAGATAAGCTTGCTGAAAATACAGGTTGTCCAGCCAAGCCACACCTGATGCCATATGACCATACTTGCTAGAAGCCATGTCATAACACACACATACCCCAAGCACTGCAAGAGTAGATACTTCCATCATATGTGTCATTCATGTGGAGAGTACTACAAGGGAATATTAGAGCTGTACAAAACTTGTATTTCACATAGGGTTCCAGAGACATATTTTCAGTCTCTAGCCACAAAGATTCACCCCCATCTGTTCCCCTTTGAATTTCATGTTTGAACAAACTCCAAACATCGCTCTGTTGGAACCACCTGATTTCACATTGATATCATGCAACACTGTGAATTTTGCATAATTTTGACAGAAAAGAGCAGCTTCACTCAAACCTGACCACGGGCAAACCTTTTAATAAGCCTATTCTGAGTTTAAAGTTAATAAGAAAACCCCAAACCAGTTGTATTTGACATGGGTTCATGTTTCATTGCAAACTTGGTATACAGCACTAATAACAGTAGCATAAACAACACATCGTCCACCTTACTGGTCAGCCTCTGAGCAACCCTGTGGCTGAAAGAATTTCCTAGATTTTTTCAGCTCGTCTCTAGTCAGAATTGGTTTATACTTCCTACCAATGAAACATTCAGAATAAGGCTAATAATGTAATATGGGGGTTGATTCACTTTAAAAGGAAATTGTTCATCTTGTTTCCCCCTCCTCCCCCATAATTCTGGCATTTTATTGGCACTGGTATCATTAACTTTGAAGTCACAATTATTCCAGAACCAAGGAAACTGCAGAAATTTGTAAACTGTTGTATTGCTAAATTAAATGCTGTTTTAAATAACAGTTAATAGTGTTTACTGCCATGTAATAGTAATTTTCATTTTTTACTGTATCTAATGACTTTCTGATGACTCAAATTCTCTGTAGGGATACCAAATCATTACATTAAGGATGAGTGATTTTAGTATGCAATGACTGATCAGTACAATAATATGTAGACTCATGCTTCAGCTAGCAAATTAAATCATTTACACCAGAGCCTTTGTCAACTAGAAGAAGAGTTCCATTACGCTGCTGAATTATAATGTAGTGTCTGCTTAAAATAACACATCATATGACAATGTTAAATCAGTACCTCCTTTATAGACAGCACCTCTGAGGGCAGAGGGCTATTCTGTAGAAAAGCTGTTTAGGAAGACCAATTTTCACTTATAGAAGTGGATACACCACAAGGAGATATAGGTATACACCTATGGTCCTGCACATTCACATATGAATAATTAATTTGGGACCCATACACAAAAGAGTGAAATTCATCCCTGTGCAGAATTATGATGTGTTATTGTAAAACAAAATGTGAAGATATAATTGAATCAATGTCAGCAATTAATACAAACCTACAAAGTGATATGAAATATAAAAGGCAATTTGCTTTGCAACAAAGAAATTTTACAAAATCTGCTGTTGATTGTTATATCAGTGAATATACTTGCATCCCCTTGAATTAAAAGTAAAAAGCAAGGTCAGCTCATTGTACAAATAAGGATTTGAGATGAAATTTGGATCCAGACCTTATCAAATTTCAGCAAGTTTCAGATTCAAGGTTTTGGTCTGGGCCCAATCACTAATACACACATTCCAACATTTTCAGAAGTTGCCACTGATGTGCGATGCCTCATTTATGGCTGCCTAACTTGAGACACCTGAAGACCTGATTTTCAGAAGTGCTGAGCATGCACAGCTCCCATTGACTTCAACTGTAGTTGGGGGTGCTCAGCTCTTTGTGAAAATTAGGTCCCAGAGTCTCAAGCTGGGCACCAAAAAACAGAGGCACCCCAAATCAGAGGCCACCACCATTTTATTCAGTTTTACACCATCGTAATTCCACTGGTTGCAACTCAGTCATGCTGGTGTAAAACTTGAATCAGCCTCTAAGTCTTATAAACATATAATAATGCTATTCACCTCCCAAAATATTTACAGGAAAAGACTATTTTCATTGGTGGTTGTTTTTTGGGCGTTTTCTTCTTCCTTCTGTCACATCAAAACCTCAAGCTAAAACCCATGCAGAATAATAGTAGGTGCTGTATGCTTTGCTGAGTTACACCCCCTACCCCACCCCAGATATTACAAAACATACTGCTGGAGAATGATTATCTTCTAATAAAAAAGGAATTGCAAAATGGAAGGGAAAGGCCTAATGTGTGAACATATTTAAATCCATGTGCCTTTCAGGACTCATTTTCTTATTCTCCAAGATGTTCAGAGCTACAAAAGCATGACCTTTTAACTTGTGAATTCTTCATTATAAAATATTGTCTATGTTACTGCATTAGGATTAAGTTTTCTCTGGTGATGGCTGAAAAACTAAGTTACCATGACCAGTTTACGGGACTACTTGCCATACGTCACTGAAAGACATTTAGCAGATGAGATTGGTAGAATGTCAGCTGTCTCAATGATGATTTAGCACCCGATCCTACAAACATTGCTTACTTGATGCATGGGTCTGTAAAATGTAATCCCATACACATATTTCTGGGTGCAGTATTGCAGTTCCTAGTCAGTGCGACTATACCCATTAGTCAGCGTTAAGAAGATTGGACCTAAGCTTTGTTGTCCTCTGTAGTATCTCTTAAACAAACACAGCAAAAGATTTTGAGCCTTGTGGTTGAAATATAAGAACCTTAAAATCTTCTAATACTCTGGATACTTGCCAACCTGTAGGAGGGCATTAGATGAGTTTTAATTTTTGCACAGAAATCAAATATTGGCAAGGAGACCAAGAAAAAGACTACTCATCTGGCCAACATCTGGATTGACAGGGCAATTATTTCAACAAGTACTTACAGACACTTTTTTTTGTTGCTTTCTCCCAAAGCAGCAACAAAATAGTACAGATTAAAATTTCCATATCATACCCACACATAGTCAAGCTGTGCACAGAACTCCTAATGCTTTCCCCATTTTTCCTCTCCTTAAAAACACTGTTATATTTAAATAGGTATGAGGGGGGGAAGTGAGAAGAGCACTTAAAATAGTTATTTTACAATACCTTATTGTATTACAAATTATGACTGGAGAAATCGCATGTTTAATGAAGGACTGGAGGGCCCAGTCCTGAAAAGATTTCATCACGTGTAACTTCATGCGGTGAACTCCAATGTTTCAGTACTCAGTGAGTCCATACATATTTAGTGACACATATACACAGGATTAGGGCTTTTAGTTGCTCTGATTTAGCTATTTACCTGTACTTTTTTTTTTAATTGCCCATTTTCCAATAGGAAACATGAAATTTTTCCCTGCCTTATTTATGGTTATGCTACTGTTCTCTGTGTGCAAGTGCTCACGTGTGCAATCTCACAAAGTTTTCTTCTCTTTTTATTTTCTCTTATCCATGTATGTGGTGTGGATACCCCTGGTGGTAAACACTCCTATGGATAAATTGCACCTTTGACCATTTCACCTGCCTTCTAATCTAGCTTTGCAAGATCTAACTTCTAACATTCCAAACATCTGAACAGCTTCAAACTGGAGCCTCTTTTCAAAAAAACAACAACAAAAACTCAGTCCACTAGAGAAAAGTTTCTTCTCTTTCCCAAAACATGGAGTTTTCCCCATACCAAACTACACAGGCCTGAGGCCTAGGAAAGGTGATACTCAGTCCTGAACTGTGATGGGTTTAAGAGCAAGGGGATATTTCTCAGTCGGAAAATACTTCTCTATTACAGGGGAAAGTGTTAAAAAATGCAATATCATTTATAAAAAAAAATAATTACAATTAATGAGGGAAAATACACTAAATAATGTGCATTCCCTTCCTTTCCCCATTAGTTGTATTATTTTTCTGTAACAGGTAGAAAAGGCATAAAATACAGACAAATCAAAAAAATCAAGGAAATAGTTAAACAAACATATAAATTAAGACAGCATTTTTAAAAAAGGGAATTTTAAACAAAAAAAATAACAGGAAATAAACAACTAACTGTAGCAAAGAGGAGGAATCCTTCTGGAGATTATTATAATATTAAAAAAAACATGGGAAATAAGATGTGTGTCCATCCTCATCACCCTGCTTACTTTGCCTTCCCCTGCTGAAGACCCCATCCTGCAATGAACTCTGAAGTGGCAGAGCCTCACTGATTTCAACTGGAGTATACCACAGTGAAGCCTACTGCAAGATCAGAGCCTTTGGCAGTTTTGGCTGCACACTCTTTGGATCAGAGACTGGGTCTCAGTCTGGGTTTGGAAAGCACTTAACAATCTTTACAGGGCTAAGGAATTTCATAAACAAAAACAAGAATTCTGGATTGTAAAAGAAAGGGCAGAAAGCAACAAGAGTCCCAAACAAATGCCAGAAGCATGAAAGTGGTCTCTGTCACTGCAGTAAGCTAGAGTGACCCTGCTTAGCCTTTTCTCCCTGGGCTAGTAAAACTTCCCTGTGAGGTATAAGAAAAAGGGAAAACATACCAAGACCTAAGAGAACTTACCAGACAAGAGAGAGAAAAGCAAAGCCTCCAACTGCCAGATTAAAATGGCCACTTTAGGACTGCAGCTGCTTGTCTCTCCCACATTTAAAGGGCCAGCTACCAGAAAAAAAAAACCATGCTGAGAAAAGTTATTATAAGAAGCTGACCCCTCACCAGTGAATTTAAAAGTTCCTGAATAATTAGTATTTAGGAAAGGGGTGAACGTTTAACTCTTTGAGGGCATGTTATCCAAACAGAAAACATTCTCTTCTTGTTATTTCCAGATGTGGAATATTTGAAATAGTTTTGTCCATTTGATTCTCTCTAGATATTATGGTTCAGTAATAAAAATCTAATTGCTTTTGCCTACCCCTGCATCTATATACCATGAATCCTCCAATACACACACAGGTTACTTCATCAAGAACTGAATGGTGGGTGAATGTGCCTTTGGTGGGCTGAAGTCTTGAAATTCTACCTGTCCTGCAGAAGATTTCCTACCCTGCAGGCTGAATTCACTGACTAACCAGTGTGGGGGAATGGGGTGTGGAAAAGGCAGGACAGAAGGAATTTTAAGGCTTCAGAATTGTAGAGCTGCCTGTTAAAATGCAAGGATAATACTTGTGAGTACATCTTCTGCTATTTCAGCACACTGTGATTTGTACATTGGTGAAAGCAAGGGGCAAGTTTTACATGAGGATCATACCAAAGAATCCTGCATTTCACCAGCTTGAAAATCATGGGTTGAAATCCAGGCTACGCTAAGGTCAATGGAGCCAGAATGTCATTCCTGGGCTGCAGAAATCTCACACTTTTGCAATCTGCAGGAGAATTAATACGATTCAAGTGGTTCTCTACTATCACAGAGAGATGAATAGAGTATTTTTGTACAATTGCTTTTATATGTTGTTTCTGTTTTGTAAATTATTTTGAATATCCATTGCTACTTGTTTAGTTATTAGCCTCCAGGTGGTAAAATATTCTCATATGTAAACAGCGAGGGCAGGTTCATGTTAGATAGGATAGGGCAGGTTCAGGTTTGACAATGAGGGCAGGTTAGACTAACACCTGTCAGGAATGGTCTAGATAATACTTAGTCCTGTCATGAGTGCAGAGGACAGGACTAAGTGACCTCTCAAGGTTCCTCCCAGTCCTATGATTCTATGTTTGCACGGTATAAGAATACGTGGAAAAGGATCAAATAGGGAAGAAATAACTAAACTATATGATACTCTGCCAAAGGCATGAGAAAAAAAAGCCAAGATGCACTAATCATGGCCTTCAAAAAAAGAGATGGAATCAAAAAAGTCCCAAAAGTTTTGAAAGAAAAACATAAAAAAAGTGTGAGAGTTAATACAGCAGCAAGCTGATGGTGCCACAACAGGGTAAGATTTTAAAGGCGGGACTTTGTGGCTATCTTTGTGGACCCTCTTGCCACAAATCCTATCAGATCATGTGTGATGTGATATGTGGTAAATCATACAACATAATATAGTGCAAATATAGGGCCTCATTCACTGCTGCCTTGTTCCAACTTTATGCTAGTGCAACTCCACTGAAATCAGTGCAGTAAAGATATAACTGGAGTGATGTTTCAAGCCCATAACCTAATCATGACACGATGCAAAGCAACTCCATTTGTTTCTACAACTGGAGATGTACGTATTGTGTATAACTGCATATATGTTCTGTGATCGTGTAAAAACAGACCATATGGCAACACATACACAAAAGTCAACAGAGTTAAGGTTGCTATGGGAACTCAGAACTTTCTAACTTTTGTGTGATTAAATCCTCAACAGTAGCATTAATATAATTCTTTGCATTATTGTATGCACCTGCTTTTGCGCCCAGTCTCTCACACACTCACAAATGCACATTTTTATATCACACATCTATCACACACATATTAAGATATTCTCTCATTGATGTGTGGTGCATATGCTTTCATAAATCCCAATAATATTAACATGAGTTACTCATGTAAATCTCCCATGTATTGTTGGGACAATAAACCTCACAGCGTGTAAAAACATTATATTAAATTCATTTTTCTAGTATAGGTATGAATATAGAATGCTAACATCCAAATGACAGGCAAAAATCTAAAGACCTACTATCTCAAGATATCATGCATCATGCACTTATCCTTTCTATCACATGCAACGGAGAAAGAACCCTCTAGACAAAATGCATCTATATTTTTCAAAGCAACATCTCTGTTTAAAAGAAAGTAGAAGCAACACCAGTACTTAAAAGCTCTCCATACTAAAACACCCATCACGTGTCTGTAGCATCTGAACTTTGGCTTTGATTGCACCATACATCACATGCTAAGCAGAGCTGGAACTAATCAGTACTTGGATAAAGGATCTCAGAGGAAAGTCTAAATGCTGCAAAAAGTGACTCACTCGGTGTTGCACATCCCTCTGAGTCAATATTGAACCAATGCTCCAGCTGCTATCCAATAGTGTTGATGGAGATGTCAATTTTTAGAAGAAGCATAAAATCAAGGCCCCGACTATTTGGGATAAGCTACTCAAAAGGTGGTCTTGATTTGCACGCGTGCACTTTTTGCTCACTATCTCTTATATGTCCAACATATAGAATGGACATGTCTGTGTAAAACCCATTTGCATGTGCAAATAGAAAACAATAAGTACACATCTAATTTCCATCATTTCCATACACAGTGACATACATGTAATGTAAAAAAAGGAGCATGTTTATGTGTTGGAGTATATGCATGTGCGTGCGTGCGTGTGAGTGAGGGAGGGAGAGAAAGTGTACTTATCAATGCAAAAATCTACACTGATGCAATGTTACTACAGAGTTTCAACCACACAAACACAAACTTTTCACACAAATGGAGACACAATCCCACTGAAAATTTGGCTCACAGTGTAATTGTAACCCCTTGGTGAGTTGGGTGTGACAAGTCCTCCGCTGTGCCAATCTACAGAGAATATGAGCAGCTACAGTCCTCACCTATAAAGATCTAGCTGAAGCTGTAATAACTCATCTTTTTAGCTCTGGTTCAGTCTCTGAAGTGTCAGCCAAGATGATGACCATCACATAATGATGCAGGATGACAATCAGAGTCCACCCAAGAAGCGGCTGCATTTCAGCACCATCTGAAACGAACCCTATTTATACAGTCTGCAAAGTACTTTGAGATCCTTCGGGACAACAAGCACTATTACAAATGCAAGATATTGCTATTTATAATAACAACAACACAGCTTCCCAGAAACAGAACCTCTTTAACAATTAGGTTGAACAAATAACAACACTTCAAATATGCCTTTAAAATGAATGCCATTTCCTATTGGAGTGAAATGCAAAATTTTCTTTTCATCCATGGGGATGTGACTACACTGACTTCAGTCTATATTTCCTCTTCAGTGAAGCTTGCACTCATGCAAATAAGATGTGCATTGTACATGGGACTGCATTCGCTATTTTACCTGAATGGAATTAAAAAATAAAGCTGCTTTGCAATTGTATTTTAACTCCTCCACCATTACTTCCAGCATCCTTATAATGAGAGTGCAGTAAAATCGAAGCATATAATAAGAGTATACTATTCCTTTTTTAAAGGCTGACCTGCAGCTCTGGTTTACAAACCAAATGACTGTAGTCAGGCATATTAGTGCTTTAACCTTTTTATTACATTTCATACATGAAAACAATTAAGGCTGGGATTCTTTCCAATGTATTATCATTTTCTGTTCCCTCTGGCCTTTTCCCATCCATTTCAAAGAATGTACATAACGTCAACTGAACATTCTCTTGTGTTTTATTTTTTTGTTTTATTTTTTCTTCTTAACAACCGTCATCCTTTCAAGCTTAGCCAACTAGTGACTATCAAGCAGAAGCAGCAGCAGACAGCAGCAACAACAAAAAGTTTGGGGGGTTAAAACGCCTCCTAAAATTAAATCTTAGATTTAAATTCTCCCTCATATTTTATTGTCTTGTCTTTTCTTTTTCCTGTGGTAAATGGTAATTAGAGTCAATAATCTTTTGCTGAGAGAGCACCTTGTCTTCACAGTGTTTATATCATCATCATCATCATCATAATCAAAGATCTGCCTTAAGGCCCTGGCATGTTAATAATTTAAGGTGTGCACAGCCTAGTTATAGCAGGAAGCCTAGTTATTGAGTTTGTAAACCAGCTGATGATTTATGGGAACACCTTGTATGAGTCATGCTCATTAAATAAAATACTTCAGTTTAATAAGGAACATGGGGTAAACAGTTTTTCCCGTTACAGGGTGACTGTGCAATTGGAAATTGTTGAGTTTTGTCACCAGCTCAGCCATTGCTATTTTATCTTAATTGCGATGGCAGGGTCAGTTACGTGTGTTATATGTTTCCCCTCATAGAACAGACAGGAAGTATTTAAATGATGCTCTCTCTCTCTCTCACACTCTTTCTCTCTCTCCCCATACAGCTGTTTCACAAGTTAAATCCTCTGATAATGATAATGTTAAATCTCTCTTTAAAAGGCTACTAATTAAGAAAACAGAAATGTTCATGGAAATAAAATTACAAGAAAAAAATCAATATAAGTCTGTTAAATGTAGCCTGCATTTTAGAGCTATAACCATATTTTACTTTTAAAGACTAGCGTTTACTCCATCTCATTAGAAATTCCTAGGGATATTGAGGCAGTAAAAGCCCAGCATATTGGTCTCTTCAGTTTCACCAAAAACGTGTAAGCAGTGCCCACTGTTTTACATCTGTTGTATCTGAGGTGGGTGGAAGTTCTTAAAGGAGATTTTGCAAAGCGCCAATGCTTACCCTTTTCTGTACAGCACCTAGCGGTCCTGGTTCATGACTAGGGCTCCTAGGTGCTACCACAATTCAAATAAATAATAGAATAGAATAAATATTGATATTGTGACATGACTCACCTTTTAACTCCCATTTTGTAATTATAATTGAACTGCTGCATTTCCATTAGAAAAGGACATGAATGACAATTGTTTTTTAATATAATGAACTCCTGTATAGGAATAGGATCTGCAAGGTACTGAACTCCCTCAGTTCCTACTGAAATTCATTCACATTCATATCAATAGGAACTGATGGTGTAAGCATTTTGGGGGGCCTCAGCATCATATAAGATTGGACTGACTGCATTGGAGGTTGTTCCCATTGCAGCCAATGGTAAAATTACCATTGATTTCAATAAGATCAGGATCAAATCCAAGAAGTTTAAAGTTATAATGTTCTTATAGAATGATCATATAAAAATAACATACAGTTCCATTGATGGATGTTAGCCTTATCATCCAAAAACCAATTGGGTTTAGTTAAACTGATGATCCAACTATAAGAAGCGATCCAATTTTCAAAGGACAGTCAACTTTTTCCAGCAACAGAATATTAACAAACATTACATAACCCCTACAATATTGATTGTATTGGTCTTTATAGTCTCCTTTATATATTTTTCTCACCTGAACGGCATCGCTTTATAGAAATGCTTCTTTACATTTAATTGTCTCACTAATAAACTCCCTAAAATATAGGCACCCTGACAGATGTTATTAACAAACATGTTAAGGAATATTATGCCAAATTCACCCTGATGTAACTCCATGGGCTTTAGCGGCATTACATCAGGGATTAAATGGAGCTATAGCTTTTTAAACAGTGGTTGGCTTTCTCGTGTTTTTAGAGGAAAATAAAGAATGAGGCAACAAAGTGCATCCATCTCTTGGACAATCTATTTGAGGTACTGACTGACATGGCACCATCTTAGAATATCTAAGTTCCTCATTATCTTTAATATATTTATTATTCCAACTCCCCTGTGAGGCAAGCCAGTGCTATTATCCCCATTATCCAGCTGGGAAACTGAGCCATAGAGAGACTAGTACCCAGATTCTCAGAAGTATTTAGATGTGTAAGTCCCATTGAAATAAATGGGAGTTAGGCACCTTAATATCTTTGAAGATCTGGGCCTACATGATTTTTGCACACAGGAAGTCGGTGGCAGAGAAATGAACTCGGGTCTCCCAAATCCCAGACTAGTGCCTTAACCTTTGGATCATCCTTCCTAAAATATGTATTACCAAAGTTTGTTTTGTTGTTTGTTTAGTAATAACACTCAGCACTTACTGTACTGTACAGAGGAGAAGGAGGAGATCTTTGAAGCAAATATGCATTTCTTGTGCCCTTTACTGCTCCTTTATGATATACAATGACTGATTCAAATTTTTTATTTCCCTTCAAAAGAGTTTACAGGCACACAAGGCACAAGGACTTTTCTTTATGTCTTTATCCCCTACTCAGCCCTTCAGTGTAAGAACTGCATCAAGCTTAGGCCCTCTGGAGTGCTTGTCTTCTCACAGGGAACAGGGAGAATGTGGTCTATGGCCCTGCTCCACCTGCCAGCAGAGTTGGCTCCAGATAGGGCCCAGTCCAGAAAGCCACATGTTTAACTTTAAGCACGTTCTCCTCTCTGGGTGGGACTACTCACATAGGCCCTAATTCAGTAAAGCATTTACTGTTATTATTTGTATTATTGGATATATCTGCACTGCAATAAAACACCCACGGCTGGCCTATGTCAGCTGACTCGGACTTGTGGGTTTCAGGCTGTGGAGCTATAAAATTGCAGTGTAGACGTTCAGGCTCAGATCGGAGCCCAGGCTCTGGGATCCTCCCACTCCCGTCTCGTGAGGTCCCAGAGCCCCCGCCTTCATTCAGCCCAGCACATAAGGACACATTTAGCATCTAGGGACGTCAATGAGATTTAAGCACCTCCTTAAGTGCTGTGATAAATTGGGGCCATACGATACCTCTAGTCTCAAGCACAATGCCTCCGTGTGATCCTACTCCTTCTTCTCACCTTACCTTGCCAAGAGCTATACCTTAACTCCCCAGTTTAGCCCTTAAAGTTTTGAAGGGCTGTGGGCATAATAGTGGTTCTGCTTGTTCATTTACGCTACTAAGATGAGGTCCTCACTTCCCTCTTTTTACTGGAGCGCTGTGACAAGACCTTTGGACAAGCTGGTTAGTGATGTGATACAGAGAGGGCTGTAACTTGAACTGAATCTCTCCCTCTGGTAGCATTAGGCACCGCATTCATTGGCTACTGACCCCTGCCATGTGATGGAATATAATCTCTAAACCCTGACCCTCGTCAGAGACTTGGACTAAGAAATAAAGATTAGTCTCTTGTCCTCCTGTGCATCAGACCTTTATTACCTGGTGTCAGAAGCAAACTACATCTTTGACAAAAAAAAATGAAACAATTAAACCCATTAAATCCCTCAGTCTGGAAGGAAACCTGGCAGAGAGCATTCAAGGAAACCATGTCTGACTTTAAACATGCCAGACTATTTTCAATTTTGGATACAAACCAAAGGTTTTATCTGAACTAAATTAATATATAAATGCAAATCTCTGCATCTTCAAACCTCCCCATCCTGTTAGCAGATATGCTGTATAATTAAACAACTTCCTGTTGAAACTGCCTCATCACTACTTGAGATGGACCAATTACGTATTAATTATTTATTATTAATAATAATAATTATTATTATTATTATTATTTGTACTGTGGCAGTGCCTAAAGGCCAAGGTCTCATTGTGCCAGTCACTATGCAAACATACAACAAAGAGATGATCCCTGCACCAGAGAATTTACAATCTAAGTACCAAAACACCATGTCCCAGGTCTTTGAGGATTTAGATAAGGTAAAAGTGATTTTGGGTGATTCTTCGATTTGAGGCAACAAACGGCCATCATATTACAGGAAGAACTTGTGTAATATTCTGAAAAGCATCAAACAAAGAATTCAAAGTTTAACAAGAAGAAAACCGAGATCAGGCTGAATTAGACTGATCCTATAGGATACACAATCAGTGAAAAAGGAGTTTGACTGGCCCTCAGAAAGGTGGATATAATTGTATAAATGGGGAAATGCCAAAACAAGAAGTCCCTACATAGATTCACTGGCATGCTAGCATATCTAAACAAATACTAACTGATTGCAGTTAAGTTCTCCATTCAGAATGCTGCTTGAAGACAATACAGAATGACGGCAGGATAACTGCCAAGGTAAAAGCTTCTGGGAATTAAGGAAAGATGTCACAGAAATACCTATACTGAAATATTTTTTAGATTAACCAAGAACTTAAGGTGTCAGTTGATAAAAGCTCACCTAGCTTGGAGGCTGTCCTTTGGTAAGATAACTGCTCAGTAGCATATCCTTTCTAAGCATTGACTAAATTTAAAACACAACAGAACTATGCTCAGTTTTCAAAAGAAATGCTGGCAATTGCATTGGTTGTAAAGGATTTCATTAATATATTTACGGACAGAAATCAGTCAAGGTAGAAAGAACTCATAAACCACTGGAAGCCATTTTAAAGATGCCATTATGCAAAGTACCACTTACACTCAGAAAATGATCAACAGTTCTTGTCAAGCTTTAAATATAGTCAGTAAGGAACTCCTTGTAGTAGGCATGCTTTCAAGAGCACCTACAAATAATGAAATCAGGGAACTTCAAGAAGAGGAGTTTGAAGTAAATATGACTCATGTACTATTCACTTCTGAAACAAAATTGGACAAGCTCAAGCAAGAAGCACAACATTGACCCAACCCTTCCAAAACTTGAAAGAGTGATTCTAGACAGAGGGCTAACAAAAAAGGACTAAGCAGCTCTAAATATAAATATTTATTGGGATTAGAGAGATGGAATTGCTGAGTATGATGGTGTTTGTACAATGGGTATAATACCATGCTGATAGCATCAGAAATGGTAAGCCTAATTCACAGTTTCCACCTGAGAAGTGTAAGAACCAAGGCCCAAGATGAGTGCTGCCACCAAAGACAATGTATCCAAGTGTGATGTAGAACAGTGGTGCTGCCTTCAGAGCTGGGCAGCCGGAAAGCGGCAACTGCTGCCCAGGGCATTCATGTTGTTTGTGGCACAGGATAGCTATTTTTTAATTCCATTCCCATATTGCCCCACAATACCCACCCTATCCTGCAATTCCCATTCTCTTTTTATCCCTCTTCTGTTATTATGGCAGCAGGGCCTGAGGGGGACATGCCCCACCCCTAGGTTGGGCACCTCTGATATAGAAAACAAAATGCAAAAGACAGTCTGAAGCGACATAAGATTCCTGATCACCCTTGGTATAAGATTGGCATAGACCTATTTGAGTTAAACAGGAAAGATGACAGTAGTTTACTCAGGCGCGGCGTGAGGGTTTTTGGCACCGGAGCCGTGGAACCAGCGGACCGTCCGCAGGCACTCCTACGGGAGGTCCACCGAAGCAGTCTGCCGCCCTCCCAAATCCTGCCGCCCTAGGCGACTGCTTAGATCGCCTAAATGGAAGCGCCGGCCCTGAGTTTACTGCTCAGGTGTTTTTGTTTGTTGATTGGTTTCGGTTTTGTTTTAATAAGGTGTTGCACAACACGTCAAGTAACAATGTATTAATACATTGTAAATCACAGTTTACTTCCCATGGGTTTCCAGATGAGTTACGAACAGGTAATAGCCTACAATTCATAAGTCGTTCATGTCAGCAATTCTCCTTGATGTATCAGTTTAGGCATACCACATCAAGTCTTTGCTATGCACAGTCAAGTGGACAGGCAAAAAATTAATTACAAATGGCAAAGAATCTGATAAATAACAGCTTTGGAAAAGTAAAGGGATCCATATTTAATGCCATTATTAGAATATCACAATACACCTCACAATGCTTTAGTAACTCACCAGCTCAGAGATTTGTAGGAAGAAGACAAAATATCTTTGCAGTAATATCTAACAAACTTCTTGGGCAAAGACAATTAACCCTGAAGTATAGTTACAAAAGAACGATACACAAGGAAAGCAGAAGAGGAGAAATGCTACATCAACAATACAAATCATTATTCCTATTTCAAATGGAAGATTTTGATCAGAAAGTGAGTGGGAACTTGCCAAGGTTACAGTTATCCTATTGAAAATCTGTATTGTCATCAAATGTCATAACCCCACCTGCAGGAGGAAGAGAAGGCACTGGCTGTTTATTGAGGACATCCAGAGTGCACTTGGCAGTGCTCTATGCTAACAGAAGTAACACATGCCAGCCCACCCAGTCACTGCCCAGGAAAGGCACATGGAGAAGAAAACATAGACACCAAATGTTAAATCCACCTTAGCAGCTAAGCTGGTGCATAAAGAACTGTTTTGTGAATAGGAAAGAGCAATTGAGATCAGAAAGCCACTGAGGTATAGAGAAAGTTGTTACTAACAGATGTCCTATGAGAGTCCTATGTCAATGTCAAGGGGATTCAGGTCTTCATTGTGGACATCTCCATTTGCATGTGTAATTAATTGGCTCTATCCATTTGTGATGGTTGTTTTTTATTCATATCATGTTTTACTTGCATTTAAGGGGGTTTTTTTAAAGAAGAGGTAAGATTTAAAAGTAGGCAGTAGAGTCAATGGACACTGACTCCTGCTGTGTCACAGGAGCATGACCTTTTGTAACCCTGACTGATTTCAGATATATAGGGCCAGGAATTAACAGCACTTACATAACAGAACTCCTATGTGTCAAGGAGATTAATATCCTCTCCCCACCTAAATGCGAGGAAAGAGGGCCTCCAAAGATCTTGCAAAGTTCCTGGCAGCACAGGGAGGGAAGGGAAGAGCTGATATTGCTAATGTTAAAAAAAAAACAAAAAACAGAGTAATGTTGCTTTTTTAAAAAATTAAAATTTAACAGCATTGAGGCTATCTCTGCAATGTCACAAATAAGCAATGAAGAGCAAATGCAATTTGGGGGTTTCATTTTGCATGTCACTTTCAAACAGCTTGTTCGGAGACACTATCAGAGATGAGGCTAAGCATCCAAACAGATGAAAGAAGCCAAAATACACTTTAAAAAAAAATAGACCAGTAAAAAGTACATAGGGAAAAGGCAGTGTCACGCAAACCTGTCACACTCCTCAGGAAATCTGATATTGAAAAATGTGGAGTGGCAAAGATGGTGCTGTAGAAACTTCACATCAGCAAAGACTGTGAAGATGAAACACAAGATGCCCACGATGACAGACAGAAGTGTGGCCGGTGAGTACACATAGAAATACTGAGCACATTGTACCTCTCTATCTCCTAATACCTTAAATCATTCGTATGGTGACCCACAGAGCCCGGAAGGCATGAGGAGGTCATAGAGCAAAAAGCAGACAGAGGCTCCTTTGGCCTGCAGCCATGTGAAGGAACTGGCTACAGTTCATCTCTTGTGGGTCAAGTAATCAGCTGAGACATGGGGAGGGATGGCTGTAGCAGCAGCCTTGTGACATGTGGCCAGGTGATTGCCAGGGAGGATCTAGGATATCTGGCAGTGTTTGGCTGGAAATCTAAATAAATTAATGGAGTGGACTCTAGGTCAGAGAATGGAGTGCTATTCGGGGGTGGGCATATGTCTGAGGAGTGGGAGCAGAGACATAGAGGTGTACGTCTGTTATCACTCTCTTTACTCACTATTCCTAATGATTTTTTCCATGGATGACTTATTTTAATTAGAGCTGAGTGACCTTTTTTGGATGAATAGCTTATTTGCTAAAAAATACAGTTTCAGGTCAATTAAAACTATCTGTGAATTTGGGTCAAATTCCGTGAATAATTTTGGGGAAAAAAATTAAAAATCAGAACATTTCGATTTGATATTTTCAAAATGAAATGGTTTGACTTTTCATTTCAAAACAATGTTTTGTTTAGAAATGTAGTGGCGTATATTTAAACAAACAAACAAAAAGAGTAAAAAGCACCCCAAACCAAAACGATACAAAATGAAAACAATTCATTTTGGGTCAAATGAAACTTTTTGTTCTGCCTGAATGGGTTTTTTTCTTTCTTCAGTTCAGTCACTGAACCAAAAAATTAGTTATTCTCTCCACTCTAATTTTAATATTGACAGCTCAGTCTAACTTTAGGTAGCTTTCTATGCATTTCCTATGTGATGATTCTGTATTCTCAGTCTTAGCTCCCACTCCTTTCTCTATAGCAACAGCTCATTTGGGGGGGAATAATTTATGACCGCCTATTTCTCCTATAACCCTCTCACTCTGTTCCTTTACAGTGTACAATATGATGCTATGTAATCCACTCGACATCTCTTATAATAACTTTCTTGCTTTTTTGGTTAATTTCCTTTACTTTCCTCACTACACATCAAATGTTTTTGTGGGTGATTTGGCTCAGAGTAATGAGATATGCAGGAGGTCCTGGATCCTAGCTCTGAGTCTTGTGCTTGCTCCATTTTATCATAGAACCAGAAACTTTTCCAGCTTTCTACAGGCTTAATCCAGCTCTACTGAAATCAACAGACAAAACTGATGTAATGCTGGTAGGAAAAGAGGAGCGCTTACACGAACTTGCCTCCTCTATCACATCTTTTATTATCAAGAACATCTATCTGCCCTAGGGATTTCATAAGGAAATTAATTGTTTAAGTCTGTGGACTGACTTAACAATCTAAAGATTTGTCTACATGGTGGGAAATTGCACTCTCCCAGAGTGTGATTTCTAAAATGCACTAACATGTTGCACATTAATTGGTCCATCTAAACCCTGCTGGTGCCCTTTATCATAGTGCTGTTTGAAACAGTATTATATTAAAACACTAGGGAACTTTTAGTGTGCACCAGCAGAGTCTACATGGACAAATTAAAGTGCAACACATTAGTGCGCTTTAGAAATCACCTCCCATAAAGCACATTACACCACCATGTGGACAAGCTTTTAATGTTATTTGATGCCCATTCATGGCAGCAAAAAATTCCCACATCTATCTGTGATTGGCAAGATGATTGCACTCTATCTGATTGGACACAGAACCCATCATAGTCCATTGAGATACTATGGTGACTAGGGCATAGACTGACAGATAGATGTGTGATCTGTCTTTCACTAGTGTAATTAAGACACAAATATGTTCAGCTCCTGTAGAGAAAACAAACTTTATAGAAATTAATATGTTTAAATAATTTGGGGAATTTATTCTCTGCTGGAATAAATGGATGCAAATGTATTGACTTCAACATAGATGTGTCCATATATAGCACCATGCTCCAGTGATAGGGAAATACAATCTAGATGAAGCAACTATAAGGTGGGTGCATAACTGGTTAGAAAACTGTTCCCAGAGAGTAGTTATCAGGGGTTCATGTCAAGCTGGAAGGGCATAACCAGTGGCGTCAGGGGCAGCTCCAGGCCCCAGCATGCCAAGCACGTGCTTGGGGTGGCAAGTCGCGAGAGGTGGTCTGCCGGCGCCGCGAGGGCGGCAGGCAGGCTGCCTTCAGCGGCTTGCCTGAGGAGGGTCTGCTGATCCCGCAGCTTCGGCGGATCTCCCACAGGCGTGCCTGCGGAGGGTCCACTAGTCCCGCAGCTTCGGCGAACCAGCAGACCCTCCGCAGGCAAGCCGCTGAAGGCAGCCTGCCTGCCGTGCTTGGGGCAGCAAAATCCCTAGAGCTGCCCCTGAGTGGGGTCCCGCAGGGATCAGTTCTGGGTCTGGTTCTGTTCAATCGCATGGAGAGTACACTTATAAAGTTTGCCGATGATACCAAGTTGGGAGGGGTTGCAAGTACTTTGGAGCATAAGTTTAAAATTCAAAATGATCTGGACAAATTGTAGAAATGGTCTGAAGTAAATAGGATGAAATTCAAGAGGGCAAATGCAAAGTACTCCACTTAGGAAGGAAAAATCAGTGGCACACATACAAAATGGGAAATGACTGCCTAGGAAGGAGTACTGCAGAAAGGGATCTGGGGGTCATAGTAATTCACAAGCTCACTCTAAGTCAACAGTGTAACACTGTTGCAAAATAAAAAAGAAACATCATTCTGGGATGTATTAGCAGGAGTGTTGTAAGCAAGACACGAGAAGTAATTCTTCTGCTCTGCTCTGCACTGATTAGGCCTCAGCTGGAGTATTGTGTCCAGTTCTGGGTGCCACATTTCAGGAAAGATGTGGACAAATTGGAGAAAATCCAGAGAAGAGCAACAAAAATGGCTAAAGGTCTAGAAAACATGACCTATGAGGGAAGATTGAAAAAATTGGGTTTGTTTAGTCTGGAGAAGAGAAGACTGAGAAGGGATGTAGACAGGAGAGGCGCCAGGGTTTTTGGCGCCCTAGGAGGCAGTCCTTTCGCACTCCTGGTTGTTGGCGGCAATTCTGAGGTGGGGGGGTCCTTCTGCGGCTCACGGTCTTTGGGGCACTTTGGCATCGGGTCCCGGAGCGAGTAAAGGACCCACCGCAGAATTGCCGCCAAAGACCTGGAGCGCAGAAGGACCCCCTGCCGCCAAATTGCCGCTGAGGGTGGCAAAATGCCACCCTCCCAAATCTTGGTGCCCTAGACTACCGCCTAGGTTGCCTAAATGGAAGCGCCGGCCCTGGGCATAGAAGAATCATAGAATCATAGAAGATTAGGAAGAGACCTTAGGAAATCATCTAGTCCAACCCCCTGCTCAAAACAGGATGAATTCCCAACTAAATCATCCCAGCCAGGGCTTTGTCAAGCTGGGCCTCTAAGGATGGAGATTCCATCACCTCTCTAGGTAACCCATTCCAGTGCTTCACCACCCTCCTAGAGAAATAGTGTTTCCTAATATCCAATCTAGACCTCCCCCACTGCAACTTGAGACCATTACTCCTTGTTCTGTCATCTGCCACCACTGAGAACAGCCTAGCTCCATCCTCTTCAGAACTCCCCTTCAGTAGTTGAAAGCTACTATCAAATCCACGCCCCACACACACACACTCTTCTTTTCTGTTGAATAAATAATCCCAGTTCCCTCAGCCTCTCCTCATAAGTCATGTGCCTCAGCCCCCTAATCATTTTTGTTGCTGTGCCCTAGAGTCTCTCCAATTTGTCCACATCCTTTCTGTAGTGGGGGGCCCAAAATTGGACACAATACTCCAGGTGTGGCCTCACCAGTGCTGAATAGAGGGGAATAATCACTTCCCTCGATCTGCTGGCAATGCTCCTACTAATTCAGCCCAATGTGCCATTAGCCTACTTAGCAACAAGGGCACACTGCTGATTCATATACAGCTTCTCATCCACTGCAATCTCCAGGTCCTTTTCTACAGAAGTTCTGCTTAGCCAGTCGGTCCCAGCCTGTAGCGGTGCATGGGGTTCTTCCTTCCTCAGTGCAGGACTCTGCACGTGTCCTTGTTGAACCTCATCAGATTTCTTTTGGCCCAATCCTCCAAATTGTTCACCAATCTGTCATGATAATAGTTGTCAAATACAGAAAAGGTTGTTGCAAAGAGGAGGTAGAAAAATTGTTCACCTTAACTGCTGAGGCTAGGATAAGAAGCAATGGGCTTAAACTGTAGCAAGGGTGGTTTAGGTTGGACATTAGGAAAAACCTCCTGTCAGGGTAGTTAAGCACTGGAATAAATTGCCCAGGGAGGATGTGGAATCATCATCATTGGAGATTTGAAAGATCATGTTAGATAATCACCTGTCAGGGATGGTCTAAATAATACTTGGTCCTGCCATGAGCGCAGGGGACTGGACTAGATGTCCTCTTGAAGTCCCTTCCAGTCCTATGATTCTATTACTGACTTCTAGCATGGCACTCAGGAGAACGGAGTTCAGCTCCGTACTCCGTCAGTGACTTCCTGTGTGACCTTCAACAAGTCTCTTTAGAACCAGGCTTTTAAAGGTCTTTAGGTGCCTGAACTTGCAGCTAGATGTCTAATAGGTTTTATAAAAGCACCTAACTCCCATTGTAAACCAATGGTTTGGCACCTAGGCACTTTTAAAAATAGGTGCTTATCTAAATGGATGCCATAAGTACCTTAGTTAGATCAGAGAAGTTGGTCCATTGTTTTTATTTGTTTTGGTAATTTATATGACCCAGTGAAAGGTCAGTGAATGATAGAACAGTACTGATATAAGCAAGCATGATAAAACATCTTTGCATGCCCATGCAAATATTTATAAAAAGAAAAAATAAAAACAATCTTAAAGAACACTGTTATTGTTTTGGGACTCTGAAGGCATGGTTGTTATTGCTGATTCTGCAAGAAGCTTTCTGCGTCCCGTAAGATGACTCACTCTCTGGGCCTGGTTCATCACTGTATTACTCCAGTTTTACAGTGCTGAGGGTGTGTCTACACTGTAATCAGAGGTGCAACTGCAGCACAGGTAGACATACCCATGCTAGCTTTGATCTAGCTAGCACAGCTAAAAATAGCAGTGAAGATGTGATGACATAGACTTCAGTGGTGACGTAGGCTTTAGCTCAGGATACCAAGGTTGCGGGTAGGCATGTGCAGTTGAATTTACGTGGAGTTACATTGGTATAAAACTAGGCTTATACAGTAGTGAATCAAAGCCCTAAGTGTCTTTCTTTTCTCATCTTTAAAATAGAGGGGCTAATAACCTGCCTCATAGATTGCCCCTATAGTTGTGAGGATTAATTCAGTAAAGGTTGTAAAGCACTTTGAGATAGCACTGTATTAATGTTAATTAAATAGTAATTATTGTTAATAATAATTAATTATGATTAACTCCACTTTATCTGTCTTCCCAGATATGGGAACAAAAATGAGAAAACGAATATGTCAGATATCATTGACTGGAATGAAAATTCTGTGTGTGGAGGACTTGCAGGATAAAAGGCCAGATTTCCTTTTAGGCTAGATGAGTGCGTATAGCTACAAGCGAAGATAATGGGTCTGATCCTGCCATTCTGGCTCCACTAAATCTCCAGATGGCACTCAATAGGTGCACAGACTAACACATCAGGTCCTACATTTCCAAGGTGATTTCACAAAACTCAACATTTTATTCTCCAGGCAATTGTTTAGGCCATGATTCTGCCACAACTAATGTATGTAAAGTTATGCACATGGTTAAGTCTTTGCAAGACTGGGGCCTTCTATAGGAGAACTATTACATCAGTTAAGGATCTGGCTCAACATTATTGCCCCCAATCCTGCATGGTACTCCTTGTGAACATCCCCCTGTGCCCATCCAGAGCATTTTGCTGGATTAGTGCCCCAGTGATTTGCATAATATTTGTATTATTTTTTACTAAGTAGTAGTAGTAGTAGTATGTTGCAGTTGTGTCTAGAGGCCCCAATCAGGGAGTGATGCCTCATTGTGTTAGGCATTGTTCACATATAGCAAAAACCCTGTCCCTCTCGAGCCTAAGATTAGCTAATACTGTTACAAGCAATTCATCCTGCTTTGTATCATGGCATCTTCATCCTCCATCAACATAGTCTATGTAAAGATCATTAATAATCATGGAGAAAATGCTTATTACTGTCTTGTCCACCACACCTGACCAATAATATGTTTGCCCTTTACTTCAAAGGCAGTAATAGTGCAGTAAATTACAAGCAATATGTGCCTTCCTGTTAATTACGTTGTATTTATTGTGCTGGATTGTAGCTCTAATTCAAAACAGTTTGTTTCTTTGTATGTTACTATAAATAACTTCATTTCCAGTTTAGAAATACTTGCAAAAAATACACCTTACATGACTGTAACAAAACAGCCAGATTTGGGGGACATCCAATTTATTATTTTATCGCCAGAAATGTTTTTCTGTTATAAGGAATTAAAATTAACACTTCAAGAAAACATTAAACTAAACTTTTCAAAATATAAAATCTCAATGTTTTGTATGATACATAGCAGTTACCATCTCAGCCACAAAACTATTTAGCAGACTTGTCTCTTCCATTTATTTAATTGTTTTGACTTACTGAAATGTGCCCATAACAAGTTCTGGGCAGTAGATACCTTTCCTGTCACTAGTTAGAGACTTTCCCCTCCAGAGTGAAATTTTAGAAAAATAAGAGTATTTTAAAGACAAGCTAGGGAAAATAAACTCAGAAATATATTACCACTGGTCAAAACTCCCCCCATTTTTAAGCTGTGTACAGACACTGGCTGCTGGGCAGCTTCCTTAGCCAATGCTGAATGTATAGCTACACTTCGTGCCTTCCGGCTAGAGAAGATTTCTTTACTAGAGATGCAATCAGCTCTGACCAATCAGTAATAAGGGTTAATCAGCTGATCGATTGGTCCCTGAGCAGCCTGGACCTGGCTCCTCTCTGACTGGCTCTAGCCTGGCCTTAGGGCAAGAGGTTGGGAACTTTTAATTATCAGCAGCAGCTACTCTACTGATTGAATGGCCAATGGGTTTACTACTGAGGCTGCACTGCTTGAATAATAATAGAAAACAATGTGAACACAGAAGAGCACAAACAGTGGACCAGCAAGATGCATGGATATGTATAGCATGAGATAAGGAGAGTTAATTATCTGGCAAAAACAAAATTTTAGGGTTTCAAGGATGTTTTATAGATGTGCTGCTAGGTTTCTTTGTTTTGTTATTCTTTACTCTACCACTATTATTGCCACATAATTTACCTACGGAACAATCTGATAATCCATCTATGGTTAGAAATTATCACAGGAAGGAATGTTTTGTTTTAGCATTGCAAAACTAACATGGGTGGAGTAGATAAAGAGAGAGATTATACCAAACCAAATATATATCTTTCTTATATATAAAAAATATATATGTTCATTATTATATTATACATATATATATATACAACACACACACACAGGATGCATGTATCCTGATAAATTATACAGATATAATTTAAGATATATTATCTCATCTGTAAATATAGAGTGCGCTGATACTTCGATAATACAAGATAAATTCTAGAAATAATATAACCTTATCACATCTCATTTTCTTTTTAAAATTTGGTGGCAGTTAAACTGCAGGTAATATAGCTCATTAAATATCTATTGTTTTTGTACAAGTCTGTCTATTTTTTTCTATTAGAAAACTACACAGAACCTCAGAACTAAAATAGCATTCATATCCCTTTGCACTTATACTGTCAGACTCTGTGCAAAGGCTATTGACATACACAAAGAAACAACAATAGCTGCATCCCACTTGCAGTACTGCTAGACTTATCCATTCATCTTAACATAATAATTGTAGATGGTTGTTGAAAAGAAGCATATGTTTAGTGTAGACATCAAAAGAACAACCGGGCTTTCAGATAAGCCAGCTAAAACTCAGTTTTAAAGTTTCAAACCTAATCCAGGGTAAAGACTGAACAAAGAGTCAGAGAGCAGAAATTATGTTATTTAAACTGACACCACCTAAATCAGAGCCTTTCTTCTGTGATCTCACATAAACACAGTGTGTTCATCACATTGAGCCAGCTTCATTACTATTTATATTACCATACACTGGCTGTGTGCAGTCAATTCATAATTGTCCAGTTTTTCTAATTAATCACAAAAGATTTTTGTTTTGCCTACAGCTAGTTCTGGGGTGACTCACAATGGCAAGCCAAAGCTCATACATCAAACACAGGCCCTCTTTGCTCCAGCCTTCTGCTGGGGAATGCTGCTTAGCTCTTCTTTACCACCGAGGTATTCACTGGGCATGTGCAGCCCCAGGCAAAGGAGAAGCACTGCGATCTGTCCTCTACCGTGTGACTTGTTATTTTTATCTGATGCTTGCATTCTCAGCCCAAACCAGATCTAGCCATTTTGGCAAGATTTCTTAATTCAGAGCATTTGATTTTTTTTTCTCTCTCTCTCTCTCAAGCTGTTCAAGATTTGTAGAGCGTCAAAGGAAGTGGATCAAATATTGCTTAAACTTCTGCACTATCAATAGTTTCCTAATTAGCTCAGCATAACCAGTGAATGCTGCTAGTAGGGGGATTAAACAAACTGCAGAATAGCTGTCTAATTCCTGTGATGACAGGGATGCTTGGTAACTTATTTGCATTGGGCCAAACTGTGATCCCATTATTGGCACTGGGAGCAGTTACTCATATCAGTTAACGCATTTATTTCAGTGGCACTTCTCCTGTGAGTAACAAACTGAATAAAAGGATTGGAATCTGACCTCTAATTTTTATTGCCCAAAATTTGGAGATGCAAAAGCTACTCCACAAACAAAGGCGAGTGGGGCAGGGGAGAGTGATTTTAACTATAACAAATGACTAGCAAAACTGATTTTTTATTCTTCACACTGTTATGAAAATTGCAATGAACATTAAAAAAAACTGTAGAAAATATAAATATATCACAGCTGAAGTGTATAATGCTGAAAATCTAGCCAGTTAGAACTGGAATAGATCAATGTCAACAGTAGAAAGGGCTAGATCCAGACTGCTCTAGAAGATTACTTGCTGTAACCTTGTTAATTATGTGGAAAATTTCTGGTAAAATGCATCTATCAATGTGATCTTCCTTGATCATATTCTGCCCACTGCTGGGTTTGCATGGAGTCAGCACAGTGGCAGCAGGAGAACATTTTAATAAAAAACTCTACAACAAAGTGCTGCACTCAAGCACGGCATTTTGGAATGAGATGGCTGTGAAAGCAAATCCTGTTTACACACAGGGCACCAAGAGCTATTCACCACCAAAATATGCATGTACATATGTTTTAAAAGCATGAAACAGAAAGGTATCTGACCAGAGGGGGGGGAAATTATCTCTCATGAGTTACAGGAGACTTCGAAAATGGTGATGGAAAGTTTATTCTGTTTAGAAAGGTTAAAAGTTATGTATTAATAGTATAACAAACATGGATATTTTCATGGAGTTTAACCTTCCAGACATGGATTACTCAGTTGAAAACAGCCTCCTTTTTCTGTGCAATAATTTTAAAATGTTCCTTTGCTTGCTTTTCTTCTTTCCAGGTGTAGAAAGGAGCAACTCCTAATGTATGTTTTCTGGAATGTAGTGTGACAAAGCCTAGTGAGGTCTTATAGGATGTCTCCAGCATTCTCTCCGTAGTACTTTTAATGACCACCCAACCCCAAATCAATCTTTGATTATTTTTAAAATCAGCCAAGAGAAAAGTACACTAGAAAAGCTCCAGTGAATCAGTAATAGGGTTTGTAACTGCCCAGGTAAGATAATCACTGATATATCAGGAAATAAAAGACAACCATGTGAGAAATACTTTTAAAGGGTAACCCGAAAATGTTTTATTCATAGTACCAAATATTTTTCTATTACCATGTATGATCCTTATTATGCCTGTTGCCCGAAATCATACTTTGCTTACATTTTATAATAAAGCAACTGTGAGTACACTGTAGTTACCCTGCAATTACAATGCTATTAGACTGTAGTTCTTCTTGTTGATGCCTATAACCAGTAATTTCACTGTCTCCCACACCACTCCTCACATTTGGGAAAAATGGGTCATCAAAATTCACAAAACCACCCCCTTATCTTTTCTTAAATCCCACCTTAAAGCCTACCTTTGCTATGATGCCTATAAATTACTTCTGTCCGACACTGGTTAATTGGGGCAACCATCTCTGAGACCACTGTGCCCACTTATTTATACAAATGTACTGGTCTTCACTCTTAGTTTGTCCCATCCTCTTGTTTGGATCAGACCCCAGGTGATTATAAAGACAAAGTGCATTGAAGCCTCTGGAAATCTTTCCATTGACTTCAGTGGGCATTGGATCAGGGTCTTGTTGTGTGTTGTCAGAATTGTTGACTGTGAGCAATCTGGGACGGGGACTATGGTTGGTTTATCTGTTTGTACAGTGCCTAGAACATTGGGGCCTTTTCTCAGATGTGGTCTCTATGTGCTTCCATGGTACGTTTTATTATTACTTTTCATTATTATTAACTGAGCTTAATTACAACAAAAATAGAAGGTGTGAAGTGTGCCCAGATTCTAAAAAAAATAATTGTTAAGTATCAAACCAAATGAAAGTTTCACAAAAACCACTGAATGTTTCCTATCAGGGACATGATAAGTAATTATTATTAACCTTTGAATTATGGTGATTTTTTTAAAATAAGCAATGTAACTAAACTATTATTGAAGACAACTAGGATGTAATTACAGTCATTGCATTATAAAATATAAACCATAGTTTTTATCTGATCAGACTTTCATTACTAGATCCTTACCTGGTATGAGTTATGGGCTAAGGATTATTATACCTGTTTTACAAATGAGTACACTGATGAGCAGAGAGATTGTCACTTGCTCCAGGTCATTCAGTGAGTCAATGACAGAGTCAGGAGTAGAATCTGACTCCCAGTTATCTGCTCTAAGTAGCATACATAATTTCTCCCAACATATGCAGCCCAAATGGAAAATTGTAATCGGAAATTTAACTTAATCTCGAAGATTCTAAAAAGTGTGCTGGTGAGTTATTGTAGCAGGTGAAACTGAAAATTCTGGGCACATAACACAGTATCAAACATCATGATTTCTGGGGGGCGTTCCCGCAAGCACACAGTTATGGAACACACATCTTCTCATCTATTCATTATGAAGTGAATTATCATAGGCATGATAAAAGCAGTTGTAGCTGAAGGAACAGTGTTAACTTACAATGGTCTCCACTGAGCCACTGAGGAAAGGATAGAAATTCAGCCCTTCCTCAATTTGTTTTCCCCCCTTCCCTTAACTTTCTCTCTCCCTCGCCCCACCTGCTGGAGAGCTGATAGTGAAAAGAATCTCCAAGAACAGGGTGGATTCTACCAGTTGTGCTTTCCCTCTCACCAACCCCTTAGTAACATTAGGAGAACCATACTCAATTTCAAGGTGTGCTTTTTTTTTTTGAAATCATCCTAGCTAGTACGTTTTAATTAACACAGGCCATGTGTATTTTAACATGTGCTACCAGGTTGAAGTGAACCTTCGAAGAGATTATTCAGTCTTCTCAGCCACACAGTCCATGGACTCTTGATTAGACTACCTATTTTCTGATGGATACAACACTAGATGCTGAGGTCTTGACAAGTCAAATATCTGACCATGCTCCAGTTTTGTTACCTTATGGTTATCTTATGGCCAGTGATAAGTTATTAAGCAAGATAACTGAACACTTCCTTGTTACAGGACTAATTTTTTACTCTTCCTTAAAAGACAAAAGAAACTGCTATTTGGAAAGCAATATGGAGGGCACTCTTCTTTTTGTGTCAAAACTGACACCTCTGTTCCTCATTGGTCATTTCTCATGTACAATAAGGTTTTAAGATAAACTAGAATAATCCAAAAAATTTCTAGAGGCTTGAAATACCACTTTGAAAGACTGGATTTCCATTAAGCAGGAAAGGGGATTTGATATTGGCAGATCCTTCTATCCAAAAGCAATCAACTCAACAATGAAAAGAAACATGGACTCCATCTTACCCCAACTAATAGAGGGGTTGAAAAAATAGCCAACTTTGCCATAGTGCCTATGCGGTAGGGTTATCATTAAAATGAAGGCAACATCTGTAATCTTTGACAAATTTTAGTCCACCCAGAAAACTTGGTTGGGAACCACTTTAGCTGCATCTCAGTGGAATTGTATTGGTTGTATACTGAGGCACCTATGTATATGTGGCCTTATTTTCAGAGGTGCTGAGCCACTCCCATATCCTTTGGAAGTCTGTGGGAATTGCCAGTGCTCAGCCCCTTTGAAAATAACATTTGAAGACCACATCTCTTTGGATACCTGTGTAGGGTAGTTTAGACTAACCTTAGCATCCAAGTCTGAAAATTCTGGCCATGGTCTTTATTTCTTTTAGCTATAAAAGAATCATCTTTCTTTGTTTAATATTGAAGAATTGTATTTCACATACAAGACTGGTTGATAAAGAATACAACTACTTGGTCGTACTTTTCTCTAACATCTCTCTCTCTCTCTCCTTTTTTCCCTAATCCTACTTCTGCAAGTTTAAAGAAGATCCTGCTCCTCTTCTTGACACTTTCTTCTTGTCTTTTCTACTAATCTTTATTCCTACAATACAGAGATGTATCGGTGATTGTTATATGATGATGTCATTTAGTGTTCCTCTGGTTCACTTATTACTTGAGAAAATAGTCTTTAAAATTCATATAAAGATGTAATTTTTTTTTAAAGCCATAGATCATTTACAAGCAGGAAACTTGTACAAAACACTGATATTTACTGACGTATAAAATTTATGCATTATATTGGGCACAATTATTTGTGACTCTTGCTCTCTCCTAATACTCTCTGAACAGTGAGCTTCCTGGTCCTATCAAAAAAGACTTTCATGGTGATCAGGTAATACAAACAACAGGGGATGTGGCTGGAAGTGACTTCCTGTCATCCATGTATTAATGGAGTGCCAAAATTAATGTAAGATGTTGAAATACCAAACATTTTTGCCCACTATTGTTACTATAGCATTCTCTAAGCATCCTGGTGTGCAAAGGTTGCTCTCAGGTAGAAATTACATTGTGCTTTTTCCCATTTAAGAGTCCCTCTGACCCCCTGAATTTATTCCTACAAGTTCACCATTTTAACAAAATTTCTGTTTACATTTATCTAGGGGATTTACACCCTAAAGCTGAGTGTGGATTATTTCAAAGGGACATTTTCACTCAGGAAAAGCAGCATGTGATCATTAAACTGACTCCAAAATACCAGTTTCAAGTTATGGGGTCCAATAAGCAGCTAATTCTCTTCATAAATACACAAGGAAAGAATTAGCCAGGAGCTCCAATCCTGGCTCCTGGTAAACTCAATGAGCTGACACTCTGTAGGCTCTCCACATGTCCTCTATGTATTCAGCTACAGAGAAGTTTCAGGGCAAGCTTTCGGAATGAAGAACCTCTTGACCCAGCCTCAGGTACCATCACATGGAGCGATCCTGAAATCAGGCAGCTTGTGGCTTGTAGGCAGGTTAAAAATATGGGTGTAAAAAACAAAACAAAACTGAGAGAGCTTAAGTGTGGCCTTACACAAACCAGAAAAGAGTAGATGGGATTTTAATTGGTCCTTGGTACTGTTTATAGTGTACTCAAGAGTCCCCTTGCTATAGTCCATGTTTACCCTATAAGTCTAGGCCCTATATTGTGAGTTTTAGTTTTTATCAGGCTAAAGAGGATATATTTTATCATAATGGTTTCAAAGCCAACACACAGAGGCCAACACAAATAGGTTATTACTAGTTGAAGAACTGTACCTCAGGCACCATTTTATTAGAACTAGTGTTTACATCACACCATACATCCTAAGTACTTTATATTAAGCTTGGACAAATCATTTGCCTGAGGATTAGGGTGTTGTGCCATTGAAATCTAATCCTTCTGTTGATTTTTTTTTAACTGCTAAACTAAACATGGTAAAACAAAATCAGTAACTGTTAGAAGTGGAAGAGTGAAAAATCTTATCCTAAACACAATACAGTAGGTAAAACAAAGGGGAAAAAAATACAAGGTGCATTTGCAAGCAAGTTTCTGAACAACAGGTCTATAGGGAAAACTAAATAGAGGAGACAAAAAAAAGTGACCATTTTCCTTGTATTGGCCCCTGGTGGCGGGAAAGTGGCGGAAGAGTGGAATTGGGCTAAAGTTTGGCCTCTGCCCCATAACCTGCCAAGTTAAGATCAGCTCTTCTAACCCTTAGAAGCCAGTGCCATCTGCATACATACCCACTGCCACTACATTGTCTCCCAGCTCTATCTGGCTTCCATAAAAGCCTGGCTCCTTGCTTGCCTCCTTTGCAGGGGTAGAGCTTGCAAGCTCCACCTGGCAAGATAATACTGAAGTGGATTATTTATCTTGCAGAGATGATGGAACGGACAGAGGCCATCCCTGACTCTCCACCAGCTGACAGATCTCAGTCACCAGGAAGCACCCACAGACGACCTTCCAAAGGGTCAGCAGAAAGGTGGAGCAGCTCCTCCAACTCTATGAGAAATGTGCCAGATGGGTTCCCCTTTGCACACAGAAGTACAGGAGACAATCCAACCCAATGTCTTTTATATTTCACTGACAGAAAAACAACACTGCCCTCTGATAGAGATGGATCCTCCAAAGTTTGGAGTCCCGGGTGGATCAGGTAAAAGGGAACTTGCATCTGACTATGCCTGGTTTGGGTTTGCTAAACCAAAACACAGCCTCCTCCACCCAGCTCTGCCTTTTTGGTACTCAGTAAAGCACATTTCTCTCTGTGCTCTATGAAACGTTGTACATTTTTAATCCTGAATGATACTTTTCATACCCCTTTAACTAAAAAATGTACAAAAATCGTGAGTCCTACACAAGCCATAGACGTCAGTGGGAGCTTCATGCATGTATCTAAATGCAGAACTTGGCCACAGGGTATGCTGAATTCTTACCCTGCAATCACAAAAAACACTTTCTGTCTAATCACAGGAGTGTAAGGTCAAGGAAGAAGCAAAGAGGCCATTAAAGAAATGTCTTCGGCTGACCCAACAATATAGTAATATATGAAATTATTCTCAGTTAAGCTACAGCTATGGCAGGCAGCATTTGTAGAAAATCCACTTAAAAGTAAGACAGCACACAGCATGATTAATAAATAGATACATTTATTTGTAAGTGGTGCCTGTCATAATGAAGGGTGACATCCTGGCCCCAATAAAGTCTGTGGCAAAACACCTATTGACTTCAGTAGGGAAAGGGTTTCATCTGAAGAATCCCAAATTTCTTTATTAATGATGAACCAGTGTCTGGCTGTTGGTTCTTATGTACATACACCAGAACACCTGTGGGAAGCCTGTGATTGCATAGAAGTAGACTGTCTCCATTCTACCTCCTCCATGGGATATCTGAGAGTTCTGAAAAATCAGGTCTAAATAGGGATTTAAGAGCCTAAATGTCAGCACCTAATTTTGAAGATTGTGCTCTTGACAGCCAACAACTCATGAAGGACCAATCCTTCTCCCATTGAAGTCGCTGGCAAAGTTCCAAAGAACAGGGTCAAACCCTGTAAGGTCAAATTTTAGATTTAAAGAGAAATTTTACATTAGATAAGAGCTAAAAGAGAGGAATTTAAACTTCCTTTTACACGGCATTTCTGAGCTTCTTTTGCTATCATTGCAAATACTGCAGCCTGAGAGCTTTCTCCTTTACAACTGAGTTCTCTTTTTGATTACCCTATAGCAAAATCATAATGTTCTAATTAGAACATCACCATAAGTATTCTTGTGATATCACAAATCTAAGGCCTAATCCTGCAATCATCTCACATGTGACCATCACCCCCCTCTCCTGAAGTCGGTGAGGTTCAGGATCAGGAAATTCAGCCTCATGTCTTCTCTACAGGTTCCAGTAAATGAAACAGATGCCATGACAGGAAGGCAAGATTTTGTTGTAAGAAGGAGTGTAGCAACAGATCTTTTTTGTTAATCTTTCCAGGACTATGAATAACTAACATCTCGCAAGACCATGCGGTAAAGTGATACACAAGAGATGAGTAAGGTTGTGCATCCACTAATAAGTGGGGATGGCAGTCCCTGGAATACATAGGTGATTTGTATGTGTAACTTAGGCAATAGCAAAGAATCCGTCAGGTGGAAAGGTGCTCAGTGGAACTCGGCTTCAAGACTTTTCTAAGGAAATGCTACAGCTGAGATGCAACCATCCATATCACACAATTGTCAGGAGTAACAATCCAGTTTGCAGACTATGCTTCACAAGAGGTAAATACTTGACACATGACCATATGCAGCACTTATTCCACCAAAAGTTCTTTATCAGCTTACACACACACACACTATTGCTCCGTATGTGTATTTCTGTGACAGTACAGTAGTATGCATAAGACTTTGGAATGGAGACACCTACAGTGGGTGTAATAAATCTAATACTATTAGTATGGATTTCCCTTAAGAAGTCACCTATCATCGTGAGAAGTGGTAGCATGGAGTCCCTCCCCAGAATCTATGAGGGTGGCCTAAACTCAGACCCTGATCCAGCAGAGCACGTAAGCATATGTGTAACTTTAAGCATGTGACTAGTCTTGGCTAAATCAATTAAACTACTTATGTGCTAAAGTTCAGTTCAAGTGCCTTGCTGGATTGGGGACGCACCCATGATCGAACAACTACCCTCTTTCTCTTTGGCACTACTTCTTCAGAACTGTGGCAGTTGAAAGAAAGACACTGTTTCTCAGCCAGCTGAGTAGGAATGTGAATAATTATGCCACTTATGAAATCAACAGCTAAACTTATTTTGCTGCATTCACAAAAGCAAGCTCAGTGGCAAATCTGATGTGGTGAAAAATCATTTTCCACCTCTATGCTTTCTATCACTCATCAAGAATACTGTCTGAGGACTTGACCTTGTAGACCAAGCCTCAGAGAAAGTTTTCAAATCCCAACTTTTTGGATTACCCTGACACATCACTACATGACTCTACTATGATAACATATTAGATCCTTCTCCATCTCAAGTTCTATGATAAGACATTCAGGTAATCCCACAGACCATAGTTAGATTAATTGTGATGCTTTAATTGTGATGTTTTCATTAAAATACAAAGACTGCAGCTTTCAAAAATAAAGTTAAGCTCCTAAAACCATATTTATACTTCTAAAGTTAAAGTTAATGGGAGCTGCTGTGTGCTTGGCATTTTGAAGACCATACTGCTTATTTAGAGATGTCTAAATATGGACTTAGAAATCTATAGCCATCTCTACATTAGAAAGTTTTACTGGTAGCAATTTTACTAGCATTCAATTGCCGACACTGGAGTGTTGCTAGAGGATGTATACACTTGGCTGCTTTTGCCAGGGCTGCGCAAAGAGATAGTATTGGCAAAAGATACATTGACCTGTGAGTATGCTGTGGGTAGATATCCCACTGCGCTCCATACCACTGTCTGGTGAACTGCCTAGTAGGATATTTTAGATATTTGCATTGTAGTATGCCAGTATTCCTCTCAGGGAATTCTGGGTGCTTAGGGGTCAAGTTCCCACAATTCACTCCACTCCATCCCATGATTTTTTTTGTACCATTTCCAAAATTACCAAAGTGCTTCTCTCTGGTTTTCAATCTCTCCACTATCTCGCTAGCAGGAGCATGGATGCCAAACCGCTCACAGGAGTCCAGTGTCTGTTTTACAGAGAGGTGTCTCATCCTTCTATATTTGCAGAACTTCGACAACTACCTCAGCAGCTGAAAATGAGAAAAACAAGGAATGTGCATTTGATAGATTGAAGGGGCACTGTAGCTGTCTAAGGATTAGGTAAGCTGTCTAAGGACCCAGTAAGCAAAAGATGCCTGTTGCTGCATGGTGTGTTTTAGGTAATAGTTATGAAGCAAAGAAGGAGACCTTACCAGTAGGATGGAACGGGGAAGTAGAAAAGCTGTTTGCTGATTCTGAACAATCAGATACAAGGGCTATTACAAGAACACACTTGAAGTACTATATGGCTGAAGGAGGCCTTGAGAACACATTTTGACTGTGAACCGTGAACAGGAAAATGTGTCTCTTTGCGTTAATTTGTGACACTTTGCAGTTAATCTGTAATGTGCTTGTATATGAACCATAGATTAATTGTTCATTTACTGTCTGACTTTGGAGAGGGGATATTGAGCTGGGGGGGCTGCACGGCTGTTTGCAAGTCAAAATAAACAAATCTTTGATTTCCAGAAATCAAAACTTTAATGAACAGTTATAAGCAACAAAATACTTTTTTAAAATGTAAGCCATTTAAAAAAAAAGAGAGTGCAAGGTGCTGTGCTTTCCTCCATTGGTCACAGGTCAGTTTGTACATATATTCATAACAGTTCCCTTTGTTATCCATTGGGGATGAGTTGAAGGGATCGTGCAGAGGAGAGGGGCATACGGGATGGGGCTTAGAAACAAGGTCTTGTTTGTGCAGTGAAATGGTTGCTGAGGGTACAAGTCTTCAGGAGCTTTGCTCCATAATGCTTAGCAGCATTGGAGAGCATTGTCTCGGGGCTGCATAATGTCTTGATGCACTTCCCTATGCAACTTCTGGTCCTTGTGACTGTCCTCAAGCATGCACGCCCTCCATTGCCTTGTCTCATGGCCCCTAGACTCGGCACTCCTGCGGACACTGAAGAATGTGTCCTGCCTTGTCCTTCTCTTCCTTTTGATAGAGGTTTGTCTTTCAGCAGGTGTGAAGGAGATGCCTCTCAAGGATCTTCCAGCTGAGGTCACTGGCAAACAAGACTGTCAGACATTGTCAGACTTAAAGTCTGGCTGGACAGGAAAGGATAACTCTGAAAACTCCTAAATAGTTCCCATAAATATATTCATACAAGCATGAAGTGGGTCAGACTAGCTTCAAAACCCCTTGCTTTCAGATGGGCAGCAGTGTGCAGCAGGGTGATATTGTGGGCATTGGGGCTCCTAAAGTGCATGATAGTACAGCCAATACTTCTGAAACCCTGTAGCGCTTGGTGTCTGCTGTCTGCCTCTGGCAATAAGTGTAGAGAGTGCAGTAAATTATGCCAAACATTCCCAGTGGCAGTGATTCTGGCAGATCTCTCGCTCATGAGCATGCCAAAAGCCCAGAAGAGGTAACTGCTTGAGGCCACCTGGGGCTATGTACTGCTGCTTTCTTCACAGTGATAGTGCTGCTGGAGCTCATGGCAGGGTAGAATGGGAAGGTTTCCTACAGCAGAGGACGAGAGAGCAACCCTGCCCAGAAATCTCACTGCAAAGCCTCAAAAAATCTATATCTGCTTAAACATTTCATATTTGTCATCAGGCACAAAGGGAGACTCGTTGGGGAAAAAAAACACCACACAATATTCCAGAAGAGGAGTGTGGCTGCCATTGAATAGCCCCACAGGCCAAAGCAAAGCAAAGAGACCTGAGCCAGCAACAAACTGTCTCTGCCTCTTCTACTGCCGAATCCAAGCACAGCATGCCAGTAATTTGTTATGGACTCTTGGACTGGAGAAGCAAAGCACTGCATATTCTGAAGTTTACAGTGCATGTTTACCAGACATTTTTAGACATAAGTTCAGTTTTTCTAAATGAACAGTTACTGGATTGCTTGTGAGGATTGTTTTACGTTTTCTATGTGTTTTCTTTGAATGCTCAGGTTTCAGTTTCCTTGTGTTATTTTTTTTCCTCTTGGCAACTCATTGATTTTAGTTCCTAGAAATTCTACATGCCTGCCCTGGCAAAAGCATGCACTTGGGAATGTATTTTGTCTTCACTATAGTATTCTGTCTCTCTCTTTCGTGTGTGTGTGTGCATGCAAGGAGGGGGGAGGGGCGGAGAGGAGGGAGGACGACAGTGGCTATGTCTGCCAGTGCATGTTGTTCAAATAAACCAACTCCTTCAAAAGTCAAATCCTTTGTTCTCTGATCATGCATTATTGGCTGCTGTCATTGAGTCACCTCTTCAAGAAAGCCCCACTCATGGGATGGGTGGCTCAGCAGCACCCTGCCTCAGTTTCCTCTTCTCAGTTTGCTTCAGCAGCTGCAGTGTCTTGGCCCTCCGGCTAAGTCCTTAACAAAAGGCCTCTCCTTCCAGGGAAACAGAGATCCTTAGTCCAAGTTGAAAACAAAAACACAAAGTCTTTGCTCCAGTCTGAAACTGGGCCAAGCCACTCCTCCTCGAGAGGTCTGTCTTCTCTCCACTAATTGTTCTGCCCAGTCTCTGGGCTTGGATTTCAGACCTTCCCAGGTGCTTTTCTGTCTCTCATCTCATCCTTCCTGGGCTGCTTTGGGCTGCTCCCTGCTCTTTCCCAAGCAGGCACTCCTAGGCCTTCCTACCTGGGGTCTTCCACAGGCCTCTGACTTTTTTGTGTGCTGCTCTGGCCCCTCATAGCCATCTGCCATCTACTGTCCATGGCCAAGATACAGAGACCTGATTGGGTCACATGAGCCATCAGCCACATAACCTTCATTTTCACCATCTGGGAAGGAGAGTTAGCTGTGTCCCATGTGCAGTTGAGACCCATCTCCCTTTAAAGGGCCAGCCACCCTGTGAGAGACATCATTTTGAGAGCAGCCCCCACAACAGATGGGGCTCTCAGGGACACAAATAACGTTTGTTAGTTTGTTTAAAAAAAAAACAAAACAAGAAAACAGCTACCTGAATTCCGTCCCCTTCCTCCATGGGTTGCTCTTCCAGACTCATCTGGGTTGGGTCCAACTTGTTCTCAAAGAGGTCCTGGATCTTCACACTGTCTGCATCCTCCGTGTACCCCTCCTCTGTGAGCTTTTTGCCCCTAGCCGTTGCTGGGGTTCCTTCTTTTGGGGCTCAGGAGGAGTTCGCTGTCACTTGTGGGATGGCGTTGTGGTCCCTGCTAACTATACAGAGCTGGATGCCATTGAAGAAGCACATCTTGGGGGCAGCTCCAGATTTTTTGTTGCCCTCCATCCCTGTCTGGTAGGACTGTTGATGTTCCTTCCCCTTCACCCAGTTGCTGCATGCCCTCTCCTCCGTCCCAGTAGACATCTTTATTTCTGCAGTTATCCACAGCTGAGCTTGGCCTGCTCATTCTTCCCATAGGCCAAGGAAATCCAGGACATCTTTCCTGAATCAGGCAGCACCCTGAAGCTTCGCTGGAGTTTTACATAGAGCTGTGTGCTCAGAGAAATGGGCTAGCGGGAAGAGAGGCATTTCCAAAACACATAAGCAGGTGGCTAGGGGAGACAGACTTGTGATTATTGTGACTCCTAGGCAGCAGAGTTCTAATGACTGCTCTGGTCACTAATTGGCACAGGGACGGGGCATTGTGGGACAGCCACTGGAAGATTATTTTTTACTGTTACAAGTAATGCAGTGTCCACACATGCATTTTATTGATGGAACAGTGCCAATAGAAAACCTGTGTCATTCGAGGAAGTGGTTTTCAGCCACCAATGGCAAGTAAGGGTCTTACTGACAGGACTCAAAAGTGATTGTGAACACATGCAAGGATTTGCCCAAATAAGGCCAGATTACTGGTAAAACTTTGTGGTGTAAACCGGGCACCCATTTTTGAAAGTCAGTAAACTAACTTGAAACAAGACATGGGTTTCCTGAGGCTGCAGGTAGCACTGATGGCTGCTATTAACCTTGCTTTAATCAGAAATGTGGGTGAGCAGGTTCAAAAACTAGGAGATATAATCTAAAAAGTAGGAAGTTCTAAGCAAATAGGGAACTCAGGCAGAGCTATTTCACACAAAGGACAATAAACATATGGAATAAATTACTAGAAAAGGCAGTTGAAGCAAAGCGTGTAAATGAGTTCAACAGATACTTAAATTCGTTACTGGAGAAGGAGGGATTGAGAGGGTGGGATTAAAAAAAAGCAGGAAAATGGAATTAAAATGGCCTTTTCCTGTTCCCATGGGCTTTTTTGTGTTCTTATATTCTCCTTATAGTTAGGTATTGCAGCAATCTCTGCTCAATCCATGTGTGATGTCTTGTATGCACAGTGTGGATGACAATACCTTGGCACTATATTTGTATTGGTTTGCATCAGAACCCCAGCCTGCCTTCAAAGTACCATGTCAGTGTGTTCATTGTGAATTAAAAATATGAATGTTTTAATTTAACCAAATCCTTGAAGTCTCAATTTTATGACACTCCTGAAATGTGCCGAGGTATCCAAAGAAAAGTGGGGGGGTGGGGTGAGGGGAAGCCAGCACACAAAAAGCACATTCTGACTTGAAAGAGCAAAATACAGTATGCCTATTCATGGGAGGGGACCAATATTTTTATAATATTAAAAATTGCTTGGTCACAAGTCAGGGCTGCCAGAGGCTGTGCGGTGAATTTACTGGCACTTTGATCTCTTACTCAGACTTTAACACTACATTAATTACTAAGGGGTCTGGTCCCTCCTTGGGATGTGCAAACATAGCTGCTATTTGTGCTAACGGGAGCGCCACACAACCATGGGCAGGAGAATAGCCCCTTGTGCATGTATATTTTTAATGATAATGGCAGGAGCTAAATTCAGCCCTTGTTTATTCTTGTGCAGCCCCATTTGTGGTTGCACGGTTGTAGCTAAGGGCAGAGTTTGGCTCAGAGTGATTCAACAGTCTGTGCTTTTACACAAAGGGAGAAGGGAATTTCCCTCAACCACAGGGCATAATGGGGACAGAGAAAGAAGGCAGGAAGATGAGACAGAGGTGGCCACTAGAGAGAGGTTTGGGAGGAACCATGCCCAGAGCTGCTAAATATAGGAGGGTCCCCTCTGGTGTTTTGGGGGGGCTCTCTTGATTTACATCTGTATTTAGAAACCATTTACACTAGCACAAGCACCAGACTGGGCTACGGAGATGCTGGAGTGGTTGCTGCGGCCTGGAAGAGCCAGCCAAGTTGAAATAAATTGAAGGTTTCATTTGCTTTCCATAGAGTTGTGTTTCATTTGAGCTACAGTGAGCCACGTGATTGTCTCAGACACATAACCAGCAACTTACATGGGCAAATGACCATGAACTGTTGACAACAACTCCTTCTTGCACATCACAACAGCAAGACCAGCCAGCCCTGGGGTCCTTCTAATGCCAAACCTTGCACTGACCGTCAGATAAGGTCCAGGAACATACCCATTTCTAGAACTCACGTGAATAGTTCCATTGACTCATAGACTGAGCTAAAATCCCACAAAAGTCAATGGAAGTCTTAAAGTGGGAATAAATATTTCCTAAGTATTTTCCCCTTTGCTTCTAGGTAAAATCAGTAAGTTACAACACAAAGAACTGTAGTTCATGGCTTTCTTTAATGAACAAACCCCACAAAGTACCATTTAAAAACTGGAAAGTCACACAGCAGATCTGAATTAAAGTTGCATGTAGAATTCTGTTCTCATCTTTTGCAGTGTTTCATATATTTATCTCCTACGTGCCTTGAGTAGTGAGTCCTTAGCTACAGTCTCCCCTCCTGACATCAACAATAAACACACACACAATGGCAAGCTAGCAGGATTTAGTTCAAGGCAAATTTTACTCACAATTTTTTTATATGGATATAGGCCAAGGCCAGCTTTGCAACCAACAGGCAGAAATAGAAAACACAATGAGCTCTTATTTTGCTCTCTGCAAATTCACACCCTCAGTCAAATTCTGGCCTTTAGTAGATGTGTACTTAGCTATCTTGTCTGTAGCTCACATGTCCATTGTTAAATCATCAAGTGCCTATATTCCCTGTCTCTGCTAGAAAGCAGCATTTCACTGTTAACAGAAGGGAATAGGTGTTAAGAGACATGGATTCTGTTCCATCTCTCTGTACCTCAGTTTCCCAGCCAAAGCAACACCCACCTTTGTAAAGTGATCCTCAGATGAAGGGTACTATATACTGAAATGCAAAGTGCTGCTGTAGTGGTGACACAGGACAAATCAGCAAAAAGATTTTCTTTTGTTTCTGCGAGGGCCCTTTATGACTGGCAATAGCACACAGATGGCCCAATCCCAATGCCTTTTACAGGTGATGGAAATGGTCCAATGAGAGGATCTCTTGCAAGGGTGAGCCCACTCACTGACCACAGCAGGCTACACATCACGAGGGGCAGAGCCTCCGTCCCTCACAAGTCCCAGTGCCATCAAATGTGCACCAACTGGTACATCTCATTGTTATTATTGGGCCAGACTCTCAGCTGTTGTAAATCAATTATTTTTATGAGCTATGCTGATTTACGCCAGCCGAAGACTTGCCCACTCAGTCTGTGAAACACATGGCAGTAAAGCTGTCTTAAAGGAGGGGCTTGGGTACCCATGTATTTTCCTACATCAGCTGCAAATAACCGTAGGCAACACCTTTGTTTCCCATTCACATTTTGGGTTTAGATTATTTTGCATTGTGTACTTAGTGTTTTTTTAGCACCATGAAAAATAAAAAATAAGTATCAGGTTCCTCTTACAAAATGAACGGATTGATTAAAGTCCCATTTTTTTCTCTGTGTGATAGGAATCCTAGAACTATGCCTTTCTTCATTTGCCACCTAAGTCAGGACCATGAAACACAGGTATTTTCATTTCCTGGGGTCAGCATGTTTTACGGCAACTGGCCAAGAGGTTCTTCATCAGATCTTTTATTAACACACAGCTATATCTCTCTGTTTAACTGCATCTGCTCTATTATAGTGTCTGAAATGACCAGTTTATTTCTGGAGGATAAGGACCCATGAAGTCCACTAAAGAAGTGGCTTTCAGCCCATGGTCCCTGTATCCCCTGGGAGTCCACCAACTATGTCTAAGATTTCCAAAAGTGTCCATGCCTCCATCTGAAATTTTTAGGGATCTGCAAAGGAAAAAAGCTTGAAAACCACTGCACTAGAGACATCACTCTGCCAGATACTAGTGAAATGGGAACTAATACAAAGTCCATAAATTGAAATTTCAGACTGCTATCTACACTCCTAACCATCAACCACCCCCAGTGAAATATTTTCCATGCATAAAAAAATGACCTGCCTATTGATTTCTCACTAATTTACAGTTGTATCAAGCATCATAACTATCAGTGAATTCCATTTTCTAGGTTTCAAATTCTCCCTCCTTATATTTCATTATGATTATTAATTAGCATTTATGTGGCACCTGTGACTGTGTTATTTAGGCACCTTGTCAACATTTAAACTGTGTCATTCAAGATACCAGCAAAAGAGAACACTCTGGTACCTATAGCTTTACCAGTAGGGAACCAGCATTTAATCAATTAGGAAGGACTGGGTAAAGAAGTGAGTCCTATAGATCTTTGTGAAAGTGGGCAGGTTTATAGCTGATGGTGTTTCTGCAGAGAGTGGATTCCAGAGAAGGAGGCCCACAGCGAAACAAAGTCACCTGCCCAAGGACACATAGAAAGTCTGTTGTGGGGCAAGGATTTGAACTTAGTCTTCTGAGTCCCAGGCTACCATCCTAACCACTGGACTGCCTGATATGATAGTGCTACCATAGTAATTGTTGTAAAAAAATACAGGAAGCACATTTGCATCTCTGCCAGGCCCTCTACCACACTTCGACATATCCAGACGCTTCCCTGCAATTCACAGAGAAAGGCTCGATCCAGAGTTGGAATTTCTTTGTAACTTCATAGTCTTTACATTAGAAGCTTGTGTATGTGTCTCAGGCCTCTTCACATACCTTATGAAGAAGGAATGACTTTTACTTATTTACGTAGCTGTTATTCCAAAAGAATAACCAGAATGAAGGGTGGAGCACTTTACCTCAGTCCCTGAAATCTCAGCCATTCTCTCTCTCCCTTCTGTTTTGTATGGGTTGGGGAGCAATGCATGCGGATATCTTTGTGACAATTGTTCTCCAAGACCCAATATAGAGCCAGTCTCAGGAGCTTTAGTGATGTTGTCTGGAAAAGGCACTGTAAATTTATGTGTAATCGTTAACACTTAACTTTTAGCACTGTTGTGGCTGCTGTGTTATGGGGCTGGCAGGAGTCACTTTGTTGGTAAAAACATTTAGCGTGCAGCACAAAGCTGAGCAACCCACAATTATGAGAAAAGCTTCCCTGGGTCTATTACAAATGCCCTCAGGTTAGCCTGGGCTCGCTGGGCAAAGTAAAGGCCCCCCCTTTCCTACCCATACCACAGACTCTGACTGCAGGAATGAGAGAGGCAGGCTACCTAAAGCACCCATGGCATCCAGCTCCTGCACGTAGCAGCTACAGTTATTTTTATATCACTTATGAGGCTCCTTTTGGAAGTTCCAATTTCTTTGATCTCCTTCCTCCTCTCTCCTTAACAGGAGGCCCCTGTTCTCACTTCCTTCCTGCCGGACCTCCTGTGAGATTCCAACCACTCCTTCAATCTTCTTTCTAATAACAATGACTGCATCATTGCTGCTCCCATGGGCCATGTGACGGCAGAAGGGAACCAGCAGCAAACATCATTTGTGCCCATATAGAAGCTAAAGCTTCCGACAGACATGATTTTGGATGGCTGATATGGCCTGCCTGCATTCCCCACACAGAGAAAGTCAGGTAATGCTTCACACTTCTCTCTATCACCAGAAACAGTGTGAACTATGTTTCTGGGGCCCTTCAGCAGATACCATGTCCCTTAACTCCTCCCTTTCTCCAGTGTCCCTGGAGAAATTTTTGTTCTTGGCACTGATCTAGTTGATTTGTGTCTAAGATTCACTACTTGATGACATTTTCCCTGTTGCATGATCCTTTTGATGTCTTTCCTGGTGTATGTTCTGGGGATACTGCCTGATGCAAGGTGTGCTAGTATAAACTGTGCCTGAGTAGAGAGTGATCCATAGCTACACCATCCCAGAGACAATAAGTACCAGGAGGCATTGTACTTCAGAGAGACCCCTCAGAGGCACAGTTCCTCCCGGTCCTCCCCTGTCCTGCAAAGGAAGTAATCTCTGGTACTTCTTTATAAGGTGCACCATAATTCTCACTCCTGCCTCCCAACACATATGCATTCATCTCTGTTGGCTGGCATGGTGGAGGGGGGAATTGAACCTACTCTTCCCTCCTCCCTGCTCATTTGCTTGTGTGGGGATCATACAGGCATACTGTGGGATGAGGGAAAGACAGCTGCCCCTTCTCTGCTGAAAGCAAAGGGAAGCTCCCAATTCCAAGTCTAGCTTCAGTAAAGAGTGCTCCTCCACAGCTCCCAGCTTCCTGGGCTAGTGTGGTGTCCAGGGATCACTCAGTGCTTAAGGTACTTGCAAGAGATCTGCTGTATTCTGTGTTGGTTCCAGCTGACTGAATATTCTGCTGGTGTATGCAGAGTCTTGCAAAGTGATATATTCCATTGAATTTCTTGCATCTATTCCCATATGCCAGGCATTGCTTTAATTGCTCCATTCTTCCACTCAAGGTATTTCTTCGTTCTTTTTTTCTCCTGGTACAATGTGGTGTTCAGTGATCAGCTGTGCAGTGAGAGGGCCCCCTCCTGTTTATGTCTATATTGACCACTGGGAGAAGATCTGATACAGCCCCTGTTCTCCCCAAACACCAGGAAGTCCTCAGGACAACTGTGGAAAGATGGGTGGAAAGGGCATCCTTACGGTGTGGCAATGTGGCAGTTGGCTTCCTACTTGTCTGCACAGTGTTTGGCAGAGCAAGGATGCTCTATTAGTAAAATATAACAAATATTCATAAATAACCCCCCACATTACATAACCCTGCTGATGTCCAGTGCTTGCATATCACTATCAGCAATATTAGCCAGGGCTCATTATGAGACTTTTGAATGGATTAGCCTGCGAACTTCTTTGGCTCAGAGCACCTAGTCAGAGGGATTAGCCCTATGAGTAACCACTCACCCCAGGGAGTGAGGGCCTGGCAGTCTGGCACAAAGGGAGCAGAACAAGCTGACTGAAGGGCAGAAATGTCCAGTTCCTTTTAAAAAGTGGCTTTGAGGGCAGGGAGGGGGCTGATATGTTTGCTTGAGTCCTTCTTAGCCTAGTCCTCCTCTTATTTCAGGCAAGGGAGAGAAAGATGCCCACCCCTTTAGCCCTGGGTTGGTGCTGACCAGTGGAGGGCACTAGTGTTCCCATCTGCCTCTTTATGCCCCTCCCGCCCCAAACAACAACAACAACAACAACAAGCTCTTTGCTTGTTCTTGTCTCGCCTTTGTCCCAGCAGCCCAGTAGCTTTAGCTCCACTGAAGTCAAAGAATGACTAATGTCTTCAGGATCTGGCTTCTAAGCTGGTAATTGTAGCCCCTCCACCGCTCTCACACCATTTTGACCCAAACTATCTGGTCCTCGCTATAGGTTTAATTAGATTCAAGAATGCAGAAAAACCAGCGTGAGATCCTTTGATTTCCCCTTGTTTAATATCTGTTATTATGACATTAAGTGTGGGGTCGGAGGGGGAGAGTTTAAAATCCTCTTCTGTTCTGCTGTTGTAGCCAGAGGTTTGCAACCGTTCTGTGTACATTAAAGTGGTCATTTTCGGATTAGCTCTTTCTTTCCTTTGATGCCTATGAAACGCTTCATCAGTTAGATTGGGAATGCCTTCTACCCCGCTTGATGCCCCCTTCTCTGCAGCCAATGCGAAGCAGAGGATGAAAGCCACCGGCTCGCTCTTTAAAACATAAAGGAGTGGCTTTAGTTGCCACTTCTGCCTGAAGTTTCCTGGCCAAAATAGATGTTTGTTTTCAAACGCGCAGCCAACAAGACCGCGTTCTTCGCCTGGAATTCGGTTCAGCGGGCGAACTGCGCACCCTGAAACTTTTCTTGGGGATATTTCTATAACAGTTGTGAAACACCAATGTTTTGGATGAAAAGCCTGCAGTCCATTCGCAGGCAAAACGCTCGTTGCAGCCAGTGCTGGGATTTGATTGAGGCTGTCACTGTGCCGCGGTTGCAATACAGTCAGCTCAGCTGATAATACACAGCTACTTTCCATTTACACGTGACCTATATCATTCGTGGTCACTCCTGTGGGTTTGTTTGACATTTTGGTCAGTTAAAACAAGAGCAGAGAAGAGAGGTGAAACCCTCAGAGCCCCGAGAATGACCACTTTAAAGATACATATTATTACGATCCTTCCTGTCGCTTCTCAATTAAAAAAGGAACATCACCCTTTTTCTTCTCCTCTATAATCTGCAGCCCTATAGATTATACAAAATACTTGCCTACAAGGGGGAGAGAAGATATAAGTGTTTATGTCAACACTGATACTTGATAGAATAATGCGACCCCAGTGTGAAATCACAGCCTAAGGGCATGTGAAGTCACAACGTCTCCAGGTGACAGGTGCTAGAGAAATTAACATGCAAGGCGGAGAGTCCCTCTCTCTGCTAAATGCATAAATAACGGTGGAGCAGAGAGAGGTTGTTTGTGGATCCCGCTTTGTAAAGCAGCTCTTCTGTTTGCCATGCAAATAGGAAGCAGGGTTGATTAAATCTTTCCTTCTTACAGTCATCCAAACTATTTTACCTAGGGACACCTTTTTAAACACTAACTTGTGTATGATCCGATAGGTAGGTTTGAATTTAAAAGCCAATAACTGCGCTGAACTGCACTATAGAAATCCGATGCAAGTATGATTTGGGGCATTTTAAAAACGCTGAGTCAGCGATGGATCGCCGCTCCATGGCTAGAATATCTTTTCTAACTAGCGCGCCTGTGTTTCACTTACTGTTATATCGGACGTATGTCGTAATTATTGTTTGTTGTCCAAAAATGTAATTACTGTTTCCCCCTTTGTTTGCTTTTCAACATTAATCTGCCAGACGTCTGACTAAACCAGCTCTTGCAAGGCAGGGCAGTTTTACAGGGGTTTCTAGCTTAGAAGCGTTATAGTACCGAGGGTTTTCCAAATGAAAATACATTGTGAAAACCGATTAGTGAAGACCTAACCGCACCTCCCCCAACATCGTCTTTATTTCCAGAATGCACTCATTTCAAAGCTTTGATTTCTCACCCCCAAACAGCTATTGAGTGATTTAATTTTTAAACCCAATTATACATATGAATCTTCTCACATCATCTGCGATTTTTCCAGTGTTGTCGAGCATTGCACTCCTTTCAGCTGCAACGTGTTGTTTTTTAAATTTATTTCTTTGTATAATCCTCTTTCTTGATTGCTATATCAAAATATATATCAGTATTATAGTTACTAATTCTCTTGATATGAATATTGTCCAGTGATTCGCTATATTTCCATATGTCCCATATCTTGAATTAGGCATCATCATTTACTGTACAACACCAGATACTTATTTTTGTTCATTTCAGGCTGAGCTATTTAGATTAAACTCTAGTAGAATCTTTGTGTAACTTGTTTCTTTGTTCTTTCCCAAGTTGACAGTGTTTTCTTGACGAGATGCAGGTATGTCAATCACTGTACTGAAGGGAATTTATTATTGCATTTCCTTGCCAACTAAAACTATCAAGAACAAAGAAATTAGGCAGTATTTTCATATAATCCCTCTGCACGCATGTCTCAACACAGTGTTCGGTTTATACTTTTACGTCAGCTACATGACTGGTGTTCCTAGTCATTATGTGGAGGTTATAGGTGGAGTTTTCAATAACTATTACTAATACAAAGGAAAGTGGTGGATTGGTTACATTATATTGCTCATACCAGGTGACAGCCGTCGATTTCTTTGTTGCTATCATTAACTTCTAGTAAAATGCATGCTATGAAATGGAAGAGAAAGTGTTCTGTCCACTTACATAGCTATATTTTGTTCTTATATTTGGTTCCCTCGAAAAGATCAGTCAGATATAAAGTGTCTTGCTTAGCTGGTACTAAAATAAAACTGAAATATACGGGTAATTTTTTTTAATACTAGTTCTGTCCAGATTAAAATCAAATGTGTAAAATGCCTGGGACTAGTTTTCAAAAATTGCATGACTATAGGTTATTCACATTTATCTCTTCAATAATTTAGAATCACAGAAGAATGAAACTACATCATCTTACCCACATGTGAAGATCATACTTACTATAAATTATACCTGCTTTTTACAAAATGGTCTGGAAGAGAGAAATCCTGCCGTTCTTGCTCCCTCAGGCAAACCTCCAATTGACTTCACTGGCAATTTTGCCTGAGGAAGGGTTGCGGAATTTACCTCTAGATGATTTGGCCATGTCACGTTTCTCATGATTTTTATTATTTTTTGACCATGTACTCAGATGCTTTGTACATTTGCGGAAATATTTTTTGCAAACATGAATTGAAAGGATGACATACTATTTTTAGTTTTGTACTGATACATTGATTAGCCACAGCAGTATGCTTCTTGTGGCTCCTAGGAGTTATTCTGCATGGAACAGAGGTTAGATATATATTCCCTTAAACCAGAGATTTTTATTTCTAGCAGACAATGCTCTCTAGTCAGTGTTTGTATATGAGACAAGTAATTGTGCTCCAATGCTTAAATAAATCATTGATGGGTGAAATTACACATGCTCACTTAAAGTGTAATGTGATTAAGAGATTATGGGATTGCAGTTAATATGTTGTCTCACAGCTTCTGGACCCAATTCCTGACACCAGAAATCTATCAACTACAACTGTCTTTAAATTTACAGATACTATTTCCGTTGACATCAAATCAAGGCTCTCCGAGAGGTTTGGTTTGGTTTGGTTTGTTTTCTGCAGGGACAAAAGAAGGTGAGGGAAAGGATAAGAAGATTTGCTTTAGGAAAAAAAGTTATCTTTTTTAAAGGAAAACGAGTGGCTGGAGCTGTGTCTGCAAGCTGATTACCTCTCATATGAAAGCTGCTCCATTTCCTTACACATTGGGTAAGTCCTTTATCATGGGGTGGCACTGGCTGTGCCTGAAGCTATTGCTTGCCTCAAGGTAAGAGCTGGGATGGCAGGCGGGATCCTATCAGACTTCATAATAACACTGGGTTTGTCACAGCTGCGCTATGACCCTTTGTGATGGAGCTGATAGCACTTAGATGAAATAATGTCCTTCTTTTGGGTGCGAAATTACCATGTTTATTAATTGAGCTAGACATTAGGTTTACCTTTTCTTTTTAAGCCATGAAAATTTGTGATTCAGGGCAAATGGTTCTTTCCCTCCCCCCCCAGACCTAAAGTACAGTTACGTTGCTGAGGTTTAAACAACCCAGGAGCTACAACAAAAGCAGATTTTTCTAAGAGTCAAGTGTTGCAAAACAGTTCACAGTCAGCAGATTATTTTAAATTACAGCAATGTACATGTACTTTTAGAAGTGCAACAAAATCATCAAGACAAAGGGGCATCAGTCAGAGCCCAAGACAGTTTAACCTATTAAATCTTTATTAAAGGGAAGTCACTCATATTGAAATTATATATTGGGTTGTGTATGTCTATTGAATTTTTTTAGAGGATGCATTGAATTTCGTGTAGCGTTGTAAAGAAAAGTGTGTCTGTCTCGTGTAGAGGTGTGTGTGTGCGCGCGTGTATGTGTATGTGCGTATGTATCTATAGATATATAGACACATACACACTTCTACACCCACCCACACATCTATACAAGAAAGAGACACGTATTTGTTATAAATGTCACACAGACTACACAGATAATGTAACAGTGTCAGTGAAGACTGACAAAGCTACCTAGAAAGAATCGCAACAATTAACAATAGAGAAGAGATCTATCTATCTATCATAAAGGTGTCTCGTATCTAAACACCTGTTCTAAAAGTCGAGTCTATATATACCCAATCCATCATATAAATAATCCTTTTATTTGTGATTTGCGAAAACGTTTGAATCCCAGCTGGGTGCCTTCGTGTGTCTAATGACTGCTCAGATGTTATTATTGTATCATAGGTTAATCACTTTCTTTGCTGCCTATGACCCTTCGTTGTTTCTGATCTAGTAGGTGTGCACTCAGGTAAACACACGTAACTGTAACATACTTGTACAGTAAGTGGAGTAGGTAATTCGTGTGTAAAGATTACGGTTGCCCTCTCGCTTTCTCTTTCGTTGCAATTAGGCAGGCTAGTTACAAGCTAGCTGCAGTATGCGTTTCTGGCCCAATAATACTTGTATTTAACCTAATCAGAGCCAAATCTTTAAAAGATCTGAAATATAAGCACATCATTTTAATGCTCTAATTTGGCAATTTAACATTTAAAACTCACTTTATTCGCATGTTTGTTTCTGTTGAGGTGGAGCCAAAAATGCTGAAGAACACGAGGCACCCGGAATACCGTTGTCTTTCATGTTTAATCACGTGTGTTTAAACATGCTGACTTTTCAATAACATGAGAGGGGAAATGATATTAGCTAGAATAGATGGGTTTGGATGCGTATCAAAGCCAGGTAGGCAGACATGCACCCTTGTGCTATAGTACCTGAAAGTTAGCAAGGGCTTCATTACGCAATGATGCTTGCCTCCAGAAAGTTGGAGGGAAATAAAAATATTTGAAACAAATGAAGTATCAAAAAAAATTACAATTTTTTTTTCTTAAGGGGGGAAACTGTAATGTTAGGCAGAGTATCATAAAGTTAGCAAGATGTTTATATTTTGTATGCACACCTCCACTGCTCCACCTTAAAATAAACTCTGGTAAGCTGCTGAAATCAACTCACATGTCAAATCCAATTTTGCTACCTTATTCCACTGACTGAATGCTCCAAATGTATGTGTACACACACACGCGCGCGCACAAAAATAGGTGAGAAGGTAATGGGTAGAATCTTGGGGTATAATAGAGTCTACATTTTTGGTGGTTTATTCAGGAAACATTTCTATTCCTAAAACGGTTCTTGCAACCATAAACAAAGAGAAGTAAAATAAACATGGTTACATGTTCTTCCACTAAGAATCGTGTAGTTCAAACGTTCTCTACTTGTGCCTCTCTTCCGTTTATTCAGTATAGCCAGGGTTAGGCTAAATGACTTTGGTAAACTACATTAAATAGTTTTATACCTTGTATATACGTTAATGCTTTTTCTGCTCTTCCCATATTAAATGAACACGCCTATTTTCAATGAAACATCTTCACAGAGATATTTTAGCAGGTTCCCAATCAATGAGCAAATTAGACATTTTACAGCTCAAAAACTAACATGCTAACTAACATTTTTTATTTTTTTATTGGGTAATCAAAATTATCCTGGGATTTTTTTTTCTCCTGAATGACATTACAAAGAATTTTGTTAAAGAAAGCCAGACTAATTGCTGCCAGAAGACTCTTTTCATGGAAAAGTCTGGTTTTCATAAGGCAGTTTCTGTGGGTGTTGTGGTTAAATCTAAACCTAGCAAAGGATGATTTTTTTAAAACGACATTTTTCTTAGCAATAGAAGGAAGACAAGGAAGGACCATATTTCAGTAAAGATATTCAAAAAACATGGGGGAAATGTACAAGGAAAGAATGCCAAGAATCCCAGGAGTCTTTTTTTCCCGCTTAACAAACCAATATTGGTATTGGTATTATAGGTGACAAACTTCTTTTTATAGAACCTATACTAGTTTCTCCTCTTGATATACACTTGTTACTGGGCTTACTTCTGCAGCTCTTATTCTGGCTTAATGGGAGTTTTGCTTCAATAAGGCTTCAGAACCGGGCTTGTATGAACTCTGTTGAACTCTGCATAATTGTTCTAATGCACAACGCTGTGATCCTGAAGGTACAGAATGTCCATTGCACGGAGAGGGACAATAGCTAAAGATAGGAATGGAAAATTCAGTGTGGGGGGCTAGAAGGGTCAATACTAGTTTTGAGTAAGTTGAAGTCCAATATTTGCTGAGGACACAATCAGTTCAAACGGACTGTAGTTTGCTAGAAAGCGGGACACATACTTAGATTAGACTATTTCACGTGGTCAGACACATTAAGTGCACATTACATTTAAAGTTACAAAGAGACTGGAGGAAACACTCTGTTGGAAAATCTTTGTCCTCCTCACCTGACGAAAAACGATGAAGCACGGAAAGGGCTGCAAAAGGTCTTCAGACATAGGGGAGATATTGAATTATTGGTTTTGGCATAGCGCTATGGCCTCCCCCCCCCCCAGCCAGGGATCTTAGTCCCATTGTGCTAGACTGGTCCCTGCCCCTAGGAGCTCACAGTCTAAGTATATATGAAAAGCCACAACACATGGGCATATTTAAAAAAACAAACAAACCTACAAGGAAACTTGGAGGACCTAAGCACACAGTCCTGAGTCAGAAGAAAGTAGGTTAAAACTCTGTTCCTAGTCTGTCTTTAACTAAGCATCAGAGCTCTCTTTCCTTAAACAACCAAGAAGCGGAGGAGCTGTTTCTCACTAATTTAGGACCCAGTGCCGCACACTTTACCCAAGTTGTGTGTGTGTGTGTGTGTGTGTGTGTGTGTGTGTGTGTGTGTGTGTGTGTGTGTGTGTGTGTGTGTGTGTGTGTGTGTGTGTGTGTGTGTGTGTGTGTGTGTGTTTTTAAGCCGGAGCACGGCCTGGATTCATCCCTAGGAAGGGTACATGGAGGGAGGCTAAATAAGAAGAATTTCAGCTCTAGGTAGTTGGACCTGCATTGCAAAGATGTTAAGGTTGTGCAGAGCTGACTCTTCCTCAGATCTTTTCTGAAGGGATGTTTAGATCTCTTTAATTCCTTATTTACCTTTCTTGTTGCCAAAGATTAAAGATTTCCTCCCCCACACCGCACTTTCTTTATGAGTCTGGTTGAGTCTTCTAAACTCAAAGGAACCTTGCTTCTTTAACAGAGAAACATACTAAAAAAGTGTCTCTCTGGAAGGATGCTGAAGATAAATGGTGGAAGGAAAGGAAAAGAAAGACTAACCCTATTTCTGTTCCTGTGCATCGATTATTATGCAGAAACACATAACACCAGAGAAGAGAGTGGCGGGGAACAAACAGCTTTACAGCTGGCCTATAGAAGGAGAGAGTCCGCAGCTTGGACAAGTTTCTTTAAATATTGCCATCTTGATATCTAGTTGGGTGACAGTTTCAGTACTGCAACAATGACATTTCATGCCGATCAACGGGAAAAAAATAAAGCTGTTCTCGGTTCACCAATCACCGCCGTGTAATAATGGTGAAAATCTCGAGGTTTCATTTGCATTCTTTTAAGACATTACCTTCTGTAGGGATTGACTTGATTTATTTTAAAGAGATCACATTCTGCATTAGTTGAACTGTAGTCGCCAATCAAAATGTAAACTCGACATATCTATTTTGCAAAGGATGGGAGACAGCTTGAGGTCAAACGTGCACTCCTCAACAAAAAACCCTGTTAGTTACAAGTTCCACTCATTTCCAGTCTGCGTTACAGCATCAGCAACAAAGCATTAGAGTTGAAGGTTTAAAATTCACAACCGGAGCCCGTGTCAGCACTCCAGTTTTCCTTCCCCTGAAAAAGAAAAGAATTCGTTGAAGGTAATTTCTAACAGAGCTAACACTCTTAGCATAGGGGCTAGCTAGATAGTTCAGTGAAATAGTCTGTATCATCTGTATATTATTCCTGCAACATTAAAATGCATTTTCAATCGAGGAAAACTCAGTTCAGTTCTGATCTATGACCCTTTGTCCCCGACACACCTGACAGCCTCAGAGGGGGACACTGTTAATCATTTTCGTTAAGCAACTCAGTGAGAAAAGAAAAGTTGTTAGAATAATCCCCTCTGCCTACAGTCTCTCTTGTGTTTGTTTGCAGCGTTGGGGACGCGAGGACGCTGGTGGCTCATGAAGTGGTTTTGTTAAATGCTCCCATCATTTTCTGGGGCTGGGATTTGATAAAACGAGACAGTCTTCTGAAAAGATTTGATTGAAATGGCGTGTGCCAAGCTGATGGGAGCCAACGAGGGACAAAGCGCCGAGAATCCATGGACACTCGAGCAATTATTCCTCCACGCTGAAGGTGGATTAGTGCAATGGAAAGAAGCATATGTTTGGCCTGGGGCGACACTCCCCCTGGCTGGGTTTAGAGAATGAGAGCGGAGAAAGAGGCTGAACCTGGAATATCAACTATACTAGAAACAGCCTTCCCCATTCTCTCTCCCTCCCCCGCTTTTTCTCTTTTCTCCCCTCCGAAAGTCTCAGGGAGAGATTTAAAATAAATAAAAAACGAGGGGCCAAAGGTGAAAAGCGCCGTGAATATGACAGAGCGAACAAATAAGCAGCCCTGTTCCAAATCATTTTCACCAGAAGACCATTCTAATCGCGGGACCCGGTTACTAAACGCTGCCAAATAAACGGTGTTAAACAAATAAGCCCCAGAAAACTTTGGAACAGCACTTTCTGAGGGTGGTATGTATTCCAACAGAAAACTGTAGGTCACCCGAAGTACTGCAAGAAAATGAGCACCTCATTACTTTTAAGGATACCATTGAATCACAATCGATATGGCTTCAGCAATCCTGCTAGCAAATAACATATGCAGGGATGCTAGTTTGTTTTCAGCTACAGGAGCGACATGTATGACTATATCATATCTATTGGATTTAACTCACTCCCCTCCCAAATTGTCATGCAAAACTTCCAAAGAGCTGCCAGAGGCTTGGCAAACAAAGTTTAATTATCTATTGGAAGAATTAATTCAACTTTTTTTTCCGGGGGATGTACTTTGAAGTATGACATGGATTTCCAGTGATCTCAAAAAAACAAACAAACAACAAACCCCGAACAACACGTGGTTAGACTGGTGAGAGGACGAGAAAACTCATCTCCTCCCTAGGAGTGTTTCCTTGTAGCTTAATTGGGCCTAGCACTGAAGTGATCACGGACTATCTGTTCCATCCACCCTAGTTTCCCACCTTCTCTGATAATTCCACTGAACCCAAGAGCCGTGTCCTTCATCTGTAGGTTGCTAACCACAAGTCACTCCCTGCCACATAGTCCTTTTTCTTCTCAATCTACACTTCCTCTGACAACCAAAAAAATCAAGTCCTTGTTCTCCGGTAACAATTAGACCTAGGGAAACACAGACTATTTCTTGGGAATATCTCTATGACACACACACCCCACCCAATTTTCCCTTACAATGTTTGTTTTGCATGATAAGATAACAAGGGTATATAACAACGAACAATAAATAAAGGGTGCTAGAAATAGGCAAGGAAGGCAAAACAACCTGGTTGAAAAGAAAGTCTGGAGATACATTGTAGGGAAGAAAGAAAAGTGATAGAAACAGAATTTCGAAAAGAAACATAACACAGAATTTTGCCCCCAGTAGCTACAAAAAAGTTCTTTTCAAATGTATTGTCCAAATTGAGCCTTGGCAGATGCACTTCCTTAGACCTCAATTTTTTGGATTACTGTGTGTGTATGGAGGTATAGGAAGAGGACATTATTATTTAATTGCCTGAAACAGAAGGAAGTGTTAGCATAGTAACTTACAAAGTTAAACAACTGTAATAAATAGATAAACATAAGTCCTTATGGTTCATTTTGTAACTTAACAATTCATATTCCACTGAAAAATAACTTTACCATCATTTATAACATTTCTATGTCTCTGTACTTGCTATAAAAAGATTAAAAAGAATATTACAAAAAAACAAAAATGGAGCGATCAGGTAAGCAACCTGTTTTTACTTGATCTTTTGTCCATAGGGGAACTCATGAAAATTGCCATACAAAGCTCACTTTCTATTTAGACTAAGATTTGTACATATGCACTCATACTTCAGCAGTTACCATACACAATGGTATTTTGGAACAGGTTTAATTTTCAGAGTTCAGACTGAAAAATAAAGTGATTGGTGTTTCCATTATACAATCAAAACTATCTTTCTTTAGCAAAAAAAAAAAAAATTCTACCATTATCTCAGTGCACTTGTTTAAAATTGTCTATGCAACCTAGCTATGTAACTCTCAGTCCTCCCATCAGTCTAACAAGAAGAAAATTTGAGGGAAAAGGACCTTTAGTAAAATAGGGCCCTGGTTTAGCAAGGTACTTGAGCAGGTGACTAGGAACATTTAAGTCAATGGCACACCTCAGGTGATTAAAGTTTGACAGGAGTTTAAGAATGTTGTTGAATCAGGGCCTAAAAGAAAGGAGCAAATAAACATCTATGAAAATTGAATGCATTTCTTCTTAAACAATAAGCTTACTATGCTTTTCTACCTTGTTTTCTGCCCCGAGTGATGATGATCTAACATTTCTGCATTGTAAAGATGTTAGACAAGAATAGTTGGCTGTTGTCTTCCATTTAATTTGAATCTGGATCATGCCATCCACTCCACATCATTGTTCCCTGACTAAACTGGTGGTAGTGGTGGAATACTGGCCAAAATAAACCAGCTGGAAAACATCAGGATTGCCTTTACATCTGTAGTAGCATCAATTTAATTTGAACCTGTGTTTAAAAATGGAAAAGTGCTTACATGCTATTTTAATTGCCCCTATAAAAGTAAAAAACAAATAAATCCTGCTTTTTTCATCCCATGCTCCTTGTCCTCCCCCCCAAAAAAAAATCCCATAGTGCACATAAAGTTTAAATGCTTTTAAAATAGATCAATGGAAGTTAAGTTGCATATATATTCATTTGCAAAGGGGGGATATTTTAAATTCTTTAATAGGAAGTTATTAAGGGCAAACCAAGTACATAATCATCAAATGACTTTATAAAAAATCTACTCCCATTGATCATGCTAATCTGGTGCTATTGCTAGGTTATTTTTCTGAGATTCAGGTTACTAAACCAAATATTGCCAATAGGGAATATATAACCCGTACATAAGTGATTTAAGAACTCAAGGGTTTGGGGGGGGGGGGGGAGGTTTCATTGGTGATAGAAAGAAGGAACACATTTTACTAATCCCTGATCATTTTCACAGTAATTCTTGCACCTGTAAGTCAAATAATGAAGCCATTTGTTATTTATATTGCACTTTTCTTTCCATTCTAGATCTATAACGATCTGACCCTATTTTATAGCCCTGACACTGCCCAAGACTTTCGTGGACTTCCAGTAATTGAAGGATATAGGATAAAATCTTTAACTGGGATGAAGCAGATGTTGGCTTCATGCTGTCCTCTAACTTGATTATTCTTTGGACACGTTAGGCAAGCATTAGTGATTGATAATGACGCTAATTAACCCCTTTCCTTTCCAAAACAGTAAACCCACTGCCAGCAGGATGCTGCAAACACCACATATAAAACACTGCATATATCAATATCTATTTAAAGAAGATACTGCAACTTCACTGCTATATGTTCAAGAACATTTACTTCAATAGAAAATTGGTAATGTTGAAAAATTAAGTGTTAGGGGTTCCTTCTTCTTTAAGACCATGAAACAATGTCATAAACGTCAGTTATAGTAAAGTTACCAGGACTGAAGGAAATACAGATTTTTATTTCACTAGTAATATTTTTTCATCATTCATGTTTGTTTATTTACCTATTTGTTTAGTCAGTTTGCCCTGTCAGCTAGAAAGGGCTTCATCTAATTCTTCACTTGTTCAACATTTGTTGCTGTAGTTCCACTTTCTGGAAACCATCTATGATGTATGCACTACTCTGAATTTGGATTTAGCTGAGACATTAAATAATGTGTGAGTTAAAGCAGGAAAGAAAGAGATGCATATTATAGAATTTAGATTTTAGGCAAAATATGAGTAAACAATCAATGACTTGATCTGATTAGGAAGTGGAATTTATCACAGGCAATAAAGAAATCCCCTTTAAATGTAAGGATTTTGATAAATGAATATTCCTAGCAAGTGAATAAAATGTATTCAATTAACTAAAAACCTCGTGCACTTCTGAACTGAAGTGGAATCGACTGTAATTGATTTATTTGAAACCAGAGGTTAAGGACTGAATTAGCTAAGTACAACTGGGTATTTCAAGCCACTGACTTCTCAAATGTCAAATCCCTTCTATTTTAAATATTATTTCAGCTGCGGGGCATTGCTGTCCTGATGGCTGTTCCACCAGTTAAATCTCAAATTATATTAATATTCGATTTTTGTAGGTGGGGTAGATTATGATTTAAAGAGGAGGGTGCTAACTATTCATCTTGACGGAGCATTGTGTTACCTTTTTTTAATAGTATAAATTAGTATAGCACGGCAGGAATGGTCTAGAACTCCTTAACACTCAACCATTTATCCTAATTTCAACAAATTGGTAAAAAAGAAAAAAAAGTTGTTAGTATATAAAAGCATGACCTAGAATTTCACTGCTGAGCATTGATCACGTTAAAAATACATCCAAAGAATGCTAAAGTAATTAACATGTTTTAGTAACTGCATGTTGGTCACCAAGAGGCCAAACCGAAACAAGTATAATTTCCATTATCTCATGTAAACTCCTTCTTTAGAAATAATTAAGAGATTTAAGCAAGTTCACTTAATTTCTGTTTTCTGATGGGGGCAGGGGATAGTGAAGGATGAGGATACTGAAAATAGTCCACTGTAGTCTAAAATAACTAATTATATTTTAAAAACATTATTTATTATGACATTATAATGTTCTAGCACAAGAAGGCTTTATACATTGGCCAGTATAAAACGATTATATTGGGTGCAGGTTTCAAAAAGTAACAAGCATCTGTAAATCCAGATATGAATGAATGGTATTTAATAAGATTGTTTTCGTTTTAAAATGAGTATTTATGTGTTGCTGTAGAAAGAGCAGCAATGTATTGCTGTTTATGGATGCTATTGTGCCTGAGGTTAGGATCCCACACACAATCTGAGATGCAGCCAAGAAAAACAGCCCTGATAGACAATGCTTCACTTCACCTGCTACAATACTGTGCATTTCATTTATGTCAAGAATATGTACAGTTAGGGTTCATTCACCTCATTATTTTGTTACATCTACTTTCCAGTTAACCAGTCTCTCTTGGAAATAATAAATAACTGTTTTAAAAACAATTGCAGCTTTGCATTCAGATGATCTACTTTCATTTTGTATTAAAAAATATCCACCATTTTTACAAACTGGCTGGCTTTTGAAAATAGAATTTAGATTCCACCAACTCTCTTCTACTTGGCAAAATTGATTTTATACTGCCTTCCAGAAGTAGATTACCAAAGCAAAATGAAACATCTTGAGCTTTATCTAATGCTTTGCTTCATCAGCCCTACCAAACGTCAAACTATGTGAGCAAATGTTAATTCTTGTTGCAGATCCATTGTAAACACCTCACAGTTAACCTCCTCCTATTCTGTCTGAGGGAAAAAAACACACCAGAACATCAGCATCACTTAGAATGTAAAATCTCTTAAAAGGCATCTTCACATTATAAGCTATCTTAACAATCCTTCTTGTCACATAACATAATGCAAGAGATTCTGACTTTTCTGTTTGGGCTAGACAAAACAAGTTGAAAGCAAAAATTATCTCATTGATTTATTAAAACAGACCTACAATTTGTACCTTTTAACATTTAAAAAAAAAGTTTTTAGCAAATTTATCTTTTTAAATGAGCTCGGGGGAGGGAGGGGGAGAAGAAGGTTGAATTTTAAGGTTAGGATTTCAGCTCCCTGTAAACCTACATTGGCCATCTCAGCAGAGGTCCACTAGCGTGTTCCACTAACACATAAAACATTGTGATGAATTTGAAATAATTTGTCTTCCTCAAGACTTAACTACAGTCCAGAAATCTTTAGATGAGTTTACTTGCCAAAGACTATGGAGCAATTTTATTATTATTATTATTATTATTATTATTCAAATCTATGTGTTAATAGAACCACATTTCACAGCAATTAGTTTTCAGTATTTACTTGGTATTGATGAGCTAACATTTTAGTTTTATATATATATATATATATATATATATATATAATTTTGTGCAGTGTATATATATCATTAAACACAAACAAAAACCTAGAGGGTCAACATAAATAAAATAAAACTTTATTTTTTTAATAAAATTATGTTTTGGTTAAAGAAAAGATAGCGTGTCATTTCTTTACTAGTACAGACAAATTTTTATCCAAAAGAATACATTGTGTTTTATTGTGTCATTTGTCTGAATACAGACTCAGTGGAGTATCTAAATGATACCCTGCTCTGAACTCCAAGTTGAAAGTAAGTTTTTATTATACTTGAGGGAAACAATGGGTTCAGCTGCTTATTGCAAAGAGCAATTGTCAAGGGAGAGTTAAACTCAATTACTGTAACCATACTGAATAAAAAATACTGCCAAGAACAAAAATACGCCTGGGTAAAGACAGCCACTGAATAAAAAAATCGACATAAAGCGTATCAAATATTTATTTATCTGGGCAACAAAGGACTATGATACATTGACAGGCATGGAAACTACTGCCAGCACAACTCAATACAATACAACTATAACTGCTTCCAATATGGCCAGTGGAAATACAGGATACCAGGTGGTCCCAAATATTTGAAGTTCTTTGAGGGGGGGAAAAAAGGGCAAAGAAAAGAAAAAAACTAAACCTTGATCTAAAAGACAATATTAATTTATTGCTCTGATGATACTTTCAGGAGGACAGTGGGTGAAAATGAACTTTTTTTTTCCACAACACGCAATAGTTGTAAAACCACTAACGTTTAAAAATCTTGCCTGGATCCAACATCACTTTATTTTTTTTCTTTTTCAATGAGAAACTAAATGTAATACTAATTATATATAAAAATTCTATTTTCTTTTGTTTGTTTAGCTGCTTCACTGTCGCCTTTAACATGCTACAATAGGGTTAAAAAATGATGAATCCCAGAGAAAAACAAAACAAAACAAAAAAACCTCTGATTTCTAAATAAGTACCATGAACCACATGATGAACTAAGAAGGGAAGATTTAAAACCCACTAAACAAGAGGTAAACAAGATCACCAGATAAATAAAAAAAGGCTTAAAACAGACTCACCATATTTACAGTTCCCATTAAATTACACATAAATAAATATATACATACATAAACACTGATTCCCTTATATAATAACTGTGAATCGTGTCGCAATAGAAAGTTCAAGTTGGTCGCTTTACCTTGAACAGGAAAAAGTTCTACAACTGAAGACATGACATGGAATTGCGTGTGTTTTGTGTTCAAGTTTATTCACAATACTGATAAAATGTCATCAATCCTTTTTGCCTTTTGTTTTTCTTTAAGTTTATTTTTGTTTTGTTTTTTTAATATGGCTACAATCTTAACTGAAGTTTATGCAAGGGGAGTTGGTGATTCAGTCCGATGAAGCTCATAGATTTATATTTTAGTATTATTTATTAATTTGTTTTTATGTCTTTTTATATATTTTTAGAAAATGTTCCTTTTCTTTTTGTTTTGCTTTTTTGATTTTTTTCCTTTTTGTTTTTGTTTTTGTTTTAAAGTTCACAAATTCAGACAGAACTTTTTTCTTTGCTGGCTCCATCACCCATTTCTGTTCTCTCAGGCTCCAAACCGGGGTAAGGAGGTATGGGGAAGTAACTGGGAGCAAATGAAGTGCTGAAGGCTGGAAGGGAGGAAGGACAGCGTAGTCCTGCAGAGTTAGAGAACAGGATGGGCAGAAGGGCATTGATTTTGTTGCTGCAGCCTGGGGTGATTGGAGAGGGAGGGAGGGAGCTAGGAGGGGGATGGATGGATGGATGGATGGATGGATGCAGGAAGGGGGGAAATCCTCACTTTCGGTGCTTCTCCTCTTTGTCGCCGCTTTTGGTGCTGTTGTCTGTGTGGTTGTTGGGGTTGTTGCTGAGGTACATTTTGTCCATGGCCTTGAGCGCCTCGGTGAGATAGTTCTGCAGGGCGGTAACAGCGGCGCACACCGCAGGGCTGCCGAATCCATGAGAGATGAGGTTGAAGTGGGTCAGGCAGCTCTGGATGCCTGGCTCCAGGATAGGGTTGGGCCGAGAGTTCCCCAGGGGAGATCGGTCCTGAGCCAGCAGGTCGGTGAACTCTTTACAGATCTGTCTGCAGCACAAATGGAACAGGGAGAGAGAGAGAGATGAACCATTGTTGTTAGCAGCGAAGCAGTGCCGTCTTCCTGCTAGATTACACAAGCCTTCAGATCAAGGGGACTGCTCCCCCTGTACACACATAGCCTCTCTCTGAGTCACACACATAAACTCTGTCTCTCTCACACACATACATACATATACACACACATCTCTCACTCACGCTGGCACACAGACAAACAGGTCTCTCTTTCATCCCCTCCGCCACCTCTCCCACTCACAGATGCACACAAACATTTCTTTCTTTCACACACATACACACACGCTTCTCTCTTTCACAATATACATATACTTTTTTCACACACTGTTTCTCTCCCACACACACACGAAGAAATTTCTCTTTCACACTCATGCACACATTTCGCTGACACACACACACTCACTCAAACATGCACATTTCTTTCACTCACTCACACTCTCTCATGTATCCTTACTCTCTCATATAAAAGCTCTCTCACAAACACACCCAAAAGGCACCAAACATTTCAAATACACACATCACAAATCACTCTCCCACACACACATACACTAACACCACAGACATTTCAATCCTACACAGGTCATCACAATATTTCTATGTCCCTCCTCCAATGTTGTATTTTGGTACATTGTCAATATGCAGCTTAGAGTATTTCTGCAATACGGAACAGGATATATGGTGTGTAATATTGAGAGGGAGGCTCAGGTATTTATTTGCCTTGTGGATAGGGTGACCAGACAGGAAATGTGAAAAATCAGGACAGGAGGTGGGGGGTAATAGGAGCCTATAAAAGGAAAATGACCCAAAAATCGGGACTGTCCCTATAAAATCGGGACATCTGGTCACCCTACTTGTGGATGATCCTGTTTTTGGAATAGGAGAGATTTATTCTCTTCTCCACAAAGCTAGACAATGGCTGTGGCAGGAGGAAAGCCAAGGTTTACTGGGTAGACGCCAGAGAGGTGAAGTTAAAGATTTAAATTAGGCTCTCAAAAAAATTATTATTATATATAGTTTAAATGAGACTTTCTCCACAAAGGCCAAGGTGACACTGGCTGGGATCCAGAAACTTTCTTTCATGAGGTGGAAAGGACGGATAGGGGGCTATACAGACCTTGTGCAGAAGTTATATTTTATATTTCAGTCACTGCACAAATCGTTGAGAAAAATAATACCTTATAGCACAGATTAGAGGCGTTTTGAAACATTTTGTATTCTAAAACCTCTGTTAATGTCTTCCAGCCATAAACTGGCTCCCATCCTCTGCCTGTGCCCTCTGGCACTGTGCCCTTTAGTGACATCTCCATTGGTAATTAAGGGCTACTAAACAAGCCTTTTAATTTCCAGCAAACATATCAAAACAATCATTTTCTTTTCACACACCACCTGGAAGCCTAGACAGCCCCACCAATGATAAACTCCACTTGCATTTTAACTGCACACAGATTGTCATTTAAAATATATTTGTAATATCCCTATATTCACTAAGTAACAGATCTGCTTAGGAGAAAAAAAAAAAAGAACCATTGCAGATTTTAATGAATTGAAATCAGTTTAATGTGCCAGTTTTATTTTACTGTCAATAGAAAACCTTCCCCTATTGCCTAAATTGATAAAGGCCCAGCAAATGTTTTCCTTTAAGGAATTATTGTTTTTCTTTAAATAAACATCCATCCAAGATTTCACAACCTGCTTTCAAGAAAATCTGCATAAACTCACTTTAGAAAGTAAAGCTGGTTATATACTTTTTGCTATAATATATACTATGAATGCATATTCACAGTCTTACAATCTGCAAAATCATTAGCCAATTACTGCATGGCAAAAAACCAAACAAAAATACAAGCCCCCAAATCTGTGCTTTTCTTTACAACTCAGTAACACGACAGAAAGGTAAAAGTCTTACTTTGTAGCTAGAAGCATGTTTTTTCTTGTGACTTGCTCATTTGGATCGGAATGTTGTCGGTTGAGAAATTCAGCAACTGCTTTGGCAGGAAATTCTGTCTCACAGACGTACCCAAAATCTCTAGCTAGATGCACTGCTTCTCCTGAAAGGGGAGTGAGGAGAAACGCATATCGAATCAATATACACACACAGCACATAGGACAAAGTAGATTAGCAAAAGCTATGTAGTATTTCACTTAGACTGTCTCTTAAAACGTACTGCCTAGTGTGCAAATTACAGAAATCCTCATTTTATGAATTTTCTTTACTATAATTTGTCAAAACAAATACATATGTCCAAGAAAAGAGTTAGAAATGAAATTGTGTGTATGTATTTGTACGTTTAAATATCTCACTAAGTAGATATAGATACACAGAGTATAGATTTCATTTTTAACTATTTTCTTTGGAAATATATATTTGCCTTGACATTACATATATGTTCTTTTACAATATAAAATGATTAGTATTGATCATAATTACTCCTAGAGCTCTTCTAAATAGAATGCATTAAACAGCTAAGTGTTTAAAATTTAACTTGATCGCATATAATTATCTGTTCCCCCCAAACGATTAAGCATGAGAATTTTAGGGTCATTCCACTGAGTCTGTCTGTTTTGTTGATTTTCAAATCTTTGGTTTTAATTTCCTGAACCAGTTGTTTTTTACTGCAGGGCTTCCTGCCATTAGCTCCAGCTCCAGAAGAACGCATGCGCCAATTAGAGCTTCAAAGCCTCAGTCCAGTGAGCTTGTTTCCATAAAATGGAGCGGATCATAAACAATAACAGTACTCTAGAAACTGCCTCATCGCCACGGGACTCAAAGCCCAAACTATTTTTATATTATCATCCAAAAAAATTATCCACTATTACCAGTTTATCTGAAAAATCAACCCATAGTTCTTATTTTTTTAAAATAATTCCTTAAAGCCCTTGTATGTGGAGACCACATAGAACAACAGATGACTGTAAAATACTCTCCATCTTCATTAACATCACAAATAATATTAGCATCCACCAAACCTAGACTTTTTGCAAGTTCTCCCATTGTTTATTTTTCTCAAACTAGAGTGCTGGTGCAATTGTAAAGCCATTTTAGATTAGAAAGACTTACACAGCAATAAAAATATAATGAATTTAATAACCAAAGTGATAATATTGTATTAAAAATCAAGTCTGGCAATTTTATATGTTTTTACTTCATCTCTTATGATAAAAAGCAAAAAAATAAAGCTATAAAATCCCTCCTACACAACCAAACTTAAGCTAACTTAAGCATCCTTAAAAGCACTTTACAGACTCAATCAAAATCAGTGTAAAGGAATGTCAAAAACAAAACTGGAGAGGAGGAAAGATATTTTAGACTGACCCAGATTTATTTTTTGTAAGCAGCTGTGACAGAGTAACCTTTTTTAACCAAATGATTGCACCTCTTTCAGCTTTCTAGATTAGAAATATTAAAGCACATGAAGTCTGAAGGCTTAAAGAAGTTGCACCTTTTCATCTAAGAGTAAAACAGTGAAACATGGCATAATAAAACAAGCATATGTTCTGAAAATGAGAACCAAAAGAAAAAAAGAAATGTGGGTAGGGGAAGAGTATAACTTCGAGGTTTTCAGGACACTGTTAAATCATGACTTAGGTCAAGGATTCCCAAATTAATTCAGGAAGCAATGGTCTCGCATTTCTCAAATGCAGATGTCAGAATAACAAATGATTTACTGGTATGTTGTTTATGGGAGGGAGAGACTTAACTTTGAGTAGCTGCAGTTCTTGAAATTTAAAAATGCTTAGCCCTCAGTAGTAGACAGAGGACAGAATGAGGGGACTGAACCCCTTAGCTGAGTCCTGTATCTTTCACTAACGTAAGTAATACTTATGGGCCTGATGCTGAAGTCCTTATTCAGAGAGGAAATTCTTATAAGCCCATACTTGCTCCCACTGAAGTCAATTCACTACAGTGGGATAATTCACCTGAATAAGAATGCAAATAGCACCCTGTGTGTGTGTGTGTATATATATATATGGCAATGCAAAGTATGCAAGAGATATTTAAGAACATTTCAGGTTAACATAAAAGACACAGTTACAAAATTAACATTTTCCTCAAGCATGAAGACTAGACAAAATAACTTTGTTCAAACAAGGAACACAGGCCTGAAAAAAAAATGGGGATTTACCTTATTAGGCAAAAAATGAGCCCTTTGCAATCTTTGAGTCACTTACCCTCCACTAGTGATGTGAGCAGGGTGACATTAGCAGCTTTACGTCTCCCGGCTGGCAGGTTTAATCCTATTTTGTCCAGTTTTTCTCTCAAAGATCGCCCTCCATTTTTAGACTTTGCCCTGTTTCACACATAAAAACCACTAAGAACATGACTAATCTGCACCAGGTCATAATTCAATTCGGTAAAAAACCTCCCAAAATGTATTAGAAAATAATTTTAATAAAGGGACATTTAGGAAAGTTTTATGTCGGAAAAAGCTAAGAAGGAAAAACAGGCAATTAAAGCAAAGCTGAATACAAAATTAACTGAAAAGGATATATTTTGTTTGTGGTTATATTTGAATGTTGAGTGGTTTTGAAATGTTTTCTAACCTACCAAATCAATCCATATACTAACACAGGGGTACTACAAGATCTGTTTGGCCAAAGCCATAATCATTTTAGAGCTCTTGACACATTACTACCCCTAATGGGAACTTTGCTAAAGTAGATTTATTTGCAATATAAATCTTTTGCTTTGAGCAGGGGGTTGGACTAGATGACCTCCTGAGGTCCCTTCTAACCCTGATATTCTATGATTCTATGAATATCTAATGCATTATTTAGCAGACTAATCTAAAAGGTCAAAAACTTATGTTACCATTACAGAACTTCACTGCATTCAGCAAACAGATTAAGTTCTAAATACCTATCTACTATTTTCAACAGAGACAAGTTAAGATACATTGTTTAAATGAAGCATCCTATTAATTAATTCTGGATTTTATTCCCTACCCAAGTGATCTTTAATTGTATGGATTAGATTATAACCCCTAGGTAACTAAGAAAGAAATCACCAATGAATGGTTGTATCATTTGACTATAGAACCCAAACTTTTTTTAAAAATTACTATACCAAAGTTCTCATGGGGGTGGGGGGAAGGAAAGACTGGGGGAGATGAGGGTATCTCCTGCATCCTTTGTGTATTACAACACACACACAAACGATTACCACTGGGGATCCTAGCATCACTTCAAAACCAAATATTCCCCATAGCAAGTAGCAGCCTTATATAGAAAGGGTTTGGTTGTGGTGACATCATTATGTGGTGTTGCATCTGTTTGCAAGAGGCCTTGCGTTTCATTAGTGCAGCTGTAGATTGGACTGTGTTGCTATGGTTGCAGTGACCTCATGTGATGATGCTGCTGAGCGGTGGCCTCTCCTGGTGGTGTTGCAGTTGTTGTCAGTGGCCTGGTGTGCGATGGGGGGCTGACTTGGCTGCAGTAATGGCAGTGGCGTGTAGTGGCATGCGGTATGGGACTCCCGGTCTGTGCTGGCGGGGGAGGCCCCTGGCTGCAGCCAGGCTGGGATGCTGCAAGGGCCCTGGCGCTGTTGCACACGTGCTGTGCTGGGTCACCGGTTCGGAGCCGCCAAGCTGCGGGGGCTGAGCGCGGAGAGCGCGCGCGTTACAGCGAGCAGAGGCCCCCCAGGCCGTGCGGGGGGTCTCCACCCCCCTCCTCGCCCCGCCCCTTCGCCTCCCTCCTCCCCTCACCTCCGGAGCACCCCGCCCAGCAGGGACGCGTTGAGGCACTCGGGCGGGGAGAGGCGTCGCTGCACTTCCGCCACCGTGACCTTGTACTTGGAGGTGGAGCTGAGCAGGGAGAGGCGGCCCGGCACGGAGCAGAAGACCTCGTTGGGGTTCACCACCCCGCCGAAGAGCGCGTCCTTGTTGATGGGGATGGCGGAGACGGCGTTGCTGTTAGACTTGGAGAGGGACACGGGGCCTGCGGGGGGGAAGCGCGGCGTTAGGGCCCCGCAGCGGCAGCGGCAGCTCCGAGCCACGTGCGAGCTGGGACCCGGGCGCCGCGGGCAGAGGAGCTCGGGAGGGGCCGCGCTAGGTCCTGTGGGAGCGGGGGTGGCAGCGCTGGGGTGGGGAGGGGGCGGCAGGCGGAGGGGACGAGGGGGCTGGCGCTGTTTCGGACTCCGGCCAGCAGCTGCAGTCAGTGCAGGCTCCGCGGCCGGGCTCTCCTTACGGAGAAGAGCCCGGTCCAGGTTCCTAAAGCAGCTGTGAAGCTGCCTCTCCCCCTCTGGGGCCTGGGCGGTGACCCACTGATCAGTGCCCGGGGGACAGGGAGATGCTTTAGCCAAACCCAATTCCCAAGGTTTCCCCTTGCCCTTAAATGCAACTAATAAGGAATAAATGGACTCGCCCAAAGACTTCAGGACTAGTCAATTGTATGTTTGGTATCTGGAAGCCCACGTGCCCCGCACCCCCTTCGGTAAAAATACCATTTATAAAATCTAGAGCCAGTCTAATAATCAAGGTGCACATGCGCATTTTCCTGAAATAAGCTAGGCCTTAGAAGCAAGTTGGTATGAGCCAGCCGCACAAGCATGTTTTTAATAGGACGGCCTCTTTAAAAGCGGTGGGGATATTTTAGAACTGGGGAGAGGGCAATTCACAGGAGGTTTCAAAAAGCAGCCAGCTGCATATTAACATAATACAAAATACTAGGCTGATACATGTATTTCGGTACTCAAAACTGCAAAAGAGAGTGAGAACGTGTGCCTTAACTTGTGCCCCCGTTTTCAATTTGTAACACAAAACAGTAATATATTTTGATGCGCCTGTGCAGTGTTCACCAGTAAAAGAAACATTGAAGAGCGAATTACAGCACCTTCCATGTGACTGAATACATCTGCCCAGAAACCTTGGGTGTTTAACTACATATCTACTGAAAATAAAAATCATCCCATAGTCCTCCCCCCACAACGCAGCCAGGTTCAGGCCATTGTTGGAATAAATTCAGGGGCACCAAAAAACGTACTGAGCCCTTACATTAGCCAGCATCAGTAAACACAACTGAAACGTGTCCAGATTATTTTGCATGGAATGTAGGTTGCATTCAAGTTCCACACGGGTACATTATAAATGTTTACTCTTTTTCTCTTTTGTCATGTGTGCTGCTTTCCCCCCTACATATTTAGTGGGGATAGTCCAAACCTATGGGGGGGCTCTAGGTTTTGGATAGATCACTTGTGACATTAATAGCTCTGGGGAGGCTAATAGAGACAATAGGAGTTAAACGAACTCTTGAGATTACTAATAAAAGAGCCAATTATCATGTCGACTTGGAAAGAGCATCTCTTAAGATTTATCCCTTGCACATCTAATTTGACATGACAAAGGCTTCACAAACAGAAAAATGAAACTTTAAACTAGCTTACTGTATACTGGTTAAAATAAGAAAGGAGAACTGCTTTATATAGCATCATCCTTTGGTGGTGCATAGAATACCCAAATGTTACCTTGCCAACGAAATACAAGCATGCTATTGCTCAGAGCGAATAATAGCTAAGCATTCAACCCAATAAGTTTTACTCTAACAGCTCACTAAACAGAATCCAAATGCAAACCAATCACTTTCCACCTTTTCATCAAGAACCAAAAACTACCTGGAACAATATTTTCATAATCCTTGGGGTCATTTGAAGGAAGATGGGAAACCAGATTTTAATGAAAGCACGAGATATCTTTTACACAATTAGGAACCATTTTCACAACCACTCCTAAAGAACCACGTCTAAACCACCTTCAAGTGATCAGACTAAAGAACTAAACACCTTTCCTACAAAGCCATCTACCATTTTTACTTATCATCCTCATTTTTAAAAAATGGAAAACATTTCTTACCATTTCAGAACCCCCAAATTCTCAACATCGATAAATAATGCCACTCAGCTGGATTGATCGGTCTAATTATAAAAGCGAAATGCATTATAATGAACTAAAACACTGGATCTGAGGTAATATTGCAACATTTTCTTGAAAACTGCAAACACTACTACTAAATGAAGGCTGCTTTCAACACTGATGATCTATTTTATTTTCCATTCACAACCCTTTAGTAAATTATATTTATAAGAGCGAGAAAGAGAGGGGCGTGGGGGGGAGAGCTTAGCAAGTTCTCTCTTCAGTAGTACCCAGCTTGTGAGGACATGCTTGGAATGCTAAAGGAAGTGGCTTACCTTTCTTAATTACAGTTTGATCTGGGATGTTAATACCCGGGTCTTCTACATGCTGCAACAAAAGAAATACATAGGGATGTAAATGTATAATCATAACAAAGGGAAACGAATGTCAGGAAGGTTGTGTGTGTGTGATCAGTTATTTTTTCTCTTCCCTAAAATTTATATGTAAACATCTGATCTCTGTTTATTGGGATTTGGACATTTCTAAATTAAAGAAAGCTTAGATTCCTCCCCCTCTTTTCTCTCCTTCGAAATAAAAACACCAGGAGTTGCCACAAAGTGCAGTTGTGACCCTGAAATCCAAGACACCGTTTAGTTTTGTACCTCAACTCTTTTTTAAAAAATCCCTATTATAACAGCAATCAAGTACGCGAAGTCTTGCTCCTGTGCCTACTGCAGCGAGGGCAGAGGAAAACACAATGAAAGCTAGCGGGAGAAATACGGGGGGGAACTCTGGAAATCATTTGGAAACATTTTAAGGGAGGGGGTGCGAGAAAGAGGCAAAGCATTTGCACACGTTCACTGTGGAAAACAGGCTCGGGGGGGGGGGGGGGAATCATTGTTTGAAACGAAGATCAGAAAAGTGCTATGAAAACAGAATAAAGTGCCGATGCTTTACTATTGTCCACTAGCAGGTTTTGTTGTTTCTTTTACAGACGGATTTTATGTGCCGGAGTCAAAACGTGATTAGAAAGTAAAATGAAATCATGTTTTCTAATTCAAAAACTGACAGGCAATATAATGTCTGGCTGTGTTTACAAATTAACACCAGTGCTGCTGAGATAGAAGATTTCGCAATCGTTACAAAACACAGGCATTACCATTTAAAAAACTATTACTTCCTTCTCTAGTCTTTGTCCAACAATAATACTGATTCTAACATTTTCCATTCTGTCTTGGATTTATGCTCCTGTTAATTGTGCCTGATCTCAATGATTCCGGGTGGATGGTACTAAGTTGCTTTATTACAGGTTTTATTATACTCAATGCTCTCATTTGTAACTTGCCTAAAGTGCTTCTGGATTTAAGTATAATTAAATTGAGAAATGTTCAGAAATGACTACTGCTGCAGTTCTTGTGTTTTAACTATATGGGGAAATATGATCCCTTTATGCATGCACCCTAAACCCATAAAGTAAATGTAGTGTGGCATAATACTTTTATTTGTGTTATTTCTACACATATTCCATACAGCAAGGACTATTAAATTTAAAATCCCACAGAGATATTTATGATTAAATAATTTGCACCATCTACTGGATTTTCTTAAATATTTAGCCGTGATTTTTTATTAAAGGTTAACAGTTGCAGCAACGGGAAAATTCAGAATGATCTTTTTCCTGACCCAAATTCCTTTAAAAGAACGTTTGGTTTTGCCTAACTGAATAATACTCTCAGAAGATACATTCTCTTATTTATTTTATTTGGTTTTATTTGCTCATGCATCCTGCTGTTTCAGTTTTACAGAGAAAAAAATGACTGGACTAGTTTAAGGTTTTACACCAGATGGCATTTGGCTTTCACGAAGTATAGCAGTGATAAGAATTCGTAGGTGCTTGAAAGATTCATAAAATGATATGCACTTAAAATATCTGTAAAAAGGGGTCTCCAAGACAGTGCACTTTAACAAAGTACTGTTGCAGGAGGGGAGGATTCAGATAAATATTTTAGGTCATGCTTCTACAGTAACTATGACCTGGCAGTCAACAAATTAGTTTCTTCTAAATATTGCCTTCATGACGTTTTATTTCAAGTTAAAAGAATTGATCTGTTTTCAACGGATCCCAATTGCTTACTAAATCCTCCACTTTGGGAAATGTATGCGTTTATTGCAAAACTGCTAAACATAAGCAGCAATTTTCTGTGGTTAATTTAGCCAGAAGAGAGCTGTAATAAATTCACTATTTCCCCAAGTATAATTTACAAAAGCTTTCAAAATGACCAAAAATAGGTAAGTCCATCTGAATATTAACCTTGCAACATGAAACTGTACTCATTAAACTGTCAACGGATATATTGTTGTAATATTTGATCCTATAATTTGGGATGGCATTTTAGCAAAAATCACATCCAGATACCACCATCCTCCTCCTCCTTCCCCTATAACTGAAGCGGCTTTAGCCTCTTAGTGGGAGCTCCATGAACTTTAATAAATTTATTGGCAAGTTCTGTCTTTTTTTTCAGGGAGAAAACCAGAAATATGAACTTTGATCACAAACAAATTCTTTAAATCACGTTGTACCAGAGTGAACAATAGCCATCTTGCGCTGGAAATAGCCAATGTGCTAATGTCATGCTTAATTAGAAATCATTTTAAACTGTATTTATTGATAACAGAATTAGACCAAAAATAATGTATTATCCAATAGTCTCTAAATATTTAATTTAATATAGGGTGTAGGAGGTCTGGATAGAATTTGATAACCTATTGCTAATGATTTATGAGGTCATCCGTTAGCACTCCAGCTAAAAGAAGAAGGCAGCATTTTAATATACCTCCTCTCTGATTTGTCACATAATTCCTTTAGAGTAGAGAATCTGGTTGTATCCTTTTACAACTTTAGACGTCATTGTACCATATGCCAACTCCGTAATCACTTAGAACTGATTTTTCTTCTTAGGCCACTTTCTTCCACTTTATTTTTTTATCTTTGGCTGGGAGGGCATTTAATGAGCTCTTGCATTTCAGGCTAATGTTTTTTCCCCCCAAGGCACCGAGCAATCCCAAATGCAAGGCCCAATGGCGGGATTAAATATTCCTCCTATGGTAACAGTTTATTGTCTTTGAAAATGAAAGATATTGCTAATGATGACAGTAATTTGATTTATCTCTATTTTAGTGGACACTGTTAAGGCAGAGGAGGAGTGGGTATAGCTGCAGGAGCCTATTGTTCTGGGAGGGGGGAGGGGGGCTTGGCATTTTTGGTATTGCTGTTGTTTAGGTTGAATTCTTTCCGTGTGACAAAAGCTTTTCCACTCTTTGCACACTGCCTTAGGTAGGCAACTATAATTTCTGCTGAGAAAAGGCACACGCTATGACCTGCACTTGTATTTGTGGGTGAATAACATAGACCGTATGCATCCTCCTTACCGGTACATCTTCTATAGCATGAGGTATCGAATGGATAGGAATGTCTCCTAGTCCTGAGCTGAGCCCATGGGGTCCATGCAGTAGATCCTCATGCCGCCGGTAATCCCTACGAGGGTCCAGGCCGGATAGCTGGTGGGGTAACCCTCGGTGTGTGTGTAAGAGCCCGGCCTCCTGGCTTTGTCTCTGTCCTGGCCATCCTGGATGCTGGGGTTGAGGCTGGGCATGGAGGGGATTCAGGCTATAGGGGTCATTAACGTGGGAATAAGGATCTTGAGACTGGGGGTAAATGGGCTGATAAGGAGGAGGGAAATATGGGGGCTGAAAGTCAGCGTTGGGGGTGTGGGAGAGTGGAGGGGCGCTGGTGTAGGGAGATTGACCTACAGACCCCAACTGGGGTAACCGGGCTGTCCCATTGCTGGTGCCATCGTGACGATCCTGAGGGGAAATAAGAGAAGAGAAGAAAAGAAAAGATAAAATCAAACTGTTTACAGTAAAATTGGCTTGTAAATTTCACCCATCCAATGATCCTGCAAGATTTGCAATTCATTTGTTGCCCAGCGGAGAAAAGCAGACCTGGAGATTTTCCTGTCTGTGACTTTTCTCTTTACATTGTGGCAACAAAACTAGAAAGAAATCTTTAAAAAAAGCAGTCCATCCCAGTGGAAATGCAGTATTTATTTACAATAGATACTGCCCAGAATTCCTATTCTTACATTGGAACATGAAACTTAAATTTTAAAAGATTTTTTTTTAAATGGGCATTGTTCTTAAAAAAAAAATCAACCTCACCACTACCAAAATGTATTTTGC